>NC_142224.1:2750285-3433071 GCF_049639895.1 Pseudopodoces humilis | reverse complement strand
AGCAGCCTGAGCTGTGATCATCCTTAAAATCCCAGTGTTAAACAAAAGATGCTCGTCTTGCAACCTAAAACAAGATCAATAAGTAATAAAACAACGATCCCTGGCTGCTGTTAGCATGTTTAGAAAGTGCATTTCATTACAAAACCTCCCCAAGTAAAGGAAACACAAATTCAGCCCAGGAGTGACTGCTCTCCTCCTGAGCCAGGCCTTTCTAAAGCAAACAGGGCAATTCAGGGGAAGGGAAAAAGCTGCCTGAGGATGGAGAACTGCCAGGTTGGTTCTGCTCCAAACCCGAGTTTGTCAAGGCTCAGTCATGCCCCGGGGTGTGGGTGCCTCTGCAGGCTGCAGTAGAGCCTTACAGCCCCCCAAAAATATCAGGATTCATTAGAATCCAGGCTTCTCCCTCCACAGACTGAAGGCACAGGGCCAGGCTGGGATTCCTCAGGATGCAGAGAGAGTTTTGGGGCTGTCTCCTCCTCTGCCTTCCGCCCTCTTGCTCACTGTCACCCCTCAGAGAAATCTCATTGTTTGCTCCTTACATTTACACACACAGCCCAGGGGAGCACAAGGTGGGAAAGGATGAAATCTGAATTTCTCCAGACTATAAAATTCCCCAGCACTGAGCACAGCTGAGCCAACACGTCTGAGGAGGCTGCAAACTCATGGAGCTGTGGGACCCACTCAAAACTCAGCATTGAGCTGACAAAAACTTCTTGATGTGGATCTGCACCCCCAGCAAATCCAGCAGGATGGTGATTTTACAGAACCATGTGTGTATAGGGGTGGAAAATTCCCAATTCTTGCCTTCCTTTCTGGAGATGATAGAGTTGAGAGCAGATTGAGCAGTGTGGCTGCCTGGACACTCCATATGAGATCAGTGAGGGAGCAGATGGACAGCAGAGAATCCCAGCATGGTTTGGGCTGGAAAGGACCTAAAGCTCATCCCATCCCACCCCTGCCATGGGCAGGGGAATTTCCACCATCCCAGGCTGCTCCAGCCTGGCCTTGGACACTCCCAGGGCAGCCACAGCTCCTCTGGCCAACCAAAGCATCTTCCCACTGACCTAAGCTTTGATCTGCTCTGCAGGACCAGGCTGGACCTGCTGCTGTGCAATAAATGTGACATGAAACTTGTTTTTCACTGGAAAACAACTTTGTCACACTTGACACACAGCAGTGCAGGGGGTGAGCACAGCAAGACCATCAGGGCAGTGTATTTGGAATATCCTGTGGCTTCTCAGAGTTCATCCCTGTATCCTGTGGCATCAGGAATTATCCTGCCTTTGCCAAGTGTTCCTTAGGAGAGATGACAACACCATCAAATAAAGCAGCATGGGCACAGCACAGCAGCTTACATTATTAAACCCAAAGAGTTTTTAAACCCTAATTTACTGTGCAGCTCCTACAATGATTTTGTTTTCAGATGCCACTGGCCCTGTCTGTTGAATTTGGCTGTCTTGATGAGATGTGAGGTTTGCTCCTCGCTGCAGCACGGAAATGCTCTCCTGGTTTTAATTCCAGGAGTGGGTGGAAGGCAGCAATTCCCTGGACTTGCCTTTTGAGGAAAGAAAAATCATTCAACAGTCAAGACACTTTAGCAGCTGGGTCATTTGCTGGAAAAGAAATGATCAGATAGACAAAGACATGGCTTGATTTGAGGGAGATAATTATTTTCTTAGCACACCAGGGAGTGAGCCCAAGAGATGCAAAGGGAGACCGAGCACCTGAACTCCAGGTTTGTGCTCCTGGCTGGGGTTTGTGACCTTGGATAAAACATTCTGAGCTTGGGCCAAGGTTTACTTTGGTGGATTGAGCTCATTCCCTGAATCTCCCTCTATTTTCCTATTTGTACAGCATTGCTAAGGACTGAGAGGGATTTTTATACCTTTGTGAAATGCTCTGAAATGCTCAAACCCAGGCAGAGAGAGCCTCAGCCACGTGTGATTATAGAGCCAAAGCTCCCTTTCCATGCCTAAGCAAAGATTTGACGGCAGAAAAAACTAACAAACCTCTATTATTCTGCCTTTTAAACTTAATTTCACCATAACTAAACTAAAATCTCATCGCTTTCCCCACATTTCCCAGTCATTAGGGTGACTCAGTGCTGTCTGTATAAAACAAAGTTCTACTGGCTTAGGAAACCAAACCAAAACAAAAATATTTAGCAGGAAGCATCACAGCTGGAAATCTGGGGAAGCCTTGTGCTGCTGCCTTGCAGCCCTTGGAACATTACAAACATTACAAACTCCTTCATCTGCTTGGCATTTTTAAATTTAAGGGCAGGGCCTCAGCAGCTTCTGAAGGCAGAAATTCAAGTGCTTTTTTGGCTGTTGCAATATAGAATATTGTAAAAATTATATATAAAATAAATATTATTTTAAAAATATATAAAATTATATAAAAAATAAAATTTTGTGTAAAAATGTATATAAAATATTCCCTGATCTGTAACCTCATTTCCCCTGGATACCAGAATGGGATGAGGACTGTAGTGAGTGATTCAAACACAAATTAAAACACCTTTCCCAATGCACAGGGGGATGCTCAGCTTTCATTGTGTTCCTCCTCTGTTCCTCCTCAGGAGGGAGCTTGGAAAGGAGTCTGAGTGAGGAGGCTGTGCTGGGAAAGTTCACTAAGAGTGTTAAAAAAGCGCCTCCCGTGCAAAGCTGCTGTCAAAAAAAGCAGAAAGTTTCTGAGTTTTTTGTCACAACTGACCTGCTGGGTGACCTCAGCAGGCCCAAAATTAAAATTTTAGGACACAGACCTGGCAAGCACGAGGAGCTGCTGCTGGCTCTGGGAACTCCTTCCTTGGGCTTGAAGCTCCCAGCTGGGCATGGAGGGACCTCGAGGCCATCAGGACAGAAGTGACCTGGAGAGAATTTAAAAAAAAAACCCAACATTTTGGGCAGCTCAGTCTCTACCTGCCTAAAAATTGCTTCCTTTTGTAGAGACTGAGGAAAAGCAAACATTTAACAAAATGATGTTTCTAAATTCAAAACATACAGTGGAATTTCTGGCTAAATTAGTTTTATTAGCATGGTTTGAGTTAATTGTTCTCACTTTCTACTCCAATTTTTCTGCTGTCTCCAAGATCATGGAGATTAAAGATCAGCTGAGGTGTTCCCAATATTTTCCCAAGCACCACATTCCTCTCCCCGGTTCAATACATGTTCTTTCATTTAAAATCCTGCTGCCAGTTGTACACTGTGACAAAAAGCTGACATCCACCCAGAATTCATTGCTCTCCCCAATTAAGGTTTTGCAGATCATCAAATGGTTTCCTAAACTCTGGATGGAAATTTGAAGAGCAGAAAGAAAAAGAAAGCAGGATTAAGTGAGGCAGTGCTATGCTGAAATCCATCGCTGTGCACTCCTCTCACTCATGTAACACTAAATACACAGATTATGTGTCATTAAAATCAGTCAAAGCACGGAAAAGAACATGGGAATCTCAGGCTGGTGATGGAATCCCAACTCCTCATCACCTCAGGGCTTTGGGATTGGTCTGGGCAGGCTTGGATTTAAACACAGAATTCCAGCATGGGATAGTCTGTGTTTGTACTGAGCCCCAGGCATTGGAAGTAACAGAAATCCCGTTTCTATTCCTTCCCCTGTGTTTTATAACTGAACTCCTGAGATCCTGATCTCTAGCTTTTCCATTCTCCCTTTTTCTGGACAGCAGGTGAGGTACCCAGATCACGGGAATTCATTATTTAATAGGAGGGGTTCTAATTACAGACATCAGAGTTGAGTTTCTGAGCTTGGTTACTCTGATGGAATCATCTCCTGTGTCAAGCCAGGGCTTGGAGGAGAGGGAAAGGCAGGGAAGGGCCTCAGATTGCCAGCTGCTGATCCTTTTTCAAGCTACACCCCACTCTCCATCAGGCCTTTCCCTGAGGGTTCAGGTGGGCTGGGAAATGGGGATGAAAGGAGGGTGTGTGGAGGGAATGGCTGGGGATATTGCTGCTCCCTTTAGCCCCAAACATCCCTTGCCAGGGCTGTATTGAAGGATAGGAAGGATTTACGTGGAGGGCTTGGAGGGATAATTCACAGGAAACAGCACAGAGAATAAGCTCATCTTTGACTAGCAAATCCTCCCTGGGTTTATGCTCATTGCCTGGGACACACCAGGAGTTTAATTCTGCAGAAAACTCTTTTTATAGGGAACCTTTGGCCCATTCAGTACTGGAAGGTTTCTCCCACCCTCTCACTGAAGAGGCCAAATTTCAAAGGGCAATGGTTTTGCAACAAAACCTGCTCAGTGTACTCCTCTGCTGCCTCACTCTGCATCTCAGTCACACCCTGAACAGCACACAACAATTTCCTAAACACGGGCTTGTTTGGTTTATTTGAGAGTGTCAAGCAGAAGGGGAAATTAGGTAAGAAAATCAGTGTTCCCCTCTTTGGTTCCTAATGCCTACAGCTCTCTCAATAAATGGTACTTGTGATAGCCAGTGAATCAAGGCCTGGAGTGGAGGGAGCTCTGACTGTACATAAATCAATTTTACAGATCATCAGTTAAGAATCAGAGTGAGAGCTCTGCTTTCTGTGTGAGGAGAGAACCCAAAAGCTTCCCTCATTGCTCAGCAGCATTTGCACACTCTGGTTTCCATCCTGGGGCTGCATCAGCTGCACCTCTCCCATAAATTCCCAAAACCAGCTGTCATCCTCAGCGTTCCCCCACTTTCATTTCTGCCCTTCATGAGCTCTTTGCAGCAGCAAAATTAATTTTAACTTCCAGTTTTACCGTAACACAAGGAGCCTCTCTCTGTTCCAATAAGAGTTACCAGAGCAAAATGCCACTCCAGTCTCCCTAAATTCAGTGTTTTAATGAGCCCAGAAGAGCCCTGTGAGATGTATTTACCTGCAGGGCAGGGCTGGCAGGGCCCGGTGGCCTCAGCTGAGAGGGGAGCAGGAGTGCAGGTGACACACAGGGTGCGAGTGGGGTCGGGCTGCTGACCTGCTGAGCAGAGCTGAGGGGAAAAACACAAATTCACAGCAGAAAAAGTTCAAATTTGAGCCCAAAAGCAGTATCCCAGGGAGGCCTGAGTCAGGAAAAACCCCATTACTGCGTTCTTTCTTCTCTGCCCTGCTTCAACTCTATTGTCAGATGACAATTTCTAGATGCAAAAATGGTACCTCAGCCTCTAAGTTCAAGTGCTCATCTGAGGGTTTTCATGGTGGCAGGTAAGCTGAGCCCTAACATTGCCAGAATTTAGATGAAAAGTATTTATTTCTTTTAACAGTGGGGTATTTGTGTCAGGAAAAGTCTCCCCAGGGAATGGGCACGGCCCCGAGGCTGCCAGAGCTCCAGGAGAGTTGGGATGAAGTTCCCAGGGATGCTCAGGGTGGGATTTGGGGTGTCTGGGCAGGGCCAGGGGTAGAATTGATGATCTCTGTGGGTCCCAGAACTCCAGGAGGGGTTGGACACTGCTCCAGGGATGCTCAGGGTGGGATTTGGGGTGTTTGTGAGGGCCTGGGGTTGAATTTATGATCCCTGTGGGTCCCAGAACTCCAGGAGGGGTTGGACACTGCTCCAGGGATGCTCAGGGTGGGATCTGGGGTGTTTGTGAGGGCCTGGAGCTGGATTTGATGATCCTGATGGGTCTATTCCAGCTCAGGATACTCTGTGACTCTCTGAATCTTAGACCTTCACCACGAAGTGCTCCGAATGCTTTTCTTTGATGAATCAACATGCACATCCTGCTGCTGAACCAGGGAATTCTCTTTCCCGTGTGTGTCCAGAGGATCACAAAGGTGGGCAGCTTTGTCCTGTACCTGTGTGCTGTGCCCATCGGGGCAGGCGTGGCCCTGGGGACAGTCCCTGCAGCCCAGCTGGCCCTCTGGCGAGTGCTGGCCAGGGCCACAGCTCCTCTGGGTGCCCGTGCCCGGCTCACAGGAATATCCCTGGGGACACGGCCGGCAGCCAGCCCCGCTCTCCAGGCTCAGGTAGCCGTGGGGACAAACCTGCAGGCACAGAAACACGGCTTTGCTGCACAAATAATGCAAAACTCCAAGGATGCCCGGCCGTGGACAGGATTTCTGAGCCTGGGAGAAATCTGGGCTCATCTGTCCCCAGGGAGCAGTTCCTGGGAACAGTTTCTGTCCGGAATTGTGTTATTGTAAAGAGATAATATTTCTCAAAACAACACTGAGCAGATGTCCTTGATGTGTTTTCTCTGGTCCCACCAAAGGGGGTGTTGTTATTTCTACCAATCAGGGTAACCTGGTTGGAAAATAAGGTTAGGAAGCCTCACAATAAAGGGCAATTCTCTGTTGGAGACTGAAACACAGAGTGTGTGCCCTTGTCTCTGATACCTGGCTCTGAGATCCAGAAGAACACTGAATTTCATGTAATAATGAAATTTGTGAGCATGTTTTCATGGTGATACATGAAAACAACTGTTAAGATAGAAAAAAGCTAAAGGTGTATGTAGATTGGAGAGTTTTCTTAAGCCACTGGGTGAAAAAGTTAAAGTTTAGAGTTTAAAATAGTTTAGAAAGCAAAAGACAAGATGAAGGATTTAAAATTTTTATTATGTTTATTATTATTTAAATTTTTTAAAGTGTTTATTTTCCTTCTTTCTTCTTCATGTTCTTCTAGAGGTTTTTGGGTAATAATGAGTGATTGGAGAGAAAATGTCACAGTGCAGCACACAGGTGATGGGTCATTGGGTCATTGAGAAAAATAATATACATGTCTTTTGTTAATTGGATAAGAATGAGTATAAAGATAAAAAAACTGAGTAGTTCAGGGCCATTTTGTGCCTTCAAAGCCAAAGTGAGCCACAAGGCCATTCTGTACCATCAGAAAGAGATTAACAAGATTGAGGTGAATTAAACTTGTGCAGAAAGTCTGGAGAGACCTGCCAAGTTTTGTGATAACATCCTAATAAACACGAGAAACAAGATCCCAACAGGCTTTGGAGTTTGTGTCCTGACATGGAGGGCTGTGATAAAGGGAACATCCCCAAGGAGCTCAGCTCAGAGAAGCTGAGAAATCCAGGAGTGAAAAGAAGCGCAGAAGAATCACAGCAGCAGAATCAAGAGAAATAAGAAACAAAAGGATTTTAAAAAGTTGTTTTCAGCCACTTGGAAAACGAGTTGTGTGTGCTGATCTGACTCAGACTCTCTCCTAAACACTTTGTGTCCTCTAGTGACACCCAGCCCTGGTGGCAGGAAGGATCTTGGGTCATTTTTAGCCTCTCAGAGCTCCCCACAGGTGTTTTTTTTTCCGTCTGCACGGAGGCAGAGCTCCTTGCTGGACACCTGGAGGCACAGCCTGCTTTATCCAAGCCCTAAAGTGCAGGGATTTCCTGAAAAACCTCACAGCAGACCGCAAAAATCTGAGGAGAAACCTGAGATCAGACGGTTCAAAACACACGGGAGTAAAGGCAAGAAGAACTTGACTTTCTTGGTGTGTCCAGCTCACCTGGCAGGCCGAGAGGTTTCCCTGAGCAGTCAGTGCGTTGGCAGTTCCCAGTGGGCATTTCCTGGGAGCTGCTTGGCCTCCAGGGCAGCTGGATGGAAAATAATGAGGTTAGAAAATTCAATTCTTTGATGCCTTTTGAATTCCATCCCCAGGCAGCCAGCGTGGGGGGATGTGGAAATGCGGGAACATCCCCCTTCACCCACTGGTTAAAATAAAAGTGGTTTTGGCCACAAAAATGTGGGTTTTAACCCAAATATAGTGGTTTTCCTGCTCAGCTGATTATTCACATATAAAAAATGACATTATGTGGGGGTGTTTTTTGTGCCTCACCTCCATCCCTGCATTCTAACCCTCAGAATATTCAGAATGTCAGATGCCCTGAGTGTTTGACTCTCTGTTTTTTCAGGGGACTTACTAGAACCCTGCTGGGCACTCCAGGCAGTTGCCAGCTGTGTAATAATGTCCCTGTCTGCAGTCTATGAGGCAGTGCCGCTGGCACTCCAGGCTGCAGCCAGCTGAGAGGGAAGACACCCCTGAAAGAGAAAAAAAATCAAACAAATTGAAGGTACAATTAACAAATATTCAAGACTCCAAGCTAAACAGCTGTTTATTATTATTATTATTATTATTATTATTATTATTATTATTATTATTATTATTATTATTATTATTATCACTATCATTATCATTATTATTGTCATCATTATTTTTATTATAATTATCATTATTATTATTGTTATTATTATTACATTTATTATTACTTCTTATTTTATTATTATTTTTGTTATATTATATTATATTATATTATATTATATTATATTATACTATATTATATTATATATATTCAAGACTCCAAGCTAAACAGCTGTTTATTATTATTATTATTATTATTATTATTATTATTATCACTATCATTATCATTATCATTATCATTATTATTGTCATCATTATTTTTATTATAATTATCATTATTATTATTGTTATTATTATTACATTTATTATTACTTCTTATTTTATTATTATTTTTGTTATATTATATTATATTATATTATATTATATTATATTATATTATATTATATTATACTATATTATATTATATATATTCAAGACTCCAAGCTAAACAGCTGTTTATTATTATTATTATTATTATTATTATTATTATCACTATCATTATCATTATCATTATCATTATCATTATTATTGTCATCATTATTTTTATTATAATTATCATTATTATTATTGTTATTATTATTACATTTATTATTACTTCTTATTTTATTATTATTTTTGTTATATTATATTATATTATATTATATTATATTATATTATATTATATTATACTATATTATATTATATTATATTATATTATATTATATTATATTATATTATATTATACTATATTATATTATATTATATTATATTATATTATATTATATTATATTATATTATATTATATTATATTATATTATATTATACTATATTATATTATATTATATTATATTATATTATATTATATTATTATAATATATAAATATATTTTTATTATTTATTATTACATTTGTCATTATAATTTTAATTATTTATTATTTTTGTTATTTCATTATATATATTTTTTATTAAATAGTATTTTATTATATTACATTATTATAGTATATATTAATATATATTATTATTGTTATTGCTATTATTATTATTATTATTATTATTATTATTATTATTATTATTATTATTGCTACATTTATTATTACACCAAGATGCAATATCAGTGCCTGTTGCCACACTCAGCCTGAGGTGCTGACAGCTAAAATTAAGAAAAATTTTCAATCTGCTCCCTTAAGATTTCTAAGTAAATTCTCCAAGCACAAAATCCTGGAGGAAACCCCAATTTCAGATTCTTTATCAGACTAAACCATTCACCTCTGGAAAAGGCAGCAGGGAGCCTTTTCCAAGCTTTTCTCAGCTTTAGGAAAGGTCTTGTTTCATTTGCTCAGTTTTCAGGAGAGTGCAAACAGCGAGGATGGAAAGAGCCGAGGGATAAAGGAGGTGCTATGTGTTTGTAATTTCAGAATTTCAGCATTTCAAACAAATACTGGTTTTTCTTCTTTATTTCAGCTGTTCAGACCACACAGAAAATGCAAATTTACCCATCTCTCTTCAAGAAATCTCCTGGCATCACATTCTATGAGAGGGAGGTGATAAATTCTTCAGAAAGAGGAAGACCCCTGAAAGCTGAACTTAAAAAATTTGGACAAACACCTGATTATCTCCCTTTTGGCATTTCTTACTACCAGATTTAGATTCTGTCATGTCTCTGTCCCGCTGAATTACTTTGGTTTTTAAAAGTGAGTTTCACCATGAGGATTTCAGAGGAAGTTCCTCAAGAGGAGCCAAACCCGAGTGTGAAAAGTGGGGAGGAAAGGTCCAGGAATTTTCCCCCTTGGTTCCATGCTCAAATAAACACCTTGGGATTGTTGTTATCACAGCACACTGATGTTTTCCTGGTTTTTTTCTCTATTTAGGAAATTAAAGCTTCTTGGTGAATGCATCCCCCACCTGCTGTTTTCTCTCCTGAAAGAATTCCTAAAAAGATTGTGCAGCCACACTTTATGACCAAAATGAGTTAAAACTGCCATCCTTAATGCTGACAGAAGGAAACAGCATCAGCAACAATTAAAAATGAAAACAAAACAAACAAAACAAACAAAAACCCAAAACAAAAAACCCCAAACAAACAGAAAACCCCAAGAACAAAACCAAACCAACAAAAACCCAAACAAACAAAAAACCACACACACACAAAAATAAAAAACCAAACAAAAAAACCTGACCAAAAATCCAGCAGAACAAATCAAAAATGAAGTTTGTTTGTACAAAAGTCACCTGCTCACCTCTGAGGAAGGTCCAGAACAAAACCATCCAACTCAAAGCTTGAGCCATGGGAGCTTGTGAGCAGCCCCTAAAAAGAAGAGAAGCCCAGAGCTTCTGATTAAAATGTTTCTTGAGCGCCTGGTGCTGCCTTTGTTGAGGCTCAGGGTAACCCAACCCCTTCCAGGTAATCACTTCCAAGCCAGCCCAAGTGAAATGGAAACCGAGCTGCAGAAAGAGGAGATGGATAAAGAGCTCATCCCAGGGGAGCTCCCTGCAGCCCTGCTGAGGCCAAAATGTCAGGAAACTCCTTTAAACGGGAGATAATGAGCACCCTTGGAGCATCCACAAGGAAAACTGGAAGTGCACTGGTCACCCTCTCACAGATCTGCCTGGCTACCCAAAATCACCCCGAGGAAAGTGCCCTGCAGGGTCACCAATGTCTTCTTTTCCTTCAACACCATTCCAGGTGCAGCATTCCAGGTGCAGCATTCCCTGTTTGCCAGCTGTTTGAGGTTTTTGCTGGAAGCTGAAGGCCTGGATGAACTCTTATTTTAAAGCAGGATTCTCCTTTGGAATGTTCACTATCCACTCATTTTCCCCTTCCCAAGGTAACCCTTCGATGATGCTGGGGACTGGGGAGGAAGAAGCTCTTCCAAGTTTTGTGGAATCCCAGAATGGTTTGGGTTGGAAGGGAAATTAAAGATCAGTTCTGCTCCCTTCCATGGGCAGGGACTCCTCCCACTGTCCCAGGCTGCTCCAAGCCCCATCCTGGGCACTGCCAGGGGTCCAGGGGTAGCCACAGCTTCCCTGGGAATTCCATCCCAGCCCCTCACCACACTCACAGAGAGGAATTTCTTCCCAATATCCCATCTAAACCTTCTCCCTTCCAGTCTGAAGCCATTCCCCCTGGTCTGGTGACTTCTGGAAGGGAGCTGAGGACACCTTCAGTGGCAGCAAAAAGCTGGGAAGGGCAGCCCTGCCACACACACAAGGAATTTCACTCAAGTGCTGCCTGACTTCACTTCCTGAGCAAAGACCTTCAGAATTGGGACCAAAATGAGAATTGTTCATTATCCTTGAATTGTCCAAGTCCCTTCCTGCAGGAGATGGAGAACATTTCCAGGCAGGAGGGAGGAGAAGCTCTGACCATCACATCACGTCCACAGAGAGGCCTCACACCTCTCTTCCCACCCAGCAAAGCAGCACCTGGTGCACTTTTAAAAACCTTCAATTAAACTCCTCCAGCAGAACTCAGATGTGTCTTTTCTTCCTATTGTACAACTACTCCTGAAAATCTCTGCAATTATCTTATATTACAGGCAAGAATTGCCAATTAAAACCTAATCAACACAGTGTAAAGGCAGGCACCAGGCCAAGTGCTTCTGATTTTCTTCTCATTTTCGACCTGCTCGTCCCTTGTACTTGAGAAAGTTCAGAAAAGATGGAAGATGCAATAGGAGGCAGAAGAGATGAGAGGAAGGGTTTGATTCACTTTGTCTGGTTTCCAGTTCTCCAATTAACTATGGAATACTCAGATTTATGCAGAGGTAGCTCGGGGGTCAGATCCCCTCCCATTGCACTGCAGAATTCTCAGATCTATGCAGAGATAATTCACAGGTCCAATTCCCTCCTGTGGCACCAACTGGAGCGTGGGGAAGGGTCAGCTGTTCAATTGTGGTCTCATTTGAGGGGTGAAATGCTGACTTGTCCTTCCTCTGATCAGCCACCAGAGCTCTGAGGGGCCCTGACTTGTCACACAGGGATAGCACCCCTGAGAATTCCCAATTCCCAGCACAAAACCTCTCAGAGCAGGTCCTGATCCGCTTCATCCACACCCATCTTGAACCTTCCCACTCCCACTGCAGCCAGCAGCAAGGAAAATCTGCCCTGATTGCTTCTCCTCAAGCACAGAATCCAAACCCTGTGAGGCAGCAGCGGCCTGGGACTCACTCCAGGATTTTGGGATTTGCTTCCACACAGCAGCAGCAGCAACATCATCCATCCCACACATCCCCAAACCCCTCCACACTGAGATCTGCTCCTGGTTATAAAGAAAAGCTGCTCTGATTTCATCCTCTTCTGTCAGCAAACAAATGGACACGGATTGAATTATAAATCAACCCACAGGGATGGGAGTGTGGCTCCAGCAAGGAAAATAAATAGGAATGTCTTCTTCTCCATGCAGGTGTTGGAGGATGCCCAAAAATCAGCATATTCATCCCTCTGGGATACAAATGGCTCAGCTTCCAGTACTGACACGCTCATCTCTCCTCCTGGTATTGCTCCTGCCACCCTGGCTGTGTCTGGAAATCTCTGACTTATCCTGAACTCTCTGGCCAATCCTAAAGGAACCAGTCAGATCTGAAATATTTGGAGTTATTTCACCATTTTTCTCGATTTGACCCCCAAAAGTTCATTCTGTTCAGCTCAGTGGCACCTCCCAGGTGTGGAAACAGCAGCACTACAAGGGCAGGAATTCCTCAGAGCAAGAATTTTGTGTGTGAACACACTGGAGGGGACAGGAATGACCTGGAACCTCGCAGGGAGCTCCAATCACTCATCCTGAAATTGGTTTCTATTTCCACACAGGCAATTTTCCTCAGCCATCAAACCTGATAAAATATCCCTTTCCTAAATGAAAAATATGCAAATGCCCCAAATTGCACATCTCATTTCACCCACAGCGGGTGCAGAGGTGAAAAGGGGAAGTGGGGAAAGGACAGAGACAGCTCAAAGCTGGGGGAAAAGCAGGAGCTGGAAATCACATTGGGAATTATTCTGTGACTTATTTGTACAGATAGAAATCTCAGTGGCACCAACAGCTCACAGAGGTTTAAAATAAAAGGAAAAAAAGCGGTGATTTTGGATCCAAATTTCTTGCAGAGCAGCAGAAAAGACATTTAAACTTCAAGCCACGCCTTGGTTTGATAAAAAGTCAGGGATGGCAGTGATGGGTGAGGCCTCCTCTCCTGTGCTTCCCTCTCCTTTTTCCTCCTTCTTTCCTTCTTTTTATTAAATTTTTATTATTTATTATTTATTATTTATATTTATATTTATATTTATTATTTATTTAGTATTTTATTATTTATTTTTATTACATTCTTTTTATTACATTTAATTTTTATTTATTATTTTTATTATTGATTCTGTGGATTAATACATTAAAATTCCCCTTTTAAAGCTGCAAAGTCAGGGCTACACCTTTCCTGCAGTCATTTATGTAAATACACACACCCCCCTCCCAAAAAAATAACTCTGCAAGGTAGTGACACCTATAAAACACATTGAGAATTCACTGTGGGATTTTGGGCAGCTCCAGTGCTTCTCATCTGTTCATCCCAATGAGCTGGAGAGAAAAAAAATGAGGAAATATCACAAAATATGTCCACTTAGCAATGCAAAACCCTCCAGGTTTACTGAGACGTGCTGCAGTGATACAGAGGCCACTTTCCTGTTGGGCAGTCCTAGAGCAAGTTGGGGAAAGAGGGTAAAAATAGCGGATTTAACACGGGGGAAAAAACAAAAATCCAGGGGTATTTTGGATGTTTTGGGTTGGAAAAGACCTGAGACATCATTTGGTTTCAAAGCCTTGACCTGAGGGTGGCATGAGCAGGATGCCAACACACTCCCAAGATGAAACTGGAAGTTTTTCCACTTCTGGAATAAACTGCAGCAGTGTAAAATCATAGCAGAGCTTTATTATCCATGTTAAACTCCATCCTTACTAAGCTTGCACGGTTAAATACTGAATTTACAGAGGCAATAAACAATGTAGAGGAAAAATTAAATGGTCTAACACAGAAAATCAGAGCTTGAGGAAATTTTAGATGAAGATGAAGCAGAGCTTTCCCAGACATCTCCAGCAGCATGGAAAGCTGATGGAAATGGGGAGTGAAAGGCAGCAGGAGGGGAAGAAAAAAACAAGGGGGGAATTGTAGATCCAGAGAATCCAACAGCAAAACATCCCTGGATTTCCACAGGGCTGAGATTCGACACAGCACTGATATAACCTGTATCAGATGCATTTCCATGAAACTCAGCTGTGACAGGGAGTGGTGGAACACACAACAAATGGAATTTAGGGGCAGCACAGACAGACAGAGGCACTCCCTGCCAGAGAGGGGCTGTGGGAGCCCCAGGTGTTCCCAGCTCCGGTGACAAATGCTGCTCAAAGCACTTGTTAATCCCTAAAAGCACTCATTAATCCCTAAAAGCACTCATTAATCCCTCTCAGACAGGCCAGACTGCCTCGGTTTGCTCCACACCTGTTGATGGATCAATTCTGTCTCCTGCCCCACTGCAAATCGAACTTCATTAAACACTTCAAGTGCTGCTCATGATACCAGAGCATTTATCCCACTCGTCTCTGAGCAGGGGGAGCAGAAAATCCTCCTGTGAGATGGGCAGGACCAGACTGAGCCTTCCTCTCTGCAGCCTCCCAGAATTCTGGATTTTCCTCTGCTAAAGCTGAAACACAGCCCCAGGAGGGTCTGAAGTCTGTAAATACCAATAGGAACGTGCAGCTTTGATGCTGTACCTTGGATTTAACCACAGAATCCTCCAGGTTAGAAAAGACCTCCCAGAGCATCGAGTCCAACCTTAAAACACAAAAAAAAATCCTCACAACACCCAAGAACTGGAGTCCAGCTAACCCAGCCCTTTCCACACACTGACAAACTAGCACACAGTGCAGAAATACCACTTTTTAGTTTAAAGTTTGGGGTTTAAAGGCTCCAGCCAGCACCAGATCTGCTTTGGAGAGACCCTGCTCTGCATTTTATTGGCAAACCAAACTGCTGCCACAGCAGAAAAGCAGAGGTAGCTGCTGACTCCAACAAAATTGCACTTTAATTTCAAAGTGCCCCCCGCCACTGACATTATTTATTTGCCTCATTCCTTAATTAATAAAATCACAGGAGTAGGTAACAAAACAAAGGCATCAGCATAACCTCTGCAGATTTAAATCTTGCTTTGAGTGTTCCCCTTCAAAAAAGCCTCTTCTTGCAGGGGACAGGAAAGTTGAAAGCCTTGTACATCCTCTCAAAGCCAGGATCAATTCTGTCAGCCAGCAGCAGCTGAAGGAACTCTTTTTAAGCCGTGCCAAGACCTTGCAGAAGATTTTAGCAGGGAAATTGGTCTGTGGCAGAAGTCTCCAAGGCCAAGCTGGCAGCTTAAGAGCCAGAGTTTAGAAAGAGGAAAAGGCTGAAGTGAGTGCCAGCAATAGAATATGAAATGATTGAAAGGAGTTCAGGACAAGAGGAGAAAAAAGGTTTTCAAAACATCAGGCTGGTAATTGATCAAAAGCTGCAAGTGTTATATTGGAGGGAGCTCACATAACCCATCACAGGCATTTAATGATCTCTCCCTTCTTCATCCCAAAGTCCTGACAAAAGAGATATTAGAGATGTCTCCTGTGGAATGCTCAGATCCAGATGAAAGCTCTGAGCAGCTCTGACAATGAAACCAACATGTCCATCCAGGAGGAAAAACTTCAGGCCAGCTGCATCCCACCAGGAATTCATTTCAAAGCTGAAAATATTTAATATTTTCATATTTATACGAACATATTATCTCTTATATTAATATTTAATATCTTGTATTTTCATTGTGAGAATATTTAATATTCTCACAATATCTAACTGCAACTAAAGGCCATTTATTAAAACTGAATTCCTGTCAGGAAACATTGTCTTTAAAAGCCAATACGATCTCAAATTCAGGGGTTTGTGGCTTGGACTCATTTTGCAGCCCTGAGCAAAGCTTCTTGGATGTTTACTTATCCCTGGAAGTTTTACAGAGCCAGCACTGTACAAGTACAGCTTGAATTAGAGGTGCCTTGCATCCACTAGAATTGATAAGAGCGGAGAAAAAAAAAGTGTTAAATCCACATTCCTGATTTATTCTCCACAGCGTGCTCAAAAATCATTATTTCTCATTTCCAAGCTTAAACACTTGAACAGCCTCTTTATCTCACTTTTACCTGCTCCAAGAGTGTCAGGAAGCTTTAGCAATTATGAAAAAAGCACTTGAAAACCTGACTCCATTCTTCCAAGCATCTTTCAGATCCCTTTTTCTACTGCAATGTCTTCTGTCAGCCGAGTTTCTGGAACTCACCCCTATTTCCAGGGGGAATTTTAGCACAGGCACCAAGGCTGCATCCAGGGAACTGAAGAGATGAAACTTCTTCCCTCACTGTTGAGAACTCTCTAAAGTTATTGTTAAAATCTCCTATTCCTTGGAACAAAGGCCATGCTCTATATAATGGGGTTTTTTCTGTGCTGGTGAGTCACTGTCACTCAGCAAGCAGCACTAAAAAGTTCATTTAAGCTTTGCCTGAAAGTTCATTTAGGTTTTTTTTTTTCCTCAAAGATCCACTTTACAGGCTTAAAAAAAAAAAGAAAAAAGAGGAGGAAATTTAAACAGGGGATGCATCTCTGAGTGGCAGCACTTCTAATGGAGAAAGTGGCTCTGGAAAATTCTGCCAAGTGAAACATGACAAAAAAAACCTCAGTCTCTGAACTCTGGTGCTTCTCACTGAACATTTCTTACTCTTTTTTTTTGTTTTGTTTTGTTTTAACAGAAGGAAAAATCAAGATCAGAGGGCAGGGCACAGCTCTTCAGCAGATTCTCAGAGCTGTTACATTTATTTACAGACTCCCTCCTGTCACCCACAGGAAAATCCTCCTGAGTCAGGGCACCAAATGTGTTTTACCCCTGGGATTCTGTGGCATATTCGATGCAAATCCATGAAGGAAAAGCTTTTGGGGAGGTTCAATTCTGTGCTAACCAAGGTACACCCCCAGCCCTTCAGCATCCTGTGTGATTACACAAGTTTCCTACTGGTTTGACTGGAATTGGCTTAAACAGAGAAAAGCACCCTGGAATTGAGAGGTTTCTGCTCCACTGGATGCCCAGGTGCCTTCCAGAAGTGGCAGTGCCTTAGGGTGCAGCGTTAAAAGCTTTTCCAGACTCTCCTTTTAGTGCCTTGCCTAAGGCCAAAATGAATTTAAAGCACAGCAGGGACCAGAGCCCCAGAATTCCCAAATTCAAGAGCCTCCTGCTCCACCTGAACAGAACATTTTCTGCAAGCACCCAGTTCAAGCTGCTGTTTCACCACAGAACCTGAGATTCAAGCAGATATTTCTCCATTAAATCCTTCAGGAAAAGTTATCCCCATCCAGCCAGTAAATTTGGATGGATTGTTGGTTATCCCCATCCAGCCAGTAAATTTGTGTGGATTGTTGGTTATTCCCATCCAGCAAACCTGGGAATAGCCCTAAAGTGGCCACTCCCATTGAACATTTAATCCCACAAATGCTGCATTTCAGATCCTTGTCCATGTGCTCCTTCAGGTCAGTGCAAACTACAAAGAAAACCATCTAGCCCCAGCTTCAAACACTCTGCAGGATAAATGAACTTGGTTTTAAACATCTGGACTCTGGATTAGACAAATTTTGACAAATTCTCCCATTCTCTGGATGCTCTCCCATTATCCCTCCTTCCCCACGCACTCAGGTTGCAGATGTCCCCCCCAAAATACTGCTTAATAAATTTATAATCTATAATTTATAATTTAAAGTAGGCAAGTGTCCTGTAGATCTTCACTTGACTCAGGCCAGCCCTCCCCACGCCTTGTTCACAGGACGGATTTGTAGTCCCACCTGCAGATATCAGTTTTATTCCTTTCCAAACCCAAGGCTTGGCTTGTGAAACAATCCAGGTAGGTGTTTTTTTTTTTTTTAATCCCTGTTTAGCCTAGCATGAAATTGTTTTCCAGGTAGAGATTAATTCTGCAGCAGCTTCTCCCCTTGTTGGGTAATTTGGTGAGCCGGAGAGGCTCGTGCTGAGCAGTGTCACGACACACGAGCCCCTTGTCCCCTGCTGTCACTGCACATCCCCTGCCCCAAGGATTGCAGGCTGTTCTTCCCCTCCTAAACAAAACACACAGGGATGGGTGGCAGCTCCCTGAGTGCTGGAGATGAAAGGTTTTGCTGCAAAAAGGATTTTTGATTTCGTTGTTCAGCATTTCAGGTTTGCTGGACAGTGCGAACTAAGGAGCTGCTTCTCACTGATCTGTTTTCTTTCCATTTTAAACTGTGTTTTTCCCTTAGAAAAACAGAAGCAGGCACCTTTTAGAGCAATTCATCTCTTTTACCAGGTGAACTAAACATGGGGATTCTTATAAAGTGAAGGATCTGTGTTTAATTTTGTACCTCTCAGCACTGGGGCAGTGTTTAACCCCCAGCTAAGATTAGTTCCCTTGTTCCACTCCAATTCCAATTTATAAGTTTCCCCCACACTTGTTTTTTCTTTGCCTCCACTCCTCATTTATCTTCATTTATCTTCATTCAGCTCCTTCCTCTTTACAGCACTGCCATCCGTGTTTTTCCCCTTTTCCCCTT
Source organism: Pseudopodoces humilis (assembly GCF_049639895.1). Lineage (NCBI taxonomy): Eukaryota > Metazoa > Chordata > Aves > Passeriformes > Paridae > Pseudopodoces > Pseudopodoces humilis. Next base: position 3,414,369 of record NC_142224.1, on the reverse strand, counting down.
GCTCCTTCCAGCCACCATCACTTTGCTCTCATTTTCCTACTGAGCTCCCACAACTGGAAAATTTAAGGTGTTTTTTTTTCTGCCTGGGGAAGGACTTTACAGGAATCCCATCTCCCTCCTGGGAGATCACACTGCTGACTCCTAATTTGTTGATCATCATTTCTGCTGGACAAAGGCAGCAATGAATTTATTTCCTACATTTCAGGGTCACTTGGAGCTGTTCTTACCCATGGAAATTTTCTTTAACACTTGACAACTCAATTCTGGGCCAGGCATCCAATTTTACTTATTCTTCATCATGAGCAAGAATGGCAGGAATGAGCACTTAAAAGTCCTCTACACTGAGATATTTTTCATCAAGATAACCCCAAAAGTTACATATGTGACTTCTCTCTCGACCTTAACTTCTCTGAAAATCTGAGTCCTGGAAGACTTACAAGTGTTACAATTCTGCACAGAGCCAAGCTCTTAGAGGAAGAAATGTCAGTCTTTAATAGCTGAGCTCACTTCAAATCATCCAACTTGCCTGGAAAGACTGTTTGACCAATTTCCAAGAATACCAATCACAAGTTAGATTCTCTTACTGGAAATTCAAGGAAGACAAAAAGATTGCTTGGTGAAATGTCACCAAGTGAGAAGCATTTGGTGGGGAGAAAAAGGACTGAAACTTGTTTTCTCTTGATATTTACATATTTTGTTTACATCTGAAGAAAATTAACATCAATTCCACTTCTACTAAAGCATTTTGTATTTATGTTTTTTGTACTCTGTTTTCCTTTAAAGCCACAAGGATATTCACAAAGAATTTTCTGTGAAAACAATGGTTTTCACTCCCATTGTTCTCCCGTCCCCATTGCAGCAGGAAAGAGAAATCATTTCAAAGCCAGCTCTAAACAGAATTTGCATTCAGAGCATTTATTGCTGGAATTATTGTTTGCATGTGAAATTTGGGACAGCAGCTCTCTTAGGGGACAGCTGCACTCACCCAGGGGTTCTCTCCTCAGCTCATGCCACAGAAATTCCCACCCAGCACTCCTGAAATCCGGTGTGGGACCGATCCTGCTGCTCCCTGGGATGCAGTGGATGTGTCACCCTGCACCACGGGGGATCCAAACCCAAATTTAACAGGGAAGGATGGGATTCTACAAATAAAAACCGAGGCTCAGCTGGGCTGGGTGACACAGAGGGGCTTTTTTAGCAGCAGCTGGAGATTTTTGCAATTTGTTTTCTGTCGTTCTGCAGGGGCAGTGAAGATTTGCCTCCTCACCCCTTGGCTTCAGGTTCCATCCTCATTCAGGAGAGCAAAACTTGCCCACACTTCATGGAGCAGCTCAAACCTTCTCAAATAACTCAGCAGAGATTTCATACCAGCAGAGCAGAGCCAAAATGCTCTGCACCACCAGCAGCTGCTGTGGTTCCTGTTGTGGAAACCAGTTTGGCTCTGACTCCCAGTTCCCCCGTGTGATCTTTGGGTTACAGCTGGCACTTCCCAGCCCCGAGGGGCACTGCCACCAGCACCATCACCTCGCTGCATCAGCAGCTGAGATTTGGAGGAGAAGATGACAAAAAAGTGAAAGTGGCTTAAAACAAACAGAAAATCAGGTGATTTTTGCAGGAATTCACAGACACGAGTTATTTTCTCAAAAGCTGTATTAGCTCTGCCATTGGCAATGCCACAGACACCTGTAAAATCTGAAGTGGGTGAAATGTCAGAGGCTTGAAGGAGTGGGAAGTGTTTTCCCAGTGTGAGTTTGAGGAGCTGTCCCGGTCCTTGGCTGAGCTGCCACAGCAATCCCAGCGCTCGTTTTCATATTCTGCCTCCCTTTGGACCCTGCAATCGTGGCAAGGTCAGGGCTGGAGATCCTTCAGGAAATAGAACTGCAGTGAAATTGTCAGCTCAGAGAGACAAAGGCAGAAAAACACCGTTTTGAGAGCTGGAACTGGGAAATCTTGGCGGGGAAAGGACCCGGAGAGAACGAGTTGTATTCATGAGAAGTAGAAGAGGATCATTTTCCAAGCAGGAGGTTTCATTTTCTTCTCCATTCTGGGCTTTCATTTCCTTCTTCAATCTCTGCTTTTGAGCACCAAGACATTTGCCACCAGCTCCAAAGCCATTTCAGCACCGAGTAACCTCAGAAGAGGGAAATTACAGCTGTAGCTCCCACCAAAGTGGGGGCAATGCAAGTTCAGGGGAAAGGTGCTTTATTTTTGGGATGGCACAGCAGGTGTGGAAACCCATCTGGCTTTCCTACAATGAGAACCAATATTAATCATCAGAAGAACACGGTGGCTGGGGAAAGAACAGCAGCAAGGGGCCTAAAGGGAATTTCAAATTCTGCTTTTGGGGAGTGTTGTGCGTTTCAGCTGACACAGAATAAAGCACGTGAGATCATTGTATAGCAGAGGAACACAGGGAAATTTAACCTTGCAGTCCTTCTCTAAGGGGAGAATTAAAGGTATTGATGAATTCTTGCCCTCCCTGGGTGCCACGCTCTGAAGCTGCAGTCACTGACCATAAATGATGCCACTTTTCAGGGCAGCTTTATCTGTAACCTGAGTCCCTGATGGAAGCCCCACACCAGGCTAGAAATCCAAGAAATAACCAAGGAAATGCAACTATTTCAAAGCCCTGAGTCTCCATCCCTCAGTCATGTTTCACTGAGGTGTTTTTGTGCTTCTTTGGATGACGTTTCAATTTTCAGTAGGAAAAAAACCCAAACCCATTCAACTTTACATTAAAAACTGCCTTCAGACCCAGCAGAAACCAGAGGCCAGACCCCAAACAAGCTGAAGGGATCAGCTGCCGTTCAACATCTCTACTAAATCCAAGAGTAAAAAAGGATATTAGGTAAATAAACCAGGCAGGAAACAGCACTTTTGGAGCTGAGACAGGAAGGTTCAGCCTTGCCATAACCACTCAGTGTCAAAGGAGTCACAGAGAAGCCAATTATCCCAAAAATGGTAGCAGGGGATCTCATCCCTTATAAAAACAAGTAAGGAAATAATTTCCCACAATGGAAACAGATTTTCTTGAGGGAAACCAAAGGAACAGTTAAGAGTTGCAGCTGTACAGTTCTGGCTGTGCTGCAGAGAAGTATCAGGTGTTCAGGCACAATCCTGAAACTTAATTCTGTTAATTACCCAGTTCTCTGAGCTGGAGAGAATTCTCACAAAAAAATAAAACAAAACAAAACCCACTCAACTGCTTTTCCTGGACAAAAATTAGGGAAGAGCGAGCACCTGAGCTCCCAATGTTCAATTCATAAATCCACAGCAGAATTAACATTTTACCTCTTACATTTCAATCCCAAAAGCTTTTGTTCTGCAGGAATATCCACTCCTCCATCCCCTCAGCAAGGCTCCAGGTCCGTGGACTTGAAGGAGAATTAAGAGGTGTCTCCTCCAAGGTGCTGGCAGCACCATCAGACCTCAACTCCTGCTGCATCATTTTTGCATCATTTTTAATGCCTGGAATTGGGAGCAAAGTGAAGATTCCACAGAGTCTACATTTTATAGATCATCCTGAAGCCACTGGGGGAAGTTCCTGGGATATTTTCAAGGGTATTCCAATTTCTTTCCACTGGTGTTTTCCCTCAAGAGGAGTCATTGTCCAGCAAGGAGCTCAGTTAGAAACTTGACCCTTTTTAACTTTAATGCCACCCCAAAGCTGTTTGGCCTCCCTGAGCAGATGAAGAAATAAACAGAATATCCACTCTGAACTATTCACATCAAAGCAGAAACAAACCAATGTTGTGACACAATTTTTAAACACAAAACAACAGCTGAGGTTTAGCCAATAACCTGCTGAGCTGTTTCCCTTTTTCCTCCTTGCAGCGATAGAAAATGAGGGGCTGTGTCCAAGGGAAGTTTGCCAGCACTGAAAAAGGATGGGAGGGGGGGAACAGGTTCACATTTGAGCAGAGCTGAGCAGAGGATCCCTCCTGGAGTCCCTCCCATCTCCGTCCCCACCCTCTCTGCTGTCACTTCCCTCAGGATCTCAACGCCCTCATTTTTCAAGCTCATAATGAAAAGTGAGACAGAAGAAATTTAATCTTTTCCCACTTACAATGATGGCAGGTCCCTACATTAATTTCCTGTTTAATCAATTATAATACTCCTCACAAAAGCAGTTTTTTGTCCCAGGGAAATGCATAAAGCCAGAAAGATGTCCCCAAACAGTTTGAGCCATACATTTGGCAGGTTCAGCTCTTCAATAGCTGCTTGGGAAGAATGAAAGCGATGCCTCAATCTTAATTGGAAAAGAGAAACAAAAGGCATATTGTGCAGAGATTTGATAGCAGTTGTGAGGCATCACAGACATCAGGCATTTGCAGGGTGATATTCAAGCTGAAAACAACTTCTTATTTCAAGGCAAATACAAGTTCAGAGCAGTCCTGAGAATCTCCACTCGCCTCCTCGCTCTGATTTTTAAGCACAGACCCCTCCTGTTGAATTTTCAGAGCTAAGACTAAACCCTCACTTAACTGCAGCACTCATGAGTTGAGGTAGGAGCAATTTCAGGCTTTTAGCAGCTGGAAATAATCCCGAGGGGCATTACTGGACACCTCACAAAGAGCATCTGCAGGACGTTGTTTGGAAGTGATAAACTGGGATGTGGTGCCTCATGAATAATGCAGCTTCATCACCAAATGAAATAATGGGCATTTCAGCAAACGCTTTTGTGCCTTAAAGAGGGAGAAAGGGAAGAGATTTATGGAGAGGAGATTCAGAAGCAGCTCCTGAGCTGCCTCTGGTGGCTTTTTAGGGCTAAGATCCCAAAACCTTCACTGCAGTAACAGCTGACAGCAATTTTACCACTCATTTTGGAGCCATGCAGCCAAACTCTCAATCTCAGGAGTTTTACCAGTTATTAAACAGTGTTCCCACATATTTCCAGGGAACCTAATGACATCTGGGAAGATAGCAGTTGCATATTTGAAGATACAGAACATAGCTTGTGTTTAAGGCATCTGAATTCTACCAGAGGAGACAAAGCTGTGAATTGTATAAATAACAGCTCTAAACTGCTTTACCAGGATCAGTTCAAACATTCTCCAGACCTTTCTTTAGTGTGGAAATCTTTCTTTAAGTGGAAATCCTCAGTAAAATGTGCACTCCACATGATCTCGAACAGGGAGATGGTTCAATGGATGTTTACTTATTCAGAGAATTTTGTCCAAGTGCTTTAGGTACCTGAAACACTTCTGAAATTTCAGCAGGAGGAACCTTTAGAGCACGTCCTGAAGCCATTTCCAGAAGGCAGCAGGAATGTGAATTACCTGCTTTTCTTCTGAGCTAAAATCCCTCAAGAAAAGCCCAGGGCTGTGGGAGGTAAAGCACAATGGCTGTGCAATTAGAGAGGTTTCTAATGAAAAGTTCCTTATTCCAGGCTTTGATCATTCCTTTTTCTGCACAGGCAGGAAACAGGATCCATTTAAAGCATCACACCCATCGTGTTCATCATCCAGCACCGGGAAAAGCTGCAATCCTTCGAGGGATGCCTGCAATGCTTCCTCCCAATTCCCCCCACTGAGCACCTCTGCATTTCATTTTTATTTATGACATTTAATATTCAGCCCAGATGATAATTTCAGGAACTCTCCCCCAATTAATAACATGGAGATTTATGCAGTTCTCTCATTTGCATACTTAATTTCCCCCACAGTTTGTCTGCTTTACTATAATTCCTCTGATGTTTACTTTGTCTTGATAATGTTGCAAGGTTAAAAAGGAACTATCACTTGAACATTCATTATTAATTTCTCCTGAGCATCTCCAATTAATTTCCTGAATAGATTGGTGCTTTATGATATTTGTTATTGATTGTTTGGAAGCAAACTTCCAATTACCCACGGAATTTTCCTAGGTCAAAACTTGGAATATTCTTCTGCTAAGCACAGCAGAAAAGAGGCAGAAACTGAAGCACAAATGATGAAACAGCCCCAAAATCCTGTATTTTTTTCAGCTGTATTTCAATTGAACAGGCACAAATATAAATAAGGACATATTCCTTTTGGCAAAGACAAACAAATTCTACATGTGTAGATTCATCAGCACAGTGGGATCTGAATTACAGAAATTCTGTGGCAGAAACACAAACTCACCACAAAAAAAAAAAAAAAATCAAAAAAAATCATGTAAACAAGAGACAGACACAAAACCTAAAGAACCAAAGTGATTTCTTGTCCAACAGCCGAAGCCAAGGGAGAAAGAGACCAAAAATAATGCCCAGGAATTGAAGATTCTTAATTTCAGCACCAGTATCTTCCTTCTCTTCCTCACAAGAGCAATACCTGAGTGCTGGCAGGCAAAAGAAAAGCCACTGTGGATTATCTGTGGTTTTTTAATCACCCTCCTATTTGAATGCTTGGTAAAGAATTAAGATCTGAGCTCCAAAAGCAGGAAAAATCTAAATCAAGGATATAAACACACCCAGCTTCCTCTGCTCAGTTCACATCTAGGGCACAACGAGCTCAAATCAGGTGTTTTTTAAAGTCCCAGAGGAGCTCCATTCTGAAATAACTTCCATCTCTCCTTGGCCATTAAATCCTGCCCATCAGATGAAGTCTGAGCATTCTGCCCACTCCATTTTTCTCATGGAAAATGGGAAATGGATGTGGGAAATGAGGATCCCAAAGCCCTTCAGAGCTCTTAATCCAGGCAACACAAAACCTCTCTGTAGAAATACCATTACTTGGGTTTTGTGTCTCTCTCCTCTGCTTCATCAATACATTCCTGTTGGAAAACAAGGAAGAAAATGAAATAAAGTTGTTGTTCTCATCCAGCTGCCTGTGTCAGTCAAGAGCTGAAAGCTTCAAGGTTCTCCTCAGCCCCTTTTGCTTTTTCTTTGCTGCACAAACCACATCAGGCAACATTTGGCTCCTGAAATCCTCATTTACCCAGGGAGCTCTGTGATTGGCACTGCCAGGAAAGAAAGGAAATGCAAATGGAAAAGGAGATACAAGTGTGGGAACCTGCTCAATCCGACTGAAAAATAACTCATTTAGCAGAAATCGTTGGGAGAAATAAATGCTGTCAGAGGCAGGAGTCAAACAGTAAATAAGCCTCACCCAATTTCAATGTGCTTAAAAACATTCCTCACTGTAATGTGCAGTTTAAACACTTAGGAAAATTGCCAGGAGGTGTCAAAACAGCCAAAAGAATCTGAAAATAAAATTGGACTTAAATAAATCCCCCTCAGCCCTGCTAAACCTCTCAGGTTCACTCACTACCACAAAGCTGTATTGAAGGGAAAGATGTTTTCCAGCCATATGTGCCCAGATGATGATGATTTTTAACTTTTCCATGCATAAACTGCCTTCTTCTGTACCCTTAATCCAAAATTCCAGCCTCAATTTTGTCATATTTGGCATCTCAGCACCTTTGCACTTAATTATCCTTCAGGACATCAGAAAGGATCAGAAACCCACAAGAAATGAGCAAAATTCTCCCAAAAACCTCAGCAGCAGAACTTTGTCCTACCTGGTGCTGTCAGTATTTCTGCTTTGTAGGTTTTACAAATCCATCACCCTTCACACGGATCTCCAATTTCACCTTCACCTCTGTTCCCAGAAATCCCATTTAATTAAACAGCTTCCAGGTATTTAAATCCAGTGGAAGTTCTGGTTTGCCAGGGGATTCATTTTATAGGAGACTGCTATGATTGAAGTCAAAAATTCTGCTCAACTGCACTGAGAGAGTCTCTACCCCAAATTCTGGGCATTTTAGGCTGGCAGAAAATACAGCCCTCTGCAAAAAAACTGTCCCTCTCCAAAAATTTAACAATGGTTTTACTCCACTACCTAGAATTTAGAGCTATTTCTCTATTAATTTTCAGCCCAAAAAACCTTAAAAGTAAACTGCATATAAGCTTCACACATTGTAAACAAGTTTTACACCCCCAAAATAGCGAGCACAAGCTACTCTGCATTTTATTTCACAAGGAAATCAACCAAAATACGACCTCTCCACACTGCTGAGAGCCGTTCCCATAAAAGCCTTGGAATATATTCCAAGCCCTACTTCTTAATGAGCCTCACAGCACCACCACAGGAATTTAACCTGGGAGGGAGCAGGCAGGCAGGTTTCACATACAGGAGCTGGAACAGATGGAGAAATGGGATTTATCAGCTCCAAGGCAGGTTCCAGCAGTCCTGCAGGACGGCAGGCAGGTTCAGGATGGAATTTTCAGGATGGAATTTTCAGGATGGAATTTTCAGGATGGCAGGCAGGCTCAGGATGGAATTTTCAGGATGGCAAACAGGGTTCAGTTTGGCATTCTCAGGATATTTTCAGGAAGGCAGGTAGGTTTCAGGATGGAATTTTCAGGATGGAATTTTCAGGGCGGAATTTTCAGGATGGAATTTTCAGGATGGAATTTTCAGGGCGGAATTTTCAGGATGGAATTTTCAGGATGGAATTTTCAGGATGGAATTTTCAGGATAACAGGCAGGTCTCAGGATGGAATTTTTAGGATGGCAGGCAGGTTTCAGGATGGAATTTTCAGGATAACAGGCAGCTCTCAGGATGGAATCTGAGCTCCTGGGGACTCCACTCGGGCCAGGAGATGCTTTCACCACATCCTACCTGGAGCTGTGTGCACGTGTAACAGATGAAAATTAACAGTCTAATCCCAATTCAATTAAATTCCTAAAACGTGGAGAACCAACAAGGCTGGAAGGGGACGAGGAGAGCACATTGAAAAAGCAAATAAACCTCAGAGAAGTCAAGCGGCCTCTGCTGTAACAGCACGGGCACTCCCCAGCTGAACAACTCATTGCAGGCACTGAATTTCCTGTTACAGAGCCAGGGCCATTCCAGCACTGCTGGGCAGCCTGACAAACACATTCCACTGGGAATTCCACGGGGGTTTGGTGGTTCCTTCAGCCAGGCTTTGTCTGCTCTGGTCACAGATTACAAGAACTACGCTCCTCCTCCAGTCCCAGCCCTAAACATCCACGTCAGGACGCAGTGAGAAGTGAAATAAAAACAAACACCCCCTCAAATAAATATTTCATCTCTGCCCATGACTAATTAACAGCAATGACTTTTGTTAACGGGGAAGCAGAAGTTACTCGAACCTGGAATTATTCTCAAATCAAAAATACATATTTGCTTTGAGATAGAGAGCAAACAACGCTCCAGAAAGTTGTTTGCCATGTAGAAATGTGATTAGCAAATCAGAATATTGCATCAGGCCAGGTTTTTCAGTGACTGCGAGATTTAATGTGTAACAAATTGTTCCACTTGTCTCCCTTATCCAGGAGCACTCACTGTACACATTCCAGAGGTTCCTCTCCCTCCTGTCGTGATAATTGAAATTTCCATGGGGTGTAGATGTGTAAAAAAGGAAAAAAGAATAGCACAAATAGTGGTTCTGATTGAAGAGTCGAATAGGAGAGGCTACAACAGTGTCAGATGCTCTCCTTTCACTCCTCACAGCTGCACACAGAATTATTTGCTGACAGGTAATGGACACGATTTAAATCACTCTTCCCTTCACCTCTTCAGATACAATCAGTTATCATTTCTGGAAGTAATGAATCTGCCAGGATGGGAAATCCCAGATGATCTTGATAGAATCAACTTCTTGACTTTCATTTAACCCGCTCTCATCCTTCAGGAGGTAGAACTTCTGCAAGCTTCCATCAGAATAAACTCACGGCAATATCAAGACAGGCACAAGAGTGGGGACAACAGGGAGCACATCCTTCCATGTCCCCAGGGGAGACACTTCAGTGCCTCAGAGAACCCCCTGGCCTTTGGCATCCGCTCAAATCACAAGAAAATTTCTACAAGAAGGTTTTCTACAGGTATTTTCCCTCCTTGGGAGGAAAATTTGTTTTCCTGCCCTCCTTTAGGAATTTTCAGCAGTGTTTATATATCCAAACCTTCCAGGCATTCCTTTCACTGAGCAGCGTCCTGGAGCAACAGGGGCAGCAGTTTCTGGGCAGGCATTAAAGGTAGAAAAGCTACAGAAATGATTCAATTTTAACCAAAAAAAGGGAAAATTTGCAGAGACCAGAAGAGTCACCTTAATCACTGAATGGAGCTGACTGGAAACACTGGTAGAGGGCTATGAGAGAAATCACAGAATCACACAGAATGAGCTAGGTTGGAAAAGATGGAGTCCAACCTCTGACCTGACACCTCATCAACCAAACCCTGCCACTGAGTGCCACATCCAGGCGTGTTTTCAACACCTCCAGGGATGGTGACTCCACCACCTCCCTGGGCAGATGATTCCAGTGCCCAATCACCCTTTCAGTGAAGAGTTTCTAGCTTACCTGAGCTGCCCTTGGTGCAGCTTATGGCTGTTTTATAAGAAATGGTCACTGCCATCATAGACAACAATCCTTCCCCAGCCCCACAACCAAGGGCAGCGCTGCAGCTCCAGGCCCAAAAAGCACAAGCAGCAGGGAACTGAGGAGAGCAATCTGGGAGGATGGGACTGCATCACCTGCAGCTGCAATTGCACAATTCACCCCGAGATGGAAATGGACCAGAACTGATCCAAGGGTGAAACTCCTGAGCCGGGACCCATCTTGGGTGGAGCCACGGCCGGGCTCTTGCAGTGCCCAAGGTGATCCTTGGAAGGGCTTTTAATAAATCCCTGCTTTATTCCTTTAACTCTGGCCAGCCCCTGCTCCAGGAGCCTCCCCAGGCATCACCCACACCCCTTCAGCCCAGCTCCAAGCAGAACACATCATTTGGGACGGATGTTTCACGACCAGCAGACACAAATTTCCTGTAACAACACCCAGACCCTCATCCCACAGAGCCCCAAAGGCCACTGTTGTCCTCCAAAGGTTTGTGGGACACAAACCAGCAAAGAACCCCCGTGTCCACTGTCACCCACACCACGCCTGAAGCCAGCAGGGTTATCCCAAACCCCCTGAGCAGGAGGAGCAGCCTCACAGGAGCCAGGACACCGCACACAGCCCCACAGCCACCACAGCCTGGGGCATTGATGACTCCTGAAAGGGCCCAGCAGCTTGTCAGACACCGAGATCATCATCTCCAAAGACTCCAAGCAATCCCAATGGATCAATAGCTGCTGTGACAGAGCCCTGCATGCTGAATTAAGCAGAGCTGACAAGTGGGTTGTAAGCACACCGTGTTTAACGATCAGATGAGATTTGGCTCCTAACAAGATTACTCCCTCTTTAGCAGGTGTCTGTGTGCTGGGAAGATAATCCTGCATAATCAACCATCACACACACATGTAAAGTCAAGAAGCAACAGCTCATTAATGAAAATTCTATAGACACAGCCAAGCAGCTGCAGCAAATGTGTTTGACCTCCCACATTTAATCTGAACCTTCAGCAGTGCCAGGCCTCCAGCACCTCCTGGCTCCTCTGCCTGTGTGATCCAGAGCCTGGAGGTAAAAAATCAGCACTTAAAGGATCATCCAGAAATCCACACTTGTGGTTTACAAGCCCCCTATAGGTTTAGAGTGGCACAAAACTCATTTTTGCAAGACCTTGTGTGGACCAAAATGCAGCATTTTCCTGAGCTTCTGTGCCTTCACACAAACAATTCAGCTGGCAGACATCCCAAACCGTGCAGGGGAAACACACCCTTGAAAATGCACCTGAAATCACACAGCTCTGGGAGCTGTCTCTGTGATCCACTGGAACATGTCAGGAAAAATTAATCCACAAACACCAGAGGTTTATGTCCAAAAAGGAGACAGAGGAGTCCTATAACTTTATTCAAACAAAGGGAGAGTCCATGGGCCATTGTCCTGGGGTCTCTCCAATTTTTGGAGGATGCAGCCTCCTTTTTATCCCAATTTCCCTCTCTCTTTCCCCACTGCCTGAGGCACTTGAGAGGCACAGACTTCCCAGAGTGCCTGATACCTAAGATTCCCCTCTAATGTATAAACCTCTCTTAATTTTTAATTCTTATGGAATTTATGGCTTTTCCCCATTGTCTCTTTCATCTTTCAATATCCAATTTTATTTACCAGCAAACCTACAGTTTGTTTGTAAAGGCAAATATCTTTTTCCATTCATCAATCATCAGAATCCATCCCATTGTTTCTTCTATTTCTCAGTGCTAGTTTTATTTACCAGCAGACCCACAGCTTGTTTGTAAAGACAAATCCATCATTCCTCTCAAACCTGGCTCCAATGCTCTCAAGCACTCCCAGGTTTTTCACCTGACAGAGAAGGAATACCAAACCCACTAAAAACCTTTGTCCAGAGCTGTGTCACTGCCTTGCCCTCTGTGCACTATTCCAGGCAATGCTCACCTCACTTCCAGAATTTTCCACTGATTACCACGATCTCAGAGAGCACCAAAGCTTCCCAATCCAACAAAATAGGTGAGCACAGAACGGACTTGGCCTGGGGGGAAAAAAAAACATAGCAGGACAATTGGAACATTTTCTCATTTTCTCCTCTCTTCTCTCGCTGCTGCTGACTCAAGTCTAATTTAGTGTCAGCATTGCCTTCTCACTCATCTTTCCCCTTTCTCTAAGTGTGTTTAATCTGCTGTAAAATTGTTTTCATGGCTGCAGTGAATGTTATTGTAACTGTTTTACAATGTGCATTATCTGCACTGTGTAAAGGATTTGCCTTCTGTATGCAAATCAATGCCTTGCTGCTGCCACTCCAGGTCTGTGTGCTCACACATCTCACATCCCCAAAGGGCACAGATGTTTTATTTCTTACAGGATTTGTTAAAAAAAACCCACCTGGAACTCAGTTCTACAGAACCAGAGCGTGGTTTTAGGATTGAGCCCGAGCTTGGCCAGTTTAATCAGCAACTATTTGGGCCAGGTTGGATTGCTCTGACCCACAACTGCAGCTGTAAGAGCTGAGCCTTAGGAAAGCCAAACTTGAACAGGCATGGTCATAAATCACTGCTCTGACAGGGCAAAAAAAGAATAAAACTGCACAAAATACGCTCGTTCTGTGCAGAGAAAAGAATTTAGTTTGGGACAATCTGGTTACCTGCAACATCGGGACATGGAATTTTAAATCCTCCCCAGCTTGAGGAATGTTAACCAGATTTAAATGAGTCAAGGTCAGTCTGTATTTTTAATATTGAAAACCAAGGCAAGAAGGTCAGACACAATTTTCCTAATCTCCCTAAACAATAATATCAATAAATCAGGCTGACTGCCTGGATCTCCTGCATCAAAGCCGGCTCCACTTGTCTCAAATTTTGCTGGATTGTTCAAAGATTCAAGGCAACCTGTCAGAAGATAAATTCAGACTTTTCATAATTCTGTGTAGACAGCCAGGCTGTAAAAACAAGGGGAAAACTTTAGAGTTGTCCTTTTTGATCAATATTTTTCAAACACTGAAAAGCATCTCCGAGTTTTCAAAAGCCTAAGCCTTTTTCAAGAGTTTTAAGTTCAAGAACTCGAAACTGGAAACAGGAGAATTCTCCTAAAAATAAAGCAGGAATGCTCACATTCCAGAGGGATTCTCCAGGGTGGAGAGACAAGCAGCTCATCCCCAAGATCAATTTTGAGGCACCTCCTGCCACCAGCAGCTGATTGGGACATCAGTGGCCTGGTCCCATCAGCTGTCCTCTCCTGGGAAGGGTCTTAGCTTTGAAATCCTCATTTTCCCAGATCTACAATCCATGGCCAGCAGGAATTCCTCAAGGAATGAGGGTGGAGAGACAGGAATTCTTACCCTGCCACGCAGAACAAGTGTCACCCACACAAGGCACGACAGCTTAAAAGGTGATTTTTGGGGCAGCCTGGGATGTGGTTTCCCTGCACAAAGGAGACTTTTCCTGTGGATATTCATGGTCAGCACAGAAACTCCTTCACCAACCTGTTCTCAGCACCCACCACACTTCCAACTTGCCAATTTACCACAGAGAGTGGCCACAGCTGCTTGGAGCAGCCCATTCCTCAGCCTGCCAGTGCAGGAGCACACGAATAACCAGGAAAATCCATGCAAAAAAGCAGGAGGAAATCCTCCATCCCCTATTCTTGGTTACTTTATCTCAACCGTGCTGTTATCAGGATCTCAAGCAACATTGCCATGGCAACCACAACGCCTCCAGCTCTGGGGACAGGGCGGCAGCGGGGAGACACTTGTCTCCACTTTGTTAGCTGGGTAATTGGTCCTGCTGAGCAGGGTCAGCTTTAAGAAAGATGACAGCAGGTAGAGTCTGTCTGCTCAGATACCAGGGCCACCTTATCCTTGGAGCAGATCTCTTGGATTTATGAAACACTTAAGGGGTTAGTGAGCTGTGAAAATCCGATTCCCCACCGCTGCAGTGTGCTGACGAGGAACTTCCTCCTGCGCTTCATCAAGTTTTCATTATCTTTCTGTGTTTTTGCAGGGAGGAAGGCTTCAGGGATTTAAAATGCTGCAATTTTCAGGCTGCATGAGCCTCTCAAATCGGTCGCCCTCTCTGGCAGCAACCTCTTCAAGAGCAAGAGCAATCAGCTGGCCTGAAGCTCTCCAGGCAATGCACAGCACAGACCGAGCCTTGCCTCAAGTTCTTGCTTCTTCATCGTGCCCACAAACAAACAAGCCAGATCCAAAGTGTTTCTGGTGCTCTCTATTTCCACATTCGAATGCTCTCTCATGCTGGGGCAGAGAGAACAACCCCAGCCTTGCCCTCACTGTGATCCAAACTGAGGATCTCCAGACGAGGTCACAGCAGGAGCTGTTCCTCACCTTGAGCTGTTCCTCACCTTGAGCTGTTCCTCACCTTGAGCTGTTCCTCACCTGGCCCCAAAGCTGTGAGACTTCCACCTTGGGAGTTTTGAGGCACACAGAGCGCAGATATTTTGAAAACATTCATCCATTAACTCTCCCCTTGAGCAGATCAAAGCCAAATCATTCCCTGATTATTTAAAGATCAATTGAGTCTCTATTTCCACGCAATCAGCTGGGGCACAGCTCTGGTGAAACACCCAGGGCAGAGCATCTGAGGGGTCCATCGCAGGGAAATGCCAGAATTTGAGCTTTTAGGAAATTATCAGCTCAGGAGGAGATTTTAGGGGAAGCAATTTCTCCCTCTTAAACATCAAAAGCCCCCATCTCACACAATCCTGCAGGGATCCAGCACACGATGGGGCCAGAGCAGCACTGCAGGGTTTTTCCCCTGATCCTCCCAAACTTTCCTCCCAGAGCTTCACAGAACCACAGCGAGTGTTTTCCTGGCAGCTTCCCCTCACAGGGGGTTTTCCATGAAGCAGGGGGAATCAATCATCCCTTGGAGGAATTTGTGAAAGTTTGGAGGAAACAGGAAGATTTTCATATTGCCAATAACCTTGACAAAGCACGAGCGACAGAGAGATGTGGTTAGCAATTAAAAATAGCAATTTGCCATTAAAAAAAGTGTTATTTTGCTGTAGCTCTTTATTTTAGGCAGAGCAGGACTCCCAGCTCGGGGTTTCATAAAGCACATGGGCTTCCCCTGTAATGGGACTGAATTATATCCCTCCTAACAATCATCTATCACACTGGAGATATGGCTTTATACAGGAAAACATTTTAAACAAAACCAGCGGTACAAATTAACCACTTTTCAACATTTCATATTAATATAATTTAATGCCTGGAGATTTCTGGCTTCTACAGCAACTTATTCTTCAGTTGACCTGCAGGGCTGACATCACAATAAAAATAATTAATATTAGCTGTGCTATAAATACCCACTCATTTCTACTACAGCGTGCATATTATGTATGACAACCATTCCTTTCCCAAACTTTAAAATTCTGTTTTACAGGCCTCTGTTCCAGCATAATATCCTCATAAACCACAATAGCAGTGCAGCATAGAGAGGACTAAATTAAAAATTAATGGGCCCTGCCAGTGCTGAGCTTTCTCAGAGCCAGGAAAAGGCAGAAGGAGAAAGTCCTCCCTCCGTGTGAGGGTCCTGTAAAAAACCAACAAACCTGCCCTTCCCTGGCCTGGATTTTACATCCCCTCCCATGGTTGTTTGCCCATGGAAAGGAGGAATACCGACTGCACAAGGAGGTCAAGGCTTGGATTGACACAGGTTTTGTTGGATTGATGCCTGGGGAGGCTCCTGGAGCAGGGGCTGGCCAGAGTTAAAGGAATAAAGCAGGGATTTATTAAAAGCCCTTCCAAGGATCACCTTGGGCACTGCAAGAGCCCAGCCCTGGCTCCACCCAGGATGGGCCCCGGCTCAGGAGTTTCACCCTCCCTCTCCCATTTTTACTTCCCCAGAGAACTCAGCATGAAATGAGAGGATGTTCTAGCAAGGAAGTGGCTTCACCCTCAAACACACCGAAAAAAAAATTGAATAAGAAACACCAGGCTGCCCTTAGCCATTAAAATGAAGTCGCCAGCTCAAAAAAACTTGAGCAATTCTCTCTATCCCCTAAATTATTGCTGCAATTTCAGTGGAAAAAAATGTCCTTTTCCCTTCTCCCCCTCCACTTCAGTGCACTCATAGCAAGCATCCATTTATTTTTATTTTAGTGGATGTTACACTTTATATAGAAAGCCTACAAATACAGCAGAGTTTATATCAGACTTCCTGTGAACTGCAAAAGTCTTTGCTGGTGCTTTTTTGTTGTTATGGTGCCCCATAAAGCCACACAACTTACAACAGCTCCAGCAGAGGAAAACCAGCAGACTGAAAGCAGTTTATTGAATCAAAAGAGATTTGTTGCATATCAAGGGAAGTTGGGTATCTGTCAATACTTTCGACATGTAACGACAAAATAAGGTTTCAAGTACTCAAGCAAGGCTTTAACCCTTTTAAGACAGCAGAGAAACTGTTTAATCAACCCACACCAAATTTCCCATGGAGTGTCTCATTTTCCAGGACCCAGAGTAACCTCTTAAACGGGGTCATCATCCGGAATGAGAATTTTCCCACCCATCCAGGAGTTCTGTGGTCACTGAGCTCTTCCATTAGGCAGGAACCAGCTCAGAGAGGACCCCGTGCCCCCCAAGATTTCAGCAGAGGCTCCAAGAGGTGCAGAAATCTCCACTTTGCATTGCAAACGTGCCCGTGGCTGCCCACAAGGTGGAAAAACGCCATCACCAAGGCAACCCCTGCCAGGGATCTGCTGGTGCCCGAGGATGATGCTCAGGAACATGAGAACATAATTACTCAGAGGCATCCACAGCTTGTGCCCTTTGGAGAAGCTGCTGGAGAGCCGGGGGTTTCCATGGGAACTGCTTCCTCCCAGCTGTTTCACTTCCCAGGGAGGACAAAAAGGCCCTGGGAGAAAATGAGCTGTGTTTTTCCTCTTTTCTCACGTGCAGAGGCCAGAGGGGTGGGAAAGCATTTTCACACTGCCAGGGGTTGGTCCTGGAGGAAAGCAGCAGGGCTCTGCTCCCACAACAGCCTGGTTTGCTGCTCTCTGCTTGTTTGTGGGCAGCCATTCCCTTAAAGGATGTTATTGCTTTATCAGCTCGAGAAAAATGCAGTTCTAGAGAGCTCTGGGTCCTTCCAGCAGCTGAATTGCACAGAATGTTGTCCATAAGCTGACATAAAAGCACTGAGCACTTGTCAGCCTGTGAGAGGCACTTGAGACTGAGGATGAATCCTTTCCTGGCTAAAAGCTGGGAGGTTTGAGTGTTTCCCAATCCAGGGAGGAAGTTTGGAACATACAAGTCATGTCATCTCC
Source organism: Pseudopodoces humilis (assembly GCF_049639895.1). Classification (NCBI taxonomy): domain Eukaryota; kingdom Metazoa; phylum Chordata; class Aves; order Passeriformes; family Paridae; genus Pseudopodoces; species Pseudopodoces humilis. The sequence goes on along the minus strand of NC_142224.1, from coordinate 3,396,775 downwards.
AGTAAATAGCTTTATATCACAGTGATTTATAGCATGGATTGGCACAGAGATCACTGGGGGAGGAGTTTGGGCATCATTTGAGAGGGGAAAAGAAGGGATTTGCCTTTTCACCAGGCTCTCAGCTCCTAAACCAAACCTTACAACTGGACACCTCCAGCCAGCCCTCATCTAAGGCATTTCTTTATTTGTTTTTTTTTTTTTTGCAAAGTACTTTTGTCCAACAGCAGAAACTTGAAACCAAATTATTCTTACAGGCCAGTCCTGACACTGGAATGTCAGTGGCTTTCAAACCACTTCAAACCAAGGAATGCCAGTGATTTTCCCCCACAGGCTCAGGGGAGCAACATCACCCTGGGTTCCTCAGCTGGGCATAAACACACACATTACCAGTTCATCTCGGGGTGTTTTATGATCCTGCATGAAGATCAGCACAATTCAGTGCTCAGGTTAATCCATTTTCACGCTTCTGCACCGCTGCCAGCCCTGAACAGGAAAAGATAAACCACGGAAGCAGCTTCAGCTGACCTTTGTTCTTTGGTCTGAGCTCTGACAGGGCTCTCCATCACCCCAAAAACTGAAAGGCTGGAGAGGGATCACCCATTCAACCCCAAACACACTGAGAATTGATTCATCCCAAATGAAAAATGCCACGAGAGGGGGGTCTCCTCCTGCTGTGCAGGGCAGGGACACCCACAGAGCTTTGGCTGATCTTTCCCTGGGATAATTCCGTGAGTTTCAGACACATCCTGTATTTACACCCACACCTCGCAGCCAGCGGGGAAGAAACTCCTCAAGGTCCAAGGAGCACTTCAGGCAGCTCTGGTGAAAAACCCAAATGCTAAGGAGGGAGCCAGAGCCAGGCCAGGAACCCTCGTCCTGTCTATTTATAGGAATTCCAGCCGAGCGGAAAGGATGGAGGGCTGGGCTGGCTCTGCTCCCTTCCAGGATGTGCTGTCCTGCTTATTGGACCATGAAATGCTGAGCAGAAGGAAAAGCAGGTTTGTGTGAATAATAATGAAGGTGGAGCATCTGCAGGGTTTTGTTCATGTCTGGAAACTCCTCGAGGCCACTTGACCGAGCTAACAAGGAGAGTGATGAGTGTTTGTTCTTGGGAACGTTCTGGGGGAAGGTGTTTCAGTGTTTTCAGGTGTTTCACTCCCTAGCCCAGTCATTATCCATCAATTAATTATTTCAGATCTAAAAGTAATAGATGCAAGGCCCCAAATAGAAATTTTAAGTGCTCCAGCACAGCAGAAAATGGAAATCCCCTCAAAACCAGTGAAAATCTCACTGTTTTTTCTGCCTTTTGATGTTGAGATCCTCCAGCAGAGGCCATGTGAAAATCACTGCACAAATGTGAAGCCACACAGAGAAAAGTTCTCCAGCCCTTCTGTGACATTCACACATAATTATTGCAGGCTCTGTTCATACAAAGCTGTCTATCCCTTCATGTTACTTCCAGAAAATTGTAATTCTCTTGTAGCCTTAACCACAAATTAATTTCAATTACGGAAGGGCCATGTTAACACAGAGGAATGTAATTTCTGTCTGGTTTCATCTCGTGCAAATCCTTGTAAGAATTTATCTCTCATGAGCTGAGGTCACAGGAAGGGATGTGAACTATCACAGCACATTACAGTTCCACAAAACGAGACAAAAAAGGAGCTGAAAGACAAAGAAGGCACGTAGGGAAGCACACATTGCAGATGATGGGCTGTTTGTACAATGCAATGGAAGGGCAGCAGGAAGGCAGAGCTGCTGGCTCCTGGTCACTTTTAAAGGGATTGCTTTATTCCAGCTGGAGGAGATATTTCCTTTCAGCCTCTCCTCCCACCTCGGTGCCAGCCTGACATCAGAACCTGTTCAGGATGGGTTCCCATCCAGCGTCCCAGAACCCATCAGTGCCAAGAGCAGAGCTCCAGGAGCAGTGGGCATGTCCAGGATACAATAGTTCAGGTTTGTTAATCTGTGAGGCACCAGCACCTCCAGGATTAAATTTACACTGAGTTCACAGCAGTGAGAGCAGCCCCACTGTTCCCTCGTGTTCATCCCACGTGTTCCCTCAACAATATAAATAAAATCATTCCTGCATGGAATTACCTGGGCCATTTTATTCCCCTGAGCCAGCTCAGCTCTCAGCAGCAGTGCTTGGCAGACCTTCCCCATTCCCACCTTGTCCCAAGGATGCTCTGCTGGCTCCCCTCAGAGCATTGATGATTTATGATTTTAGTTCTTATATTTTACAAATCCCGTTCTAAACTCTAAACTAAATTCTGAACTCCATATAAAGTGTAGTTAACTCTTCACATCTTGGTCAGACAAAACAATTCCTCTGGGCCTGGAACCCAGAGACACCTGAGAAGCCCCAAAAAGGATAAACAAAAGTGAAGTGGGGAGGAACAAACTGGGGGGAATGTGACTTCATTACCTGGAGCTGTAATTGGGGAATTAACCCCTGATATGCAAATGGACCAAACTTATAATTGTGTGAAAAACCCGTGCCCATTGTCCAGCCTGGGTGCAGCCTCTGGGAGGCTTTGGCTGCCCAAGGTGTAACTGTCAAAGACATTTAATAAATGCCCAGTTTATTCTTTAACTCTGTTCTAGGTGCCCACTCACATCAGCCTGATGTGTTCCAGGGCAGGAATTCCTGCAGTCCCAGCTGTTCTCCGGATAAAACCCTCAGAAACGCGCCCTGCAATCCTGTTATCTCCCGACCTCTGGTTTCAGCACCACCGACAGCTCAAGCTACAACAACAACTCCTTTTCCAGTTGGGTTTTTAAGGGCCAAAATCAGACAATTCAGCCCAGAAACCCTCCTGCTTTAAATGGCTGTCGTAGTTAACAAAACAAGATGATGAGCCCAAGATCCACAAGTGTTTTGGCAATATTAAAGCACATGAAAACACAAATCCCCTCCCCAAAAACACCCTCAGAGCTGCAGTAAGGCACATTCACTGTTTCCTCTTCCATCCCCATCAGCATTCAGCTCCCAGGGATAAAAAATTGCTTCTCCTCGGTGGCAAACCCGTGCTGATAATGAACAATTTGGGTGTTCCAGGTGAAATACAAACAAAGGTTTAAACACAAGAGGCCCTGATTAAAGCACGTGGTGTTCAGCCATCCCCACACATCCACAAAAAGCTTTGGATCAGCCCCTTGCCAGGTCGGGTGGCACCTCCTGCCTCTGCCTGAGCTCCCACTCATTCCCAGGATTGCTCCAGCAGCTTCCAGTTGAGACAAGGCACAGCTCAGGATTGTGGGCAATCAGTATATTTTATAAACAGGATCAATGTATTTAATAAACAGGATCAATGTATTTTATAAACAGGACCAATATATTTTATAAACAGAAGAACTGCAATTTTTCCAGGGTGGAAAACCCACTTTATGCTCAGCCAGTGTTTTTCCCCAGCACCAGCAGCTTTAGGGCAGAGGAACATTTAAAACACTCATTTTCCAGCAGGATCCCACCCAGGATCTCGGTGTTCCTCAGGAATGTGATGGACCTGGCACCTCTGGGAGCACTCAGGGCTAAATTCAGCTAAGGAAGCCAATTGCTGCAAAATGCAGCAGAAGTTGGAGCTAAGTCAGGGCTGATGCAAATCATTCCCTAAAGGAGTTTGTTTTTCTCACTAGCCAGGGAAAATTGGCATTTGTAAATAGCCACCCGTGGATTCCTGATTTAAATGAAGCTTGGGAGCACTGGGGGAAAAAGACCAAGAAACCACTTCTTACCCTCTGCACTTAATTCACCATTTCAGGTGACAAGGTGATGAATTCACAGGATCTCAATGGCAGCACAGGGAATATCAGTCTGGTTCATTTTTTTTATGTTCCCATCAAATAACAAGCAGCAAACTCCTCCATTTCAAGAGAAACTGATGAATCCATCTTCACTCTCTGCCTCTCACTCTACAAGGGATCATTCCTCCCCAAGGAGGTGCTTTCACTGCCAGGCCAACTCTCCCAAGTTTCTCCTTTTCTCAGGAAAAAACAGATGAGTTTATTCAGGTGGTGATTTCCTTCTGCAGCAAAAGGACACTCAGTGCATTTTCGGCTGTATTTCATGTCAAACACTGAATTTCTGTGATTTATATTCCTCCCATCTGCCATAACCCGTCTGACACAGTCGAGGCACCTCCATCAAAAGCCCTGCAAATTATCAGAGCTTGTGAAAACACCAAATTCTGTATCACCAAACCAAGGCAAGGCTCAAACTCTTCAATATTATCAAAGCAGTGCAGAATAAATCAGACACCCAACAGATAAACAAGCACAAACCCAAATTGTGACTATACAATACGAATTTGGCAGGCAAAATTCCAGTTTAGAAGTCTTGGAAACAGCCTGGGATTTCCTGCTGGAGGTAAATTCCTGGGCTTCTCTTCTGGAGAACAGGCTGCAGTCAGGATTTTACAGGCAGGACAAACCCCCAGCTCCCTAAAGGATAAGTTAAAGCCTCTTCCAAGTATCTACAAACAAAGAGGCTTCCCCTTATTCTAAGTCAAACGAGAAATAAAAGCCAACAATCACTTTAAAGGCCTTTTTTACACCCCTTTCCCATAACTTCAGCTTTTCCCCACCTGAGAAGCACTTTGTGACTCACACAATACCAAGCTCTTAATTCTCATTCCTGGCAAGCCCATTTCCCCTCACTCTCATGCAAATGAACCTCCCCGGAGCTCTCATTATCCATCACGGGGGTTTGTGCACCATAAATGCAGCCCAGGATTAAATTGCTATTCACAGATGAACAAAATTTACTCTGCATTTACTCAAACCTTTTCGGTAGGGACCCACCACAATTGCATTTACTTATCAGCTGCCCTGAAGGAGAAAAAGTTGGTCTGTATCATCCTGCCCTTCACAAGACAATTAAAACCTGTCAATAAATGCCACTCTCGTGGGCAACATCCATCTCAGGCAGGCAGTTCCAGCCACAGCTGCTGCCCTGAAATAGGAACAGATTATTCTTTACTGCTGCTGGAGGACTCCAACCCAAATCTGGTTTCTAAAATCAAGTACCTGAGTGCTGAGTCTTGAGGGGCTTTTGAAAGGTCAAGGGGAAAAAAAATTACAATTAAAGGATTCCTGTGAAATCTTGTTCAGAGCCCTCTGTGTATTTCCCTTCCCAGAAGGAGCTTCCACAGCTGTGTGAGTCCCAAATATTGAATATTCCCGTGTGCCAGATGATTCTGGGGTACCAAGTCTTTGCCTATGATCCAACATCTGTATCCTTCTCTCTTAAACCTTAATTCCAGTCTGTAAAGACCTTTAGGTATTTGCTATATTTTCAGCCACAAAGGGAGCCAAAAATTACATTCAGCCTGTCTCTCAAGCTCTCCAAAGGCTCAGGACTTATTAAAACTCCATTAAAAGCTCTGGCTGATCAGTGTTCCAGCTCTAAACTGAAAAGCAAGGCCAGGAGCTTATCACACACCCAGGAATGCATTGTTATGCCCAGCCTTTGGAAGTTTCCCAGTTTATAACTTGTAAAAACAATGCAGACAGCCTGGAGAGTCTGAGAGGACAGCTCAGGATTTCTGGCTGGATTTACAAGGAGCACTCAGCATTTACAAGGGAGGATGGATGGAGAGGGAAGAGCAGCTCCACCACAGATTCCTGATTTTTCAGGACAGGAGCTCTCTCAGTCTCACCTGCTCTGGAGCAGATCAAGGCCACAGCAGCTGGCACAATGTCTTTAAGTAACCAAAAAAAGGCCAAATTCCAGCAAGGAATATGCCAAATGCAAACCCTTCCAGCTCTGAATTGCCATAAATCCTGCTGCATCATAATACCACTGCAAATTAATCCATTTCAGACAGAAAGCCAGGTAACTTCAGCTTATTTCTGGGGGTCAGAACAGTCAGTTCACATCTGGTTTAATTTCTCTATCAATAGCACAGCACTTATCTAACTGTGACCCTCGGTGCCATTTAATCAGTGTTTCTTGGTTGAAAATACAGTTATTTAATTACCTGCAGTAGTCACTGAGCTCTTCAGTCACCACCTTCCTGAGGAGCCAGCACTCTGCCTGCTTTCTCTGAGCGAGGACTAATTAACTACTTCATAAAAACCCTTCTCAACAGCCAGCCACGAGGAGAGTGAGAGGAATGATGGATTTGTCTTTACAAACAAGCTGTGGGTCTGCTGGTGAATAAAACCAGCACTGGGAAATAGAAGAAACAATGGGATGGATTCTGATGATTGATGAATGGAAAAAAGATATTTGCCTTTACAAACTGTAGGTTTGCTGGTAAATAAAATTGGATATTGAAAGATGAAAGAAACAATGGGGAAAAGCCATAAATTCCATAAGAATTAAAAATTAAGAGGGAGGGTTGTACATTAGAGGGGAATCTTAGGTATCAGGCACTCTGGGAAGTCTGTGCCTCTCAAGTGCCTCAGGCAGTGGGGAAAGAGAGAGGGAAATTGGGATAAAAAGGAGGCTGCACCCTCCAAAAATTGGAGAGACCCCAGGGAAATGGCCCATGGCTCTCCCTTTATTTGAATAAAGTTACAGGACTCCTCTGTCTCCTTTTTGGACATAAACCTCTGGTGTTTGTGGATCAATTTTTCCTGACAAGAGAAATCCTTGGAGGGGGATGTGTTCCATCAGCACCAGGACTTGCCTTTGTGCTTCCTTCATCTCATGTGAGCAACAGAATAAAACTCTGAGGGACTGGAAGTGTTCCTGGATTTATTTAAATCGATTCCAGCACACCCTGTGTGTTCTGCTGCTTCACAGGAACTCACTGCTGCTGGAAGGAGGCAAAAGGAGCTCAATAAAGCACGTCCTGCCCCTTCTCTCACCTGTGCAGACACAAATCCCTGCCCTTCCTCAGGATTTCTCTCAGCCCATTCCATAGGGAGGGCTCTGGAGACCAAACCCATCTCTCTGACCTCACTGCTCTCCCACCATCTCGTGCAGGAGCTGCAGGGTGTGATTCTTCCAAAGAAACCTCACAGGCTGCAGTGACAGCTCCCAGAAAAGGGGGGAAAATCAGCAGGATTTATTGGCACACCACCACCTCTCAGTTACACAAAAGCTTCACCTCTTCAAACCCCTTATTTCAATGAGCCTTTCCATTCCCTGCAGCTGAAAATGCTCCTTCCACTCCAAGCAGGTCCTGCCCAATAAATGCCAGCAGCACTTTGCAGGTTTATCCATATTTGCCAAATTATGAGCACTCTTAAGATGAAAATTTCTTTTCCTTGGTGGCTAAAACTTCATCATTGTCCAGGTGTTTTGTTTATGAGCTGGATTGATTTTGCATTTGATGTGTGGCCTGACCAGCAGATGTTAATTCAGTGCAAAATCCATATTTAGGATGGCTCTTTCCCCAAGGAGGAATTGCCTGCAGTGCTCAGAGCTGTTATTCTGTCCTTGCTTAACACAAATACCTGGGGTTTATGGAATTATTACGTTTCTGATAGCCACACGTTATTTTAATGCATGTTTTAAAATCAGAACAGAAAAAAGCTTTCAGCTTGGACTAAATAAGCCTCAATTATGGCCTAGATAGAGAACAGGAAGAGTTTCTGTCAGGGCAAAACCTTTGATCCCAGTTTCAGGACTATCTGTCAGATAGAAAATCCTCTTCAGAAGCTCCTTCACAAAGAAGCTCTTTGACCCTGTAACTTAAAGAGCCAAAATAAGCCAAGTTATCTCACAAATATTCCTTCAACACCAGTGAAAGCTAAAGCCAGGCTTTACCAGGCATGGTAAGATTGCAGAACGAAAAGAATCAAGTTTTGAATCAGGTTTTGGAACAGCTGCTGTCTCTAAAACCACCTGGAACACTTTTTTCCAGCACTCATCTCCTGATATTTTCCCATTTCAGCCCTTGCCCCACGTCCCAGACAGGGTCAGCCACACTTCACTTCCCAGCCTCGGCTCCCAAACTGATTATCTTCCAGACAAGGGACTAACTCACTTCAGCCTGATGAAATTTCATCTTGCTGAACTTTCACTTTCTCCTTTCTGCTTTTCTATATTAAATTTTACCTCCAGCAGCTCTGCAAGTGAGGGAATAGGAGAATTATTTATTTTTTTTCTCCTTGGTGGTTATGCCTCTTATTTATACCAAGTAAAGAATTTTTTTTTTTTTCTCCTCAGCTGCACTGAAATAGACAAAAATCACCAACAAGAAACACATCCTGAATTTCACTTCAAGAAACACATCCTGAATTTTATCTGATACAAGTAAAAGTGCATTTAGGCAGGTATTTTCTTACCTGGACAATAAGAGCCCACACCACAAATCCAGGTATTTTTAACTTGGCACAGCTTTTATCCCACGTTTGCACCACCCAAACTCCCTCAAACAAAAAATAGAATCCTTTAACATAAAAATAAACATTAAGACAAAAATACATGCTAACAAAAAAGGCTCAAAATGGAAAATTAACATTTGAATTGAACATAGAGATTTTACTCTGGCTACAAAGGGTGTTATTTGGAGTTTTAAAGGATGGCTGAGGGTGAGGAGTGATGGGATTAAAAATCACGTGTGTATTTCTGATTTCTTGAGCTGGAAAGCCTGGGATGCTTTCACTTGAATTTGGCCCCCAGAAAAAGTAAAAAGAAGGGAGATTCCTTCAATAATTTCCAAGATGTGTGTGGCTGTGTCTGCAGGAAACAGCAGAGGTGCTGCCCCAGACCTGAGTGTGAAACCCCTCCCGAGAGGTGGCACCAGGGCAGGGCTGTGTGTGGGTCATTGTGAGCCCTGTGGGGGCTGAATTTGGCTCTTCAGCTGAAGCCTTTGAGGTTTGTGGTGGTTTCATGGATGTGATTGATGCTGCTGTGATTGCAGCTAAGTGAGGAGAAGCTTTGTCCCAGCCAGGGGAGTTACAATTTTTATCAGTTGCCTTTATCAGGTCTGTGCCTTTATTTTCCCTTTGCCTCCACACAATCCTGGGCACTTCCACTGACCCAACACTTTCTTCTCTCTGCTACAATAATGAGGGCCTTTTAAAAAATTTTGTTTTATCTTTTGAAGTTCTATTCATTTCCACCAGCTCTTCTTTTCAAAACTGCTCGATGGTTATGTCCCTATTTCTTCTGAGGCAGCTTTCATTTGGTTTGCTAAAAAAAAGGGGAAAGGCATGGTCCAGACTCCTGCATGGCTTTGTTCTTGCAATTACTCTTGTGCTCTGTTAATTGGGAGGTTTTGTGTGCCTGGGCTCCTTCTGTAGAGCATCCCTGGCAGCCCCAGGAAATGTCACCCATCCATTCCCCATCAGAGCTTTAATCTCTTTATTTTCAGACTCAATTTCAATAATGGGAGCAGCTCCAGAGAGGTGAAGCCTCAGGAAAAGGTGAGATTTGACAGCTGGGAGCACAGAGAGCTGTTCTGCCCTCGGGAGCTTTCACTGAGCTCGAAGCAGCTCTTCATGCCTGCTCACTCAGTGTTCTGCCTCCCTGAGTCCTCCTCTGCCTCCAAATCCTCTGGAACACATTGAGATCCCTCTTTGCCCTCTCCCTTCACCACCAGGGCTGTATCTCCCCAGTCCCACAACTCTGGGTCTTGTTCTGTCAGCAAATCTTCCTTGGAGTCTCCTTTTGCCTTTCTCGGTCCTTTTTATCCATCTTTCCTTTATTCACAGAAATTCTCTGTCTTCTTTCCATTTGAAAAGCAGCATCTCAGCTGCTGCTGGATGAGCTCTTGGCTGATGATTTCATTCCATTAACAGCTCCAGTGAAGGAATTCCAGCCTAGTTTTAGTCACCAGTAAACTTAGTCTTGACTTAAAACTGCCAGCTCATCTTCTTTTGTTAACTTTGGGGTCTTTGGTTCTGTGGAAGCAAACCCCAACCTTTGTTTATAATAAATGTCCTTTCCACCTGGTAGCACAAGCTTTGGTGCCACTCATGGTTTCACCCATGCTACAGTGGGATGTTTTTTTTTTTTTTGGAGTTGAAAAAGCTGGAATTAAATTCCTCCCCCATTGTGGCAGCACTGATGGGAGCTGCCCCTTTCTCACACCCCTTCCAGGTGTGTGAATCCCAGGCTGCTGCAAATTCACAGTGCTGCTCAATTTATACTTCTAATTTAATTTCCATTTCTGCTGCTCCTCATCCCCAGGACCTGTTAACACAGGGGCTGTTTGGTTTTGTGTTCCTTATGAACAAGAACTTTCATCTCAAGACACGACTCAGGGGAAATCCTGCAGCACAAAGCCTGTTAGAGATGTGTAGGTATTTAAAAATCCCTGCCTTTCATCAATATCTGACACTTTCCAGGCTGCTGAGAATAAATTTCCGACATTAAAATGATTCAGAGGGATCAGGATATTTGTAGGAGTTTTCTTTGCTCTTTTAAAACCAGCAGCATAATTCAGTTTGGTGTTTTGCTCTGCAAAGCTTAACGTGGCCATCAATCATTTATGAACTGCTGTGCATTCTGTGGAGTAACTCAGAGGTAAGAACTGTGGAGAGGGAAAAACAAAGCAAAGCAAATCAGCAGCTCCTGTAATTCCCTGTCAGATTAGGGACTACCTGAGAAGATGTTTGTGTTGCTGCAAGTGCTGTTTGCCCAGATAAAAGGCAGACTTTGCTCTCCAGAGAGCTCGCTGTGGTTTTCATGAAGTGAGTGCCACCCTGATTTGGGTGTAAATTATCTGTGTAACCTCTTGTACTCATCCTGACACTTGGGTAGAAGCGAGGGAGTGCTGGCAGGCTCTGACTCAGCATCAATGGCAAAGCCTCAAACTGAATTTAGTCCTGAACTCAGTCAGACTTTAAAATCCAATCCCAGTGTGTTACCCTGGATGTGTTCCTGGAGCCCAGAGCACATATACGTTTATCCAGGGTTATTTTTAGGGTTCTTCCTTATTTTTATTACCCTCTGAAATTAGAATACAATGGTTGAGTGAAAGACAATTTCACAACCCATAAAGATGGTGCTGATCCACGGGTGCCATTTCCATTTTCAAATGCTTGCTCACAGCAGCGCTGGTTTGGGAAACACACAAAAAAAGGTGGAGGATGGCACAAATCAGGCACAGGAAAAGCAACAGGCTGGGATTTTTTGTCTTGTGGAAACACACAAAAAGGAGCTGGGTGGCACAAATCAGGCACAGGAAAAGCAACAGGCTGGGATTTTTCTGGCCTGTGGATGAGCAGCTGTTGAATTTTCACAGCACCGTTCATTCCAGGGATGAATTTTTACCTTGGTCTGGAGACCGAGACGCACAAGCTCGCACGCTGAGCAGCCATCCCTGCTGCAGGGGCTCTCTGGAAGATGTTAAACACCTTTTTCCAGGCCTGGGCTCGGTGTTTAATTGCCCAGTGAGAGCTGGTGCATATGTTCTGTGCTTGCTGGGTTGCGTGAGGCTGGCAGGACTGACCTGTTTTCTATCAGCTCCTTTCCAGAGCGCTCCTTCAGAGCCCTCCTGGCTGTGCTGTGTGTACAAGAGACACTTGACAGCTGCTTGGAGGAGGAGAGGCTGAAGTTTGGGATAAGGCTTTTATCTGACACAACACTGCTGCCAATTCCTGGCTCCGTGCCCTTTGAACGCTGCATTTACCTCAGAAGCCTTTTTGTCCCTGTGGAAGCACCTCTTAATTCAATTTAAGTCACAGCACAGTGACCTCACAGGCCGTTCAGCTGTGGCTGTGTCTATGCAGGCACTTTAACCTCTTCTCAACTCCCAAAAGGGCTTTAATAGCTTAAATTTCATTTTATTTCCAACTGTGACAATCCACCTTGCTGAAAACTTGAGTTTTGCCCCTCCAGGAGCAAAAAACTCTGAGCTGATGGATGTAAAGGAGCTCAGCAGAAGTTTTGGTTGGGGTATAACATTTATAACATTCTGCAGATTATTTTGCAAACTAATGGCCTGCTGCAATCTACTGTGTGATTACAGATGAGGTTTTAGTGGGTTGGGAAGGGAAAAGCAAGCTGGAGAGCTGTAAGATAAATTCATCCATGTAATCACTCACGCTCTAGACAAGAAATCATCTCCAAACTGAGCTCCACAACACATAGGAGTCTATTTTTAAGCCTGACCTGGCATCAAGAGCTGCTTTGCTGAAGGAACAAATGCTGCTGGGCTGCCATCAGCGTTGTCTGGAAATTAGTGTAATTAGGGAGAAACAAAGAATAAAGAGCCTAAGTGCAGCGAGCAGCTCCTTTACTGTCAGCAGCAGGACGTGTGCTCCCCTAACAGCTCTGGAAGCTGCTCTGGCAGGAGGTGATTTGTGCTCCTGCCAGCACCACTCACTTCTGTGGGGATGATTGTAATGGGTGTTTGCAACTGTCCTCCAGAGACACTTCTGTGCAATTATGGGAGCAGCCCCATTGGATTAAATGAGTCTGTTATGAGCAGTATAATTATTACTGTGGTACCAGATATTAGAAATCCGATTTTAACTTGTCTGCTGGATGAAATGCCCACGTTGTTGTGTGTGTTTTCCCATTTGTCTTCTGTCCAGCTTCTTAAACTGATGGAGATTTTGTGGCCAAAAGGCCTCTTGTGGCTGTGGTGCAGACCTCTGAGCATCCCTGGGCAAAGGGGAGGGTGTCCCTGCACTGATTTTGAGTAGAAAAGATTGGGAGTTAAAAGAGGCAGGTTTAATTTTCTATAAAACTCTGTACTCTGCTGGCAGGCTGCACTCTCAGAATAGAAGCAGAGGAGGGGATGGGTTGGAAGGACTTAAAAATCTCCTTCCACTGTCCCAGGCTGCTCCAAGCCCTGTCCAGCCTGGCCTTGGACACTTCCAGGAATCCAGGGGCAGCCACAGCTGCTCTGGGCACCCTGTGCCTCACCACCCTCCTAGAGAGGAATTTCTTCCTGATATCTATCCTAAATTTCCCTTCTTTCAGTTTGAAGCCCTTCCTGTGCTCTGTTTCCAGCTGGAGGAGTGGTGCTGGCAGCTCCCAGAAGATGATGGGTGTCACCAAGCAGCCTCTCTGTGTTGGAATTTCCACACCTGCTCAACAAAATTCCCAGTTTCTGGGGGTTTCACAGGAACTTTGTGTGTCTTTAATGTAGCCTGGGTGTTCCTCTTGCCAGTGGGAGGTGCAGGGAATGATGTGGGACCCGAGGGATGTGGCAGGGACTGCTCCAAAGTGACATTCCCAGTGTCCTTTGGATCTGTCCTTAGTGACTGGAGCTGCCTGCTCCTGCCAGATGCACATTTGAACTGATTCTGTTCTGTGTTATTAAATGAGTATCTGCCTTCTGGGAGACTAAACAGGAGCACTCTCAACAGCTGAACATAGACTTTACAATATTTTTCCACACCATTAGTGAAGCTTCTTAATGCACCAAGCCTTGTGCTACGGAGACTTGGCTGTAGGCACGAGGATACCCTACGGATTTTAGAGTTTTGGTGCAATTGCAGTTTTCTGGAGGCCTTGGGTGGGTTCAGGGCCTGAAAACCAGTGCAAGACCTGAGGAAAACTGCAGCTGGAATTGTGGTTGGAGTGTTTTCCACCTGGCTCAGCCACCAGTTACAACAAAGCTGGGGTTTTTTTCTGTTTTCTGTGATGCTGTAACCAGACCTAAGAACTGAGTAAGAGAAGGGAGAGAAAAGCCCAGCCTAAAAGCCCAGCCTAAAAGCCCAGCCTAAGGGCTAATTCAGCTCTCCTGCAATTGCCTCTATCATCACCCTTGTACTGCTATTCCAAAGATGGGGGAGCAGGGTGGGTGTCCAACAACCCCATTTCCCCCTGCAGAAAATCCAGCCACACCTGGGAATTTGCTCCCTCTGGAGATGGCAAACAGAGCCAAGGGAAACCCCAAACTGCCCATGGGAAATCCCAAACCCACATCCTGCTTCTGGAACGTTCCTCTGCTTTAATGCCACTGTGTTATTCCAGGATATTTCTGGTGGTCACTCCTTGGACATAAACAGAACCCACCTTTTTATTTTCACTTTGCTCCCTGATAAAAAGCAGCACAGAACGAGCAGGAAAACACTCTCAGGTGTAAAATAAAGGATGGGGCCATAGCAGCTGTTCCCAAAGGGAATCAGAGTGGGAAGGAACCAAAGGTTCAGGGGACTGGTGCTCCAGGAGCTGGGGGGAAGTGGTTTTGTGTGACCCCTGGGTAGTATTTAGGTTGAGCTTGAGGCTCAAAAGGTATCTGGGAGGTTTTTGTTGTGTTCTCGTGGTTTCTTTTGTTCTAAGCTGGTAAGTAACTACTTTTAGCCATGTTTTTTAACCCAGCTCTCTAGTTTCCATTTGATTAATTATAGTGTTGGGGAATTGTGTGAATTATAAATTGCTGGGATAATCCTGTGTGGTTTGTAGCTCACTTTAAGCCCTTAAATGATAGTCTGTAAATTTACTTTTTAGTTTTCATTCACATGATGAAACTGCTACTCAAAACTGAGGTTCCTTCTAGTGAAAGGATGTTAATTGTTTAATTTTCCATTAAGTGTTCAGAGAACAACATAAAATGCTTTCTCCTGGAGTTTTTTGTCATTTTCTTAAAGGAAATACAAATATAGAAGTAGAAACCATCTGACTACTGGGAATTCTGCTTCTGAAGACAAGTGTTCTGTTGTGATGCAGAACAAAGGTAGAAAATAAGCTTGGGCTTCCACAATATTTTGGTGTTTAAGGGCCCATATCTTAAATTAATGCCTTCAGATTTTAATGTTTCTAACAGCTCTTGTAAATATGATGCTGGGACAGAGGCTGGAAGATGTGGTGCTCCAAAACATTTGGGCCTGGGGCTACAACACAATTACTGGGTTATGCTGTTGATTAACCCACAGACTGAAACTTGCTTTTTCTGTCCCAGCCCTAGTGGCTTCAAGCAGAAGAAAATAATTTTCTCTGTGGGCACTTCAAGTCTTTTATTCTAATTAATGAGGAGCATTTGCTTGGGTGGGTTTGTTATTTTGTGGGGCTGTAAGTCTATTTTCCAGTTGCAAGTCTAAACTCAGTTTTCCCTTCCAATTGAAGGAGTTGCCCTTGTAAAATGCTGCACCTGAACTGTTACTTGTCACAATTAACAGCAGCTACTCCTGGCTGCTGATTGCCACTCTGCTAATTAATAAAATAATTAATAACCCTGCCTGGGTGAGTGGTGGGAATCCTGGATTGAGTGCTGGGGTTTGGGTTCTGAAACCCTCTTGCTTTTTTGCTGCTTGGGTTGGTGGTGTTTTTGTCACGCCTGCCCAAGGTGTGGTAGGAAAACGTTGCCAGCTGTGGGAAGCTGGGTTTGGTTCTGGTGGGAGAAGCCAAGGCAAGACCTTGGCTGTGCTTTGGTGCAGGAGCCTTCCTGAAGGTCACAGGTGTCTGAGGAGCTAAACCAACAAACTCCTGGCACACGAGCAAGCATTTGTGCTGCAGAGTGCTGACATGGTGTTTTTCCTGCAGGTGCTGTGGGGTGGCAGCATGGGCAGCAGCCTGAGCCAGCAGCTGTGCTGTGTGCCCTGCCAGAGGTGCAGGGAGCAGGAGGCAGAGCCCGCAGAGACCAAGCCCATCCTGCAGAGCCCCAGGGACACACGGACGTTCTTGGACACACAGCCCCCCACCCCGGCCCTGAAAGTCCCCAAACAGACCTCCAAGGACCTGAGCCAGCACCAGCAGCCCTCAAACAATGCTCTGGAGGAGAACAGAGAGCCCTGCTCTGCTGTAGAGGGGTGGGAGGCAGCCTGGAATCCCATGGACTTCTTTGTGGCCCATGACGATGAGGAGGTTGAAGGAGAAGTTGAAGACCCAACCCAGGAGGAGGCAGAAGAGGAAATGAAACCTGTTCCTGATGTTCCTGTGGCAGAGGAGGAGCAGCCTGGCACTGAGGGAGCCCTGTGTGCTGGGATAACCCTCCAGGAGGGAAATATTGTCAGCCTCGTGGAGCTCTCGAGTGAAGCTGAGCCTGGCCAAGGCTGTGGGACAGAAGCTCCTGCAGGCGCCACGGGGGCTCTGGTGGGCAGGGAGATATTGCTGTGTGCTGTGCAGGTGGCAGGGCAGGCTGAGCCCTGTCTGTCTGCTGAGCCCCTGCAGGGCACAGACAGGGCTAAAGCTGCTGAGACGAGCCCTCAATCCACCCAAAGGGCAGAGCTCACCTGTCTGATGGAAGTGATGCCTCTCCTGACCCTGCAGAGCGCTTTGGAGGTCGTTGCAAGGGGGCTGCCGGAGCTCTACGCCACTTCTGCCGAGTCCTGGGAGCCGCTGTGCCCGCAGTGGGGGTCTCTGGAGCTCTTCCAGCAGGGCACACACGGCAGCCTGGCCCCTGCCCAGGGCGTGGGGAGCCTGTGCTGCACAGGGCTTGCAGGACTGAGCGAGATCTTGCAGCAGCCCCAGGATGGAGGCCTGTGTGAGCTGGGACAGGAGGGGAGCAGGGGGTGCACCCCAGGACCTGAGGCAGAGCCGCAGCATGGGGTCACTCAGCCGGCACTGGAGCTTCCAAAAGAACCAGCAGATTTTGTTCCTGTGCCTGTAAAGCAAGAGGCTGAGCCCCCACACGTGCCCCCCTCACTGCCTGAAGTGCTTGGGAGCAGTGGGGAAAGAGAGGCTGAAAATGTTGAAATTTGAGGTGTTTGGTCCTCAGGTGGCTCGGGGTCACATCTTCAGTGGCAAGGATGAGGTCCCTGCCCTCAGGAAGGGATGAACCCCAGCTGTTGGACTCGGGATTTTGCAGAATGTGTCCCAGACTCCAGAAACTCTTGCCAGACAGATCTGTGAAGTTTTCATAGAGCTTTCCAGATGTTCTCCTGAGTTCTTGTTCAGTCACAGATCTGTTCCTTGCTTTTCCCAGGAGCTGTTTTTCAGATCGTGCCTCGCTGGGATGGAGCTGATTCATTCAGATCAGGATTTCACTGAGCTGATGTTGTTGCTGTGTTCCCCCAATGAGGTTTGGTGATGGGAGGTTTTCATCCCTCGGTCTGAAGAGTCTGGAAACAGAAGAGAAAACTGCTCCTCTAATTGTGAGCAGTCAGATGTTTTCTGTGAGGCCAACAGCCACTTCTGCTACCTCAGAATACTGAAATACTTCAAATACCTCCCTGAATAATTTTCTTGTACAATTGATGCTTCCTGCTTTCTTGTCCATGTTGAACAAAATATTTTCACAGGAAGATGATGAAATCCTAATTCTGGCTTGTTCTTTGTAGCTTTTGTAGTAGTGCAAGTGTTTGTGTAACCTGTGTAAAATGTAGTCTTGACCAGAATGCAGAAGTCAGTGTATTGCAGCTGAAATCTACTGACTTTTAATGCTCCCCACTTTGTGCTACCAATAAAATACACTTTTAAAAATCATGGCAAGACCCCAAACTGAGTGTGTTTTAATTGCTGGGAATAAATGAGAACAGAGAATACAGCTAAAACTGTGGAGTGCTTTTCTTTACACTTCAGATGAGAAACAGGGACTGACTCCTTTTTAAAGGAGCCTTTGGAGCAAGGTCTGACAAACACAAAGTGCCCAGATGTGTAGAGGGGAGGGAGAGTGGTGAACTGGGGAATTTTTAGGCATTAAATAATGCTTGAGGAATGGGATGCTGATGGAAAAAGTGCCAGATAAAATATCCTGCAGGTGCTTCTTTATTTGTCTTGCACTGAGCTGAAGGCTGAGGAGGAAGAGTGACTGGAGTGTGACCAGTGACGCTGGGGATGAAATTCAATGTTTTGGGAAGAGGGTGGGGTTTTTTTAACACCTCAACTTCTGTCCTTTCAATCACCCTTAGGCTGGCAAAGCCCTCTGTGAGTAAGAGGGGGGGAAAGGAGGTGCCTGGAATCCTTTTTGTTCTTCGAAAGGCTTCTCTGAGCTAATAAACTCCAATTATTGCTCAGGTGGGCTGTGTCTGCAGTGCTGTTAAACCATGAGCTACGTGGCCCTGAAAGGTGGGAAGTTATTAAATAAATACACACAAAGCTGACTGAAGGCTCTTCTTTTTGGACTCAAATGTTTTAATTTTGTTTGTTCTGCCAAAGTTACCAACCCCTGCTGCTGCTGTCTCGCAGGGATCAGGGCCTGCTCATTGCCACTCTTTGTCCCAGCCTCTCCCAAAACCCAGATTGAGGCAGGGAAAAGGCTTGAATAAGAAACCCTGAGGAGAAATCAGCCTCAATCACTTTTGTGCCCATGAGCTGGTTATTTAACTCTGCTGAGGAGGGTCCTGAGCAGGAGCTGTGCCACACAAAATGTTCTTTAACCTTTGAGGGGCCTGTGGCTCCGCAGTGTGGGGCCAGGCAGAGTTTCCAAGCTGGAAAAGCAAAGCTGCAGAGCTCCAGTGCTGGAAAACCCTTCCTGTTCCTTGAGGAGAAGACTTTTCAGGCCTGTGGTGTCCTCCTGTTGTGGTGCCAGCTCCGTGATGGACGAAGGCAGAGCCCCCCTGGGTTTGATGCCCCAAACGTAGCGAGAGGCCCCGGCATTGGAAGGGACAGTTCTGCTGCCAGGAATCAGCTTGAACTCTGCAATAAAAACCCCCAGACACGAGGAGTGATGCCCTGAGCTGCCTGCAGCCTCCTCCTTGTAAGCAATGGAGCCACAGAGAGGTTTTGTAATGGTGCTATTGTACAGCGTTCCATCCTGCAGCACAATCCTGGCCCAACAGCTGAGCCCGGCTCTTCGGAGGAGCTGGGATTATTTCCTTTTATTTGTCAAAAAAAGAAGTGTATGGGTTTTTTTTAGAACAGTCCTTTTAAATATATCAAAGTAGCAGGGATTGGGAAAGGCTTCTGGAACAAAGACTGAGCCTGGTAAAGGAAGATGTGATTGTTCTGACAGGAGGATTTTCCTCCCTCCACTTGCATGTGTTGTGTTGCCATTTCCTGTGGTGGCTCACGTGCAGGAGATTTTCTGGGTTGTTTCAAATGTGTCAAAGTTGGACTTTTTAAACTAGAATATTTCATTTATTTATTTCATTTATATGTTTCATATTTCACCATGATTCAAGGGTAAGAAATTCTTTAAATCTGTATTTCAAATTCTACACTTTAAATGTCCAATATTCCAGCTACCTCACGATGAGCTGATGACTGAGCACCTTCCCATTGCACAGAACACTGAAATAAATCCCTGCAACATCTGCAGGATTTGGAAACCCACTTGCCAAGCTCTCTGTGCTTGACATTTCCCCACTCAGGAGCAGCTGGGGATGAAGTTTCCTTCCAGTTGTGATGTTTTACAAAGCATCCATGTCCCCAAAGCCACCAGAGTTTCCAACTACTGCCGTGTGACACCCTGCACATGAAGTTTCCAACAGTCAAATAAACCCTGACCTGCCTCTGAATTTCATTTCCACTGAAGCCTAAAAAGGAGTATAAAAAAAAAACAACAAAAAAAAAAGCTTTGGAAAGCTGTAAAAGCCCACCAGGCACGGAGTGAGGCTCTCCCAGCCTGGTGGCACTGCAGTGACACAGAGTTATGGTGCAGAGCAGATGCTGGAGCACATCACAAGGCAGGAGGGGAACATTGTCCTGTTCTGCTCCCAGCCCTGGCTGCACACACGGATTGCCCTCGCCAAATGCTCCTCCTTTGTTCTCTGCTCTCAGGGAGTCACTGGAGCTCAGCAAAGTTTAGGATGCTGAACCAGATCTGCCGTCCAAAATTGTAGATTTGAGGGGGTTTTATGTAAATAAAAGAAGCCTGGAATCCATCCATTTTGATTTTTTTCTTCATTCCACAGCACTGGCGCTGCTGGCAGTGGATATTTAGGCTCTGCCTTCACACTCCTGGCTGGGATTAGTTTGTTTTTAATGGATATTTGCTTTTGTGTTTTGCCCGTGTGACCAATTCCACGTTGGAGCTCCCTCCCAGCCAGCAGACACAGGCAGGGCCTGATCAGCTGTGCCTGGGATGGTTCAAATCATCTGCAGCCACTGTAAAACTGCTAATTGCACCACTCAGCCAGCTGAAGACAGCACACAAGTGGGAAAGGGGGAAATTTTTCACCTCTAACTGCTCAATATCAAATAAAATGGGAGATTGCAACATCAGTATAATAATTTGTGAGTTATACACAAACCCAGCCTGGTTTTTCTGCCACTTGGCATCTCCACTTTGAAGCAGAGGTCAGTTTGTCTTGTCCATGGCTCCTCTGTGTAAATCTTGAGCTTTATTTTAGACATTCAGTGGCAATTATCAAAATTAAGTCAATCACCCATCAGCTGCACACAGGGGCACAGCCACATCCTGTTCCCAATGGCTTGGAAATGCCTGGGAAAATAGAAAATAAAATAAGGGAACCTCAGAACCTGCTGGAACTAAGGGTGGGAGTCAAGGGGGGAAGGGATTGAGTGTGACCCCCCTGTCCTATTTAACCCCAGGTGAGGGCTTTGCCCCCCAGGTGAGGGATTTCAGTGGAGCTGTGCTGGTGAGCAGGGGCTGGGTGTGCTCTCCCACCCTTTGGTTTTTGTGGGATGGGTTCCTTGCTTTAATTCCTGCATATTTTTACAGTCTGGGCCTCTTTGAGCACAAGTAATTTTGTTGTTTTTAGCTCATTTCGATGTTTAAGGCAGGCCTTGCTTCTTAGTTATTGAATTTGTTTTGTGCTGGGAGATTTTATTTTACCTTTTAGTTTGTCTCTCTTGCAGTCCTCTCCTAATGTTATTATTCAGGAAAAAACCCTGCTGTGTCCTGTGAATTTTAAATTTATCTATAATTTTTTCCTGCCTGACTTGCTTCTCTTCCCTCCTGCCCCCATCTATTACTGGAAGTCTAAACATTTCCTTGACTGAAGAGTGGCTCCTGATACCTGTCACTGTTTTCCAGAGCGCTCTGACTGACAAATGGTCTCTTTTTTCCTTCTTTTCAGGCTGTTATTTCTTAAGAGGTCTCTGTAGCTCTCTTTTTCCTCCTTTTCAGGCTGTTTTTTCTTAAATAAGCCCTCTTATAAGAAGTAAGCTTTATTTCTTAAATGAGATCTCTTTTAAGAAATAAGTCTGAAAAGAAGGAAAAAATGTCTCTGTATCCCTCTTTTCCAGGCTGTTATTTCTTACAAGGTCTCTGTATTTCTCTTTTTTCCTTCTTTTCACATTGTTATTTTTTAAAATAACTCAGTGTCTCCCCTGACCCCACCGGGTGCAATTCCACCTGTTCAGCTCATTCCCGTGATCCCTGAGCTACTGCTGGCTGAGAATGGGGTAATTAACTCACCTTAATGAGCGTGGGCAAATAAATATCCATTTCTTGCAGGTGTGAAGCCCCTTGCTCCTCAAGAGCCAGAGCTCCCTGCTCCTCCTGAGCCCCCTGCAGCCTCGCAGGAGAAGCCCTTGGAGTTTTTGTGCTGCCCTTTGGCCATGGGAGGTGTTTTTGGGAAGAACAAGGCACACTGTGTGTTCCCCAGGGTTGTTTATAGGGCCAGGGGCAGGAAGGCTGCCCGGGCGTGCTGCGATGCAGCCACCTGGACTGGGGAGAGCCACTTCCACTCGGCACGGATTGGGAGGACTCGGAGGCGCTCTGAGCCTCCTGCTGCCCAGCTGGTGATGGAAACTTCTGGAAGTGAGTTTGGAGAGGAGGAAGGAGACCCAGGCACTTCTCCAAGGGCACAGCACAGCGAGGCCTCAGTCCCTGTGGCTGCTGGAGACACGCGAGGGGCTGAGCTGTCCCAGGAGCCTGAAGCCAAACCTCACCCAGAGCTGATGGAACACCAGGGACTCACTGGAGAGGCACAAAGATCCCAAAATCCTCAGGACAGCAGCGAGGCTGGAGCTGTCCTGCACCCACCTGGCAGCTCTTTGCACCCCGAGCTCCGCCGTGGGGACCAGGGGGTGACACCTCCCCACCAGACCACGGTGGAGGTCGATGTCCACGTGTCTGCAGGTGACCACGAGGAGCCTGGCTGGGGTCAGGCTGCAAGATCTGAGCTGCTGAGCGGTGCAGGGCAGGGGAATGGGGCTGGCAGCACTGCAGAGGATGCCTGTGTTGGGGAGGCTCTTTGGGAAGCGCCCATGCAGACTGCAGGTGACACCACGGCTGCTCCGTGTCCCCTGGAGGAGCCAGAGCTGCCCCTGAAGGCTGCAGAGCCAGGAGAAGACATCACAAGTGGGCAGAGAGCTGCACAAGAGCAGGGGGGAGAAGAAGCTAAAGCCCCACCTGATCTCCAGCTGGGACCCGGTGAGATTCCTGATCCTGAAGGTGTGACAGGAACTGCTGGTGAGCCAGAGCAAGCTGAAGAGGTGGCTGAGGCCTGTGGTGATGGACACACATCAGAGGAGATCCCAGCCTGCCTGCCAGAAACCCAGGAGGAGGAGGAGAAAATCAAAGTTAGCAGTGAGGGAAAAGCAGAGGAGCACTGAGGGTTTGTCTGCAGCCAGAGCTGACCCTGCTGCCTCCATCCTGCCAGGGTGATGCCAAAGGGAGCTTGTGCCCTGAAGGACCCAGAAATCTGAAATCAGGCTGGTGGTGGCAGAACCTGCTTTGAAAAACTGAAAACCAAGATGCTAAACTTAAAATTTGTGTGTTGTCTTCTGCAAGTGGCACTGCCCTCCTTCCTTCCCTGCTGGGAGAGGGAATGTTTCTTGGTACAGAAAGTGTATTTATGTATTTATACCCTGGCTAGGGCTGTCCACTTCATGGTTCTCTCCCTGTGTGTGGCTGCACAGGGTTCAGTGATGGATAATTTATTAATTACACTTGTCCTCTCACCCCACTGACTTGTCACCACTATTGGAAGTGCATTGTGTGATGTGTGTGTTGCAATTGGAATCAATAAATGGGTGCATTTTAAAACTGACTGCTGTGAGATGTTGGGTTATTAACATTCTGATAATTAATTTCTGATATCTGCATTGACCCCAATGCCAGAACTGATGTTTTTGCCCTTTTCAGCTTGTGAAGTGTTTGGTAAAATGTTGAATATCGATACCAGTGGCCTCAGAATGAATGCTGCTCCTCTCCTGGTGATTTCCTTGGAGCACCAACTGGGCTCTCTGTGCTCAAACCATGATAAAATTAAAGATGGAAGGCTCAGATTCCAAATGTGGCTCGTGTAAGAGCATTTGTCTCACAGAATTTGGCTTCACAGAACTTGGCATTTGCTTTATGCTTTGTGCTGGTTGGGTGGAGGTCAAGGAGCTCAGACTGGAGGTTTCTGGAAGAAGCTGTAAACAACAAAAAAAACTTATGGTCATTTTGCTGCAAATTATCAATAAACTTCTGGCAACTGCATATCCAATGCTAATCTCTAATTACACAGTGCTAAGTAGAGGGGAGGTTTCCCATCAATCCTGTCTGGTGGCACTGCTCTCACTGAATTTAGAAATTATGTGGTGCTGAAGGGAATCAGGAAAATAATGCAGCCTCATTTCTTTCAAGCAAAAGGTTTTTACACCACATTATTCTGTTGGAACTCATGGGGATTTAAAAAAAAAAAAATTAAAAGGGAAATAATTATTTGTATTAGCTGGAAAAGTCCAATGTGAAGGAGAACAAGATCCTCCCTGAGGAAAGCATTTCCAGCTCTGGTGTTCCTGTGTGCACCCTCACTCACAGCATGCACAGGAGGCAGGAAATGATGGTTAAAGGCAAGCCAGGAGATGAGGATGGGGAGAGCAACGATTCTATTTAAGGGATGATTGGTTTTACTGTCTTTAAGTGCTTAATTACATCAGGAGTTTGGTGTAGCCTTAAAAAGATTTCCTGTGGCTCCAGGGACCAGGTTCCCACACTCCAAACCTTTCCACATCAGCCAGATTTGCTGAATTATTTTTTTTTTCCTTATGACCCCTGACAGAGACCCTGCCCATGGAAATGTCTCATCTGCCCTGACTTTAATAACTCAGAGAATGTTCCTTGCCCTTGGCTGCTCCTCATGATCCCAAAGGCCCCTCCATCAGCTGCTTCTGGGTTTGGCTGCCTCTGGCAAAGCTCTGCTGGCAGGCTGGAGATGATGTCCTTGTTGCAAGGAATTGAGATTTACAGATCAGTGGGTTGGCAGCTCCTCCTCACCAGGAGAGCACGGAGGGGAGCTGAGGAAATCATGGGAGGAAAAGCAGAAAGCAACAAAAAAACTCTGTGCGACACTCTGCCTCTCTCTTGGATGTTCACATCAGTAATTGTGTTTTGTGGTTTAGTAAAAGAAGCTCAGAATTCGTGGAGTCCTGTTAAAATTACGCAGCAGCTCCTTCCCCCTGTGACTGAAGGTGTGGGGCTAATCAAGAGTGACAATTAATACATAATTACATGACACTGAAATGGGTGACAGTGATCAATTTCCACTCCAAGAGGAATTGTGCAGGATAATTCTGCAGGCTGGAGTCCCACAAACATCATCCCAAAACACCTGCCAGGTGATCACCAAATTACAGGAACAGAAGTGGTGCTGTGCAGCTCTTCAATTTTGCTGGCATTTTGGTGTTTAAATCTAATTAACAAAGCTACAATCTGAATCAGGGACATTCCCTCATGCTCTGGAAAAGGAGTGACTTTTTCCATCCTTTTTCAGAAAAAAAAATCATGGCATAATCTTTCACCACATGCAGAGCTACAGGAATTTTGGGAAAGAGATCTTTGCAGTGCCCTGACTTCAGTTACATCAATCTATTTGCAATGTAAAAAGTTCCATGGTAAATAAGAAAAAAAATCAGCTAAAATTCCTCTTAAAATATTCCTGTTCTGCTTTTTTTTGTCATCACATTCATCTGGGGCTTTCAGATGTACCTCAAGTTCCAGATGTGCCCCAGGTTCTGTAAAGCCCAAGTTCTGTAAAGCTAAGCTTTACCCTCAGTTTTTCCTGGTTTGCACTGTCCTTGTCTGACCTACCCAAAATTACACATGGGGGAGGTTTGCCTTTGTCAGAGGAGACTCTTCCTCATTTCTGATCTTTGCATTGTCCCCAATGCCAGAACTGATGGTTTTGCCCTTTTCAGCTTGTGAAGTGTTTGGTAAAATGTTGAATATTGACACCAGTGGTCTCAGAATGAACGCTGCTCCTCTCCTGGTGATTTCCTTGGAGCACCAACTGGGCTCTCTGTGCTCAAACCCTGATAAAATAATTAAAGATGGAAGGCTCAGATTCCAAATGTGGCTCATTTAGAGCAGGGCTGAGGTCTGAAAGCACCTCAATGCCTTTCAACCCCTCTTGCTGCCCTGGGAAAGCCCATCCTGCAGCAGAGCCCTTGCACCATCCAGCAGAGCACATCCCTGACTCCTCCAAACTCCGTCACTGATGAGTAAAGGCAATTTCCACCTTTTACTGCTCTGTCTGGTCCTTTTAGGCAAGTCCTAATGGGAGGATTTATTAACAGTGCAGTGGTGTGGCTGAGCCCAGCGCTGTTCCCAGGCTCCAGGCTGCCCTCTTAAGATGATAAGCAGCAAATTCCTTGCTAAAATCCACGATGAATCTCTGCAAATGAATCTAAAGCAGCATTACCGAGCCACACAACTGGCTTGGAGTGCTATCTAAATTTTTGGCGTTTGGGAAATCTTAGCTCCTGTTGCTAAGAATTCTTGCTTTGAACTTTTATAATTAAACTTCCTGTCATTCAGCAGGAAAGCTAAAAAAAAAAAAGGATCGGTTACACTTGACAAACTAAAACCTCAGGAGTGTTTAAAGGCTGCTGGAGCTGTTAGGAACTCCAGTGTTTCTCTTCCTTTTGAAGCAGCTTTATAAATAATCACCCTCCTTATCACAGTAAATCTGTTTCTCCTGAGCTCTTACACAACTAAATAAAAAGTTCTGAAAACAGCTGATCAAAACCCAAACTCCTCCCTTATCCAGAGCAGCAACTGCTGGTCAATATTCTTTTTCAATACAAAATGATTTTGCGTTGCTTTGGTTGTTGGATCCCGGCCCCTGGATTTCAGGAGCACAATAATTTCCTTCCTTCCTTCCTCACTCCACTTTCTCCTCTCTCCACAACATCCAAGGAAAAAATCACCAAATCTGCAGCAATCTGACAACCAGGCCCAACCACGATGTGAAAGTTTGAAAAGTTCTGAATCAAAAGCCTCTCAAAACATCCTTTCTGAGAGGGAGAGGGAAAACATGATCACAAATCTCCCCCAGCTCTGCCTCCTTTGCTGCTGCAGCATCTCACAGGAGATGAAAAGCACCCAAGAGCTGTTCCTGTGGATAGGGAGGATGTTCTGTGCCTGCAACACCTCAGCTGAAAGGGGTTTTCCTAAATTCTATCGTGCTGCTGCTGCTGCTCTGCAGCCACAGAATCCCAGGCTGGTTTGGGTTGAAAAGGATCTTAAAAATAATCTGACTTCATCCCCTGCCACGGGCATCTTCCACTGCCCCAGGGTGCCCCAAGCCCCATCCAACCCGGCCTGGGGCACTTCCAGGGATGGGGCAGCCACAGCTTCTCTGTGCCAGGGCCTCCCCACCCTCACAGAGAAGGATTTCCTCCTAAATCCCCCCTCTAAACTATTTTCTGTCACTCTGGAGCCATTCCCCCTTCTCCCCTTCTTGTCAGAAATCTCTCCAACCTCCACTGTGCAGAGAGAGACCCCACATTTCCCTCCAGCTCTGTGTAAATCCCTCAAAAAGAGACCCCAAAACATTTCCCTCCATTTCTGTGTAAATCCCTCAAAGAGAGACCCCAAAACATTTCCCTCCAGCTCTGTGTAAATACTTCAGGGGGAAAAAAGGAAAATAATATCTAAATACACAGAACCCTCTGATGTGAAAGTTTATATGATATTTCATAACCAGAGAGCAGGAACAGCTCCCAGCCTTCCAGGCAGCTGTGGAAGGGAGCAGTAATTAATTAAATCATTAGGTTTGGGTGGAAGAAATTCAGTGTTGCTGCCCTGCCCTATTTAAGGTCCAGGTGCTCCTTCTCAAGCTCCACTGGGAGCTTCTGGAAGGTGCTTCCTTTGCAAGTGAGTGTGGACACTGAGTGACACAAATTTGAGTTTTGGGATTTTTTTTTTTTGGGAAGGAAGGTTTTTTTGTACTTTATTTTTGAGGGTTCTGTTTGATTTCTCTAGTGAGGGAGAGCTCTGCCTTTAAGGGTTCCTGTAGAACTGTAATTATCCTTTCTTGTGTCTTTGGTTTCGAACAAAATTCTGCTGGTGGCAAAATGGGACTGAAAATGAAACATTCACAGCATGCAAGGGTCAAATGAGGAAGGGGAAATAATTTTCCTACATATGAAAATAACTGGTGTCTTAAGGTAATAAATACCTCTGTCTTTAAAAATCAAACCCTCTTTGGAGATAGCTGCAGTAGACTCTGTCTTTTGTCATATTTTGAGCTGCTTTTGCAGTGATGACAAATAAATTAAGTATAACAGAAAATAAGTTATTATTTCCCTTTCCTCTCCTGGCATTTTACTGCCTTACCAAAATGGCACGAAACATATCCTGGATATATTCACTTACACAAAATCCTTGCTGCTGGTGCAGCAATTGCTTACAAAACATTCATTTATTTGTTACCTGGCCTTTTTGCAGCTTTGATAACGAAGAGCATCTTATTTTGGTTTTTCTCCTCCAGTAGAAGTGGATGGGTTCATTTTTCTTGCTTTTCCTTTCTTGCAGCTCTGTAGTTTTAAGTGATTAAGTTCATGTAGTCTTATAAGTGAGTGCCTAACCACCATGGAATCACATATTTTTACAGATTCCACCCATAAAAGCAGCTCAAACAGTGCAGCAAAACTGCTCTGGATCCATTAGCTTCACTTTAAAAACTGTAATTCCTAAATTATGGATCTGTTTTTCCGCTGCTCCTCTCACTCTGCCCTGGTTGAGCTCTCTCTGCAGCACAGCCGTAATCAGATCATGTTTTGTGGCACTTCTATCCTACTTTAAATATTTAGTGATAAAAAGTGGCCCAGGATGTGGAGTGGAACAGGCTGAGGTGTGGGACTGCTGGGGAAATGGGTTGAACTTGCTGGCTGCCCTTGTCAAGAGCACAACTTTATCACCCTGAGCCAGGAGTAAAGGCTGAGGTGCTGCAAAGAAATTATTTAATTCATGTTTGCTTTGTGGCTGTCAGAAACAGGGCATTTTTATCCTGCTTAATGATGAGCTTTTAGCCTCTTTCTAGCAATCTGCATGGCAGATTCCAAAGGGAATTGGTGGGGCTGTGTGCAGGTCCCTCTTTCCCTTTTGCACACAAATTCCTCCTGCTCCTTCCCAGTTTTCTGGCAATGCTGCACTTGTACAAAGGCCCTTTACAAACATAACCTGAGGGAAATGTTTCTCTGCATGCAGAATGTGCTGCCCCTTTTTAATGTTTGAGTTTGAAGCAGTGGCATTGCTGTGGTTTCTAAAAAAAGTGAATTAATGACCCAAGGGCCTGAAATCCACTTATTTCTCACCTCTCAATAAGGAGATATTTTTCTTTTTCTTTCCTTTCTTCTCCCTTCCATGTCTTATCAGGTGTATGAATGGCTTCCCTGGCTAAATGTGAACTTCTTTGTAGAATTAATAAATGGTTTAGGAAACAAGAGGAGACCTAAGTAATATTTACTTTGGGAATATAAACTAATAACTGTGAAGTGCAGTGTGAGCTGAGAGTCCTGGGGAGGGAGTGATTTCCTAAACGCTCTCAGTGGCATCAAAAGACTTCCTAAGACTGACTTAAAAACAATAAAACCCGCAGCTCTGAAATGGAATTTGATTTTAGAGGGGCACTTTCTGCTCTGACACAGGGCTGAGAAATTAAATGGGAATCTGTTCTTCATCTTGAAGGGGATCTTCTGCTCTGACACAGGGCTGAGTGGCTTCTGTTGGGTTTTTCCTCTCTTGCAGGTGGCACAGGAGTGGCCTGGCAGCTCAGCAAGGCTGGGCTGAGGATCTGTGCCTGCTCCTAAAGGCTCTGCTGGTGCCCACGTCCCCCAGAGCCTCAGGATTCCCTGGAGAAGCTGTGAGCAGGACTTGCTCTGCACGCCATGGGGAACGAGATCAGCCACAGGCAGTACTGGTGCAGGAGGTTCAGGAGGTTTGAGAGGCTGCCAGCTGAGGAGAGAACTGCTGTCCCTGCTGTCCCTGCTGTCCCTGCTGTCCCTGCTGTCCCTGCTGTCCCTGCTGTCCCTGCTGTCCCCACGGCCCAGCCAGCCCAGGGTGCAGGGATTTGGGGCAGTGTGAGCCTCCCTGAGAACGAGAGACCCCAGGGTGCTGCTGCAGGGCTGCACGGCGAAGAGCAAGGCAGGAAAAGCGAAATGCCCTCCTGGTCCTCACCCGTGGCCCAGGGAATGGTGAGAAGCTCAGAGCTGCAGGAGCTTGGGGACAATCCCCCTGCCATGAATCCAGATGGGAAAACTCGTGCTGTGACTCAGGGAGGAGCTGAGGCAGCTGGAGGGGACACAGAGGGGACAGCAAGGGACCTCCCTCTGCAGCCTGCAGTGGAGACCACGCCAGGGACAGTGAAGAGCAGCTCGGGGCTACACAAGAGACCCAGCACCAGGGTGCACAGGGCAGGACACTGCACTCTCTGCAGGTGGCTGAAGAACCTCAAGACCCCAGAAATAAAACCTAAAGCTGAGTCTGGTGCAGTCAGCAGCCAAAAGTGAGGCTCCTGTGGGCTGGAAAAGGATCGAGTGCCCAGTGTGATACCTGCAAAAAAGAAAAAAAAAACGACTGGTAAAGACAGGGTTTCTTATATACAATAAGAGGACATTATTTTTGTCATCTTTAAAGTGCTTGACTGCTGCATGTTCCTGGCTGTCTTGCACCCTGCATGGAGCACAGAAGACATTCCCTCTGGCAGGGGTGGAGCAGGGAAATGAAGTGGTTCTGTTCCCTTAGCAAGCAGCTTGTGAGGATTGTTTGGCTCTGCTCTCACTGGGATTGTAAAAGCTCCTTTGTGAAACCCTGCAAAGGTGCAGCTTTGTATCTTCCTGCTGCTTCCTTTCTTCGTTTGATTTCCCTGCCCCTAAACACTTGCTCTGTTTAATGGTCCAAGAGAATTATGAGCAGCATCAGTGTTACCAACCTAAATCAATCAATTATAAAAGCAGTAAATGCTTACAGATGCATGATGGTGGTGGTGGGTGCTGTGGGGGAGGCTTGGTGAACAAGGGGCTCCAGTTTTGCTGCTGGAAGTGTTTGCTTTGTGTACTCTTTGTATCTGTGGGTCAATAAAAGCCACTTTCACTGCCTCCAGTGAGGCCTTGGCTGCAGCTGGAAGTGGATAAGGGAGGGAAGGAGGGGATGGGCTGGCACTGCCCACCCACAGATGTGGGGACTGGGAGGGCTCTCGGGGGTGCCAAGGAGCCAACAGTGGTGATCTGGCTCTGCTGAGGTTCCTCCTGAACAGACTGGGAGGAATAAGCTCAGGAAAAGTCTTTAATTTGGTTGCTGAAGCTCTGTGCCATCCATGTGGCTCCTCCAGGGGTCTCAGAGCTGACCTAAGCACTCCCCACAATGCTGAGCTTTCTTCTGCCCAAAACTCCAGCTGGGGGCAAAAATCCTTTAGGGAGAGGCACAAAGAGGAGCTGGCAGAGCCAAGGAGGGGCTGCAGGGCTGTGCTGGAGCTGCCCAGGGAGGGGAAAAATGCCAAGGGAAGGTCATGAGCAGCACCCTGAGCTGCTGAAGTGCCTCTTCTGCCTGCTCAAGGGACCTGAGCAGCTCCTGGAACAGCTCCTGCCCTGGGTGCTGCTCAGTCCCTGCTCTGGGGCCCTGATGGCAGCTTTGGTCCCATTCCCAGCTGCACCACAAGTAGGAAACACCTCGTTCTTGTCCCTCTCCTTCAGCTCTTTCCTTCTCAGAAGCCCCAGTTTAACTTTCTCCCTCAATGTCCCCTTTGTAGTGATGCCTCAGGATTTCAGCTTTTCTGTTTCTCACACATTTGTACTCCTGCCATTCCTCAGTGTGGAACTCCAAACTCCACACACACTGGGAGCTGCTGCTTCCCCACTTTGGGCAGACACAACAATTCCTCTCCAGGCCTGGCAGCCAAGGACACCTCACTGCCTCAGGGCCCAGAGATGGAAACAAAAGGGAGCTGGGGACAGCAAACTTGGGGGAAATTCCTTCATTCCCTGCAGCTGGAATTGGGAGATGAACACCCAGAGTGCAAATGGACCAAACTTACAAAAGTGGGAAAACCTGTGAGCTGTGGGGGCTTTGTCTGCCCTAAAAGCACCTGAAGCCCTTCAATAAATAGAACTGCTTTTTATTCCCTTCATTTTGTCTGGCCTCTGTTTTAGGTGGCCCCAAAAAGCATCAGTATGTGCATCCCCAGCTCTCCTGAGGTGACCCAGGACAGCGACGTGCCTTTATCTTGTTGATCACTGTGTAAATGTTCCTGCTAAAATCCCCTTAAAGAGCTTAGAGCACACCTTGGAGCTCTACTTGAACAGAATTAGGACAAAAAACATCAACTTCAGCACATCCCTTTCTACACCTCTCCCTCAATCCAAAGCTGTTGGCTGTGCCAGCCAAGAAATAAATAAGCAGGGGAGCAGCTGTTTTCCACCTTGTGCTCAGAAGCACCATCTGCTGTGCTGCCTCTTCCAAAAGAGAATTCCTTGGGTGCTAATGACCTCTAAGGATAACATTTGCCTTGTGTAATCCCCAGCTTCCTCAAATAAAAGTCGCAGGAAGTTTTTAAAAGCAGAGATGCACCCCCAAAAAATCGAGATATTCACTTTTCCAGGTAGCAAAACTTATTTTTACTTTCCTTAAAGTCAGTGAGGTGTGGAAGTGCCACCCTTTATTGATTCATTCTCTTGTTTTAAGGCAAGAAGTTGTTTGTTTGCTTCAAATATTGATTCTTTAAATTTATTTGTTTAGGTTTTGTGTTTGTTTGGTTTTGTGGTTTGGGTTTTTTAACACAGGTTTCACATCTTGATGGAGTGGAGGCCCTGAAGAAGAGAGCTCTGATTCATAAGAAACTTGAAATTTGGGGAAATAAAAGAGCTCAGGATGTGTCAGGGTTCCTGGGTGTGGAAAAGGGATGGTCTCAAGTGCTGAGCTGCATTTCTGAGCTGGATTCTCTGCTTGGAGAACAACTCAGCTCTTCCCTTTTTCCTGTAGTTACTTGTTCCTTTGTCAATTCCAGAGCTCTAGGTTGAGATATAGATAAATATAAATAAATAAATAGAAAATATTATGAATATAAATATATAAACCATAAAATATTATAAATATATAGAAATAGAAAATATGTTTATATATTAATATATACTTAATATATTTGTTATATTTAATTATGTAATTATATATCATAAATAGATAATTATATTTAAAATATTTAATAGTTTAAATATAGAAAATATTTTAATGTATAAAATATTTAATATAAATATATTTAATATAATATATTTAATATAATATATCTAATATAATATATTTAATATAATATATTTAATGTATAATATATTTAATGTATAATATATTTAATGTATAATATATTTTTAGTGTATAAAATATTTTCATATATAAAATATAAAACATAAATAAAAGTAAATAAATATAAAATATTTTTATTTTTAAGGGAGGACAGGTATTTGCTGCAGAGCTTCCTGCAGAGATCCATTTGGAACAGGGGGTTTATAAATAGGGTTTATAGTGGTTAGAAATCACTTCTGACAATGCAAAAAGGATCAGCCCTGGGGATGGAATATCACAGCCAGAGCTCCGCTGCAGGGGGAAGAAACTTTGAATTGAGAACATCAATTCAACAATCAAATTGAGAACATCAGTCCTTGAGAACACAAGGAAACCTAAAACTTGAGGCTTCGGTGACCTGGTTTGGAATCTCTTTTCTGGTACCTGTTTCAGGTGGTGGAAAAAACAGTTTTATTGCTTTTTTCCTGGGAAAATCCCAGCAAATCAACTCTGATTAATTAAATAAGGGCTAATCTGGATGGAATGCAGGGCTGAGGTAAATGTTGCAGCACTGGAAATAAGATACAATATATATATAATATATGTAATATATATAGATCTACAATATATATTTATAATATATAGGGAAAATAATCTAACACAGTTTTGTTATGTGTGGTTTGGCCTCTCAATTAACCCGAAGTTAATTTTGTGAATATTCCTAGATTTGAACCCCTTGCATTAACCCCACCTTCATGTGGACAACAAAAAACCCATTTAACACTCTTAGCCACAATTCACATTAAAATACACCCAAAATCACCTGATTTTTAATTTTATTTTTTTTTTAAATCAGAGATTATTTTATTTTCAGTGTTTACAAACCAAAAGAACAGCAAGGCAAATAAAACAGGAGCTACAAAAAAAAAATAAAAATCTGTGGCACATCAATCCCAAACTGTTGGAAATTGAGGAGCTGTTCCTAGGAGGACTCACTGTGAACAGGCACCACCCCTCCCACTTATATCAATAAATAAATAATACATTTCCAGCAACCTCAGGAGCTGGCACACTTTTGTCCTGCCTGACTGCTGAAGCAAGATATTAAACCTTTTTATCAAATTCTTTTGCTTAACTGCATGAAAATATTCCAATAGAGGAAAAACCCAGCATGGTGCTTTTCTTCTGTGGGAGCTTTTAGCCCCAGATCCTCATCTTGTTGCTTTGTGAACACAATCCCTGAGAAAAAAAACCCCACAAAACTCTAGAAAAAAATTTTAAAAAATCCCAATTATTGATGCTTCCTGCTTAACCCAGGACTGATTTAGAAATGCAGAAAGCCAGCATGTGAAAAGCCAATACTTTTTGAACATCTTACACCTCTTTAACAGAGTTCTGCTGCAGCACTGCTGCAAAGCACTGGGTGATTTTTCTCTCCCCTTTCAATTAGCCAGCACATGGGAACACTTCCAGGAACAAGCACCAGGCTTTTCCTGGATTTCTTGCATCCCCTTCAGACAGAGCCACGGACTGGGAGGAAATATTAACAAGGTGAGAGGAATAAATGCTGCTGGAGAAATGAAACAGCCCCCACAGACTGTGCTGGGTATAACAGGGAGCAAACTGCAGCGGACACAGAACCAGGAATGGGAGCACTGATGGAACAAAGAGGGAAAAGCTGAGGAAATTCTGTTTTACCTGAGCACAGACGGCAGCTGCCAGAGAGATTTGGCACAGGACACTGCTCGAATCCAGAGTTTCAGGGCAAAGTCTCATAATTAAGTTTCCTAAAAGCCAACTGCTTGGCAAAAGAGGGATTTTATCCCACAAAAGAAGCGGTAGAGCTTATCCCAGAGCACAGCTAATGTGGAGTTTCCGAAGCACTGTTCCCATTCTCCAGCAGATTTCCATCGTGCCCCCAGCCAGCTCCACACAGGGACTTGCTGTGGAGGTCTGCAAATTGGCAAGGAATAAAACTGCAGGGGAAACACAAAATGCCGTTTATTTCACCTGCCTTCCATGCTCAGAGCCTTTTCCTGGCTCTGCCTGAGGTCCTGGTCCATCAGAGCCCTGTGGCACAGCCAGCCAGATTTATTAATAGGGCTGGGAGAGGGCAAGGAGATTTTCAGAAGCTAAAAATGAAACTCAGGTGCTCTGGGGAAAAGTCCCTGCCGTGGCATAAACACCTTCTACCTCCTGAAACAGATATTTTAATTGATTCCCCTTGCCTCCAGGGGAAATTCTGCTTTTTTTTTTTTGTGGAATTTGGGAGTCCCTGAGGTGCTGTGGCCCTCCAGAACCTACTCTGCTTTTCCCTTTCAGGAGCACCTGGGTGTTGTCAGCCCAACCTGTGGAAGGAATGACAGGGGTTTGTCCTTCCAAACAAACTGTGGGTCTGCTGATAAATAGATGCTGAGAAAGGAACAATGGGAAGAATCAGAAATTCCAGAGGAATTCCATTGATTGGCACAAGGAAAAGAAAAGGGGGGGGTACACATTAGAAGGGGTCTGTATTGGATGATTTGGGAAGTCTGGACCTCTCAAGTGCCTTAGCAAATGGGTGAAGAGAGGGAAATGGGGCTGGGAAATCGGGATAAAAAGGAGGCTGAATCCTCTAAAAATCTGAGAGCCCCCAAGGGAAATGCCCCATGTCCTCTCCCTTTATTCCAATAAAGTTACAGCTCCTCTGTCTCCTTTCTGGACAGAACCCTGTGGTGTTTGTGGATTAATTCTCCTGACACCTGGCACTCCTCACAGTTCATGGCCTCCTCCACAGGTGCTGGGATTTCAGGGAGTGGGGAGGAACGAGAGCACAAAGCCAAGATTTACACCTTTTCATTCCCAAAACTTTCCAGCAGACATTCTTCTGTGGCAATAAGTGGAGGGAGCCTTCCATTGAGAGGGACAAGCAGCTTTTCCTTCTGAGGCTGGCTCAGCTTCCAGAATTAGTCTGTGGGAAGGGAAGAAAGGAGTTATAAGTCACACATTCAGCCAGCAGCATAATTAAGGCAGGAAGAGCGAAATGAATAGCAGAGTGGATGGGGATGAGTAAGTGTCAGGAGATTTTCTGTACCGAGGTGCCAGACATTGCTTCCCTCACTTTCCCAGTGTCCAATCTGCTGTGGAAGGTGTAACTGGTGACTGTCCAGGACACACAGGAGTGGGGGAGAATGAAGCTCCCTGAAACCTCTGGAGGATGCCAGGGGAACCTGTGGCTGCTGGAATGTCTCTGCCCAGGGTGAGCAGCTCTTTGGAGAGGCAGGGATTCCAGCCAGCTCCTGGTGCCCCTGATGTCCCTGGCTGCCTCTCCAGGTGTGAGCAGAGGAGTCCCTGATGTCCCCGGGCTCCCTCCAGGAGCTGCTCTGCTTTTCCTCTGCAGTCGCACCTGGGTGCTGGCAGCCCAGCCCTGGGGCAGAAGCAGCAGAGAGGAGGAAGAAATCCAAAATGCACGAGTGAAACTTCTTTTAGGGCAGATGCTTTGCTGTGTGAGGTGCTCCAAGAGCATCCCAAAAGCATCAGGTTGAGTCTCTTCAATGGCTCCTAAAAGGTACCTGAGTAATTGAAGATCTTTTTGAGGAAAATGCACTTATTTTGTGATTGCTTTGCACTGACCTGGCTCTGTTCCCTCTCCCCCTGCCCTTTTTCACACCTCAGAGCCAGGACTTTGGGAGCAAGTCTCAGGGTTTCTCCTGCCCAGCCCCCAGAAGCATTGCCAGGTGCTCAGCGCTTCCTTTCAAACCGTGCCACCCATTTTAAATGAAGCTTCTGTCTCCTGAAAGACACATGGCCCAGATTTCAGCTGCCTCTATTTTTCTTCCCTCCCTCGATCTCTCCTCTGATGGCATTTAACGCTCCCAGGCATCTCCCGAGCCTGGAATGCCACAGCTTCCCCTGACTAAACTAAAAATCTCTGACCGTATCAGTGGAAGTGAACAAAGACATAAACAAAGGTCATAAATTGAATTTATATGACTTCTGATAAAACTCCTCCTGACAGGTTTGTGGGGGGATTTTTTAGCTGACAATTTCCTTTCCAGCACTGCGAGTGTCGCAGGCTTGTTGCCTGTTTACTGTGCCTGTGGTGCACACCTCTTACAAATACATCACTTTCTGCCGTCAGAACAGAAGGGTGAGCACTAATTAATGGCATCTTCTATAAATTCTACCCCTTTCTCCTCCTTTCTGCTGTTAAATATGCAAAAGATGTCTGGAGAGCTGCTCTGACAGCACTAAGAGCAAAGAGGGTGCCCATTATTTACCCCAATAAAAATCTTAGCTCAGTAAGAAGGAACCTGAAAATGAAATCACTGTTTTCTGTCACCTCATAGTTTTGGTTTACTCTTCTCCCCACAGGGAAAAGTTTCCTGTTTTCTTCACATTAATCAAGTGCTTTCTGCTGCTGAGTTTGAGCTGATCCTTCTGCAGCCCTGTGAGTGCTGAAGGAAGGAACAAAACCCATCTCACCTTCCTCTCCCTCCCAGCCCTTCCCTGCTCTGCCTTTGTTTTTAAAATTAACTTTCACGTTTTCTTGGAGCTGAAAAAGCCATTACAGAAAAGACCAAACCAATTTTTCTTTCCAGCATGTGTGATTGTTTTCTACTTCCCTAAAAGGTTAATGTTTAAAATGAATAATGGATGGTGGGGAAGAAGAGAAAAAAGCTTTTTATTTTTCCTGCTCGCCCTCCCCTCAGCTCACACAGCACGGAGGTGTTGCTGTCTCCGTGCACCAGGAATATTTTGGCAGCCTCCAGAGCTGTTTTCCCTTGGGTGGTGGTGCCCAAAAAACCTCCTTCAGGCCCTCCTGGTGGGTCTGGCCCCAAAGGGAATCACTTTGTCCTCCTGTTTTCCTCCCTGAACTCCTCCTGGTGGGTCTGGTCCCAAAGGGAATCACTTTGTCCTCCTGTTTTCCTCCCTGAACTCCTCCTGGTGGGTCTGGTCCCAAAGGGAATCACTTTGTCCTCCTGTTTTCCTCCCTGAACTCCTCCTGGTGGGTCTGGTCCCAAAGGGAATCACTTTGTCCTCCTGTTTTCCTCCCTGAACTCCTCCTGATGGGCAGTTTTGTGCTGCTGCTGCCTCCAAGGGTTGTTCTTTTCCTCAACCGAGGAATTATCAATCCTCCCCAGGCCAACCCAGCCCCCAGGAGCCCACAGCAGCTTCACCCCTTAGAAATCTGGGAGAGATTCCTCCCCGTTCCCAGATGATGGGATGGGGTGCAGAGAATCAGAGCCACCTGCAAGAGCAGCTGAAAGTGTCCCTGAGAGTGGAATAGCTGGCAGATTTCAGAAGAGCACCAGGAAATCACCCCTGACTCCATGGCAACATCAGGGAGGAAATTCAGTTCTCCTGGCTCCCCCCAAAGCCCCTCTGAGCTGGCAAAGCCCCGAGCTCACAGTGGGATCCCAGCCCTGTGGAAAAGCTGCTGGATTATCCTGGAATATCGCTGGAAAAACGCTGTTACCCTTTATTAAATCAAAACCTGCTGGCTTGGAGGAACAAAATTAGTAATGCTGTGAACTCTCCCGTGGGCTGGAAATGTAAAGGAGCTTGGCATTACAGAGAACATAATTCTTTGCAGGAGGGAAGAAAGTAAGGAAATCTGTGAAGTCATTGACGAGTTTAGTTCAAAAACACTTGGCTCCAAATCTCAATATAATTATCCCAGTGCCCGCAGTTCCTGTTGGAGATGTTATACTGCTGGGTCAATGGTTTTATTTTTGCTTTTTGAGCTGAGTTAACACATACATCATGTTTCAGGATGCTGCTGAATGCAGTGAATTTAATTTAACAGGGTGAGCAGCTAAACTTAGGCAGTCAGCTCGGGGTGATCCCTGAAGTTTATGCCAGAAGTGAGAATTTGGGAACTAACAGATAATTTTGCTGTCCCTCTGCAGCAGCCTGGTTTTCCAGCAGTGCTCAGCAGTAAATCTAAATCTGTATCTAAATTGGAAGAAAACACTTTCTTTGTAGAGTCCAATCTTTAATTTCCCTCACACATTTTCCTGTTAAACTCTTACTTCTTTGCACTTACCAAGCCAGATTCACTGTCTCTTCATTTTATACAAATTAAAACCTGGATAAACGATGATCTACTGTCGGCAGAAGACCCTGATCATAAAATATTTAGGCTTGATTTTGTTCATCTATTTTTGTTGTGTACAATAACTTCATTTTTGCACTCCTGTTTAAATCCTTGGGGCAAGGACAGCCTCCTATGTGTGTTTGTTGCTGTAAAGAGAAT
Organism: Pseudopodoces humilis; assembly: GCF_049639895.1. Taxonomy (NCBI): domain Eukaryota; kingdom Metazoa; phylum Chordata; class Aves; order Passeriformes; family Paridae; genus Pseudopodoces; species Pseudopodoces humilis. The sequence continues at coordinate 3,358,408 of NC_142224.1, read as the reverse complement.
AACCCTGGGCTAAGGATAAACGCAGAGAGGTTTTCTGGCTCCACAAATCTGTAAAAAATACCCAATAAATGACATTGCATGTCCCAGTGGGAGTGGGAACAGGAGGAAAAGCACCCCTGAGTGCTCCTGGTTCCACGGCACTGGTGTCACCCAGGCTGGGACAAAGCGCGGGCACCCAAAAACAGAGCTGGTGTCGCAGCCAGAGCGAGACCGAGCTCTGCCATGAAACTTTGATTTCTCTCTTCATGCATTATCCATGTGCCAGTCAGCAAAGCTGCCCTGGTGGTGATTTTCCAGAGGAATCAGCTAACAGCGGAGCAGCACGTGCTGGAACAGATCCTTGCTGCCTTTTTTTGCTCTCTTTTGCTTGTTAGCACACAAAATCCGTGCTGCTCTGCACAATCCCACGCTCCAGAGGGCTTTTGGGGGGAAGATTGATGGAGATGCACTTTGCCCCTTCATTTTTCAACACCCCCAATCCTCAGGAAAATCCCAATCTGCACAAATGATGCGTGAGGCACAGTTTTAGAGGAGGTTGTGCTCCTTTAAAGGCCACAGCTGTCCAGGCACCACGCTGAAAACAGCCTCAGAAACAGCCTGGCAGCAGAGAAAGCAGCTGATATTTCTGTCCTGTTCTCCTTTGAAGCAGAACTCCAGCTGATTACACAGCTGGAATATGGGAGGGGAAAAAAATGATAAAAAAAAATAATAATAAAAAAGAAATAGATGGTTTGAGGTTTGTCCTGAGTGGAGCATTAGGGCTGAGGAAAGCAGTGCTGCCCAGGGAAAGGCAAGAGGAGAGGAGAATGGAAAATCTCAGAGAAATTCCATATTTGTATTATATTTTATTACTTTATTATTTTATTATGTTATTATTTTATTATTTTATTATTTTTATGAGAGAAGAGTCTTAGACAAAGCATGAAGTATTTCTGCTCTGACACAATCTGAGTGCTCCAGTGGCTCATGTGACACTCAAGAGCAGCAGGAGAGGAAAAACACCTTGAAAACTCCAATCCCAGAGCAGCAGGGGAAAAGGCATCACCCATCTCTGCCATTTCCAGAAAAACCCCTACACCTCATGAAAATTCCCAGGCTCTGAGGAAAATTGTTTCTGTAGCAAATATGGAATGATTTATTACCCTCCCTACCCAAAATCTGTATAACTCAAAGAAAATGAGCACTAAAATACTCTGGGCCATGATCTGGAGCAGTATTTTCATGGGAAAACAGGTATTTCTGAGGTTTGAACAGTGTGTTAAGCACTAAAATCATCCTGTGAGTGGATGTAAATGTCCTGGGAGAGGACAGCAGAAAAGTGCTGTCACACAGTTCTTGTTCTCTTTTTGCCCAGTTACTGGCACAGCAGCACAGTGCTAAACTTCCTTTAATATTCCCATAAAATGCAATAAAAACAGCAGAAAGAGCAATGGGAACCTGCAACTAAATGAGATTTATCCCAGATTATTACCCAGAAGGATTATGCTCCCCTTCACCCGGCAGGGGCTGAAACAGCAGCACCCTGTGACTTGTGCCGGGCTCTGTTCAGCCCAAAAACCTTTCAACAGCCTTGCACTGAGAGTGTTGTGCCCTGAGTTTTGGTGATGTTGAACTTTCTGCACGTTTGTGAACCTCAACCCTGATTTTGTGCTGGTTGTGGGATGAATTTCTGCTGACAAAGATGAATTATTCTCACTGCAGGGTCCGGTTTGTTCACCATCCACTGAAACCAGTTTAGCCCTTACAGAGTTTTTTGTTATTCCACTTTCACATCTTTCTGGGGTTGTTTTTTTTTTTTCCTTTAAATTCTCAGCTGGTTTATTTGGAGAATCCCCTTGCAGAGCAGCACAAAGGAGGGAGCACAAGGCAGGTTCTGCTCCCCTCGGGCCACACAACCACCAGGAGCTCTTCTTGCAGAATTGAAATTCCACCAACAATGTCACAAACATAAAGAACAAGCCCTGGAATTGCCTGTGCTTTATAGACACTTCCTGACAGCAGCTTATCTCGGCCTGTACAATGTGTTGTTATTCCAGTAAACACCATGTGCTGGTTTATTATTTAATGAAATGCAGCCCTAACAACCCATAAGATACAGAAGGACTGCTCAGGCTTCTTGCAGGGACTGGATGGTTCAATGTGCCGTGGTTAACAGGAGAAAAATGTGTGAAAGATAAGATTATTACTGCGAGAAAAGCAAACTGGAGGGAACTTCGTGACCACGGGGAACTTTTTTATGACTTTCTGGCATTCAGGTCTCAATTATCAGAGCCACGGCTCAGATCATAAACAGAATTTATCTCTGGCAGAAGTAGGCTGCTTTATTACAGCCTTCAGAGTGGGGAATGTTTTGATAATGAAGTTAAAGGAAAAGCAGAAGTTCCCAATTTGAGAGGAGCCTTTGCTGCTCGTGATGCTGGCGCTGGGCTGGGTCAGAGCTAAATCAATAATTCTGCCCTCAGGAAGGCTCTGTTTATGAAAAATCCCCCAAATTGATGCTTATGTGCCACTGACAAAGAGTAATATTTTCTTCAGGGGGCCTAAATCTCTGGAGATCTGGAGTGTGGAAGTCAAGGAATATTTATCCACCCACTGTATAAATAACCACACTGGGGCTGATTTGATGGAAATTAAAACACGAGGCAGGGGCAGGTTCAGGGGAGGATGGAAACACCCGATCCCTTGTGGGTGAGAGATCCCTGGGGAAAGGCTCAGGAGGGCTCTGAGCGTGGTGCAGCTCCCACAGAGCTGGAGCACAGATCTCTAGGGAGGGATTTTGGAAGATTTGCTCCCTTTGAAGGGAAAATCCGTCAGGCTGGTGTCAGGAAAATTCATGCACAAACACCAGAGTTTTGTGTCCAAAAAGGAGACAGTGGAGCTGTAACTTCATTGGAATAAAGGGAGAGGCCATGGGGCGTTTCCTGTGGGGATCTCTCAAATTTTTAGAGGATGCAGCCTCCTTTTTATCCCAGTTTTCCTCTCTCTTTCCCTTTGGCTGAGGTACTTGTGAGGTACAAATCCCAAATCACCAAATCACCCTTCTACGTGTACCCTCCCTTTTTCTTTTCCTTGTGTCAATCAATGGAATTCCTCCTCTGGTTCTTCCCATTGTTTCTCTCATCTCTCACTATCCAATCCCAAAAAAAGGTAAATTTAAGTCAAGACACACAGCAAATGTCCTGGCAGAAGGAGGATGACAGCTTTTCATTAGGAAACCAAAGCCACCAGAGCCTGGGGCTTTTCTGAGGACAAATTTCATCAGCTCTCTCATCTCTTGGGTGCTGAAGCCAATTAACCATGAGGATTAATCCAGAGAAGTCATGATTCAACTCTCCTGGTGTTTTCTGTCTTCAGGGTCAAAGAAAGGGGCATGAAACCTGTCCAGCAACTTTGGGGGACAGTAAATTATTTTAAAAAATGAACTAAAAAGAGAAAAAATTTCTGCTGGAACATCATTCATCACCATCTAAGCACACTGTAATTACCCAACAATTACAGTACACAATGCATTTGTTTGAGCCTATTTGAAACCAGCACATTTTATGTAACTGGAAATGCACCAAGCAAGTAGGAATAATTACACCATAAATATGATGTAGTTAAATATCTGGAGTTTAGAAGCACTTCATTAAGAAAAATATCCAAGGCTGTTATGCTGTCATGAAATTAACCTTCTATTCATAAGGATAAGTGGTATTTACATATTTGGAAACAAAATGGGATGTAATTCCACAGCCATCACATGCAGGAAACTGGGAAGTTATGACAGCCTCTATTGTAAAAAGTGACTTTTTACCCTGCTTTAATCATTCTCATCATCAAACCCGTGGGAGCTGGAAAGAGAAGAATTTGCCCTCTTATTTCCAGGGAGTTTTGCCTTTTTTCAGCCAGCTCGAGGTTCCATTTCCCCTGGGATTTTCCCCTTAAGGTTTAAACTGAGACCTCAATAATCTGAGTTTAGTGGAGCTGAGCTTCCTTTGCATGTTCTGGATTGTCCAGAATAAACTTTTCCATGGGAAACATCTTGGCCACTGCACCAGACCCAGGGACACACTTCAGTGAAACACCAGGAGCTGCCAGGAAAAAGAAATGCAACTCCAAAACTCCCAGGTTTTCCCAGACATTGAATTCAATCTGCTACTTCAGCACAGCAAAATCCTTTAGGTGCTGCAGCTGGGGCGAACTCTGAGGTCTGGGAATCAACCCAAGTTTATCCAAATTCCAATTAATTGCACTGAAATCACAAAATTCCCTTCCATTTATGATAGGAGGAGACTCCTTTGTCAGATTAAGACAGCCAACATTCCACACCCACCATCTCCACACCTTTGGAAAACCCTGGCATGTTTAAATTTTATCTGTCAAATTTTAACGTTTTAAAGGCACGAAAGAATATTTAAATCCAACTCACTCTCCTAACATGGACAAGTCTGTCTACACAAGATTAAAGTGTTCAGTTTTTTGGAGATGCTGAAGATTTAACAAAGCAAATTTTCCACTCAGCCCAAGCTCCCCTAAAACCATTCTGCCCCTTTTTTTTGCTCTGGGGTGGGCACAGCCCAAATGAAGGCAGTGCCACCAGGACATCACCTGATGGCACTGGAGATAAGAAACTTGTCAAGGCACAAAACCAATAAATAAATAAATAAATAAATTAAAAAAAATAAAAATAAAGGGGAGAAAGTTGAGTTCAGAAGGAAGAAATAGAGAGGCAGGAGCTGATAATCACAACTTTGCTCTCTGGCTCGATACAAAGGTTGTAATTCAATTTCAGAGTTCTGCTCCAGCGCATCTCTTAGGGTGTCAGCAGAGAATCCCTCAGCTGAGTTAAAGGATTGTATCAATCAGCAGGCCCTGTTTTATGGAGAGAGAAAGACAATTCCTCCATGAGTGCCTGCACCGTGTTCCAATTTAATTGCTTATAATTTTAAGGTAGTGGGATGTGAAACGCTAATTGAAAATTTTGGGTGCCTCCGTCTCAAAGTTGGAGAAGAATTTGTGTGCCCATCTGGATAATGGGAAAGGGATTTTATTTTCTACATCATTGATTTATCATCATTAAGGAGCCAAATACAGCGTTCTGTAAGTCAGCTTCAGGAATATGCTTTTTCCATTACGTTTACACTGCCTCAAATTACCTCTGAATGTTAAAATTGGCTGGGTTCAGTTTAGTGAGATCTCCTTCTTCCTCTGTCAGGGTTATTTATCTCATTTAGCTTTTGAGAGCCAAGCTTTTTTGGGGTTGGTTGTGGGAGATTTTGGTTTTGGGGTTTTTTTTGGGGGGGTTGTTTGTTTGATTTGGTGTTTTTTTCTTTTTGTTGGGGTGTTTTGGGCATTTTTTTTGTTGTTTTTTGTTTGGTTGGTTTTTTTGTTTCTTGTTGTTACTTATTGTTGTTGTTGTTTTCAAAAAAAAAAAATCTTTTTTTTGCTATTCCTAAAAGCCAAGCCCCAAACCACATTGATTTGGAACAGCAGCAAAGCCTTGATGCCCCTGTTTGTACAAACACACCCCTCTTACCCAACAGAACCTCACCATCAGAAATGAGCCTGTAGCTTAATTCCAGCCAAACAACAACATTTAACAGCCTGGAATTCCTTCCCCACCCAGGGCATGCCGCCTCTGAAATGTCAGTTAAGAACCAAATGTTTCACATTTTTATCAGCTTTGCCTCTTTAGCTTTGCCTGGGCCAGTTTGGAGAAGTGACCGCTGCAAAAGAGGGGCCTGGAGGATCAACCCTTAATTAAAAACAGGAATAACAATAATGCTGATTTTGGAAGCTCCTGATTTTTTTTTTTTGTGCAGATGGAGGAAGCAATTAGGAGAAAAATTCAAACTCTCACAGCAGTTTATTCTTAGATCTTATTTCCTCATTCAGCATCCCAAAGAAGACCTCGATGAAGGAAATTCTTTGGAGTTACCTCAGCTGTGGCAGCATCACCCTAACTGGCCAAAGAATTCCAGTTCCATTTTTGAGTAATCCCAATATGGATATCCCAGAATATTTTGGATAATGCTGAGATTCCTTTCCAGCTTTCAGCTCCAGCTGAGGATGTTGCTTTTGGTGTTGATGGATACATGAGAAAACAGGGACCAGCAGAGGAGGGAAAACAACTGGCCTAAGTTACAGCCTGACACAAAAAATGGATGAATAATTCAACAATAAAATACATTATTGCCATGAAACCTCATCAGGAGCGTGGTCTCCCGGTGAAGCATCTGCCCCAGGCTCAGGACAGATGGGTAAAATGTTGTATTTTCATGTAAGAGTGCAAAAAGAGGCATCATGTTTAATTTTCCAGAGCCTTGAACCCACATCTGCCACACTTGCTGTGTGGTGCTTATTGCAACACATCAGTCAGTGAAAAGCATTTTTTAAAAGTATGTGTGTGTAGATATAATATTGGTGTTAATAGTCCCAGAAATATATTTATGATATGTATATATTTATAAAGATAGAAATAAATGACTGCCTATCAAGTGAGAAGTGCTAATTGCAACACATCGGTCAGTGAGAACTGTTTTATATAAATAAATATGTGTATACACATATAACATAAAACATATTATATATTATATAATAATGATGTTTAAATATATATGTGTGTATATATAATAATGATGTTAATAGTCCTAAAAATATATTAATATATATATATAAATAAATGACTGCCTATCAAGTGAGAAGTTCTTATTATATGTATGTATGTTATATGTATATGTTTTATATAACATATGTATGTATGTTATATGTATATGTTTTATATAACATATGTATGTATGTTATATGTATATGTTTTATATAACATATGTATGTATGTTATATGTATATGTTTTATACAAATATGTGTGTATACATATAAAATAATGGTGTTAATAGTCCTAGAAATATATAAAATATATGAAAGATATGAAAGATATGGTAGGACATAAAAACAGAGGACTGTTTTGGTGAGGCTGAAACGCTTCTCAGCTCTTCCTCCTTCTCAAGCCAATACAAAATAAATAAAATTTTGGTTTAATTTTTCTCTTGGGGTAGAACCAGCTCGCCTCTGCCCTGGGGAATGCTGACAGAGGGATTTTCCAAATCCTGGCCCGGTTTTTCATCCCGAGGCAGCAGAGAGAAATTCCCCTCTCCATCAGAGCAGGTTTGCAGGAGGGAGCTCAGAGCAGCATTTCCCAGGCGTTTTTAAAAGCACAATCAGGACAAGAGCTCGTTCCTGCTGCCCTGCTGAGCCCTTCTCCCACTTCTCATCTCCCTCTCCCAGGAGCACAGGCACTTCCATCCTCACCTGCCCTTTGGCTGCTTGATTTCTTCCAGCAGGAGCCCCCTGAAAGCTCAGATTGGCTTCCTGGAGAGGAGAGAACACCAGTCTGCAAACACCAGGCTGGTGGAAATCAAATTTTTCCCTTATGGTTCTTAAAACAGAGATTTTATTTTATTTATTTTTTATTTTTTTTTTGGTGTAGCATTAGCTCTTGTTCAGGTTTATCTTCCCAGCTGGGTTTAGAGCACGGTGTGATTGCTGAACACCTCCCAGCGAGCACAGATCAGAATTCAGACAATTCCAGGCCTCCAAAGCGATCTGTGTAAAGGCAGGGACAAGATGCTGTCACATTTACAACCCATCTATTAAATCCTGCTCCTGCAGCTCCCAGGCACACATTCCTGCACTGCCAGGGCTACGAGGGAGAACACAAGCTCAAAAATGAGGCTGAAATGTCCTTAATTATTTTTACTCCCCAGTTATAGTCAAGATTTCACAGGGGCATCCTGGTTATTCTGATATTCATTTGTAAGTTCTGAAAATAATCAGGTTTGCAAACCACCCTGGAAAATGCTGTAGTGAAAACCAAACAAAAACCAGGTATCATAAAGTATATAAAAACATAACAGGTGGAACCCAGCTCCTGATCCACCATCTGGAATGATCCCTCAAGAATCTCAGACCCAACACCCACCCAAAAAAAAGCACCCAAAAAAACCCAAAATAAAACAAAAAACAAATTAAAAAAATAAAATAATAGTAAAAAAATAATCGGTGCAAATGTTCACCTTTAGATCTCAGCCTGCAATTAAATCACTGAGCTCAGACCTGCAAGAAATTCTGTTCCTAGTTCTGCTCATGACCTCGGGCAAGTCATTTAATTTTCCTCTGCCTTAAATGAAGGAGTAACAGCTGCTTTTAACAGGAGGGATTGTGAGGGGGAACAAAAGCCAAACTAAATCAGTTGCCACTTAAGGCTGGGCTCAAACGTGCTGCTGGAAATGACAGTGGCACAACTGGATCCATCCCCAGATGCCTGAGGGGGTAAAATGCCTCACATTTAAATCAGGAGATGCTCACCAGAGCACTTGTTGAGCAGTACAGAAGCTCCTGCTTGCAGGAAACCACTTCAATTTTAATTTTTGTGCATGTATAGGTAGTGAATAAAGAGGTACAGGTGAAGGGAAAAAACCCAAAGAATGAGAGAAGGACAATTCCCCTAACATATTTTCCAACTTTAACTATAAAAATAGGAAATCCTCATAAGCATCACCCCAAAAATTCCAGGTTTTGCAGTCTTTGAGGCTGCTGCCCTGAGCCCTGTCATGATGTGGAATAATAAAGCAATCAGCCTCCACGCCAGGAGAGAGACAGAGTTTCGTGATGATTGCACCTCTCTCCATCAAATTCCCTCTGATACCTCCTTTTCTTCCACCACAAAATTAGCATGGGCCTGGAGAGCTCGTTAACACGGGCTCCAAATTTCATCTGTAACGTGCTCACATCCCAGTGCTGGACCAGGAAGGGTGGGAAAGGCTGTGGGGTGAGGATCTTTATGCAGGGAAGCTCCAGGAATTAATGAGAGAGGCTTGATTTAAAAACCAGTCCCCACCCAGGCATCCCCTGGGGAGTGCTTGTGTGTCATTAAAATGCTGGGTACAGATGATTTTGGGCACAGATGATTTTGGGATTCCTTTAACGCCACAAAAGTGGTTTTAACTCAAAGCCTGGTATTAAATGCCAGAGATGCAAAATCCACAGGCTCAGATAGAGTTTGGAAACTGCAGAGTAGTTTGGGATAATAAATTCCCAATCCACAGTGAGAAATATCTGATTTCACGCTAGGAGTGGGCAGGACATTCCCAGTACAATTTGCATCCAGATTGTGGGGGAAAAAAAAAAAAAAATCTGTTGTATTTCCAGAGATGTTTTTAAAAGGTGCCCGGGAAAAGCTGGCTTTTGTAAAGGAGCCAGGTAACGGGTGGATAATACACAAACCCATTTGCTAAACACCACTTGAAAAATCACAGGCAGCATAATTGACTTTTACAGCTCGGATAATGTAGGTCACTGCATTAGTGCAACAAGAAAATGAATGTATGTTGGAGTGAAAGACAGAAGGGAAGTAATTACAAAATATAGATTAAATAACCATCAGATAACAGGCATAATAATAAGAACAACCAGGGTGAAGATAGAGGAGAAACAATTTGTTAAATGGATTGTAGCAGGGTTTTAAGGAGCTGCTGGGCTCACATGCCACGCTTTGCTTTTCTCTCCTTCACTGCAAACTCAATGGAATAAAGTATTTGTCCCCCTTTTGGAGCTGATATCCTGCTCCTCCTGCTATCAGCTTTCAGCCCAGAGGGCTCTTAAATCACAACCTGATTATTTTAGCACACAATTCTTAACTCCTGCAGGAACAGGAAGCTCTGAAGTCCCCAAGTCAGAGGGATCTCTGTTTATTCCTGCACAGCTCTGAATTCTGGCAAAACTTGACATTCTCAGGGCATCTGCAGCCCAAAGAAGCTTAGAAGAAACATAACCAAAAATCCTGCTCTCCCCCTAAACTAATGAACAACCGCACGACGCCCAAAATGAAATAAAAAGTCTGGAATGTGGGACTATACAGAGATGAATACACGATTTTTCTTTTCCCCTCTACAGTATCACTTGTAGTCCAGCCTTGCTTGATGGTGCTCTGAGCTTCCCAGTGAGAGTTCTGTGTTCAGTGAGCCCTGAAGAAGCGTTTGGAGCTCTGTGTCTGCCAGCAGCTCGTGGCCATCGCGTCCCGTCAGTGTCACACCCCAGGGACCCTGAGCTGGGGAAGGGCCACAGCTCTGAGTGACACCCGGGGTGATCCCAGCTGAAAGGGACAAAGCAGGAGGGATCCAGCCTCTCTCCTGCTTGTTCTCCATCAGTGCCTTGTGTTTGGAGTGACACTGCCCTGCTCTCCAAAACTGCTTCTGTTCGTCCCAGCTCCTGCGGATTCACCTCTGATGGTGACGATCATTGCCGCTGTAATCAGGGCAAAATTAAAAGGTTGGCAGTGACCAAAAACTTGGGGGAAAATGCAAAATTTTCCTGCTGAAGGGAAACAAAATCCATCAGCTCAGCATCCCTTGCCTGGCTCTGGATCTGGCTTTGGGAAATCAAAGGATGCTGCACCACAGCCCTGTGTAAACCTCGAAAAGTGGGAGCACAGAACGAGCTCCACACAGAGACCTGCAGGGACACAGGAAAACAGAATGCTGCCAGAAGCTCCTCTTTGTCCCAGACTTGTGGAAAAAGGCAAAAGGGACACTAAAAAGGGCTCAGAGAGGAAACACTGGATCTTTTTTTGTAAAAGCTCCACCTTCCCCATTCACTGCTGCACTGTACGAGGCACAGAACGTCCTTGGCCCACCAGAATTACGGATTTTTATTGTTTTTCTCCACTAAGAAAGGAAGATTTGCAGCCCAGGGCCTCTCCCAAGGCATTGCTGCCTCATGCAGCTCGTGGTCTGTGGCTGATCTGTGTCCTCTGCTGCTCTGCTCATTAATCAGAGGCTCCTCTGAATGCCAATGAGCCCCGAAAGGAGCCAGGTGAAAGCAATGGCAATTTGCTCACAGCTTGATAATTACACATTCTTCAAAATAAATTAAAGCCAGAGCTAACAGCAGCACACTGTTTTCAGGAGTCCTGCTTCCACAGAATTAATTGGGAAGGGCATGGATTGGAGGGGCTGCTGGATTCCAGCAGGGAATTTATTCCCCAGTTGTTCCACAGCAGCTCCCAGCAGAGAGAACCCCGCACCTCTGCTCAAACTGGGAGAGAAGAGGAAGCAGAAATAACCTCTATTCATCCCAAACCATCTTTGGAGAGACCTGGTTCACAGAATTGGGAGGAAAAGGGATCACAGGCTTTGATGGATAGATGCTACAAGGACCCCAAATTCAAAGATTAATTTAATTTTTAATTTATTTTTAATTTTTAAATTTTAATTAAAATTTTAAAATTAATTAAAATTAAAGATTGAAAATAAAAATTATTTTATATATATTTATATAAATATATATATTTATTTATATAATAATAAAATAAAAAATGATTAGTTTTTCCTGCACTTGCCAAGTGTCAGCAAGGTCACCTGGGTTAGAAGATGCTACAAGGACCCCAAATTCAAAGATTAATTTAATTTTTAATTTTTAATGTTTAATTTTTAATTTTTAAATTTTAATTAAAATTTTAAAAATTAATTAAAATTAAAGATTGAAAATAAAAATTATTTAATATATATTTATATAAATATATATATTTATTTATATAATAATAAAATAAAAAATTATTAGTTTTTCCTGCACTTGCCAAGTGTCAGCAAGGTCACCTGGGTTAGAAGATGCTACAAGGACCCCAAATTCAAAGATTAATTTAATTTTTAATTTATTTTTAATTTTTAAATTTTAATTAAAATTAAAAAAATGATTAAAATTAAAGATTGAAAATAAAAATTATTTAATATATATTTATAAAAATATATATATATTTATTTATATAATAATAAAATAAAAAATTATTAGTTTTTCCTGCACTTGCCAAGTGTCAGCAAGGTCACCTGGGTTAGAAGATGCTACAAGGACCCCAAATTCAAGGATTAATTTAATTTTTAATTTTTAATGTTTAATTTTTAATTTTAAAATTTTAATTCAAATTTAAAAAATTAATTAAAATTAAAGATTGAAAATAAAAATTATTTAATATATATTTATAAAAATATATATATATTTATTTATATAATAATAAAATAAAAAATTATTAGTTTTTCCTGCACTTGCCAAGTGTCAGCAAGGTCAGGGAAGCCTTCCAAGCTCCCACAGCAGTAGATTACACGAGGTGGTTGTTTCCTCATGCAGTTAAATTTGTGTTGTTGATTTGTTCTGTTGATTCTTCCCTTTGCACAGCCCTGCTTTGCCTCAGCAGCTCGCACGTGCTGCAAAGGGCAGCCCTGCATAATAAATTGGGTTTGTGTAATGAAATATTTCAGGAGATGAGATTAGTTTTAATTTGTTGTTCTCACAATGCCTCCCCCACTCTCCACAAAATTGCACCCAGCACAGCAGGAGTTTATCTAAGCCAGGGCCTTCCAGATAAATTCTGGCTTGCTCAGGCAATTATTGCAAATAAGTTAAAGATGGAATCCACAAGAGAATTACACCTACTTGGATCCACTCCATAACAGTTGTTTCACTACGCAAAAAAAGAAGGTGGCAAGGAGGTAATTGCTGATTTCTTCCTAAAAGCCAGGCACTGGAGAGCTCAGAAAACCCCCCTGAGGAAATGCTCCCACTCCAGTTTGTTTAAATAGATCCACCTTCAATCCCCACTGCTGCCAAAAGCAGGAAGGGAGGTTTGTAGTGAGCTTGTACTGTGGCACCTGAACCCAAAGATTAAACCCTGATCTGGTTCTTAGGTTTACCCAAATTTGCTTGTTTGAAACCTGGTTTGCCCCATTAGGAAGTGCTGGCTGTGAGCAGTTTCCATGGAGCCTGAGTGTGACTACACCTGAGGTTTTTGATTTATCCCCTTTATATCTATCTTTAGATTCCATCTTTCCACACATCATCGCAGTGTCTGAGCATTTGCAAAAAAAAAAAATATAAAAATCAGAGTAATGGCAGGCACCCTTCCCTTTCTTCTCTGCCAGGGAAAAATGGATTGTACACTGTTCCAGCTGAAATTGCTTCTCTTGGCTAAGCTGGGAGACATTTGTATGAATTATTCCTGAGCTCAGGAATCAGCGCTCATTCCTGACACTTTGTGATCCGTGTTCAGGGACGAGGGGCCTGGATTGGCAAGAGAGGAGCAGCTGCAGCCTATTCTCATTGCTGGGGCAAGACATCTTCATCTAAAACTTCAAATAAAACAAGCCCAGCCTTCAGCCAGAAGGAAAAGCCACATTCTGGAGCACCACGTGCATTAACTCTTCCTAGAATATGTTAATCTAAAGCCTAAAATAAAACAAACCCAGTCATCAGCCAGAACAAAAAGCCACATCCTTGAGCATCACCTGGATTAACCCTTCCTAGAACTTCATCTAAAACCTCAAATAAAACAGGCCCAGTCATCAGGCAAAAGTAGAATCCACATCCTGAAGCTGGGTCAACCCTTCCTAAAAAGTTTTCTGTGTGAATAAGAACGTGCTGGTTTTACACAGGAGTGTTTTGCCCGGTGCTGTGAGGCCAGGCTGATTTTTTGGCCAGTTTTACACCTTTCTCTCAGCTGTGTGATCCTGCTGTGTGAAAAGGGATGTAGGGAATGTGGCAGGAATAATAAAGGGGGCTTTTGTAGCCCCTCAGTGACCCCTGACTTCACAAAAAACACGTTTGTGAGCACACACCTCACCCACAGCAGCTACTGATGGCAGGATGAGCCCAGCCCAGGAGTCAGACACTGCTGAACCCCCTGTCAGAGTGGGATTAATGCAGTGGGAACTGCAGCCCTGAACTCACTCCCTGCTGCACACACAGCCCCTGAACCCCTGAATTCCTGAATTCCTGAACCCCTGAATTCCTGACAGCTCCTGAACCCCTGAATTCCTGACAGCCCCATAACCCCTGAATTCCTGACAGCTCCTGAACCCCTGAATTCCTGACAGCCCCATAACCCCTGAATTCCTGAATCCCTGAATTCCTGAACCCCTGAATCCCTGAACCCCTGAATCCCTGACAGCTCCTGAACCCCTGAATCCCTGACAGCCCCATAACCCCTGAATTCCTGACAGATCCTGAACCCCTGACAGCCCCTGAATTCCTGCACATTCCATAAATTCCTGACATCCCCTGAATTCCTGACAGCTCCTGAATCACTGAATTCCTGACAGCACCTGAATTCCTGCACATTCCATGAATCCCTGACAGCTCCTGAATCCCTGACACTCCCTGAATTCCTGCACATTCCAAGAATCCCTGACAGCCCCTGAACCCCTGACACAGCCCCGTGCCTCGTGGGTGTGAGCAGGATGTAAATCCCCTCCAGACCCTCGGCAGCAGCCCCCAGACACAGAGTCATTAATTCCTAATCAATTCACCAGCTCATCAATTCTGTGACGGCAATAAAGCCTCTCCTCACAGTGCCCTGCAGAGTGACAGCTCCAGGGGATCACAGCGACCCCACAGCTGGAATTTAAGGGGGATAAAACCCCAACAAGAAACCCTTGAGGGGGGAAAAGCCTCCAGCACAGCGTAGGTTTCATTTTAGCAGTGAATAAATCAGCCTGTTCATTCCTTACTGAACCCATTTCCATTGTGACACCTTGGGGTTTGCTGTTGAAGCCATGAAAACTCTGGGAAAGGCCAGGATGTTTCAGAAGGAAAAGCCAGAAACCTCCCAAAAATACAAACACCTAAGTAGCACTTGCCTGTAAGTTGAGGATATACTACCTTTTTATTTATGGCTCTAAGGCATAAGTCATATATCCAAAATATAGCTCAGTTTTTGAAGCAGCTGAATCCTTTTCAAGACAATTTGTAAGATTTACACTTGCTATATTTAATAGGATCATTAAATACCTGGACAGAGTGGACCTGGTGATTGGCAGGAACTGCCTTTTCTCCATCCCTCACCCCTCTGGAGTGGGCTGAAGTTATTCCCAGCAGCCTTTGAGCTGATCTGGATCACCACTGTGGTGATTTTGGAAATAGAAAAATGCAGAATTGCAGGCAGAGCATGGAGCAGCATCCATGGACAGTGTATCCATCTCTGCCTCAGTGGAAGAGGCTAAAAAAAACCCCAAAAACAAACTCCACCACCACCAAAGTCCCCAAAGAACAGCCCTCCTGTGCCACTGCTCCTTTTGGAAATCACAGTGAGTTTATTTTTTAACACTTCCAGTGGGCATTGCTGCCAACAGCCTCACAGCTAATTAGTATTATTGTGGAAAGCTCCAGAATCCAGTGGTTTCACCTCTCCCCAGGAAAAGCCAGGCCCCACTCCCAGAAGTGATGCCCGAGGTGATAATTACCTGCAATTACTGTTCCCAACTAAATTGCTATTTACATTATTTATTAATAATTTAATTAATTAATTATTTATTAATAATTATTTATTAATAATGTAAATATCTGCCCCTGCTCAAGGATTCACACCCACCCACACGTTTGTATCTGTTTGTGAGGAACGAAACCACCTCAGGGAGAAGGGACCTGGAATCTACTGAAAAACAGAGAGGGGAAATATATTTCTAGATACATAAATACCTATAAGAAATATAGAGAACTGGGGGACTTCTAGAGGCAAGGAAGGAGGAAGGATGCTGTGCAAAGCCAAAAAATCTCAGTCCAGGGTTCAGCCAAAGTGCTCCAGCCTCCAGAGGGATGGAAAGGCACCTTTCCTTTGGGAAGAGCTGCTCTGGAATTCCCTTCCAGAAATGGGAACACAGCAATGGAGGCAGCAGCAGGGCACAGCCACAGCACTGGGGACATGTCCCATGGGTGGTGGTGTCACACCCCAGGTGTCACCTGCACATCCCTCAGGTGCTGCTCCATCAATTCCCAGGCTGCAGGGATGGGCAGAGCACCAGCGACCCCTCTCTGGGAAATTCATTTACCCGGCAAAGCTGGCTGGGTCTGGGGAGGCAGCAGCCAATTAAGGAACCATCAAACTTCTCTTAAAAACCTCCCTCCACAACGCTCCCCCTTCCTGCCTCCAGCCAACGTGGTAATTGTGTCTAATTTCTAAATTTTCATGCCGTTGCTGCATGTGCCTCCCCTTAATGAGATGTAAATGTGTTGCCAGTTTGTGGATTTGTTTAATTGCAGGGTAGCTCAACTGTGATTGGCCAGGAGGTTCATTTTTAAATTTATTTATTTAGCATACATGCAAGGCATTTCAAAGATCCTTTTCTCCAGCTCAGAGAGGGAGGGGAGCATATTCTATTTTCCTGTTCTGTTCAGGGTTCTGTCACAAAGAAACCATCTGGTTTTCCATGTGTTTGCTACTGAACTTAAAAGACTTCTGCCATATTCCAAGTGTTTGAAATATCTCTGAATGCCTCTTGTTTGATCCAGGTTCCTGAGCTGGACCCTGATGCTCAGGAATCTTTGGTTCTTAGTGGACAGACACAAGAAACACCCTCCAAGCGTTTCTAAATGGCTTTTCAACACAATAATACTCATTCACCGAGCTTTTTCTCACTTACCTCCCACAAAGGCTTTTAAAAGAAAGGATGAAAGATTTGAGTACTAAACAGGGTAAGAACAGAGCCATCATTACCTAGTCTAACTCCAAATAAAATCCACTAAAGCTTGAAGGAAATACTGACTGATTTTAGTGCCTTTAACTCACTGCCACTTCAGAGTTTGCTCAAATATAGGAGAGCAGTAAGGAGTCTCCTAAATCTCAGCAAAATCTTGGAAGTGCAGATAAAAGCCAATTTTGCCCTGCAGTACCTTTGCTACCAAGGATGATGGCACAGAAAAGGCCTGGCTTGATTTGCAGATCTCGAGACATCTGGAAGGGAGAAAATCAAACAGAACCACAGGGCCATTTCCTCAAGGGCACATTTCAAACCAGAGCCAGGCAGTAAAAGCAGAAAGTTCTGGTTTTTACAGAGCCCAGAGATGAATTCTCCCCCTCTGCTGCTCCTTAACAACAATTAGTCTGTGGAGAAAGTGCAGCTCTTTCAGTGCTAAGACCACTGTATAAATAATACATTCATTTTCAGAATTTCCTTAACATTCTGGTTTCCATCAGTTTTATGGCACCTAATGCTGCTTTTACCGCTTGCCTTCGTGTAATGACTCACCCAGGTAATTCATGGAGGCTGGCACACATAAATCTCCCCTCAACATCTCACTGAAGATCTAAAGCAGCAGCATTTACCTTGGCACCAGACAGATTTATCCAGCTGCTGGCACCACGGATTCCAGTCCCCAGCACCCAGCCTCGGGAAATCAAGGAAGCCTTTCCCATCCCGATGTCCTGGAGGAATATTTGAGGATATTTCTGGCCCCCAAAGGACTCCTGCAGGAACAGCAGAACTGTATTTACACCTCAATGCTTCTTCTTTGTGTTAGAAGGCCCAAATTATTAATCTGGACCACAAACAGCTCAGGAAAGGTTCATTTCTGCCGAATCTGTCTGGGAGACACCCCCAGCCTCTGATTGCTGGGGAAAGCATCTCCATGGGAGGAGTGAATCTGGCTGCACAAGTCACTTGTTTGCATCCCAGAAATAAAAAGAATGGAAGTTGATTTCAGCTCCAGCTGCCTGTTGCTCCACCACAAACACAACCAGCGTGTCCCAGGGCCAAGGGCATCCCTCCTCTCAGCCACTGCCACTAACAGCCAATAACACAAGCAGCAAAGTAAAGGGAAGTGACAGCAGGGAAATAATTCAGCCTTTAACTGACACGTTATCCTGTTAAAAGCCATTTACCTTCTGCTGCTCGGTGTGTCATTGCTCATTTGGGTTTGGGAGTGACATCTCCCCAGGTGCCATAAACGTGCCAGTGGTGAGGGGGGATTGATGGAGGAGTTACAGCCCTGGTGCTTGTGGGCAGGGAAAGCCCTTGGTGAGCTCTGTGTGTCCTCCCAGCTCCCACCCAAATCACAGCACCCACAGGGCAACTCCACAATTGTCCCCTTTCCCCTCCCAGTGCCTCAGAGCTGCACAGGGATTTATAACATTTCATTCTGCTGCCCTAGAATCGTGCTGAATCGTCTGAGAGGAGCTCTGCCTGTGCAATGTGTTGGCTCCTGCATTTTCACACCCACTAAGGAAGATTTAAAATACTTATGTGTTTAGGAAAGGGATAAGGAAACAGGTTGATAATGGCATTCCTGGCTTGGCTGGCTGTGCCCAGCACTGTGCTTTCATCATTTCTTGCAGTTATTACCTTTGGCTTTTAATATCTTATTATATAAATATTTGTCAAATGCAGAAGCACAGTGACTCAGAACAACACAAAGCAGCATCTCCTGCAGGGCCTGAGGTAGGGTGCCACATTACCTCAGGATTTCCTTGAATATTTGCATTAAATTCCTGGAATTTCTAAATAAATTTCATTCCAGACACAGGGTGGTACAGGAGCAGAATCTGTTCCTCTGCTGGTTGTTTTTCCAGCAGGCCAAATTGGTGGATAAATGAGCACTTGAGACATGAGTGAATTAAGGAGAATTTCCCCACGGAGAGGTGCTGACCCACACTTTTCAGTGATGGAGCTGCATGTTTCTGAGGGCAGAGAGGAGGAGGGCTCAGCAGGGGAGGCAGATGATGCTGGGAAGGTTTGTCCTGTTTTGCTTCTTTCCCCTCCCCACTTCACTTTATTTTATCTATTTTGGGGTTTGTCAGGTATCCATGGGTTCCAGGCCCAGAGGAATTGTTTTGTCTGAATAAAATGGGAGAACAGTAGCTGCCACTGCATGGAGCTTAGAGTTACACACTAGGGCAGTACAGGATTTGAAAAATATAAAATTTAAAATCTTAAAGCATCACTTCCCTTGGGGAGCTCTCCCAGCATCCCAGACCTGGCACTTGGAGTCTGTGAGCAGCTCTGAGGGGTTCCCACACTCAGGAGCCACTGCCACAAAGCCCTGCAGCAGAATCCAGGTTAGAAATGCTCCATTCCAGCACAGGGACCACTGACTGCACCACAGCCCCAGCCATCACTGGAACTTGGGCTGTTTCACTCCCTGAACCCAAACTCTGAGCTTCACTCCTCTGCTCCTTCCTGGCACATCCTCTCAGCAGCCGGACCCTTTTACCCTTTCATCCTCCAAGGAAAGGTTACACCGGTATGGAATTTGCATTAATCTGAACAGGCAGTGCCTGGGACTCTCCTGGGACCTTGCTCTCTGTTGAACCCATTTTTATTCATCCATCAAAAAGTATTAATTCTCCTTTTTGCATTCCTCTCTGCCTGGGTTTTTTATTTTTTCATTATCTTTTAAAGCACTGAGGAGCCCCATCCCCTTCTCCTCAAGCCACAAGATGATAAAGTTGTTTTTCCCTGCAGCTCTTTTCAATGCATCATTTAGCAGCCCTCCTCTAAAACGTTCTGAAAAGCCTCTCTTATCCCAGGTGGAGGGCGGGGAAGGAGGATCTGGTGGGACCGTGGAACTGAAATCCATCTAGGTTTAAATAGCTCAAGGTCAGTTGGGGATGGGAACACAACAGCAGATTTCTGGAGACTTCATTCAATGAATTGTTGATTGGAAAAGCTCTTTGAGATCCCCATGGAGCAGAATCTGGAAGGAACAAGTTTTCCAAAAGGAGGACAGAGGGTTAGTTGTTAATGATCTCCATAAAGAGAGAAGTCATGTCAGGAGTTTGGTCATGAGGGTAAGGAGAAGGCTGGGGTACTGCTCATTAGTGCTTTGCCAAAATTAACTTTATTAAAATTAAAATTACTGTGTTTGCTTTCACTCAGCCTTCCAGTTTATTGCAGTTACACTGAACAGGGGAGAGGGAACCTTCTCCAGGGCAGGAGAGGAGCCAGGGCTGGCTTTGGGCTGCGGAGCTGAGCCTGCCCAGCCCGGCTCTGCTGCGCTCACAGCTCGGGATTCACTCCCCAGAGGAATCCCGGGATTGTTTCACAAGGATGGGCAGGAATTCAGAGCAAAAGAGCAGAGAACCTGATCCAGAAGGTGGTGAAATCACTGACAGCTGTGCCTTTCTTTCAGCCTTGGGTTGAGCCCAAACCCCTACAAATTTAGTTTCTCAGAGAGTTTTTTTTACCTTTTTCCTTCTCTGTATTCTCCCATTTCCTTTGCTGTTCCTTTCCTCTTTCACGAGCTATTGATTCTCATCTTGTCTTTTATTTACTGCCAGCTCGCTCATTATGTCAGGAATCCCATCCTGAAATGCCATTCTGTTTTCTGCATCCACAACCTTTAGATAAAGGAGAGGTTTTGCAGTTCCTGGCTGGCCACTGCTGGGTTTTTTATTGCAGGATGAAAAGAGGGAATGGCTGGAATGCTCCTCCAGCACTGGGAAGTGCTCTGCTGTCATCACACAGACATCCAGCCCGGTCAGGAAATGGTGACAGGGACAGTTTGGGCTGAAATAGGATAAATCAGTAAGGTTAGAGGATTTCAGGAGTCCAAGGACAGTGTGAAGGCAGGGAGAGGGAGATATCCCCCTGTCCTTGAGGACTTAAACCCCCAAGGAATTCTGCTGCTCCTTTTGGCCCTGAGGAGGTAAATTGGGTCTTGGAAGGGTGGATGGGGTCCTGAGGGGTAAATGGGGATCCTAAAAGGGTAAATTGGGATCCCTAAAAGGGTAAATTTGGATCCCTAAAAGGGTAGATGGGGTCCTGAAATGGTAAATGGTGTCCTGAGGGGTAAATGGAGTTCTGGCAGGGTAAATTGTGCCCTGGAAAAGTAAATGGAATCCTGGAAGGGTGAATGGGGCCCTGGAAGGGTAAATGTGGCCCCTAAACGGGTAAATGGTGTCCTGAGGGGTAAATGGGGTCCTGAGATGGTAAATGGGGTCCTGGAAGAGTAACTGGGATAAATAGGGAGGGTAAAGAGGGTCCTTGGGGAGTATGTAGGGTCCTGGGAAGGGTAAATGTGGCCCTGAGGGGGTAAATGGGGTCCTGGAAAAGAAAGAGGATCCTCAGGGAAGAGCTGAATTCCACATCTTTAGGTGTGAAGTTGTGGGGTCATGGTGTGAAATCCTGCAGAGCCACAACCCCCTCCAGTTCCTCCCCCTCAGCAGCCAAGGCAGGTGCAGGTCCCTGGGGGGAAAACACATTTTGGGAAGGAGAGGAAAGGAAAAGGAGGTGACAAAGCTTTGATGGAGGCAGGTCAGTCAGGCTTCGACACCAGGGCTTGTCTCTCCGGGCTCCTCAGGCTGTCACAGCCCCAGCCTGTGCTGGGATGGCTCTCAGAGCTGCAGCAGATGTTCTCCAAAGGCAGTTAGCTGCTGGCAATAAAACCCTGAGTGTTTGGGAGCTGCAGTAACTCACTCATGTGGCTTTTATTTCTGTGCTTTGGTCGCTGACCCCACAGTGGCACTGAAAAATGGGAGTAAATTGTGTTTAGGCAGAAAATGGAGGGTGGCTGTCAAAAAATAAATAAAACAAAGTGGCTGAGCCCATTTTAATTAAAGCTCAGGATGAAGTGGTTGGCTCATTCTCCTAGATGGTTCCTAAGCTCTGCTTCTCATTTCTGTGCCATTGTTTTGTGCCTGTGGATCTGATGCAGATAAAGTTAATTCCTGGAAAGATCCTGTGTGATCAGCAGGAGATGTGCTGTTCCTCCCTGCTGTGGGCAGTATTAACACAAGGAGAACGGGGGGTTTGGGTTACCTGGCTGGGCTCAGGGAGAGAGGAGAGCACTGGAACAGCTCCTCCAGAGCTCAGGGGAGGCACAGATCAGCAGCTGAAATAAAACTGAGGAATGGGGCAGGAGGGAGTGACCATAAGTGAGTCTGTGCTCAGCCAGAGGTGGAAAAATCAGAGTAAAACGCTGGTTTTAGCTCAAACCTGGTCAAACCAGACAGTGAAAGCTCAGCTTAGGATGCTGTCCTGGGGTGACAATAAACAATTTTTGAATTTTGCTTTCCTGGGGGAACCCCATTTGGAGGTTCTCTCCCAAATTTGCCCTAAACTAGGACAGATGTACCCCACAATGCTGAGAATTTTCTCCCTTTGCCCTGCAAAGGAGCTCCAAAACTCAAATGTCTTTTATTTTTTTTGCTGGGAGAGGCAGAGCCAGGAATCTGCAGCTGGATGGGGACACAGAGCTGCCACTACAGAGGAGCTCTGCAGCTCCTTCCCAACCACACAACAGGTCCTGCATTGATTTCCCTCGGAGAAATAAATAAAAAACGTAATAAATGGAGCTGTGTGAATAACCAGCGTTTACAGGCAGCAATGTGCTGAAAAGCAGAAAGCACACTTTGGGGGAAAGAAGCATTTTTTACCTTCCTAGGGGTGGAGGGAAAACAAAGGAGGAAATATGTGTTTCAGGTTGAATGAAACATTGATTTGTTTTGGAGGAGGCAGGGGAGAGGGTGATCCATTCTCTTACAATTTGGCATATTTAGAAAATAAAAGATCTCGGTGATGGAAAAGAGAAGGGATTAGTGTGAAAAGAGAAAAATGTCGGGAATATGGTCCATTTTTTCCCCAATATGTTTTCTTTGGTTGAAAGAATTCAGAAATTCGTCGCATCTCCGAGTCCCTCTGCACATGTCTGTCAATAAAATCTTTTCTAGCACCACCTTCCCTTGGCTATTAAGAACCATTTTCTCCCAGGAGCAGCAGTTATTTAGTGCCAGAAGAGGTTATTTAGTTAATTCCTTTGTGCATGCAGAGGAGAGAGGCTGGGATATTTCAGAGCACAGGCTCAGACTCGGAATCTGAAGACATCAACAATTTGTGTGCCCACCTCGAAGGTCCCGGCAGCTGCAGGGGGTGGCAATGGATCATTATTCATGCTGAGGGGAGCTCTGCTCTCTTGTCATGCAGCTCCATGTTCCACTTATTTTTGTGCTTTCTGGATGCTAAAGTACAAGTAGCTTTTGAAGCAGACCAAGGTTAGATCTGGTGACCTTTACTGGTATTTTTTTTTTCCTTGTTTTTTGGGTTTTTTTCTTGATTTTCCCCCCCTCCTTCTCCTCCTTTATTATTATTTTCTTTTTCACAGTGAATGGAGGAAATTTCTGGGTAATTCTTCCTCAGCTGGAGAGGGATAAGCAAAAGGCTCCCACGTGTCAGGAGCATGAGATTGGCTGTGAGACACCATTGATTAGCTGAGACATTCGGAATTGTTTCCAGCAGCACTCAGAGAGAGGGAAAAAAAAACACACCCCGGGTTTAAGTGAGGATCCCTTGCAGGTAATAAACCTCCAGGGAGCTGTGTCTGAGGCAGGTAAATGAGCTGTCCAGGCCTGTGGTCAGCGAGGTTTTGACATCAGCTGCTTCCAGTTCAGCTGCATCGCTGTGCTTGGTTATTCCCATGGATGGATTCCCGTGGATGGATTCCTGTGGATGGATTCCCATGGATGGATTCCCATGGATGGATTCCCATGGATGGATTCCCGTGGATGGATTCCCATGGATGGATTCCCGTGGATGGATTCCCATGGATGGATTCCTGTGGATGGATTCCCGTGGATGAGGTGGTGAAGGCAGCAGGATGGATACAAACAGAGCAATGCACTGGGACAAGGTGTGCTCATGTTTAGGGCAGTCAAAGTCCAGTTTTTTGGTGAAACTGGTGGAGGAATCCCTGAATCCCAGACTGGTTTGGGTTGGAAGGGGCCTTAAAGCTCATCTCATTCCATGCTGGTGTTTTACAGCCTCTTAAGCACTGGCTAGGGGAAGAAAAAGGAGCCAGCTGGGGGAAAGGAAGGACTCAGGGCCAAATGTGTAACTTGGAGAGTGAATAAACAACTGTAGGTATAAGGGAGCTTTGGAGTGACTCTTTAACAAGGCCTGAATATCTGGGGCTGAGCCTGAAGCCCTTCACATCTGCAGCCAAAATAAAAGTTGCCCCAGATTGAGAGGAGTCAGGAGGTGGTGCTCACACCCCCCAGATGATGAGTTCTGCCAGCTGTGGTGCTTTCCAGGGGTTCATTTCTCCTGCCTCAGTCACCCTGTGACTGCTGCAAGGGCAGCACCGGGTCAGGAAGGCTCTGAAAAGCCAGAGCTGCTCTGACAGGTCCTGGCATTGAAAAAAAAAAAGGCTCTGAGAATCAATCCTGGCATTTCCCATCTTTAAATAAACTCATCGTGCGTGGGTGAGCCTTGAGCCAGCAGAAGGGTGAGGAGGGAGGAGAGGACACCTGAGCAGCAGCACAGGAATTAATCCAACCCCTCTGGTCTCAGGCAGCTTTGATGTGGTCCTGGAATGAGCCAGGCATTGCTTCAACCCTGCAAACTGCTGCTCCCTGCAGAAAATTAATCAGGAGGCCTCGGATTCTGACCTGAACAGCTAAATAGGTTACACTAAGTTTTAAGGATCGCCCCAGTTTTCCCTCTAATAGGCAATTTTTCTGCTTAATTTGCAGAACAAGCAAAAAGCTATTATGTAAAATTTATCAGCAGCAATTGACTCTCATTAGAGACTGGGAGCAGGAGGCTTTGTTAGAAAGGGGGAAGGAGCCTCCAAATTTTCATTTACCAGCCTGAGCTTCCTGGTGTTTGTGCTGACCCCTGCCCTGAACAAATTCAGCCACAGAGCCATCAACATTTGTGTGCTGCTCTCACAAGAGCTGCTCACAGCCGGGCTGGGGAGTCCTTGAGCAGCCAGAGTTCTGCTGGAATTCTGATCCAGGCTGCAGGGAGCACAGTGCTGTTATTGCAGAGCTTGAACACGGAGTTTTGCTCCAGTGGAAATGTGTTCAAGGGTGCTGGAGAGCAGCTCCATGCTGGGAAAACGAGCTGGATTGTGCTCATGGAATAGAGGCGAGTTTGGGATTCAAAACCCATGGGATGGAGGCAAATTTGGACTTTAAAGCCCCTGGGATAGAGACAAATTTAAACTATAAAGCCCCATGGGACAGAGGCAAATTTGGATTTTAAAGCCCCAAGGGATAGAGGCAAATTTGAACTATAAAATCCCATGGAACAGAGGCAAATTTGGACTTTAAAGCCCCATGGGAAAGAGGCAAATTTGGACTTTAAAGCCCCAAGGGATAGAGGCAAATTTGGACTTTAAAGCCCCAAGGGATAGAGGCAAATTTGGACTTTAAAGCCCCAAGGGATAGAGGCAAATTTGGACTTTAAAGCCCCAAGGGATAGAGGCAAATTTGGACTATAAAATCCCATGGAACAGAGGCAAATTTGGATTTTAAAGCCCAATGGGAAAGAGGCAGATTTGGACTTTAAAGCCCCATGGATGCCCCAGTGTGGCTCTGGACACTCCTACCTGAGTTTAACACCTTTAATCAGTGCTGTGTTTACTGATACTCTCAAATCTGCCTCTTCTCAACACTCTTCTCTCCCAAACCTGGCAGGGAGCTGCTGTCCATAATTCCTGAGCCCAGAGCACAGCGTGCTGCTCGTGTTTCCTTCATGCTGCAGCAGCATCTTTTGGCTCCAGCTGGAAGCAGCTGTGCCTTGCCCTGCATGGGAGGGACAGGTAAACCATAATATTCCTTCCTGTGAGTGACACTAGGGACGTGGAAATTATTACTGAAACGCTCAGATAGGGATTTCTCCTTCCCTTTTCCCCCCCCCCAATAAATGTTAATTATACATGAAGGCTCGCTACAGCAGAAGGGATTATAATTAATTTATATTTGAACTATTATAGGTTTCACTACAAACTGCATTTCATTGCAACAAAGTGTGTTGTGAGTGTTGCTTGCTGCCAGCCATTTACAGAAACTGGCCACAAAGCTTTGCATCCATTAATCCAGCACTAGGGACAGCAGCAGGCAGAAAAAACTGGGGGAAAAAAGTAAAATAAGTCTGGTGGTTAAAAAGTAAAAAAAAAAGTAAAATTAGCTGATGAGCTGGGACTTGCTGTAGAACTCAACCTGAGAAATGCAGAGAGGCCCATGTGAATTGGGAAGGGAAAATCTGGATCCAAATCCGTGTCTGAAGGTGCCTGGAAATGAGGATTTATCTGTCTCTTCTGTCTCTGCTTTAAACTTCAAAAAAGTTAAAATCCATCTGGAAGCAGAATAATTTTTTCTTGTTCTTGGTGCCCAGAGCAGAATGAAGGCAGTGGTGACCATGGGAACGGGCAGAAAGGTTTTATTCCTGACCTGAGGGAAAATCCTTCCTTTCCTGAGCCTCTCTCCTTTTCCAGCATCACCCACGCAGTTTTCTGGGATGAGAGGCTCTCCAAGACAGGGATCAGGTTTATCCAGGTAGGCTGGGCACTCCCAAACTCCTTGTCATAGGATAAGCATCAAACCAGACATACCAGGCAGGATATTAAAAGCACAAATGGCAAGTTGATAGCTTTTAATTGGCATTTCCTAATTTCTACACGAACCTCTCAGCTCTCCCTCCCTGCCATCTCCTTGAGGTATCAAATCCTTGGTTTCTTTTGCCATCCCAGCCCTGCTGATGATCTCCACGCTGTCCCCTCTGCCTGGGAACAGAGCAGGAAACCCTTTTAGTGCAGACAGAGCTGTCCCAGCCTCAGCCAGCAGGAAAGGGCAGCTCTGTCTCATCAGGGACTCCAGCAAACATCTCCAGAGCTGCTGTGAGCTGCTGAGGAAAGGTCACAGCCCTCCCTCCCTCCCTCCTGCTCTGCCCAGGTGTGGCCAGGCAACCTGAGCTGCAGCACAGCCAGGGACAAGCAACACAAACAGTGTCAGCTTGCCCAAGGGAGGAGAGGTTTTGGATTTTGGATTTGTTTTCAGGCTGTCTCTGCAAGCAATGAAAACCTTCCAGAGCAAGGATCCAGTTAATGGCCAGGTCACCGATTATCCCTTTGTCGTTTATTTTCACGAGCGCCTTGGGATCCTTTGGGTTGTTAAAAGAGGGATTCCCATGTTTTCCTGCTTCTTTTGGAGGCATCACAGAAGAATTTTGCCTGGGGAGCACAGGGCTTTTTCCATCTCCTTGGGCCTGCCCCTCCATCCCTTTTGGAAGGGCTGGAAATCAGGATTGCCAGTGCCAGTGTCCGAGCAGCGTGGGGCTGACTAAAAACCAGCTCTTGGCCCGTCCTGGGAGCCTGGCAGGAACCAGCAGCAGGCTCAGGAGATGCCAGCTCCCCTCACCTCGAGGGGCTCAGCTGACTGAGCGAGTTCCATGTCAGCACTTCCTCCCAGGGCTATTAAAAGCCGTGCTGATGCTGCAGCTGGGGCTGTCTGCAGCACATCTGGATGTACTCGAGCTATCTTTGTGCTGCAGAGCTGGGGCACCGAAAACCAGCAGAGCTGCAGCAGCACAGCCCCCAGAGCTGCCAGCAGGACCTGCCTGAGCCCCTGGGAAATGAGCTGCCAGCTCAGGTGCTGTGGTCCTCAGCTCCTGGCCACTTCAGCCTACCCAGATGAAGCCACCTTGTCCCTGTGGCCCCGTGGCAGCGCTGAAGTGTTCTCTCTTCTGCAGCATTCCCTGCTCCATCTGCATGTTCTTGGCTCCCTGGCTATTTCAAGACTGTGCTGAAGGCACTCGTGGCCACTTCAGTGAGCCCTGGTTTGCTTCCAAGAGCTTTCTTACACAATTCATACTCACACTCAAGCTGTAAAATTAACAGACTGTTTCATTACACAGGCTGCATCACCCAGGAGGACCCATCCAAAGGCTGGGAGCAGCTTTAATCCCAACAGAATGGCACCTTGGCAGTAAAACCCTTCTGCTAGAAGTGTGCTGGAGGTGTTTGCTGAGAAGGAGAAGCCCTGAGCAGGCTGTCCCAGCTCTGCTTGACACCAGATGTGGGATGGGGCATCCTGATCTGGGAGCAGCGACAATGAGGCCTCTTCCCAGGGGATGCTGTGGGAAATGGGGCTCTGGGGGCAGCACTGCAGTGCTGCTAAATTGAGGAGATGTCATTTAGGGAGTGTCATGACACTGCATTTATTAAAGCCTGGCACGGCTTCCTCCCCGCACACCCCACAGTGTGACTCAGCCGGGTGAAAAATACCACAGAAAGCACTTTTCTTTGCTGTCTGAATCCCTGCCTCGTCACAGAATGGAAACTGGGAGGTGGGGGGTCAGGAATGGCTCCCAGAAATCCCTCCTGTGAGCCCCACAGGAGCAGGCAGAGTGGGGGCGAGGCATCTGCCCCCTTCCTCGCCTCTGACTCAGCCTCTGAGATAAAAGACCTTTTCCAGAAAGCACTGGGGTGAAAATATTTCAGTTTGCTGCAGCTTTGCCGTTGCCAGCCTCACTAATTTCTGCTCTGATGTCACCAGCAGTGGCCCCATTACTGTTATTTATAGTGTTTGTGCCGTGGGCTTTGGCTGTGCTCAAGGCTCTGTGGCTGGTCTGAAGGAAGAGCAGCTCCAACACTCCCAGGGATTCATCTCCCAGCCTGGAGTGTATTCCAGGTTCTTCACATCACACCTGGGCTGCCTGCATCTCCCCCATGCTCCTGTCTGTGCTCCAGCAAGCTGAGCCTTCCTGAGGCTTATTTTTGTTATTTAGAACTGGGTCTAACAAACGCAGTAAAGTCGTGAGACCGAGCAAATCCGATAAGGGCGCTGCGGGCACGGCAGCCTGCAAAGCCAGATGCAAATGCAGCCAACCAGAAACCAAAAAGATATTAGTACTGAGAGAGCAGGCAATTATTCTCCCATCAGAGTGGCAGAATTTTCAGTGTGTGTGGCTTCAGGACAGCCAGGCTCTGTTTGTGGGTGGAAATCAGGAGAGCCACGGTTGTTCCAAAGCCCAAATCCTGATCTTCATGGGCTGCAATTAATGGATGTGTTTAAGGAGCACGTGGCAAAACGTGAGAAGGGCTTTGCATCTATGAACCTGAAGTGTTGAAAAATCAGCAGTCAGGCTTTTCATCTGATCACATTCATACTAAAATTAACAAAAAAAAAAAAGAGGTGATGAAGAGGCAGCCGTGGTTTCAGTGTTTTCCTGCAGAGCTTTAAATCTCTGGAGGTTGTGTGTGCAAGCTCTGCTGCCTGAAAGCTGAACTTCCCAGGTGATCTAATGACTCTGGGAACGAAGGCTTTTTAGAAAAAGCACCAAATATTGCCAGAGACAGTACATCTGTAAGCACTGGAAACTCTGCAGCCCAAAATCTGTCCCACAAGAGCTATTTCAGCACTTCAGCTGATCTCCAGCCTGACGTGTGCACTGTCAGTGAATAGGAGAGAGGTTTGGGTGGATGATGTGCAGCACAGGCCCTCGTGTCTTTAAGGTATCCCACCAAACCACATGGCCTGGAATCAGCCCCTGGCTGAAACATTCTTTGCCGTGAACTTGTGTCCTGTTCCTTACACATTTCCCATTTTTCTGCAGTGTTTCAGGAAAGAAGGGGGCAGAAAAGAAGGCCCTCATTGTGTCAATGATCAGGAATTGCTCTCTCTCCTTGCCCTCGGTGCCTTCCGTGGGTTTAAAGGCAGCATTTCCTCCCAACCCAAGAAAATCTCATTTTGAGGGACACTGCAGAGTGGTTAGTCACAGCCATTAGAGCTAACACGGGGTTTGTTGTGATATCTGATTCATTTTTCATTCTTCAAAAGACCAGCACTGCAGAAGCACAACCCTGGGCTGGATCTGGGAATCTCAGATTGGAGTTTTGTTAAATGGAGTGGACAGAGTGACCCTCCCTGAAGCATTAATTAATCCCTGGGACACTGAGCACAGAGCCCTGGGCTGGTTTTGAAGCCCTGTACCTGAGAGCTGAGTTTTTGGGCCACTGTTGTCTTCTCCCTGTGGCCCAAAGAGTCCCCCAGCTGAATAAAACATTTAATAATGCTGAAGTGCCTCTAAAGATGAGGTGGTTGATGAATGAGTTCTTACTGCTGGGTTTTTTTTTTTCCCTTTTGAGATGTGTTTGGATGCCAACTGCAATTTTAGTGCAGAGTGCTATCGATCACCACCCTGCATGTGTAATACAGTCAGTTGTTATTCATTTCCTTATTGTTTCTCTCCTCTGAGATGATCCTTGTTGGGTACCTCGGGGGGCAGGTTAATAAAACTCTGCCTGTTTATATTAAATACTGAGGGAAGCATTATCCTCGTTCAGCCCCACTCCCTTTGGCACAAAGCTCTGAGGCACCGTTCCAGCACTTCTCCTGATGTCAGCCCGGGATTCTGCAGTGAAATATGTTCCTTTTCTCTTTATTTCTGCTGAGTTTTGTGACCTGGCATTGCTACCTGTCACCGAGGCTGCTTTTTCCCTGAGCAATGGCCCAGCAGTTATTTTTATGGGCACGCTGGAGATAATGAGCCCTCTTCGGGATGGGAGATAAGGCTGAGACAAAGACAGAGCTGCTGGCTTTTAAGTGACATGAGAGGCTCCAGATCCTCCTGTGACAGGCCCCTCTGTGAGGACAGAGACTGATAAGAGAGGGAGCAACGTGGCAGCTCTGATAGGAGCTGTGACCTCCTCAGCAGGGAGAACGCTGCAGGGAAAAGGCTGCGGACCCAGAGCCACAGAGCAGCGCAGAACTCAGCGTTTGAGCCTCCAAATTCCTTTGTAGGTATGGACAAAAATGCCTGCCCTAACCGGGATTAGCACAAGTGAGAAAATGAAGTGTTAGAACAGCTTTGGCTGTGGTTGTGCCTCCTCCTTCCCCTGGATGTGCCTCAGGATTTCAGCTTTTCTGTTTCTCACACATTTGTACTCCTGCCGTTCCTCAGTGTGGAACTCCAAACTCCACACACACTGGGAGCTGCTGCTTCCCCACTTTGGGCAGACACAACAATTCCTCTCCAGGCCTGGCAATCAAGGACACCTCACTGCCTCAGGCCCCAGAGATGGAAACAAAAGGGAGTTGGGGGCAGCAAACTTGGGGGAAATTCCTTCATTCCCTGCAGCTGGAATTGGGAGATGAACCCCAATGTGCAAATGGACCAAACTTAGAAAAGTGTCAAAACCTGTGACCTGTGGGGGCTTTGTCTGCCCTAAATGTACCTGAAGGCCCTTCAATAAATAGAACTGCTTTTTATTCTCTGAATTTTGTCTGGCCTCTGTTTTTAGGTAGCCCCAAAAGGCATCGTGGCAATGCCATTTTCCATCAAATGCAGGCATTGCCCCAGGCAAGGTTCGTGCCCTGGGACCTGCCTGGCTCCAGGGAGGCTCCTGGGGAGGGCTCAGCTGGGATAAAACCATCCCAGAGATGATGGTTGAGCCATGGGAGAGCCACCAGCAGCAGCTCTGCAGCACAGGGATTCCAGCTGGAGCATTTCACTGCTCAGCCCCACACATGGAAGAGGCTGAGCACAGCAGGGAAGCAAAAATTTCCTCAGGAAGCAGAGCATTGCAGGAGAGTGGGCACAGGGGACACTGCCAAGTGCCCATAAAGCCCAGGTTGCACAGAGAGACCATTAATATAGATTTTCAGAGCGTTTTTACCACTCTTTCCTTTTGTTTCCAGAATTTCCTGGTTCTTTTCTCCTGTAAGAACAAAGTTGGCAGAGCCAGGAAACCCTTTCCCTGCTCACTGCACCTCTGCTCGGGCTGTGCCTGAATTCTGGGATGAAGAACCACCAGAACAATTCCACCAGCCCTCCACCCACCTTAGGCCACTTGTTTTGGACTTGTTTTGTGACTTTGCCATCCTTTCCCCTCACAGAGAGGGAGAAGCATTCTCATTTAATATTAATCTCCGCTCCGTGGATTCAGGCTGCTCCTGACAGTGTATCAATTATTTAAACTTATTAAAAAAAAATAATAAAATTCCAGGATTAAAGAGATCAGTTTCTTGTGATTTTGGTATTTCCTCCTGCTTTGGCAGCCCTGATGCTGAGTGAAATAGAGCTGCTGAGTTGCTGTTTGCTCGCAGTTCACCCTGGCCAGGGGCAGCATGGAAATTCTGTTTCCATGTCTAATTGCCAGGTTCAGGTCTGGGTTCACACTGGGTGCTAGCAGAGCATTCAAAGCCCTTTTAGGTGTCACTATTGGGTGGGCAATCCCTTGTAGCACTGCACAGGGAACGCAGATTGCACAGTTCACATCTGTCTGCAGGATTTTAGCTCATAAAGGTATATTTGAAACAAATACTTTAAGTTTTCCTCTGCCATGCTTTCCATTCCTCAGCTCCATGAATTTCCCAGTCTCTCCCACACTTGCAGGGGCTCCAGTGACAGATCAAAGCCCCTCAGGTGCTGCTGTCACCGATTTAAACCATGCCTGGACCTGGTGTCCCCTGCTCGGTGAGCAAGCACAGCTCACCTGCCCCACAAATCCCAGGGCTGCAGCTGACACTGAAGAACGTCTAGGAAAAGGATTAAAAAGAATAATCAAAGAGCTCTGAACATCAAAAAGCAAACAGGTCTATGAAATATACATGAAAACACGCTGAAGCCTCAATCCCAGCAATACCTGCCTCCCATCCGGTCGCTAATCCCGCTGTGCAACTGGGGAATGGGAGCTCCTTGAACGGGGTCTTGGGCCGGGTGTTCCCTTTGCTGAGGCTGCCTGAGCCCAGCTCATCCCCACAACAGCAGGGAATGCCTCTGTGACATCCCATAAAGGCACCTTTGCCTTAATTAACTGCTCAGGCATCCTTCCTTAACCAAGACTTTACGGCATTCACACCTAAAATCAAGCTTCTATAATTACAAATTAATCAGGGGCAATCCTCTGCAAGCTTTTCTTACTAAATATTCGCTGCTGGAAGGAATCAGAGGGCCCATTATTCTCCTGGCCAGCTGTTTCGTGCTGCATGAGAGACTTTATCCATCAGGACCAGAAACCAATCTTCCCCCGGTGCCCAGCACAGCCCCCATCAATCACCAACACCAGCCATGGTGCCAGAGCCTCATCACAGCCTCCCCTGCGCTGCAGAGAGCTGGGAATGCACGTTCCAGGTGCTGATCCTCCCCTCCTGCAGGGGAAGGAGGGCTGGTGGGAGGGGAGAGCAGGGGGAGAAACAACCAAAATGTTTTATTTTTGTTGTCAGAGGCTCTGGCTGGCAAGGGAGAAGCTGCAGGAGCTGAGAGAGCCTGGCATCAAGGGAGGCTGGGGGAAGCAGAATGTCTGGGTTTGGGTGCCATTCTTTGTATTACAGCACCCAGATCAAGCTTTGGGATGCACATCCCTCTGCAAGGGCCAGGATTGTTATCCTCCTCTTCCAGACTGAAAACCCGAGGAAGGTTTAGCCCAGCAGAAGTGAGGAAAGAGCTGAGTTTTCTCCAGGATATAAAATATTTCCTATATATCCAGGATATAAAATAGCTCTGTGCCCCCTGGGCTGGTGGATGTGGGAGCAGAGTCACCCTGGGCAGGGAGCAGGACAAGGAATGCTGGAATAAAAGAGATTTCCCACAGGCCCCAGAGCATTTTCCATTTGCTGAGCTCTGTCTGTTGTTGTAGGTCATGGGTTGTCTTGTGGTTTTCCATCTCAAAGCTTTAATTTGTGCTTTGTACACACGGACTCAACAAATGTGTTCCAGCTGCACTTCATTGCAGTGGGAAGCACTGGGAACCCCAGGGAAGAGAGGTGCTCCAAATGTGTTTCACTTCATAAGAGGAAGGAAGGAAAGAAGAAAGGAAAAAAACCCACAGAAATGCTGATTTATTTTGTGTGTTCCACACTTCACTGATTTCCCTTGAATTGTTCCTAATGTTCCCCTTCCAGAACTGAGGGAATTTATTCGCTTGAGATTTCTTTAAGCCTTTTTGTGGGTGGTGAGAGTTTAATCTCGAGTTGTGTGCATTAACTGGTGCAGAAAGCAGGCTGAGGCTGCACAGGCAGCTGCTCCTTGTCAGGTTTGAGGAGGCTGAGACCTGTGAAACACCTTTTGCCATCTGCAGCACCACCCAGCATCGCTCTGAGCCTGTCCCTGCCCAGGCTGATGCCACCTGCTCCTTGTGCCACTGGATCTTGTGCTGGGATTTGAGTTCTGCTTTGGGAACTTCCTGGAGAATGGAAGAAGCCTGAAGCTGAGCAGCTGCTGGTATTTGCAAAGTAGAAATGAGAGACATCTCAGGGCTTTTGGATGGAGCTCTGGGCTTCTCTTTATCCCTCTAAACCATCTTAGGCCAAAATAAAGGGTTTACATGTTTTAAACAGCACCCATCTTGCATGGCTTGAGAGGGAAATCCACCCAAAACACATTTTTCAGTCTTTTCCAAGCTTATGCTTTGAGTAATCCCATGTTCATAGTAAAAACAAGGTATTTCATTTGGAAATCCTTATTTCATTAGGATTTCCTCTTATTTGGCACTTCTTGTCCAGCTGTTTGTGTTACTGCTGGTCTCAGTTCCACAAAACCACAGCAGAACCCATCCCTTCTGTCACCAGGATCCCTGAGCACAGGGAATGTGTCTTCTGTCCACAGTGCACAGGTTCCCAGTTCCTGCTTCCACAGGAATCTCATCCCATCCTCCATCATCTCAGCAGAATAAACTTTGTTGGGACCTCTGAAAAGCAACATTAAAGTGCCCAGGAAAGGCCTGGATGGGGCTACAATGGTAATTAAACAGGCAAGGAAAGTTCTGTGGAATCAAATCACCTCACTCTTCCATGGATTTCTTTCCCTTACAAAAATAATCACCCTGGCTGCTGTTTTACCCTAATTGGCTCCTGGCTCACCCTGGCAAGGCAAAGACCCTGCCTTTGTGTCCCTGCTCCCCATCCTCAGCCGGGGCAGTCTTGTGTGAAATTGTTTTCTCTGCAGAGCCTCAGCTCTTGCAATTCCGCTGGAATAATCCTTGGCTGCGTGCTGGGGAAGCTGAGCCAGCGAGGGGAGCGATCTGCACTCACACAAACACACAAACACACACTCACAGCTCCCCTCCGCTCTGGGGAGCGCAGCCAGCTCCCAAAACACGGCAGATTTGCAAATCTCCCTTTCTGCCCTGTGTAAAGGCTCTGGGAGCAGCCAGGCGGGGATGAGCAGGAACAGAGGGCAGGGAAACACCTCAGAGCAGCTGGGTTTGCAGGCAGGGCACACAGGGAGCTGCATCAGCATCCAGCTCCTGCCGAGGGAAATCAGCTCCAGAGGTTCTGTCCCCGAGTGCTGAAATAATAACCTGAGTCTGTGCAGCTCTGGGCTGAGAGAGAAGGGTTCAGTCCTAAATTATTTCACTGAATAAAGGATCCTCAGCCACATGGCCAGGATAAGCATTGTCCTGGTTTTTAAGGGGAGATGCAGAGGTGAGGCACAGTTCCTGGAGATCTCACCTGAATCTCACCAGCTACGATTTGTGTGTGATCCCAAACCAGAAGGGAACGCCGTGGTGGGCCTCCCTCACACAAATAATTCCTTTTCCCTTTCTGGATAAATGATGACAATAACACAGAGATGAACAATTCCCAGTTTCACCTGGAGCATCTCCTTCGGAGAGGTCACAAATTCCAGATGTTATCGCCACATCCCACAGCTGCAGAGTCCTGGAACTCGGCTCACTGCTCCCTCAGGAGCTCCTTCCCGAGTTTATTGTCACCTTATCAGTGTTGTGCCTCAGGTTATCAGCCAGCATCCAAACTTATCTTCTGGTCTGATAATTCAGTGATTTCCTGCTGTTTTTCTCCCGTTTGTATCTGTATCCTGGGCAGTGCCAGCAGGAAGAGGTGGGCTGCTAGCCATGCCCAGTTCCTGACCTGGCTGCCCCCTGGGTCTGAACCTCAGTGGGATCTGATGTGGAGCTGGGGATGCTCTGTGCCTGCTCCAGGCTCAGCAGATCTGAACCTGAAATCAATTTGGAGGCATTCCTTTGACACAGCTGGAGACAGCAGAACCCGGGAGCAGGGAGAGAGCAATTGCTGTGTAATTATGGGGTCTGTCACCTAACATTTGTGTGTGATGGGTGTCCTAAAGCCGAGGCTGGCATCATGGATATGCTAATTTGTCAGACAGAATCCCAGCTCATACAGCCACGGTAGCTAATTGAACAGACAAACCAATCAACAGATGCGGCAGATGAGGAATTTTAATGGGAAGAATTAAATATATAGAGTGACCTTGCGGTGGTGCTTAGGATAATTTTATTTAATACTAGAGTCTGAGCAGGAAATTACTTAAAAAGCCCATAAAGCATGACAAGTAATGACAATTTTGCCAGGGTTCCATGGCAGCTTTTTTCCAGAGCGTTTTTTTGGCTTTCTAGATTCACTTCAAGAAAATGGGAATGTGGGAAAATTTAACCAGGGTGCATGGCCAGTGTTTGCCCTCTGCTGAGGTCAGTTCAGGCACTGCAGATTAACTCTTTCTTTGTCCATCTCTCTGCTTGGTCTTGGTCTTCTTCATCAGAGTTGTGCTGGGGTTAAAACAAGATAAGGAAATCTTTTGTTCTGCCCTCAACTGTAATTTTTGTTTCACTGCTTTGCTTCCAAAAGCAGCATCTCCTGCTCAGGAACTGGGGCCCAATGGCACCAGGATTTACTTCTCAGCTTTTTTTCTTCAAATGTGGTGAACTGGCCAATCCATCCCCTGTCCCAATCCTTCCCAGAGCCATCTGGGCACATCAGCTGTGATGGATCATTTCAATATTACTCCTTCTGTCCTGCAAATGGAGTTTTCCCTCCCCTTTTTCAGATAAAAGCTGCTGATATTCGAGTTCCCATCCCAGTCAAGCAGGCCATCAGATAGAAGGCTTCCAGGGACATGTGACACTGCTCCTTGCTTCACTGGCCCAGACAATAAATATTGTGGAGCCAGAGGGAGGGGGATTTACAGCCCTTGGCATCATCTGGCTCCTGGGCTGGGTTCATCCCTGGGTTACTGCTCTGCAATCCCCAGGAATTATCCCAAGCAGTGAATCTGCTCCAATGGCAGGCAAGACTGGAATTTCAGCTCTCTCTTAACTCCCTGTTGTCTAAAACACACCTAAAGTGGATTAGCACAATGCTGGAGGTTTAAGCTGAGCTTGGGTGATCCAGAGGATGGAGGGAATTGTGAGGCTGGGATTGGATTTCAGCTCAGGTGATGTTGAGCTGCTAAATCTTCTTCAGATAACAGAGCATGGGAACATTGCCAAGGCTGACAGGAAAGTCATTTACAGAGGGAAAAGCTGAGGGAAACTCAGCAAAGGTCCCCAGCAAAGCTTGGCAAGTGGCAGCTTATTTTTTTTGTTGCTGTTGTTGAGGAATTCAAGGCAAGCTGCTTTAAAAAGTTACTCTTCCAGCAAAACTCGTGGAAATTTAATTTTTTTAACTCAGTCTGCTATTAGATAGCTCAACAGAATGCCCTTGGAGCAGTCAGCCAGCCAATATCCCCAATCCTTATGGCATAGAATAGAAAATGGTCTTGGCAATCCTGCAATTCCTTGCATCCCTCAGCACTGAATCTCTTCTGGCTGAGGAGTAATGAACCTGGAAGGGTTTAAATATTCAAATTTCTAATCAGCCCAGAGTTCAGGACAAATGGTTTGATGTGTGATCCACTCTCCTTTTGTTTCAGCTTCGGTTTCTTTACAGTCCTTCTTAAAACCTTGTGTGCACATAAGAGAGCAGTGAAAGCACTGGGGGCCCGTGAGTGTTTCTGTCCAGGATGAGAAGTGAGCTGCCAGTGCAGTCCCTGCATGGAATTCACCCATCAGGTTCCACTTGGAAGAGCCCCTGTTCCTATGGAAATCTCTGGCATTTATCAGGCTGCCAGTTTTGCTTATTTCAAGGAAAATTAAGGAGGAATATTTCGAGGAAAATTAAGCCTTATGATGTCTGCAGTGCCGGGAAATTTGGGCATTTCCTATCTTCTAGCAGCAAGCATAGCTCTGTGTGCACCTAAAAGTGAAAAAAGGAGCTGAAATCAGAATTCCAATGGCAGGTGGAGGTGTGTGGAGCAGGGAGTGAGCAGGAAATGGCAGCTCTCAGATCTGTCTGAGCACCTCTGTGGCCTCTGAGCATCTGAGCTCTTCCAAATCACCAATTTTGGCTGCACAACCTGTCCAGGGTGGAAGCAGCTCCATGACTTCAAATTTCTTCCTCCTGTGGAGAGTTAAATGGAAAGGAGGGCAGGGAGAGAGGTGAATAAATCAGGAGCATTTACAAAAAAGGCTGAAAATTAAAAGAGAGGGAGGGAAAAGAGGGGAGTGCCAACAGTGAAAGGAAAAATGAAGGAGTGCCATGATACAAATGATGCAGTGTCCAGGCAGCTCAGTCCTCAGCCTTGAAAACCCCACGAGGAAAACATTACTCAGAGAAGATGAATTCCTTCAGTTAACCTTGTTCACAGCAACATCTTTGCAGGTCAGAAAATTATTACTCTCACTTTCCAGCTCTCCAGTGGGCTCCTGAATATCTTTGCATACGGATGGGTAGATTGGATTGGCTTAGGCTGAGCTGAATTGGCAGAGAGATTCCCTAAATCTGGGAATATTGCTCAGCATAATTCTTTTTTGATAAGAATATAACGAGGAAAAAATCCTCCCTGAAGCAAACAAAGGGCCCACAGTGTGCTGCCACCAGGCTGTTTTTCAGCTGGTGACCAGGCTGGAATCCCTGCACTGCAGCAGAAGTGCCCGGAAAAATTATGAGGATTTCAGCAAAACTGTGAAAGCCACAGGAATAAAGTTGCTTGTGAGTTGCTGCTCCATTCCCATCTGTGAGGATTCAGGAGCTTTGGGAGGTTCTTTGAAGCCATTCTAGCTCCACACTGCAGCTGAGGAAATGTTCCTTCCCTCGCCCACTTTTCCTTGGCCATTGAGATATTTCAACTCTGAGGTCGATGCTTTGCTCTTCAGTTGGGAAGGGTCCTCCATGGCAGCTTTTGCACCCTAAAATTCAGAGATTTATTCATTTTCCTGTCACTGATGTCACCAAAGTGACACAGAGGG
Organism: Pseudopodoces humilis; assembly: GCF_049639895.1. Taxonomy (NCBI): domain Eukaryota; kingdom Metazoa; phylum Chordata; class Aves; order Passeriformes; family Paridae; genus Pseudopodoces; species Pseudopodoces humilis. The sequence continues at coordinate 3,319,848 of NC_142224.1, read as the reverse complement.
TCTGTCCTACACCCACCATGAGGGAGAGCCAAACACAGCTGATGGTCTGCAAGGAAAATGCTCAGCAAGACAGAACATTCCAGCTGCTTCCAGAGAGCCAAACAGCAAAATCCTGCCAACCCTCACATCTCCAGGCAGGGGAGATACGGGAGACAAAGTGTCATGTTTGTCTGATTGGTTTATTCCTGCTCACCAAGGCAATTTCATCAGCAAAATAGACAAAATTGATGAAGAGAGAGCAAACCAAGCCCTGCAGCTTGGTGTTTATTGATAAGCCTTGCCCACGGGATACTTTTGATCCTGAGGCAAACATGAGAGCCAGAATATCCTCAGGCAATGGCTTTTAGGCAGATCCACAGCAGCAGGCTGGGAGGAAAGGGATTCATAGCTGCTCTGAACACTGAGCCTTCATCTGGGATCAGAAATTCAAATTGCAGAGCTCGCAGATCCTTACATTTCACTGAACTGGATCTAAAAGGGGATCAGGTGGTTCCTCACCACAGGAAAACAAAAAAGCTCCAGTCAAAATCTGCTCTGCCACCAGTGTCCAGGGCAAAAATTGACAAGCAAAGCCTGTGTGAAGGTGACAAGAAGCACGAGAAATTCTCTCTGATCAGGATCAGATTTGGTGGCTGATGAACACAGTAACAGATGGCAGAATTGTATCAGAGCTCTGCAAAAAAAACCCCAAACAACAAACCAAAACAAACAAAAAAACCCCAAAACCAAATAAAAATAAAAGAAAGGAAAGATAGAGAAGCAGAAACATACAGTAATGAAAAAGGCAGCCTTGAGAAATGGAAAATAAAACTATTCTGGCTTTAATAATGTGTCAGCCTTTGTATGAACTGGCCCAGAGCCCAAAGAAATGGACTGTTGCTTCCATTTACAAGAAGACCAAGTCTGGCTTTCTGATGGCTCTATAAATAAATGCTCCATTATCTCTTACAAGTATATTTGTAGTATGTTATCTGACCCTAGGTTTATTCATTCACAAATTTGGTCATCTTTTATAGCAGAAGCAAGTCTCTCCCTTTCATCCAGGAATTTCGAAGTCCTGCTCGCATCCTGGCGATTCCAGCTCGTTAAATGTTACTGAAAAGAAGCTGAGGCATGGAGAAAATTGAGCAAATTTATCCAAATTCTTGCCAGGAGGTGGGAACAGAGCCAGGAATAGGCTGGCAATGAATATAGCAGGAATGATGAAAGGTCAGGATAAAAACCAGCACTCACTGGTTGGCTGGAGATGTTTCTTTACAAGGCAAGCCCTCACCAGAGCGAGGATTCTCTGTGTGCACAAAGAAAAGCTGATTAAATTCTCATTCTTACATTGCTTACACTCTTCTTTGGTTACATTTTCCTTTTCCTTACCTATATTTCCCCCTGATTTCCCACTCTATGCTGTCCCTCCCCCCAGAAGAAGCTGTGGCACTCACTAATAAGAATTTCACTGGTAGCTCTGAGACACTGTGTGAATTTTACCCTTCCCAGCCCTGTCCTGCAGTGAAGGATGGGGATGCCTCAGAAGGCCCTTTTGGCTTTGTTTTTCTTGCTTTTTTATCTCATGGGGAAGCATCTCACAGAAAGGACCCTCTGCTCAATGCAATTTGTGTTAATTCGTTAAGCACAAGATACGATTAACGTGAACACTTCTTTAATCAGCCAAAGAAGCTGCTGCAGACACTTGAAAGCTCCGTGCACTCTGAGCTCCTCTCTCCTCTCTCTTGCTGCTCTGCCCAGGTTTGAGGCAGGACAAACAGTTCACAGCCTCTGCACAGAACAGTTCTGAACTGTTCAGCACTGGATCAGAGAAACTGGAAAAGAATTTGCTTTTTTTTCCTGGAAAAAACCCTTTTTTTCCCTAACTTTTGCACTTACAGCATATCCCGGCCGTTGTGCACCAGGAATTATTCCATGAGCTGAGGTGGGAGGTCAGATTGGCAAAACCCTGTTTCACCCAGCCAACCTCCACAATAATCAGATTAATCCAGGAAGAAAACCATTTTTATCACAGAATCAAAGGCTGGATTATCATCTTTCACAGCTCCTTCAGCTTTCAAGTCAGTTTGACACAGCAGTTGCTGTCTCCATCATTAGTTCCAGAGAGATGCAAAGAAAGATGGGCTTTTCTTGCATATTAATTTGATTTCTGTCTTGTTATTTAAACAAAGAGTTGTCATCTCCTCTCTGTTTCATTCTTACTTTCCTGGGCTCAGAGGGAGGGCAGCCACATCTACCCCTGGCAGTGGCTCTGGGGTTTTTTTAACCTCTCTGTGCCCACTTTGGTGGCAAAGATAAAGAGTCCCAGCCCTGCTTATGATTCACTCTTGGCTGCAGCCCTGCTCATTAGCAATCCAGATAAGCAGATATCAGCAGCTCAGTAGCTTTATCCTGGGCAGATAAAACTCATCTGTGTGCTGAGATCGGCAACCTTCATCCTCCCCAGTCTCACCTTGGGAAGCTCAATAATGGCAAAAACATGGGGAGGGAGGTGAGGATCCAGGGGATGGATCCCTCTGATTCCACTCTGATTCCACCCTAATTCCATTCTGATTCCACCCTCTGATTCCCTCTGATTCCCTCTGATACCACACTGATTCCACCCTCTGATTCCTCCCTGATTCCCCCTGATTTCCCCCTGATTCCACACTCATTCCACTCTGATTCCACCCTGACTCCATCTTCTGATTCCACCCTAATTCCACTCGGATTCCACCCTCTGATTCCCTCTGATACCACACTGATTCCACCCTCTGATTCCACACTGATTCCCCCTGATTTCACCCTAATTCCACTCTGATTCCATCCTCTGATTCCTCCCTGATTGCTCCCTGATTCCACTCTCATTCCACCCTCTGATTCCACCCTCTGATTCCTCCCTGATTCCTCCCTGATTCCTCCCTGATTTCCCCCTGATTCCACTCTGATTCCACCCTCATTCCACCCTGATTCCATTCTGATTCCACCCTCTGATTCCACCTGATTCCACCCTCCAGGCCCCTGGGCTCACTCTGGTTCCTGGCACACCTTTCCTGATCGGTCTGCATTTACATCAGAAGGAAATGGAATTTTACAGGAATTCCTCTGCTCAAACAAACCTGTCTGCACCCCCCTTGTGCTCACAGCTCAGCTGGAACAACACTTTCCTTTCCTATGGATTCCCTCTCTTTTCCATGTTTTGGACTTCTTTTTTGTTTGTTTGAGGTGTTTGAGGAACATCCATGTGCTCTGAGAGCCTTGATGCTGATGATTCTCTTTTGACCCTGCTCTGGTGCAAACAATGAAAGCAATAAAAATGAAATTGTTCAAGGTGGAGTTCAATTTGGTTCGAGCACAATCCTGCCCAAACTCCTTGTACCTTCCAAGGACACCCAGGATAAAGGTTTTAATCTTAATTTGAGCTTGATTTTGGGGAGAAAGCCAAGACAACCTGTAATTCACCCCCAGATTTCCTTGGGGGCCCATTTTGTAGTGATTTGGTCCTCCCTAAACCCAAAACTGTCTCTTTGTTTTGGTGGCAATTTATACCAAAGCTTTTGAGAGTTTTCTCCTTTCAGCCCTTTCAGCCTCGGAATGTGAGCCGAGACTGCAGAGTTATAAATGGAAAAACAAAAAGGCATCCAGTTTGTAAAATCTTTGAGTTAATATTGATTTTGGCCATCCCACGAATTGAAACAAGCCTCCTGTGCAGAAATCCTCCGAAGATGCCATGTTCTCCTCTCCTCTTGACACAACACTTTATCGATCCCCGTGTTTGTGCCACATGAATGATGGATTATCTCATATCAAACCTTGCAGTATTCATTTAATGCCTTTGAATAAAACATTTCTCACAGATTAACAGAGCAGTTTTAAGTGAACAACCATTTTCATCTGTTTTAAATTTTCATGGGTACTTTTCTGGAGAACAAGTACATTGTTAATAATTGAAGGGAATGAGAACTTGCTAATCTCTTTGTATTTTAATAAAGTCCTGTTGCACCCCATTCATTTATTTTTAAAATGCCAGCATTTATAAAAAGTTGATACATTTGCTGCCCTCCCTTTGAAATGAATAATCCTGAGATTACATGAAAAGGGATTATTTATGTACCAGGGAACTGGAATTTCATTGTGTCCAGAGAGCTCTAAATGTGGTTTGTGGATGAGGGGAGGGAGGAACTTCTCACTGGAAGCAGAGAGGCACTGGAAGAGCAAGGTTAGGAAGAGGAGGGTGGAGAAAGGAAGAAGCAGGAATTCAGGGAAGTGGTTTGATCACAGAGACAGATGGGGACAGGAAAGACAAAGTGTGGGTAGGTAAATAAAGATTTTGTACATAGATGAGTGCAGACAACTCTGTAATATTTATTTTCTTTTGTTGCCCACTTCCATCCCTCCATCTTCCTTGTTATTCCATTTCCTCTTTCTCCACTTTACCTTTTGTCTTCTGTCTCTCCCTGTCAATCCTTTGCCCTGCCACAAACTCCAGCTCAGATCTCCTCTGCCCTTGCCCAGAGTTGCTCAAAGCTTGCTCTGACACGCTCCCATTTCTCTTTTTCAAATACAATTGCTCCTTTACACACAGCCCCGGGATTACATTTCAAAGGAGAACAGAAAACCCAATATGGACATGATTTCTTTTATCATTAGCAGGGCAGCAGCAGCCCCTAGAACTCTCTCCTCAAAAATATTTTGTTCCAGCGAGTTTTCATTAAATTCTGTGGTCAGATAGACAGTGTTTGCTGCAGGGATCTGTCCTGGAGGCTCCCAAACCTCTGCACATTAGTCATACACGGTCAGAACAGCAAGGGAGTGAAGAGGCTTTGGCAGCAGTAGTGAAAAAAAAAACCCAAATAAAAGCTTTAGGTGCCCTCCTTGGGGGATGTTTGTGCACACACAGACAGGGATTAGTTCTCTGTTTCCACCAGCTTTTGAGCCATTCCACTTTCAGTTCTGCATCTGCTAATTGTCTTTTTTTCTCTTTTGAAAGCTCTGTGTTGAGAGGGTAGAAAGCAAACCCTCATACTGAGATCTCTGCCTCCTCCAAAGGATCCCTTTGGAAATGCTGCTTCTAAATTGCTTGTTGATATTTGACCATGAGTCACCTCTGCATAAATCTTTGCCAGGTATTAAAATCATCGAAAAGATGCTGGAATGCTGAGATAAATGGATGTGTTAGTGGGAGGAACAGAAATTGGACTGGGCAGCACAGCTTGTGTTTGGATAGACGGCATTCTGTGTGAGTGATTTCAACCAACAAGTTGTGAAAACCTGTTGTGGGAAGGAGCTTAAAACAGCTCTGCATGAAATCTTTAGAGGAGAAAAATCTCTTTTCACATTTTTAATCAAGTTGCTGCTTAGCTGTTTACTGATGAGCTCATGACAGGGGATGGAGAGAGGCAAAACTGGTTCCTGAGAGAGATTTTTAATGGAGCTGCTGTTATCGAGCTGAGCAGGCTGAGTTTGATCTCAGCATTTAGGGCAGGACTTCTCACACCAAACACTTCTGTACTGCTGGGAAGGGGAACAGCTGTCACACAGGGTGGGGTCACTCCCTGGCTCAGGGGATGGTCACACAGGGTCAGTCCCTGGCTCAGGGGATGGTCACACAGGGTCAGTCCCTGGCTCAGGGGATGGTCACACAGGGTCAGTCCCTGGCTCAGGGGATGGTCACACAGGGTCAGTCCCTGGCTCAGGGGATGGTCACACAGGGTCAGTCCCTGGCACAGGGGATGGTCACACAGGGTCACTCTCTGGCACAGGGGATGGTCACACAGGGTCACTCCCTGGCTCAGGGGATGGTCACACAGGGTCAGTCCCTGGCTCAGGGGATGGTCACACAGGGTGGGGTCACTCCCTGGCTCAGGGGATGGTCACACAGGGTCAGTCCCTGGCTCAGGGGATGGTCACACAGGGTCAGTCCCTGGCTCAGGGGATGGTCACACAGGGTGGGGTCACTCCCTGGCACTCCTCAGGTGCACTCTGGCTGTGTGAGCACCAGCCAGGCAGGAGAGTTGCCAGGCTGGCACTGCTCCTGTCTGTGCTCCCCGTGGGTGTGCAGGAGCTCCTTTCACTCCCTACCTCAGCCCGTGGAGCAGCATCCTCAAAGAGCTGTCACATTCCACCCAAGGTGGAATTCCCAGGGGTGGGCTAAGTGATTTCAGTTTTTATGCTGGAGGGAGAGATCACACTGGAGGCTGGGCTGATCTCTGGCCAATCCCCAGCGATTTCTGCTGCCTGTGTGGCACAGAGCTGGTGGGAAACTGGATTGTCCCTTTGCAGACACCTTCCCAGGAGCTGGAGCTGTCCTTGAAATTCCTCCTGGAAGCATTGCTGACTCCTGGAATGCTGCTGGTCATTCCCCTTTATTCCAGTGGCACCAGCTACAACGGGGCTCCCCCATCAGCTGGAATTTTGTCCTGATCCCAGCACAGGACCAGTTTTGTCTGGGGTGTGAAATTCTAGCAGACAGGGAAGAAGGAGACAAGAGGAATTAATTGATGGGATAGTTCACACATGTTCTGTGTTCACCCAGTTCAGTTGTAGTGAAAATTTGTTCCAAACACAGCCAGGCAGCACTGGATGCTTGGGAAAATGCCACCTAATTAATTGGCATTTATTATTCCTGCTGTAGCTCCAATTATGGTCTTTGGCTCAGGCCTCTGCAGCCAGTGAAGGATGTTCTCTCCTAGGGCAGTGAGTATCTGGCTGGATCTCTCCTTGGAAGTGAAACAGGGGCCGGTTTCCATCATCCCATTAAGCTTTGTTTAGAGCAATGGATTCCTCACAGCTCAGTCCTGAGCTCAGAGGTGTCTCTGCCTTTGCTGCACTCCACCTGTGACCCCTGGCTTTGCTCAGACCTCAGCAACTTCAGCCCATGGTAAAATGACTGGAAATGAGGATTTAGGCTTTTTAGCAAACAAACAGCTTGTGTGGAAGTTGTCTCTGTCTCTGGAGTGCAGCACAGTCGGTGCTCACAGCCCTGTGGCTGGGCTGAGGGTGATGTGAGTTCAGCTCCGTTTGTGACACGGGATTATTGGGGCTGGGAGTGGTGTCAGTGCTCTGTCACCTGCAGCTCTGGCCTCCTGATGAGCCTATTTTTGAAACTGCCTTGTCCCAGACTGACCTCCTTTAGCTGCTGCTCCACAAATGCTCAGTCACACAATCCCAAATTCTCAGGAGCCAGTGCACCCTTTCTTGTCCCGTCTTGTTGCGCTCACATGAATTTTTACAATTTTACAAAGTGAATTTCGCAGGTTAAATCTTTCCAACCCCCAGGCTGTTGTGGGCAGTGTTGTCCTGCTGCAGTCAGACACACAGTGCCAAGCTCACAAGCAGTAATATTCAAAGTATAAATATAAATTCAAAGTATTTAGGTCTCCTCCTTCTCCTTCTCCTTCTTCTCCTTCTCCTATTTCCACAATCAGCCTCGCACAGGCAGACACAATCCCTCAGGATCATTAGATTTGTGTGAATTTTAGCATATAATTCACTACAGACAGGTGAAATTATCCAGGCCACCCCTCTCTGCTTCCCACACCCACTGCCAGTGCAGAGATCACAGAAAACACGTTTTTATTTTAACTTTACTTGAGGTGCTCTAAATTAATGAGCTGAACTTCACTCCAGGATCAGCCGAGCAGCTGTGGGAACGTTTGGAAATCGTGTTACACTGAAGGTCTGTTATTTTTTAATATCTCCCTGGCCCCAGGTGTATTTTCAAATCTGATCTCTGGGTGAGAGCCGAGCCAGCTGTAACCCTGACAACAGTGACCCAGATGGCAATCAGCAAAATGGGCTAATTGAATAATGCTGAGCTGGAAGCAGTGCTCTGCAGAACTCGCTTAGACCCTCCAGCAACTCAATTTCACTTGAAAATGCTGAGTGAATTTCACATTGACCACTGTGATCCCACACCTGGAGATGCTGGATGGGACTTGTGTGTGGACACAGAAAGAGAAACAGCCCAGTGTGGCACTTTGTGTCTGGGGGATCTTCCTGGGATTAGAGGAATTGGATTGATTTATCCATATAAAACTCTTTGAGGCCCTTGATTAACTTAGAGATGTGACTGTTCATCACCAGTACCTCTCAGCAGAGTTAGAACACATGGCTGGGTATTTTTAGGGTTTTCCCTTTGGTTGTGAGGCTCCCTGAGGAGGGACAGGTTTGTCCTTGCCCTTTCCCTGCAGGAATGCTCACCCAGGCTGATGATGTAAAACCTCATTTCACATGAAATGCGCAGGCTGGGGGTGACCACAGAATCCCAGGATGGTTTGGGTTGGAAGGGACCTTAAAGCTCCTCTGGTTCCAAGCCCTGCCATGGGCAGGGACAAATTCCAGGGTCCCAGGGTGCTCCAGCCTGACCTTGGACACTCCCAGGGATGGGGCAGCCTCAGCTGCTCTGGGCACCCTGTGCTCTCACCACCCTCAGAGAGAACAATTTTTTCCTAATATCCAATCTAAACCTGCTCTCTGTCAGGCTGAAACCATCCTCCCTTGTCCTGTAACACTCATGTAAAGAGCCCCTGTCCATGTTTGGTGTCTGCTCCCTTTCAGGGCACCTGGAGCATCCCTGCAGGGCTGGCAGAGGGAACTGAGCTGATCTGCACTAAAGGGCCACCCCACCTCTGGCAGGACACAAGAGGAGAGGCTGGAACGAGCCAGCCCACACAGAGGAACGGGACAATTGTCGACAGGAATTAAAATGTTGCTAAAAAAGGGGCTGAGGAGCCAGTTCAGGCCTTCCCACCAGGGAGGCTCTGGTAAAGCACCCAGAGCTCTGTTCCCGGTGCTGGGGACTGTGGGAGGCTGTGATTCAGCCCCCACAAGGGCTTGGATTCCTGCAGGCTCTGACTCAGCCTGGCTGCAGTGAGAGGGGGAGGCTGGGAGCAGGAAAAATTCCTCTGTGAATGGGAAGGGACACAGACATTCTGTCAATAACCTTTGAGTCCCTCTCTGGCACCCCGAGCAAGGACAAGAATAACGAGCCCTGGCCAGTTGCTGCTGTTCAGAGACCACCTCACCTGTTCTAGGGAGCAGCTAAAGAAATAATTCAGCTGCTCCTGCAGTCCTGGATCGACTCTTGCTCTCCCCAGGGCTGTGCAGGATGGTTGTTTGAAGCTCCTCTTCCTCACCATACCCAGGACACCCGAGCTGGGGCAGGTTTTGGCACTAGAAAGGGACACCTGAGGCAGCAGCAGGAAGATGCTGTGGTGGAGAGGGATGGGAAGAGCTCTTGGATAAACAGGGAGCCTGGAGCTGGGTGAGGAAATTGCCAGATACGAGACCAGGCTGGTGCAAGCCTGGAGCATCCATCAGTTTATCCCTGGTAATTCCTGCAGACACACACAGCCTTGTCCCTGTTTGAGAGCAGGACCAAGGGAACCTCACAGCTGCAGGGGTCTGCAGAACTTTGTCCTGCACGCAGCTTCAGCTGTGGTGGATGTCTGTGTGCTGCTGAGCCATCAGGTGTAACAGCTCCAGGAATGCTCTGGGTCTAATCGTGGTACTGGTGATCAGTACCCCTCAAACTGAGTCCATTCCTGGGAATTGTGGTGCCCAGCGTGGAAAATGTTTTGAGATTCCATTCCCAGGCCCATCAGTGGAAAGGGTTTTGGGGTAAAGAGACAGGATGGGGATGGAGACACCCAGGTGGATGTGGGGTGAGGTTGATGATGTGATTTTGGTACTCTGGCTGATGTGTGACATTTCAGAAAGCTGGAAAAAGGCAGAAAGCAAACAAGGCTCATTAATCCCAACAAAGGGCAATGTATACAGCTGCCAGCTCCTGCTCTTTCCTTCAGCTTGTCTGAGGGCTTCTGTACCATAAACAGCTCCAGAAACTGCATAACAAATAGAGCTCTCAGATATTAAATAGCAGGTAACGAAGTGTGGGAGCAGAGCTCTGTGGCACAGACACTGCCACGTCCTGCTCCTGCCTGGTTTGGAGGTGCAGAGCTGCACCCAGGGCTGTGGTTAAGCCAAGCTCAAGCTAAGCCCACCCCAGGCTGTGCCCAGAGTAAAACCTGCCAGGAGGAGCAGCTTGGGGAAGCAGCTGACATGGAAGAGCACAGGCAGCAGTGACAGGCAGGACTTGCAGAGGTGCCAGATCATCTCTCCAGACTATTTCAGTTCAGGCACAGGGGAGCAAAAGCAGGCTCCCTCACAAAAACCTGGAGATGGATGATAATTGTTCCAAGGGGGCTCTCCCTCTCTCTTCCCATGGCCAGGCTGTTGGTCCACACAGAATATTAGGAGAAGAATATTCAGGCATGAATTTATTTTTAAAAGTGGAAGAATCTGTTCCTGATTGCGGAAAAGTCCTTTTTTGGATGCCCTGAACAAAAAAAGATCCAAAATCACCTGTGGATCCTGGACACAGCTCTCCCACTTGGAAGAGCTTGGTTTCTTTCTTGCTGTGTAATTCAAACTGGGCAAACACGAATGCTGCTCAGCCAAGGATGATTTAATATTTAACAAGCCTGCTCTGAGTTGTTATCAAAGTGAAGAAGGAACCTGGGAGTTTCGGTTTAAAATCCTGCCCCAGGACGGTGTCATGCTGTGTCTGGAGGTGTGGATGTGGTGCTGGGTGGAGATTTGGGTGCTCCACATGCCCTGGGGTTTGAGTCCATGCTCAGAAGAGGTGATGTGACAGAGCAGAGAGGAAAGGAGGTGCACAAGTCCAGCTGTTCTCATTTGGAGCTAATTCAGTGCAGATCTGTGAGTTAAGAGTGTGAGCCCAGCTCCTGAGGCCTTCCCAGGAGCTCAGGAATTCTCTCTGGGTGTGCCTGCTCTTGTCCTGCCAGCACCCAGAGACTCCTGCTTCGGTCCAAGGATCAGCCTGGAAACCATCTCCAATCTTCCTTCAAACTTCAGGAGTTTCCTGCTTCACAAGCCTGGAATTCATCCCCTGCTGGTGTTTAACAGCTCTGCTGGCTCCAGCAGCACCGGGATCTTCCCTGAGGCTGGAGAATCTCCATGGAGACCCCTGACATGCCTGTGCACCCTTGGCCCCGGCATTAATCCTGTTGCAATGTACCACAAAGTCAGCTTTAGCTGGGAGGAGAGATCAAATAAATATGAAAACTGCTCCCAGAGGAGGTAAATATTCGCTACACAAGCAGAAAGAAAAGCAATAATATACCGTGTAAGCTACTGCCTTTTATTAGCTCAGCTCACTTCTCTCCCCTTGTAAAGCAGTGTTGTGTTGTTATATTAATCTTTACTGTGAAGCAAATTAAAGCGGGGACAGTTGTCAGAGCATTATTAAGAACATCTGTTTAATTAGGGCTGCTTTTGCATCCGTTTGAGGGGGAAGTGGAGCAGCCCTTCATCCCCTCCTGCCCCAGCAAGGACGTGAGGTGAATCCAGGAGCACCTGGGGCCTTCATCACCTCCCCTGCCTCTGCTCACAGCTCTCCCCCTTCCTCCTGGGGAAAAAGGAGAAGCAGGTATGGCTGTCCTGGGTTGTTTTAGTCATCTCTGCCTTGAGAGACACCCCATCCCTACTTCCTTCCCCACAGAAAATAATTTGAAATTCTGCAAAGAGACCATGAACAACTATTAATTATCATTAGCAATTTGCCATTCCGGGCCGGGCTTTCATCTGGGAATCTCAGAACAGTTTTGCAAATGCTAATTAATTGAGACTACTTCACGAAGAAGTCTGTTAAACTCATTTTCCAGGGGTAAATCAAGGCTGAGAGACAAGCAGCCGCTTGCTGGGGTGGAAGGTGGTGCTGCCAGTGGAATCAAGGCCTCCCCAGACACAAATTGTGTGTTTCAAGCACATTCACCCACTTTCCCTTCATCCCCTGACACTTGCACAAGGCCACACCGGGAGGTGACAAAAAACAGCTGCCAAAGCTTTGGCCTTGCCCATTTCTTTGTGTTCACGAGGTGAGGCTCACTAATAATGATAAAATACAGGGATTGAGCTCCAGTCACATCGCCAGGTTTGAAGGGAGCTACAGGGCTGCTCTGAACATCTTTTGTTCTCCCTTAAACACTCTCTGCTCCATTCACAACAGCCCTGACAATCTTGTGCCTCCCTTTCTCCAGGTATCTCTGTGTTTCCCTGTCTCCCAGTGCAGTGTCTGATTGTCTTGTCCAGGCCCCATTTCTCCTGTATTTATGGAGCCATTTACCCAGGCAGCCAGCAGTGAATTAATCATTGTGTCTCCAGTCTCTGCTGGGAGAGGCACTGGCTCACATTCCAGCCCAGGAGAGCAAGAGCTTGTTTATTACCTGATAAAACCAAACTTCATTTGTGTCTGGCAGGGGTGTTTTAATGAATGAGCTGTGGGAGTGATGGAGGTCAGGGCTCAGCTCTGCTCCAGCACACAGGAACCACAGTTTGTGTTTGGGGCTGGGCTCTGTGCAGCTCTTCACACAATCCCAGCCTGGTTTGGGGTGAGAGGGACCCTAAAGGACACCTAAAATTGGCAGGGACACCTTTCCCCATGCCCAGTGAGAGGAAATTCAGATTTGTCTTTACAAACAAGCTGTGGGTCTGCTGGTAGATAAAACTAGCACTGAGAAATAGAAGAAACAATGGGAAGGGTTCCACTGATGAATAGAAAAAAGATATTTGCCTTTACAACAAACTGTAGGTTTGCTGATAAATGAAACTGGATATTGAAAGATGAAAAAGACAATGGGGAAAAGCCATAAATTCCATAAGAATTAAAAATTAAGAGAGGTTTATACATTAGAGGGGAATCTTGGGTATCAGGCACTCTGGGAAGTCTGTGCCTCTCAAGTGCCTCAGGCAGTGGGGAAAGAGAGAGGGAAATTGGGATAAAAAGGAGGCTGCATCCTCCAAAAATTGGGGACACCCCAGGGAAATGGCCCATGGACTCTCCCTTTATTGGAATAAAGTTATAGGACTCCTCTGTCTCCTTTTTGGACATAAACCTCTGGTGTTTGTGGATTAATTTTCCTGACACCAGGATGCTCAGAGCTCCATCCAACCCAGCCTTGGACACTGCCAGGGATGGGGCAGCCACAGCCTGGGACATTCTGCAGGGAAGTGCCCACAGCAAGAGCAGTAATGAATCCACAAGGACTCAGAGAATCAGAACTGAGTTCTCCCCAGCATTTCTCTTCTCCATGCCCTGCCTGCCCAATCATGTGCTTTTGAAAATGAGGAATTTCAGTGGAGTCCAGCCTTGCTCTCCACTTATCAGAGACCATTTTCCCCCAGGAGTACATTCCCTGAAAGGTCTGCCTGTTCAGTCACATAAATTATCCCCAGGCTCAGGCTATCTGGAGAGTTAATCAGGTTTAGAGCTATGTCAGGTCACTCAGAAGTTCAAAGCTGTCCAAGCCTACCTGTGAATCCAAATTCCAGTGAGCTGTGGGAGATATTGTAGCAGAAACTGTTTTACATGCTAGAAATAGTAAAAAAAAACACCCAAAAAACCATAAATCCTCAACTTACAAGTGCTTTGAACTATAAGGAGTTCTGAGATAGTCTAAAAAATCTGGACTCTGAATATTTGAGGCTTTCCCATCATTATGAGTATTAACCATATAATTAGGTATTATCTGAGAATTAGCCATAAATGCTCATCACAACATGATATTTGCTAAGTAATAATTAGGCCATGAAAGGAGCTCAAATAATACCTTTGTCTAGAAAATGAAAAGCCCTGCCTTGGGTCTATACAGCACCATGCTGAGGGGGTAATAGGGTTTAAAATTGCAGTAAATTGCAGTTAGACCAAATCTCAGCCCCCTCAAGTGTAAGGAAGCTACAGGGAGAGAGAATCAGGGATCTTTTCCTAAAAATAAAGGCAGGACAAGGCACCAGGTCCATTCACAGGAGCAAAACCTGGGCACTACAACTCTTTCCACATTTTTCTTTGAGTTGAAATCCCCATTTTCCAAACTCAGGCTCTGCTCAGAAGTACAGGACTCTTCTCTTTTAACTTGGCTTGGGTGCAATGAGAGCTGCTGAGGATGGAAATGATTTCTAGGGGATAATTTTGCTTTGGTTTGCAATGTTTCAAAGCTCCCCTGATGAGCACAGCAGAATCTTCTGTATTAATTCATCATCATTAGAGATTTTGGGCTGACCCTGAGGAAGACAAACATAAGAACTGCTTTGAATTCCTTATTTCCACTAGAATCAGTCCAGAATCACAGGGCACAAGAACATTTGGGACAAACTTTTGCTGCACAGGATTAAATTGAGTGTCTCTGTAGCAGAAAAGTCAAATTCTGGCATCCTGTCTGAAACCCAGGCTGTACTAAAAGCTTCTTGTGTCCTAGTGGCTGGAACTTTATGGCATTTTCAGGAATAAAAGTAGAATTTGACCTCTGGAAATGGAAAAGAACAAGAGTGTGCTGCTGATGGGAGGCTTCCTTACTCCTCTCCTCACTTTTTTATATTTCCATTTTATTTTCACTTCTATTTCCTCCTGTGCAGCCAAAGCTTTAAATGGATATTGTGGTGCATTTGGTGCAATAACTTTTTTGTCTGGCTGTTGGTTCTTTGCAGAGGGACTGTAAAGGAGGAGCAGCAATACCAGAGAGCCCCTGGCATGATCCAGCCTGTGCAGCAGCTGAGATGTCCTGGAATCCTCCTGCCTGGAATGTTTTCCTGGGTAAAGCAGAGCATTCCTGGTCACTGTGATTTGAATTGTGATTTTCCATGGATGAGACCCAACTCCCATCTTACCTCCTGTCTGATGGCTCCTCGAGCACTCTGCTTCCCAGAGGTGAAGGAAAAGACATTTTCCAGCTGGGATGTCCATGGAAATTCAGGCTTTGTGAGCTTTAAATGCTTTCATCAATCAATCAGAGCTGATGAGGTGGTGTGGCAGCTGAAACCCTCTGCAGGAGGGGAGCAAATGCTCACTCCACACCTTGGACCACCAGGATGCCTCAAACCTCCCACTCTGGGCTCTGCAGCTGAGAAATTCCTCCCTTTTCCAGCAAAACCTACGGAGTGGAGTGGGAATTTCTGTCTGTAGAGGCCTCTCTGGTCACACTGGGATTGATCCTCAGCAAACTCAGTTCATGCCATTACCCCACTGCTACCAGTCAGTGCCAATCTGGATTGATTCAGGGCTGGGAGCTGTTTTTCTTCAGCTTGGACAAGGTAACACTTGGGAGTCTGGCATCTGGGAAATTTTCATGCCATTAGGAAATAACATTAGAGCTGCTGGAAGAAGAGAATTTGTCTGAAAGAAAAAAGTGAGAGCGCCAGTGGTGTTTAAATCTGTGAGGAAAGTGCAATATAAAGATCTCAAACAAATGTAAAAGAAGGTTTTTAATAAAGTTCCCCTCTCAGCCTCTTTATTGTAGGTTTTAAATGCTAATGTGCAGAGAGGACAAAGGAGGTGACTTAAACCTGCCACTGCCTGGTGAATTCGGGGTTTTTATATCAGGAGTCCTCTGCCCAGAAGGGATTGTAAAGAAAATGTGTTTCCATGCTGTGATCCATGAAGGATCTGAGCTGTGCTTGTTCACTTCACAGAGGTAAACATCTCCGTGCTGATGACATTAAAATTGGGTTAAAGGTCTGGTTCTGAGGATGTTTAGAAAGCCCAGTCCTTGTTCAGTCACGCAGCCAGACAGGCTCAGGCTGTTCAGATCTTGCCCAGGGTTTGGAGAGGAGGCTGCAAGAGAAATCATATTTAATAAAGGACCTTGTAGCTGTGAGCTGTTCCCCCAGTGTGTCCAGCCCTGGTGAGCTGTGGGCACCTTTATAGCTTTGAGTGCTCCAGCCCTGTGAGCTGTGCCTGTCCCAGAGGCTCCTGGCTGGGGGAGGAATGTCAAACACATCATTTCTGCCCCAGGGGCTGCTCTCCAGGAGAAATCTGCCTGCTGGGCTGGTCCCACAGCAAGGCCAGGGCGATGCTCCGAGGGACACAACATCCTAGAGCTCTCCAGCTGCTCTGCAGGAGCGTCACCCTCTGGAAAAAGCCTTCTGGCAGGAGAATTAATCCACAAACACCAGAGGTTTATGTCCAAAAAGGAGACAGAGGAGTCTTTTTACTTTATTCAAATAAAGGGAGAGGCCATGGGCCATTCTCCTGGGGTCTCTCCAATTTTTGGAGGATGCAGCCTCCTTTTTATCCCAATTTCCCTCTCTCTTTCCCCACTGCCTGAGATACTTGAGAGGTGCAGACTTCCCAGAGTGCCTGATACCTAAGATTCCCCTCTAATGTATAAACCTCTCTTAATTTTTAATTCTTATAGAATTTATGGCTTTTCCCCATTGTCTTTTTCATCTTTCAATATCCAGTTTCATTTACCAGCAAACCTACAGTTTGTTTGTAAAGGCAAATATCTTTTTCCATTCATCAGTGGAATCCTTCCCATTGTTTCTTCTATCTCTCATTGCTGGTTTTATTCACCAGCAGACCCACAGCTTGTTTGTAAAGACAAATCCGAATTTCCTCTCACAGGGATGCCAACCTGTTCATGCAGATCCCTCCCAGCCTGGCATCAGTATAAATCTCACATTTGCAGCTCTTGTTTCATGTCTTGCTGCCATCTCAGCCAGGTTTCCCTGGTGAATCCAGGGTTTTTCACTTGTCACCACAGAACCTTCCATATCCCAGCCCCTGGCCTGCAGGGAAGGGATTCCATGGCTGTGCAGTGGCACAGCAGCCTCAGTGCCAGCTGGGACTCAGTTCCCCTGCTGGGATTTGGGGTGCTGCCCTCAGCTCCAAATGAGTGATTGCAGACAGAAATCCCACACAGGAGCAGTGGGATGTGCCAAGCCCTGTGGGATTCTCTGGGGCTGGGAGAAATCCCCCTCCAGTGCCACCTGTGTGCTGTGTCCCCTCCCTGGTATCTTGGTTCCACGTGGAAGACAGAGATAAGAAATGAGACATTCCTGCTCTTTCAAGGGCTCTAAATCTGCCAGGCAAGATTTGGGATGGTTTGACCTTGGTTCCTGAGTTCCACTGGGACAAAAGTACAAGAATCCCCCTTATCCCACTGGTTGTAACCACAGGGGTGAGTGAATAAAGAATGACCTTGACTCTTCACAAGCCCCGTTATCACTTTCCATGTCCATTTCTTGGAATCTCCATCCTCACCTTGTCTGTATTTTCTTTTTTTAAACTTCACAAAACCAGGCTGTGGCACCGAGTTTTGGAGTCAGAGTCCCTGGAGGATTATTAACACCAATAATGGAGAGCACAACTCTGTGAGGACGAGGAGATTGCTAAACTCATTAATTTTATTCATAATAGGAAATTAATGTGCAGAAAGGCAATGCCAGCCTGGCAGTAATTGCTTTTTGGTTTTAAAACATTAAGTGGAAAAGTTAAAAGTCATTTCCAGCTGCTGCTTCCTTTCTCCTCTCCCTCACTCCCCCTTTCCTCCTCACACTCTTCCTGTCTCTTATTTGTGTTTCACAAGAATTGAGCTTATTTTTTCTCCCACCTCTGCTTCATTACGAGTCATTATATTTCATCATTACAAGACTTTGGTCATATTTCATTGCTTTCCCATTATGTTTTCATCATTCTTTCTCCTGATACTGCAGAGCCAGGCAGAGGATTGGGGCAGCTCAGCTCTGTTGGGATAATGAGCAGCCTCATCTCTGCCCACTTTGGAGCCAGCAGATGCAATTTGTTGTTCCTCTTTCCTCTCACTGACTACACCACCCCCTTCAAGCCACGGGATGTTCCTTTACTCCACCTCAATGCCCTGGGAAAATATAAATGCCATTTCATGCCCTCTTGGGGGCTGAAATAGCCCCTTCTCTTGTAGGCTTGGGAATGTGGGAGGAGGGAAGGTTATTGAATAAAATAATTGGAGTTCTGGGCCGCCTAAAGCGTGCTGGGCATTGCCTGGCTCTGTTCTTTTGGGGGATATTCAATATTTACACTGCAGAGAGAGACCCTGCCACGTCAGGCTCGTAAAGCTCTGATCCTGGACTAACCCCTGATGTTCCTTTGGGGTCGGTAGAGCTGTCACAAGTCCAGGGCTGAGCCCAGATCAAGGCCTGTGTGACCCTGACTCCTTAAATGCAGCATTGTGTGGGTTGGTTTTCAACGTTCCCCATTCACCTGTCCCCAAATCTGTGTCACCAACTTCAGATAGGCCTCGTGGGGAAAGGGGTGGAAAGGAAGGAAAGGAAGGAAAGGAAGGAAAGGAAGGAAAGGAAGGAAAGGAAGGAAAGGAAGGAAAGGAAGGAAAGGAAGGAAAGGAAGGAAAGGAAGGAAAGGAAGGAAAGGAAGGAAAGGAAGGAAAGGAAGGAAAGGAAGGAAAGGAAGGAAAGGAAGGAAAGGAAGGAAAGGAAGGAAAGGAAGGAAAGGAAGGAAAGGAAGGAAAGGAAGGAAAGGAAAGGAAGGAAAGGAAGGAAAGGAAGGAAAGGAAAGGAAGGAAAGGAAGGAAAGGAAGGAAAGGAAGGAAAGGAAGGAAAGGAAGGAAGGAAAGGAAGGAAAGGAAGGAAAGGAAGGAAAGGAAGGAAAGGAAGGAAAGGAAGGAAGGAAGGAAGGAAGGAAGGAAGGAAAGGAAGGAAAGGAAGGAAGGAAGGAAGGAAGGAAGGAAGGAAGGAAGGAAGGAAGGAAGGAAGGAAGGAAGGAAGGAAGGAAGGAAGGAAAGGAAAGGAAAGGAAAGGAAAGGAAAGGAAGGAAGGAAGGAAGGAAGGAAGGAAGGAAGGAAGGAAGGAAGGAAGGAAGGAAGGAAGGAAGGAAGGAAGGAAGGAAGGAAGGAAGGAAGGAAGGAAGGAAGGAAGGAAGGAAGGAAGGAAGGAAGGAAGGAAGGAAGGAAGGAAGGAAGGAAGGAAGGAAGGAAGGAAGGAAGGAAGGAAGGAAGGAAGGAAGGAAGGAATTCAATTTTTAATTAAATTTATTTTTTATTTAATTAAATTTTAATTTCAGTTTTTAATTCTGTTTTGATCATTGTACTAAATTTTATCAGTGTATAAGTGCAAGCAGATGGTGCAAAACTGAAGTTCCTCACAGACCTGGGAGCAGGGGAGGTGAGTTTGTTGTGCTGTCCCTCAGGGTCTGAGGAGTCTCAGTTTGGGCTAATTTTTAATTGTCTAGACCAGAACATTAAGTCTGAAAAAGTCCTGTGACCCAGTTCCAGATGCAGCCCTCGTGACTCATCTCAACTGCACCGAAGTATATAAAAAATCCATTATCATCCTTTTTTTCCCCCCTTTCCCTCTTCCCCTTTGTTAAATCTTCAGTGTGTGCACAGCTTAATTTTAGTTCAGATAAAAGCAAATGACATTTTAATTTTTATAGCATGATTTATTGTCATTTGGCTTTAATTTATGAAAAAAATAATTGAAAAGAAAGAGAGATTTAACCCTGATCAGGATTCTTGATATCCATGAGCTCATGTTGTGAGACTGCAGCTATTTCAGGGCATATTTTATTCACCCAAGCAGGACAGGGATATATCATTTTCTCTCATTATTTGCTTGCTGGCTGAAAAAAGATCTGAAAAAGAAAAATAATCTGATTATCATAGTGCACATTTTTTTTTCCTAACAGTTTTCTGCAATCAAAATGAAATTTTGAAAAACTTTCAAAACTATATTTTGAGGTTATCAGGGAACCGTGGCTGCTGTTTATTCAGCTTTGCTCCAGAATTTTGTTCTGCTTTGTGCCATGATCATTCTGTTGGATAACAGAGGGAATGGCTGGAGCTGTGTCAGGGAAGGGTCAGGTTGGATATCAGGTAAAGGTTCTTCCCCTGATGCCTGAAGATTTCAGATTTTATACAATTTTCCTATATTTGTAGCTTTCTAGACTATTAATATGTGGTTATACAGCTCCTGATGTTATTCCTACCCTTTCTTTTGGATTTTAGAGTCATAAGTCAACCTTCTAACACATCCCTGAAATACTGTTTGGTCTTATTTTCAAGAAGAATATTTTGTTTTCCAATCAGAATCAGAGAAGACACAAGAAATGGGGCAAAGAAACCTTGGACCAACTCCAGTGGGGCAGCACCCAGGGAAAAAATTACCTAATCAGCTCCTCTCCTAATTGGCCAAGGTTTGTTGGAGATGCTAATTTGTTAAATTTATAAAAATTGCAGAAATCCCATACCAGGTGTGCCCACAGCCCAGATCTAAGGACACACCTGGGAGCTTCTGATAAGGAGCTGCCTTTTTACCTGCCCATTTTAATGCTCTTGCAAGGGCTTTTGGTATCAGAGGGTGCTGGCACTGCCCAGGCTGCCCAGGGATTGGGCACAGCCCCAGAGCTCCAGGAGAGTGGGGATGAAGCTCCCAGGGATGCCCAGGGTGGGATTTGGGGTGTTTGCATTGTCCTTGAATGCTAATTGGGCTCCTCATTAGCACCTCCCAGCAGGCCCTGGGGAAGGAGTGGGCACAGGAGCAGCAGGAGGAGCAGTGCCCAAATCCATTGGAAGGGTCTCAGTCCTACCTAAATGCATGGAAAGAGGGAATTCTTTACCTTTTACAGTGGCTAAGGCCACACTCAGCATTTACATCAGTTCCTTTCAAAATCCTCTAGACCTCTGTCTTATCCAGTAGTGAATCCCACAGTAAATGATGCATTGAAAAAAAGCAATTATTTACCTGTATCCATCACAAATGTGCTGCTCTTTCCTCACTCCCTTCCCCACTATTTTATTTTATTTTATTTTATTTTATTTTATTTTATTTTATTTTATTTTATTTTATTTTGGTTTTTTTGTTTTGTTTTTAATGTTTTATTTTATATTTTATTTTATTTTTTATTTTGTTTTATTTTATATTTCATTTTATATTTTATTTTATATTTTATTTTATATTTTATTTTATTTTATATTTTATTTTATTTTATATTTTATTTTATGCCCTCACAAGTCCTCGTGTGCTCACAGTGAGGTGCTGGTGCCAGAGGAGGGATCTCTTTGGAGCCTGTTCAGTGAAGACGTTCCCCAGTGAAAGATGAGTGTGCACAGGGCTCCAGCTGCCTTTTGTCCTCCCAGCCAATGTGTCTCAGTGCACTCGGCCACTGGGGAATTTTATATTTCTGTAAACATTTCCATATGTGAAAAATGCAAAGCAAAAAGAGCCTGGCTCCTCTTTCATCTGCAGGGGGAGCTCCAAGGGCCAGGGAGATGCCGGCTCTGCCTTTTCTCCACAGTCCTGCAGGTTTATCACATCTCGGACCCTGCTCTGTCAGTCAGAGGCCTAAAACTATCTACAATTTAAAAAGAATTCCACTAGAATAATTCCCAAGCAAGTTCCCCTGCTTTTCTGTGCTTTAAACATCTTCCAGTGACTGCTGCCAGCAGCTTTCCCTTTCCCTTTCCCTTTCCCTTTCCCTTTCCCTTTCCCTTTCCCTTTCCCTTTCCCTTTCCCTTTCCCTTTCCCTTTCCCTTTCCCTTTCCCTTTCCCTTTCCCTTTCCCTTTCCCTTTCCCTTTCCCTTTCCCTTTCCCTTTCCCTTTCCCTTTCCCTTTCCCTTTCCCTTTCCCTTTCCCTTTCCCTTTCCCTTTCCCTTTCCCTTTCCCTTTCCCTTTCCCTTTCCCTTTCTTCCCTTCCCCTTCCTTTCCCTTTCCTTCCTGGCAGGAAAAACATCCTGCCAGCTCCAGGGCAGGATGAGGGCAGGATGCTGAGGGATTTCTCACTTGGACAGGATAATTCTGAGCCCCTCCAGCCTTGGTTTTAGCAGAGGGAGAAATTCCAGGGCCATTTCTGCAGCTGAAGCACTGCCGGTGTGAATCTATCCTGGCTGTTGTGGTCTTCTAACTAAGACACCACAAAGAGGAAGTTTTTGGTGTCCTTTCTGAAATGCCCACGTCCTCGTGGATCAGGAATTAAACTCCTGATGCCCCAGCATGACCCCTGCTATATTTAAATGAATGTATTTGTGCAGGGAGGGAGGGAGGGAAGTGAAATCCCGACCTGCAGCAGCAGCAGGAGGCTGCTGAAGTGCAGCTCCAGCAATGCAATGCAGCATTCCAGCTAGAGAGATAACATCCCCCTGCTTTGCATATATTGGGGATGTGGTGATAAGGCAGGCATTCAGATAGCCTGGAATTCTCAGTGGGTTAGGGCAGGAAATGCAGCTGAAATGGAATCTGGCAATGCAGTTCGTGTTCCCAGCACACAGCACAGCCCTGGGATGATGCAGAGCCGTGGCTCCGCTTCCTTGGCAGTCTGGGCATGTGTTTCCTGCAGAAAGACTCTCCCCCTTTGGAAATATTTTCTCTGATTGTGATTCCTCTCAGCAGTTTCTCGCTGACCTTTGAGTTTAGAAAGCCCTTAAGTACCACAGAGAAGGAAAGCAAAATATTTGTAGTGATAAATTTCCACCCTCACAGGAAACTCAGCGTTAGTCCTATTTTTGTAGCATTTTCAGGCTCTAATGGATTAAAAATGGACCTTGTTTCTGATATCTTTGACTCTCCTGTGCTTTGGAGAGCCTGGCTGCAGGTCTAGCTTGAGTGGCTGATGGTGGAGACAGAGTTTGTCCCAACAGGTCCCAGTGAGGCAGCTGCAAAAAGGGACAGGGGACACCCAGGGGACACCCAGGGACTCAGAACATCCTGGACAGCACTGTGGTTTTCCACAGGCAGGTGCTGGAGTCCTGGGAATTAAAGCATGGGTTTAGGCAGCCAGCTCAGAGCCCAGCTGGGACAAGGCTCACCCGAGTGTTCTCTGTGCTCTGCCTCATTTTAAACCATCCCTGCTTTCCCAGCCAGATGTGGAACGTTTTCCCTGCCAGACTGGCGGAGTGCTGCTCTGGGGCCTGCTGCTTGCCACGCCTGGATCTCAGTGACAGATGACATTTCCCCAGTGTCTGCAGGGTTTAGAACCAGCTTTGATGAAAGCTTTCTCCTTGAGCAAGAGGACACCCATCAGAGCAGGCACTGACCACTGTGCCGGGATGCTTTTGCATCCTGGTGATTGACAAAGAACGTTCCAGGTCCCGCTCCACAGAGCACAGCAGGAGCCAAACCATCCAAAACATCTCCTCTCCTTGCATCTTCAGCTCTGTCTCAGCCAGCACTTGGCCCAGATATCCTCCCTTCGCTGTCATTCAGAGCGCTGCTGCTGGAGCTGTTCCTGCCTCTGGTTAGCTCCTCTCTTGGCTTCCTTCTCGCTGCTCTTTAGCAAACAGACAAACCATCACAAAAATAGCCAGCTCCCTGCCTTCTGCTGGGAGCACCCTGCATGGGCATCCAGTTTTGGCAGTGCTTTTCCCTTTTTATTGATGAAGCACTTGGGTTTTGATTCCCTGACTCCATCTGTCTCTGCGTGGTGGCTACGAGAGGAGGAGTGGCACAGGTGCAGGGACAGGGACTGTGAATATACATTTTTGTATGCTTGCACACACCTCTAGATGCCTCTCAGTCTGTGCCAGGAGTGTTATACGACAACACAATGATCTTTTAATACATATTTGATGCTTTTCTGGGCAATGCCAATACAGTTTTTTTACTTCAGGTGAATTCCTGTGCCCAACCACCTCCCTTCCCTCCAGCCAGCCGATTGTTTTAAGCTCTGCCACTCCATGTGCCATGAAGGAGAGGTAAACAGGCAGCCAGAGAATCCAGGGAGGCAGCTGGGAGATTATTAATGTTGAAAATATCAGCAAGCATCAGGCCTTTGATCACCAGGCGTGTTTACAGAGGGACCTTTCCTCCGTGCTCGTTGGCATTCGGTGCATGCCACAGCAGCTGCTCCTGCCTCCTGCTCCGTGCCTGCCCAGAGAGGCTGGAAAAGGAGTCAACAGGTAGATAAATAATGAGAGAAACCCGGGCTATTGTCACAGAGAAATGCAGGTTTGTGTAGATACAGCCTGACAGGAGGTGGGGAGGGAGATCACATCGGCAGGCTGAGATTGTCCCTGCTCCAGAGGCTCCGGGAAGCTGCCTGGGAGCTGGGGAAGGACAGGGACAGGTGGGATAAGCACAGCTAGCTGGGCCTGGGGGCCACCTGCAGCCCTGATTCACATTCCCCTGTCACCCCACCTGCAGCCCTGATTCACATTCCCCTGTCACCCCACCTGCAGCCCTGATTCACATTCCCTTCCCACCCCACCTGCAGCCCTGATTCATGTTCCTCACCCCACCTGCAGCCCTTCTTTGTCACCCTGAGAATCAGACCTTTTGATATTGTTTTCATAATTTCTAACCACTTTCCCAGGAAAATAACTATGAACATAGGTGTTTATAAATTCCATTATTCCATTATTATTCCATGCTTTTTGATGGACATCTCTCATGACCAGTGTGGTTGGGAAGGTGGTGACCTGACTATCCAATCCCTGGTTGTGGCTGAAAATCTATAAATAATGGACAGAATAAACATTGTTCTTCTTTCATCACACACTGAGCTGTGTCTGTGTGAATCATTTTGTGTCCAACAGTGACACTGCTTCACGTTCCCCTCTCACCCCACCTGCAGCCTCAGCTGTGCCCGTCCATGCTGGGGTCAGAGGCACAGAAAACAAACCTGTGGTGCCTGACACCCAAGAGAGCTCTGAGTTTGGCAAACACCATGGGGACAGCTTCTAAAGTAGAGAAACTGGGAATGTGAGTGTGTGGCTTAGAGTTTTCTTGAGTCACTGGGTGAGAAAGTTTAGGGTTTAAGCTATATTAAAGAATAAAAGACAATATGGAGGATTTAGGGCATTATCTCTTTCTCCCTCTTCTTCCTTCTTCATCTTCTTCTTCTAAGGGTTTTTGGGTAATAAGGAGTGATTGGACAAAGAAATTCGCAGTGCAGCACTGAGTCATTGGGTCACTAAGAAAAATAACTTACTTGGCAATTGATTATTGGACAAATAAACACATAAAAGACCTTGGAGAGATTCTTCATTAGCCATTTTGCACCTCTCTTAGTGTATGTAGCTCCTTGTATTCTGTGTGTATGTAATAGGGATAAGAAAAGAATAAACAACTAAGCCTGAACATGAGAAAACAGATTTTCTCTTGTCAGTCTCAGTCCTGGGGAAAGGAACCCAGCCATCAATGTTGCACTCAATCCCTGCTGGGATATTTGTGCTCCCCAGCTCATGGTTCAGCTGTGCTGGTGCTGATCAAGGCCTCTGGGCTCTTCCAGAATAGAAATAGCAGAGAGCAGCAGCGTGCTCTGTGCTGCATCCTCATCTGGGTCCTCATCTGAACCTTCTTCCAAACAATTCTCTTTGAGATAGAATTTGAACCACTGAAAACCAAAGGTTGTCCCAGTCCCATCACCCTAGTCCGGCCTGAAGATATTGATAAAATTTCCCAGTGGTTGGTTGGGCTTTTCTTTTCCCTTTTCCCTTTTCCCTTTTCTTTTCCCTTTTCCCTTTTCCCTTTTCTTTTCCCTTTTCCCTTTTCCCTTTTCCCTTTTCCCTTTTCCCTTTTCCCTTTTCCCTTTTCCCTTTTCCCTTTTCCCTTTTCCCTTTTCCCTTTTCCCTTTTCTTTCCTTTTTCATTTTTCCCAATTGGAAACCGCTTTAATGTTTTTTTTTTCCCTTTTAAAGCAGGAACCTTTGAAAGCAGCAAGGCAGTGGCAGCACTCCAGGTCAGCTCTGGAGCAGGGGCTGGCCTGGTGGAAGCTTTTCTCTGGCTGGAGGCTGCTCAGAGTGTAAATAATAATAATAATAATTATTATTTACATAATGGCTGAGTGGCTGGCTGCAGATCTGCCTCGCTCTGTGCCATCCACGCTGGCTCTGGGCTCGTCTGGCACCTCATCTGAACCTTCTCCCAAATAATTCTCCTTGGGACAGAGTTTGAACCACTGAAAACCAAAAGTTGTCCCAGTCCCATCACCCCCAGCCTGGCCTGCAGATATTGATGTAATTCTTGGGTGGTTGTTTGGGGTTTATTTCCATTTTCCCCCATGGGAAACCTCTGGATGACTCTGATGGGGTTTTTATTCCCCTTTGAAAGCAGCAAGGCGGTGGCAGCACTCCAGGTCAGCTCTGGAGCAGGGGCTGGCCTGGTGGAAGCCTTTCCCTGCCTGGAAGCTGCTCAGAGTGAAATAATAATAATAATTACTAATAATATTACTAATATTGGCTGAGTGGCTGGCTGCAGCTCTGCCACCCAGGCTGGCAGCAGTGCTGGGGATGGCTCAGGGGTGCCCAAAATAAAAATTACAGGAGCTGGAAGTAAGGAGAAAAACTCACCTGTCCCAGGAGCTCTCCCCTCTCCTGTGACATCCTGAGGCTGTTTTCCTCTGTCCCTCTTTTATTTACATAAGCCTATAAAGCATTTTATAAATAAATATATATATATATATATACACAAAATACATTTTATAAATGAATATAATATAATATAATATAATATAATATAATATAATATAATATAATATAATATAAAATAATATAATATAATATAATATAATATAATATAATATAATATAATATAATATAATATAATATAATATAATATAATATAATACTGCATTATGTAATATATATTTTATATAGTATATATAATGTAGATAGTATAATATTAATAATACTATATATAATAATATCTAATTATACATTTTATAAATATATATAAAGAATAAATCATTTTTATATCTTTAATCCCCTTTTCCTTTGCCTTTCCCTCACATACAGAGACATATTATATTATATTATATTATATTATATTATATTATATTATATTATATTATATTATATTATATTATATTATATTATATTATATTATATTTATTATATTATTATAATATTAATTATATTCTATTTATTATATTTTATAAATAATCTCTCCCATACATATTCATGCTTCTTTTTCTGCATTTCTGTCACTCACAAGCAGATCCTGCTCCTTTTGAACGTTAAAAATGGTGGGGTTTCCCTACCTTTACGTTACTAAAATCAAATTAAAATATCTTTTCCTTGTGTTTAGTCCTAGGGGATGGAAATGCTGTAATTTAAATGAAATTATTGGACTCAGCAGAGATAAATGGATGGTAAATATATCATTTGTATCCAAGAGATCACCTAAATAATCAGCTTGCTCCCTCTTAGCCTCTAAAAAAGGTTCTGTTCTCTCTTGTACTTTACTTCTGGAAGAAATAAAATGCCAAAGCAACATAACATCATTTGTTTTTCTGCTTTTCCAAGAGGTACTGGAAGCTGAAAATGTGAGTAAACACAAAGAAAAGCTCTTTTTTGTATATCAGATAATGTTTTGCTTTGCAGCAACTTTGTTCTCTTCAAGCTTTTCAATTTTAGTTAAACCCAAACAAACAAAGCAGTAAGAAAACAAATTAAAAGAAAAATATTCAAAGCAAATTGGGGAAGGGAGGGAAGAATTTTCCCCTTAAGGTTTTGACAAAAAGAGTAAAAAACACTTTTTTTAATCAGCTTATCCATAGACTCTTCACCCTGTCCTAGATTTGTTTTGTCTACCTGCTGTAGAATGAATGAAAAGTTTTTAATGTTAAACCTCACAAACAATTTTAGGGTATAAAATTTTATAAAAAAAATTCTAGGGTATAAACCATCACCTCTTGTGCCAGCAGCAGCCTCAGCCACAGAAAAGGAGCTTTTAGTGGGAGCTGCTTCCTTTGGGAAGGATGAAATCTGTTGTGGAGAGGCTGGACAGGAATTAACTACAATTTCCTCAGGGGTCAATGCTGCTCCAGCAGAATTTTCAGCATCTTTGCCTGGGAGAGATGGGGAGCTGAATCAGTGGCAATAACCTGACGTCATTTAAAATGATCTCAGGGCTCTCTCTGCTCACACTGTTTATACAGTTTAATGTTTGAAATGTAGCAGTTGCTGTTATCCCAAGATAAGACACAAAGAAATGCTGTCTGCAGCCAGCGAGGGTTATTTCTGTAAATCAAATTATTTCATGCTGCTAGGTTTCCAAATGGACTCTAATTAAATTAAACAGCTTTTTTTTTTTTACTTTTTTTTTTTTTTCTTCTTTATCACCACAGGCAGATCGAGATTGTGTTGCATTTATGGGGGAAGATCTATATTTATAGCGTGGAAAGAATTTGTGCAGCAGCCACTGTTGTCTCTCTGTGCCTGACAGGACATTTCCATTCTGCACTGATGTCGTGTAACCTTCGGGTAAGAGGAGCAGGCACAAAGTATTTACCAGCATTGGCAAGACAAAGCTACAGGTCTTTCTTCTTTTGTGCTTAAAATATCAGAGCAGATGCCAAACCCTTCTCTTGTTAATCTCTTGGTGGTTGGAGGTTGAAAGATGAATTCCCACTCGCTGCCACGAAAGCAAGGAAGAAATATCAGATATCCTGGGTGGCAGGAGAAAAATACCCAAGAAATCCAATATCTGCTGAGGAATTCCAGTTGTGCTGTGGCTTTCATTTGCTATCTCCCAGGGTTGTGTCTGAGCAGCTGATAATCCTTCATGTCCCCGTCCCCAGAACATCCCCGTGAAAAACTGCCGGCCTGTTTTCCCAGGAGCCGCGAGGGAGATTGGCAAGGGGAGTTCATCTCTTTTCCAATATCAGCCCTTCATCAATCCCCAGCTGGCAAAGGTTTCGCTGCAGAATGGCTTCAGCAAAGCTGCTGGAGGTGTTTGGGTGTTGCTGGGAGGAGCTGGGAGCTCCACAGGCCTTGGCCAGGCAGTGGGGGAAGCCCAGCTGGGTTTGGCAGTGTCAGCGTTCAGGAACACACATAACCACAAATGGTTATATGAAGGTGCTTTATTTAACAGCTCTGGGTGTCAGGGGTGCACTGACCCAAATCTGACCCCATTTGGTTTTAGAGTTGAACATATTTTATACTCTATTGTTATGCAACTTACATATTAATTATTAAACTTACACTGTTCTATTGTATGCATTGTTTTTACCCAAGCATGGATTTCTCGTGATCCCCCCCAGCCCCCTAACATTGTTCCTCATGTTCTCTAAACAATAATTATATCTAATCACATCTAACAATTATATATTTATCATATATTGACTACACAGGTGCAGCTTGACCTGGTCTTTAGCAAGCACAAGGCCTAACATTTCCAGGGCCTGCTTTTCCCAGGGCTTTCCAAACCTGACTTTCTTTCTAACTCCCCAAATCTTCTATGATTTTAAAATCTTTTCCTATCACTCTGATTTAGGGCCCTCCTCAGTGCTCCAGATGTGCTGGGGTGCTCAGTGCATTTCCCCATGCTGTGAATTCCAGCAGTGCTTTGCAGACACCATTCAGACATTCCCCTGCTGTTCCTGAGCTTGTCAACTCCTCATTACCATAATCAATGCAATTTACACCCAAAATAATCAATGAGTAGCTATCAGGAGCTGTGTATCCAATCTTCTGCTCCAATTCTCACTTTTTTTCTTCACTCCAGCTTGCATTGCTATAAAAATATCTACAAGCTGAGCATAATAAGATTGAAAAAAAATATATATATATTCAAAGTTCAGGGTGCAGCCTCGTTTGAGGATCCCAGAACAGCTCAGTTTATGCAGGTTTCTGTGTTGTTATTACAAAAATATTTTTAATGCATTTTTAATACATAAAAAAAGAAAAGTCTAAATTCAGGACTCAGATTCTTCTTGGCTTCCTGGTGATAATAATTAAGATTAAGGAGATGTGGGAATTGGCCAGCAGATCAGTTGTACCAAATTATAACATTAAAATGTGCCCTTTTTTTTGCTTTGTTGGTTTTCCTTTACCAAGCAGTGGAGGTTTTGCCCTTTGCTGAGGCTCCATCATCCCCACCACGCCTGAACTCCCTCATCCTGTTCTCTGATTGGATTCAGGGAGGATTTAAATTTAATTTATTTTTAGAAAAAAACCCAAAGCAGCTGGGGGTGGCTCCTCTGCACACACACAGGAGGGGACACTGTGGCTCACCAGGACAGTCCATGCACCTGGAGAACCCTTTGGACATCAGGAGCAGGCTTTGTGCCCAGAAAATTGTCTCTCTGTCATCTCTGGCTGCATTCACAGCGCTGCCTCGGGGGGGAACAGACTCCTTGGAGGAAGGAAATGACCTGAGTTTAAAATCACTGCTCTCCCTGGCCCACAGCCAGGCACTGCCCAGCTGATCCTCAGCTCTGGGGGAGCCCTGCTTGAGCTGCCCAAACTCTCACAGAGACTTCAACCCTGCACTGGCAGCAGGAGCCGAGTCCTTGGCAGCTGCAGGGGAGCTGTGGTTTGGGAAAAACCAGGATTTATCCCTCTCTCCCAGGTTCTGCCCAGCACAAGGGATTTGTGGGCAGGGACAGGCTGGGGGAGAAGCTGAGGATGCTGGCTCTCCTTTTCCCAAGGAAAATTCCTGATGGCTGTAGCAGCTCCCCAACAAAGATTCACAGCCATGTTCAAGGGAATATTTGCAGCCAGGGAGGTCTGGGACATCTTTCAAACGCTGCCTAGATAAGCAGTAAATTAAAAACCAATTAAGAGCGAGAAGACAGGGGGAGAGGATGCCAGGTGTGGGGAGCAGCGGCCCAGGCTCTGTTCAAACTCGCTGCTCTCCCTGTCACACTTGGTGGCACTGCCAGCTGTCACAGGAGCCTCGAGGTGACAGCACTGGTGCATGTCTGAAGCAAGTGGGCACCTTCTGGAAAAACATCTCTGCTGCCTCGTTCATCAGAGCCTGTCCTCCTCTTCAGCATTCCATCCCTTGCTGTGCGTCCCCAGCAGCTCTCCTGGCTCAGGATTCCCTCACCTAGCCAAGTCTCCAGAATTATCAATCCAATCTCAGGATTATCACTGAGTGTGAGCATTTTGATCTTTGAGAAGCCACTCCCAAGCTCCTGGGTTTGTTCTGAGCACTCAGTAAATAACAGAACCATTCCAAAATGTCCCAGGTAACCCAGATGAAGCAGCTCCCTCCTGCAGAATTTTCCATCCTGTAATACAATCTGTCTTCCCATGTCCACCCCCCCTGAAACCAGCAGGAAATTCGGCAAGGATTCCATCTCTCATGGCCTGAGTGTCACCTGGGGCAGGTCATGACACTCAGGGCTCACCTTTATTCAGAAAGGCTGAATTTATTTATGTGTGGGTGTAATTATTTGGGCTTTTGCTAATGAACAGAGATTCCTGACTCCTCTGTAATGAATCCATTGGCAAACACACAGCAGGTTTTGCTAAGCAGAGTTTATCAAACTTTTGGAATAAAAACTCCTTAAGATGTCCAAGGCCTGGGCTGCTGATGTGCCTCATGTGATCTGTTTTTCAGGACTGGATTACAATTCCAAACACGGCACTACTTATTCCACTCTGTGGAGTCTAATTAACTGTCAGAAATGCATTGTTGAAGGGATGATGGATTATACCAAGGAAAACATTAATGAAGCTCATTCCAGGCAGCCCATGTGAGGACCAGAGCTGATGTCACTGCCTGCATGGGAAGTCCTTTCCTTTTGGTTTCCAAAGCTTGGAGCAGGGTCTGAGTGCCAATCCCACCCAATTAAGAGCTCATTAGCTGCACCCTTTTCTCTCACTGTCGTGATCAAGGTGATTTTTGCCTTTGTGAGTAGCAGAGACTGTGGAAGTGAGCACAGTGAGGGAGTTCCTCACTCTAAGCTGTCAAAGAGCAGAGTCAGAGTGAGGAAATAACTCTGCTTGGCCATTCCCACATCCTGGAGAGCCAAGATCTGCCTCCTTCTGTGGAGCTGGGAGCAGCTAAAAGCTCTGAAGGACCAGCAGAGCATCCGTCCTTTCCCGCTGCCATCACACCCTCCCAGCTCAGGTGAATTCCAGCTCTGGAATTGTCCTGCTCAGCTCATGAGCTTCGTGGCTGTGACCTGGCCCAGTCTCCTCCAGGCTGACACTGGTGTCTCCCTTTTTCTGTGTGAAACTCCTGCAGGATCAGCTTTTCCTGCTGCACCATCCCCAGCAGAAAGAGCCCAGCCGAGGCTGTGCCTCCCCACACAAACTGGGGAGCTTTTTGGTTGGATGCCTTTGGGGGCTACCTAAAAACAGAGGCCAGACAAAATTCAGAGAATAAAAAACAATTCTATTTATTGAAGGGCCTTCAGGTGCATTTAGGGCAGACAAAGCCCCCACAGCTCATGGGTTTTCCCACTTCTATAAGTTTGGTCCATTTGCACATTTGGGTTCATCTCCCAATTCCAGCTGCAGGGAATGAAGGAATTTCCCCCAAGTTTGCTGCCCCCAACTCCCTTTTGTTTCCATCTCTGGGGCCTGAGGCAGTGAGGTGTCCTTGATTGCCAGGCCTGGAGAGGAATTGTTGTGTCTGCCCAAAGTGGGGAAGCAGCAGCTCCCAGTGTGTGTGGAGTTTGGAGTTCCACACTGAGGAACGACAGGAGTACAAATGGATGAGAAACAGAAAAGCTAAACCTGCACAGCCCAGACCCCTCAGCAGGAGCTGCTGGGAACATCCCCTGGGCTTCTGCTGGCAGCCAGGGCCCCTCTCAGCCCCTCTCAGCCCCTCTCAGCCCCTCTCAGCCCCTCTCAGTCCCTGTGTGCCCGCTCCAAGGTGGAAGCAGCCAAGGTTCCAGAGTGTAATTAAGTGGGAATGGATCCCCATGTGAACCCAGTGGACAGGGGTGAACATAAAAGCCTGGCAGAATTTTTCTCACCTCACCCTGAGCAGATGGCACCAGATTAGTCCTCTCTCCATATTTTATTTTTTTTTTAACCTTTTAAATAATGAAGCAGCAACCTGGCTGAAATGGCCCCATCTGGATCATATTATCCTAATCCTCCTCTGAGGTTAAGTGCAGGTTATGTCACCACGAGCCGAGGTGACAGCGTGGGCAATGGCACACAAATCCAGCCTGTACAGTGATTCCATTTCCACCCATGGAAAAACTGGGATTGGGAATGACCCCTGCTGACTGCAGAATTTTACCAGAATCCTGAATTGGTGAATATTCCACCGCTGCCGTTTTTCCCCTTTAGCCATTCTCACCCCACTCATTTCAACACAACAGGTTGGAAGAACAAACTGAGCCTTACTCTAAATTCAGCTGAAATCCCGACCCTGGGGCTGCCCTGAGGCTTGTCAGGCTTCAGGTCAGGGTGTAGGTTATGTTCTGTCCTCTGCTTCTACTCCAATCTCTCACCCAACTATTTAATTTAATGTAATGGGGCGCCCTGGGGATTAAATCCAAGACTTGGCTTGAATTTTCTCCTTCCAGAAGCTGCAGGAAAAATCTATCAGAGGCTGCAAGCAGCAGGATAGGAAAGGGTTTAAGGGTGATGCAGAAAAGTCTGAAAAAAAAGCAACTAGCTGGATTAAATAAAGCACTGAGAGTTTGACACAATCAGGAATTATATCCTATTAGACTACAGGATAATCCCAAGAGAGGTGGCAGAATGCAGCAAGCAGTTTAAACCAAATTGCTCATACCAGCCTGTGAATACTGAAAGATAAAAGGCAGCAGATAAATTAATTAAAAATCCATAGTTCAGACAGGCCTTGCTTTGCCTCTCACTGTCCATGGAATTCATGAGGAGAGAGAACAGCACAAAGCCAATGGCACAAGGGCAGGGCTGAGCCTGGCATCTGATTGTGTCAGTTGATTTAAGGCAAAGACACTGCAACACAAAGGAAAAAAAAACATTCCAGCAAACAAAAGTGGCATCTGAACGAGCCATTTTTCACTTCTTTTATGACTGCATTTAAAAGGCAATCTCCAAAACAAAGTTCACCCTGCTTACATCTCATCAGGACCCGGTGCCTGCTGCAATGAAAGCAATTAATTGAGGGCTTTTACATCACTTTCTCTCATGCATCATTGAGTTAATTATTTAATGACATATAAATCCTAAGGGTTCAAAAGGTCTGGGGCTGTGCTGCAGCTCCATTGCAAAGCTGTCTTTCATCTCCCTCTTCTCACACAAGAGCAACTTCCCTGTGAAGAAGGAGCTCTCTCTTTGAGATACTGTTGTGGCAGCCATCAAAAGGTGTGATAGGAAATGTTTATTCACACACTGATAACAGATATTAAATGAAATGAGACATATGTGGTTGCCTGGTTGTTTGGTGCTCCCCTGCTAAACCCTCAAGACGCTTCCCTGCCGCTCTCTCTCCTTGGATTGGCTGTGGAATTGGGATATGTCTGTTTGATCTGGTGTTTTCACTTCCATTAGATAATGCTTGTCATCAAGGAAACACCACAAATTAATTAATTTGTTAAAAAGACTGAGCGTTTTCTTAACAATGCCTCGCGTTTGTTTGGAACCTTTTATGTGAGGCTCTTGGAAAGCTCTGCAGAGCTGAATTAATTAGTGGTGAGGTGGCATTTTCTGTCATGCCAGCGTGAGCTTGGCACTTTTTGGGGCTACAGCTTTTTGTTTGGGCTTTAAATTGTGTGTTTGAGCCCAGCCCTGGCTGCCTCCACCCCTGAGCCATGCAGGGACACTCTGCCCCTCTCACCATTCCATCTCAGGGTAATTGTGCTGACCCTCATCCTGCAGAATCATTCTAGAGGAGCTTTCTGAGCTGTTTCTCTGGGGTTTTGAGGGTATGGCTCCTGCTAACATCCCTCCCTGCTTGGGTGGAGTGGGAGGAGTTGGAGTACACTCCAAAATAACACCAAATAACACCAAATAACACCAAATAACACCAAATAACACCAAATAACACCAAATAACACCAAATAACACCAAATCCCCTCTGCCCCCTGGGTCTGAGCGCTGTTGTGGCAGCACTATCCCCTTCTGTCCTGGCTAGGAGCGGTTTTTGTGAGCAGTTTGAGCCTGGTTTGTGTTTGTGAGGGAGCTCCCACAGGCTGGGATCAGGTCTGACTCTGCTCCCAGCAGCAGGAGATGCTCTGAGCTGGGAGCAGCGCTTGGAACAGCTGGGGGTGGACATTTGGCTCTGTTCTGCCGTGCTTTGCTGAGTCTGGGAGCAAGATCTGCACACAAACCCAGCCCACCGGCTGAGATTAGGCTTGACTTTGCTTCCAGTGGCAGGGAGATGCTCCAAGCTGTGTCTCATATCCTGCTGCCAAAAAAAATAGTGGAAAAACACACATGGTCAATATGAGTTTCCTCCCCAGATCATTTTCTTTCAGCTGATGCTGCCTTCTTCTTATTTGTAGCCATTTTGTGAATGGCTTTGAATGTCTGAGCTTCATAAAAAAGAAATGGCTCTTTCTCAAACCCTTCCTTATCAGGCTAAAAAACAATCATTCTTCATTGTAAACCGATCTTTATAACGTGTGAATTATCTCGTGTCCATTACAATCAGCGTGGCTGCATCCAGTGTGGCTGGGGGAATTCAAAGGCGTTTTGCAAACATCTCTTGTCTGCAGAGGCAACAATGGGCTGGGCACAGCTGCCTGGAAACTGCTCAGCACCAGCTGCAGCCTGGGCCTGCTCCTCTGGGAGGTGACAGCTGGGGAGGGACAGGGACAGGCAGCTTGTGACAGGAGAACACCCTTGTCAGGAAAATTCATCCACAAACACCAGGGGTTTGTGTCCAAAAAGGAGACAGAGGAGTTTTTTTACTTTATTTGAATAAAGGGAGAGGCCATGGGACATTCTCCTGGGGTCTCAATTTAAGGAGGGTGCAGCCTCCTTTTTATCCCAATTTCCCTCTCTCTTTTCCCACTGCCTGAGCTACTTGAGAGGTGCAGACACCAGAGTGCCTGATACCTAAGATTCCCCTCTAAAGTATAACCCTCACTCTTAATTTTTAATTCTTATGGAATTTGTGGTGTTTCCTCATTGTCCCTTTCATCTTTCACTCAATCAGCGCAATCCATCTCATTGTTTCTGTTATCTCTCAGTGATAGTTTCATCTTATCAGCAGACCCACAGCTTGCTTGTAAACACAAACCCGTCATTCCTCTCCCAGGAGAGGTGGGGAATTGGCAACATTTTAATGTGAGAAGTTTTAAATGTTTAAAGTTTTAATATGAGAGTTTTAAATGCCAGCCAGAGCAGGGTGTTCTCAAGAGCTCAGGGTGTCTGCTGAAATAATGAGCCAGCCATGTGGCACTCGGTGCTCTGGTCTGGGGAAGGTGGTGGTCACTCACACTTGGACTTGATCATCTTGGAGGTGTTTTCCAGCCTGAGTGATTCTGGGGAATGGGGTTTGGAAGAGGCTGAATCCCTGCAGCCCAGTTCCAGCCCCTGGCTGTGGGAAGGGTCACTCTGCTTTGCTGTGCCAGGGGTCTCTGCCACGTCCTGCAGCGCAGGCACCCCTCAATTCAACACCATTTTTTCAGGAAAAAGCTATTTCATCCCAAGGGGAGCTCTGTAAAACTTCTATTTCTGGACTGAGCCACAGCCATGTCAGCTGGGATTTCTGTTCCCTGGGCTGCCCCTGCTGCAGGGCTCTCCACGGAGAAAGAGGAGCTGTGGAGCTTTGGTGCTCATCATTTCTGCTACATCCACCCTCCCCAGCTGAAAGGAGGGGTTTCCACAGCAGTGGGAATCACTAAAAAATGGAGAATGGTCTGAGTGTCTCATTCAGGTCAAAATGTGGAAGAGAACAGTGAGAATCCAAGAAGAAATGCGATTTTCCCAGGTTGTTTGCACCTGTGTGAGAATGAGAAATCACAGAGTGATGCTCGTACAAATTAATGGGGAAAAAGGGGGAAAAAAATCCATTGTGGCTTGTGAAATACACAGATGCCACAGTGAGTGGGGGAATCTCTGAAATCCCCATGTCTGGAGGCTCTGGAATCATGTTGGGAGAGGAATCCTTGCCCCTCTGGTTGTGCTTTTCCCTCCACACCTGCTTTAACCCACTCTGAAAGCAGCTCTGGCAGGGTGGGTTTTCAGTGGCATTTGGTGAGATTCTCCAGACAAATCCAACCCTTCTCCCTCCTCCACTGAAAATTCCAGCAAATCTCTCCTTTCTGCCCCAGAAGTGCCAGTCTTTAACCCTCACTCAGCAAACTGCCACGCCAGGACTGATTTTGCAACAGAACAATTTTCCAGGGCATGTTTTTTAATAAAAACACATTCCCAAGGACCCCTGCTAATAAAGAGATCAAAGGCAAAGCTTTGCTGGAACAAAGGCAGCTGCAGAAATACGTGTCCAAATGAATGTGAACAGAAATTAGCAAAGAGAAAGAGGATTACCCTGAAAATAATTTGTTTGTTAGAACAAGAGCTCTGCAGTTTCAGTAATTATTCCTGCAGCACTTTTTTGGGAAATACTCTCTTGCTTTCTGCTTCCTTATTTCAGCCTCAGCTAACAGGTTCTCTTCACTTGCCTTTCCTCAGGGAAGGGGCTGTAATTGAGAGAAAGAGGAGGATGAATTAAACAGATCCACTTTGAAAGTGAATTGTAGCTTTTCAGGTTGCCCAAACTGAGGCAGACAAGCTGCCCTTGAGATAAAGCTTTTGCATCTGTGGGAGAGAAACAACTGGCCAGGAGAACCATTTGCAATACATTTCAGCAACACTTTCTAAATTAAGTGCCTTAAAGATTCCATTTAGATTCTGTCAGGCAGTTTCTGGGTGTTAATTAAATACTGACTGATTATGGAAAACTTATTTATGGGAATCCTAGACCTGCTGATGCCTCTAGGAGCATTTTATAACACATCCTACTTAGAAATATTTTTTTTTGCATTGATTTTTCTACAGCCTCTTTTTTTTTTTTTTTTAACTTATTTTGAAGAATGTTATCAGGAAAACAAAGAGATTTCTTTCTTAAAAGTTTTCCTGCCATAACTTCTAAATTCTCTGGTTCTTCCTGGATGAGTAAGACACTGCAGGCTCAAGGTAAAAATATTTAGACTCTGGAAACGTAGCCACTGGAATTAAAAATGAGACATAGAAACCTTTGATTCTCTTGATTTGTGGGCACCTGTTTTGCTGTGAACAAACCTATTGTGGTGGTGTCAGCACCAGGTTATCCATGACAGCCATGGTAAAAAGCTGACAGAATCAGAGATTCAGTGGCTTAATTCACAAAAGCATGATAAATCTTCATGTAAATGC
The DNA here is from genome assembly GCF_049639895.1 of Pseudopodoces humilis. NCBI lineage: Eukaryota > Metazoa > Chordata > Aves > Passeriformes > Paridae > Pseudopodoces > Pseudopodoces humilis. Next base: position 3,282,104 of record NC_142224.1, on the reverse strand, counting down.
AACAGGTGGGTGTGGAACTCTGGCAACTCCTTTTGGGAGCAGAACTGATGGGATTACCACTGGGATTGGGACTGGGATTGTCACTGGGGTTGTGCTGGGATTGTTGCTGGGATTGTCACTGGGATTGTCATTGGGATTGTGACTGGCATTGCCACTGGGGTTGTCACTGGGATTGCGACTGGGATTGTGACTGGGATTGTGACTGGGATTGCACTGGGATTGTGACTGGGATTGTGACTGGGATTGTGACTGGGATTGTCACTGGGATTGTGACTGGGATTGTGACTGGGATTGTCACTGGGGTTGTGACTGGCACGAAGCAGCTGAGGGAGCTGGCTGTGCTTGGGGAGCTGCTGCATGGCCTTGTGGTGACAGGAGCATGTCTGTGACCCCCCAGTGCTGGATTGGTGACACAGCTCCTGCTGCAGCACTTCAGGTTTAACTCAACCCCGAGGAGCCTGACTAATTATTGCTGTGTAAAACACAGGGCCCCAGATGTGACTCATGCCGAGGGAGCCCAGCAGAGCACCAACATTTTGCTTGAAACCATTAAACCTGAGTTTAGCAACACATTCCAAGGGGCAGGAATGACAAACAAACGTGACCAGAGCAAACACAACCCTTCCAGGCTGGCACTGGCCCCAGAGAGCCAGATGAGCATCCCAGCTTTGCAAAAAGCACCAGAGGTTGTCAGAAGCAGTTTTAATGCAGCATCCAGGGAAATGGGACCTGTTCCCTGATCCCAGGAGCCTCACGTGGCTCTGCAGAAGGGCTGGGCCCAGATGAGCAATGCCCCTGCCTGATTCACACACACGGCCTGATCCATCATCATTGCCTTTTATTTAATGCACAATGGCACTGCCTCTAAGCCTAAATTAATTGCACGGTCATACATGTGAGTCACTTAATTGTAATTGTTATTACCTTAATTTCTACAATTACAGTGCGTAAACAACAGGGCTTCTTTTTCCAAGGGATGTGGCTCACGTTTGGAGCACGTTTGCTTCCTGCCTGGCTCATTTCTCGTGGCAATTCTCTAGAAAACATCATGTACGTCCTCCCAAGCAGGGAATTTGAAAATATGCTTATGGTGATTCTTCAGAGGCTCCTGGAGCAGGGGCTGGCCAGAGTTAAAGGAATAAAGCAGGGATTTATTAAAAGCCCTTCCAAGGATCACCTTGGGCACTGCAAGAGCCCGGCCGTGGCTCCACCCAAGATGGGCCCCGGCTCAGGAGTTTCACCCTTGGATCAGTTCTGGTCCATTTCCATCTCGGGGTGAATTGTGCAATTGCAGCTGCAGGTGATGCAGTCCCATCCTCCCAGATTGCTCTCCTCAATTCCCTGCTGCTTGTGCTTTTTGGGCCTGGAGCTGCAGCGCTGCCCTTGGTTGTGGGGCTGGGGAAGGATTGTTGTGTGTGCCTGAGCTGTGAGGAGAACTCGCTGACACTTTGTGTGGAGTTCAGAGTTAGGGACCAGTGCACAACCTGGAAACTGTGAAAGATAAAACTGAAGGCATCAATGGTAATAAGTTCTTATGGTAATAAGAACTTGTCCCTCAGCTCTGGCCGGCTCCTGGACGTGGGACACTTTCACCAACATCTTAGGCCTCAGTGCCAAGAGCTTGCATTTCTTGCCTTCCTTTAGGGGCTGCACCCCACAGAGTGTGGTTTGTAAACCCAGATTTACAGATTTTCCAGACCCTGACCTTTTTTTAATTTGAATTTTAGATAAATATTTTGTAGCTCTGGCCCTGGGCTGGTTGCTGTCTCCTGCTGATAGAATGCCTTTCCATTTCCAGAGATCACAGATCTAAAAGAGCAGAGTTCACCAATAACTTTAATTCTTCTCCTCTCCTTTCAAGCTACAACCCCTTTAATTACAGACCTGTAACATTTTTCAGTCATTCTCACTTCCCAGAGAATAGTTTGGCTAATAGTGGTTGTATTGATGGACCCATCCAGCAGAGCAGAGAAAGAACCAAAGCTCCTGGATTTAAAATGAATGGAGTGTTTACCTGTACATCATTTTAATGGATGGTGAAATTCATTCTCATGATAGACCCATAAATGTCACTTTCTGTCTGCCACAGCAAAATACTCGTGTAACAAATGGCATGCTGCATTAATACCCAACAAGAGGATGTTCAAAGCAGCTTGACTTGCATTACACACGCTAATAAAGGCTCAACCTGGGATTTTTATTCATTCTGTTGACTCAGGGAGCAGCAGAAACACATGGGTGGAGGTACAGCAAGAGGGAAGATGAATGATATGAAATTAAATATAAACTAGTCTGGTTCCCAGAAATTTGATCCCTTTGTTGAGCTTGGGTTTGTTCCAGGTGCTCTGGTAGAAACTATTTTTATTTGGGTTGTGTTGTTTTTTTTTTAGCACAATTTTGCTCAACTTGGAGAAAACCTGGGGACTGATGTCAGCTTCTTCCATCCCTCAGTGGAGATGCAGCCACATCCCTGAAATCCCAGTGTCCAGGGAGATCAAAGCCCTCCAGTTGTGCACAAAAGAGCAACCAGGCCCCTTTTTTACATCCTGCTCTGCAGGTTTGGGACACTGTGGACAAACAGGAATCACCAAAACATCTCCAGCTTTTGTTTCCTGTTATTTTCTCTCCAGGAAAACTTTTTCTCAGGTTACCTTTCCTGGATTCCCCTGGGTTGGGAAGCACAAACATTGTCCTCTCCTGGGCCCAGGGATGGATGGAACAAACAGCAGGGAACAACCCCAGCCCCTGTGCCAGCACCCAGCTCTGTCCCTGTCCCTCTGCCTTTAAAGAGCTGCTGCCCCACACATCCCTCCTGTGGGATTCCAGAGGGGTGACACCAGAGGAAACTTTAGAATTCAAAATTATTCAGCAAAAAGTCAGACCCCCTGTAGTCCTATAGAAATCAAGAACATTCTTCACCTCTAAACCACCCCCTAGGCTTTAACAGAGTTAATATCCCATATAAAGGATGGTAAAAATAGATACAGAACGTAGAAAAAAGGAGAATTTCTCTCTTTCTCTTAAGTTCCCCATAAGCAGCTCTCATCTTGGTATTTGGGATGTTCTTATCTCCCCGTGATGGGAAGGGCTGGGGTTTCATGAGCCACAAACAGTCCCACCACCACTTTGGGGCTGAGGAAGACACAGGTCCTGGGAGGGCTTTCCTGGATCAGCCCTTTATCCCTCGGGAAAGGCGCTGATTGAAGCTGCCCTTCAAAGAGAGCACAGCCTGTGTGCCATCCCACCTTTCCCTGGTGATAAATTGGGGATGGAGGTGGATGAGAAACCCTAAATTGTGGCTGCTCACACAAAGGTTAGGGCTTTTGTGGTCCTCAGCAGAAGATTAGAGCCTGGAGGAAGTTTAGCAGGACCCAAACTGAATCATTTAATTCATAGAAAACTCCCCCCTCCCATCCACTGCCAATTTCTTCTTACACCTTTGGTTTCATCTTCATTCCCCTTGGTTTAGTTCCAGCTCCCCTGTCCCTAAACTCTCAGTGCTGCCCTCCCACTTGTAAAAAAAAATACTGCAGCTCTGTTTCCGAGCCCTGCTCAGCTCTGTCAGATCATTTAAATATTTAACTGAGCCTGGATGGACTATTTGTTAATTAGAGATTTCTGTGTTAGAGAAATGTTCCTTAATTTGCATCTCCCAATATAAATATCCCCTGGGTACCAGCACTTAAAGCTGCAAACCCTTCCACAGGAAGAAGCTGTCAGGGACAAAGGAGAATGGGATTCCCTCGCTTCCCAATTCCCAGGATCCATGGTCACGTTCCTCAGCTTGGCTCAGGTTGGAAACATCCCAGAAGGAGTGTTTGGATTCCCTCAGGTCACCAACAAGGAGCATCCCAGCTCTGCTGAGCACTGCCACCGTTCCAGGCCCTGCTGGAGATGGGATCTGAGGATCTGAGGCTCTCCCCTGCTCCTGTTCGCTCTCGCTGAGCTGTTGTAGGAACATGTTTGAGGCATTGCTCCCCTCTGATGGCATCTCCAGCTTTCTGTGCGAGCAGAGTGGTAATTCCACCGTGATATTTCCTGAAATATCGCCGGCTCTCTTTATTTCAGGGCTTTGAATTGTGAAGAGAAAGGGGAAGTGTAATCTTCTTACATTATCATTAAAGGCATCAGCTAATCCTGCTGCACAAGGTGTGATTTGCTGATGGAGAGGGGAACCTTGCTGCTGCCTGGGAATGCATCTTGCAGCTAATGAACACTTCTCCCCCAGTTCCTCAAAAGCTTATCCCTGCCTGAAAAATTCCACATCCCCACCTGGCAAACGCTGTGGCCCTTTCTACAAACATTTGCTTTTGCACCGCTGAGTGAAAACAAGAAAACGCTGGGACGTGGAAGCGCTGCAGATCGGGGGGGAGGTGGCACAGCCAGGGGGGCAATCATCAAAACAGGGTCACACACACAGGTTTTTCATTTTGCTGCTGACTTGATCTGCTGCCTCAGGCAAAACATTTCACTGCTGCTGCTTCCAGTTCCACCCAGAGGGAAAATAAATAGCGGTGTATGCAGCTTTGTCCCGCTGCTTTGGGAAACAGAGGAGGTGAGGTCTGGGAAGAAGCGTTTGGATATTTAACTCTGTGCCAGATCTCTGCCTCTTTTCCTGGCAGGATGAGGGAAAGTTTAATTGTTCCTTCCTCTGTTTGCAGGTGTGGGACTCCTGTGCCACAGAGGGGAAGAGGATGTGAGCAAAGCTTGGGAGCCTCTGGGCACAGGGATTTATGGAGGAGAGAGGCACCACTGACAGAACATCTTTTTTTCCTGCCATGATAGGTTTTTTTCCCATTGCAGGTGCAAATTGGTCAGATTTACCTTGTTCCTGTGTGATCCTGGTGTTCCATCTACAGCCACTCAGCAAATTGGTGCTGCTGGTAGCTTCCCTTCCCTCGTGTCCCTACACACATCAAGCAGCCTCTCCAGCACTCAGGGGCTTCCAAAAATCCCCTGGCTTTTTACCCTTTTAACCCTTCCATGGCTTGGAGAGACTTTGCCCAAGGGAAAATCCAAACTGGTATGTTGAGGGATGGCTAAAATGGTGTTAATAAAAAGGAGTTTGGGGTTTGCTGCAGGGTGTTGGAGCCCAAGCTGAGACTCCTGCAGAGCTGAGTGGGCTGGGAAGAACAGGATTGGGGTCCAGGGAGTGGAGGTTTCACAGGTAGAAGGTTTGTGCAAGCAAGACCAACCCAAAGAGGGTTTTTCACGAGCATGGAGGAGCTGAAGCACCTAATAAATGAATGAATAAATAATCCCTGAATTAATCTCTGAACCCCAGGCTGATAGGGAGCAGCAGCTGTGTGACAAGAGTAAGGATTGTCCTGGACACGTGGCTTGACCATCCCCAAAACCAAAGCCAACCCCAGCTCTGCCCCTGCTGTCAGCACCAGGAGCTCTGCAGCCAGCTGGAACCCTCTTATTTCCACATTTATTTCGTGCCAGGGTTTCTCAGTGCATCTAAGTGACTGCAGCACTATTGGAAAATGAACACAATTATTTTGGATTTCCCATTTCTTATCTCTACTTTTTATTTTTTTTTTGTTTTTTTCTGTTCCTTAATGACTTGCTTTTAGTTAATGAAACCTCCTGCTGCTTAGGAAAGGGAAGGATAGGCTGTGATTTCCAGCCAAATGTGTGTGTGTGTGTGCCAGTGCCTGTCAGCACAACACCCTGCTCGAATCTGGGCAGGGATCTGAGTGCAGGAGGCAGAGTGAAGGAGCAGGACATGGAATTCCACTTGTCTGGCTTTTCCTGTGTGATCTGGAATTCAAATTTAGGCTTCACTTGTTGATGTAAGACCTGCAAGTGCCCATTAGCATCACTGATTCGGGTGGACGTGCCAGGAACTGGACTCTGGAGAGGAAATCAAACTTTTTGAACTTGGACTCCACCCCTCCATCTCCTGTTGGGTTGGACACAGAGGATTTGTAGAAGCCTGGCTGAAAAATGGGCAACTGTTGAGATTAAAAAGGAAAACCCTTTGTCAGCTTTTTTAAAGGCTGTTTTATCCCCCATGTGGGGAGAAAAAGGGAGAAGGATGCCTTTGAATAGCTCCTGTGCCTTGGAAACATTTTTAATATCCCTTTAAGTATAAGCTCCAGCATATTTCTAGCTGATATGAATTGCTCTTATATTAAAAACGTAACAGTGGTGTTTTATGAAGGGGAAACATTTTTAATGCCAAAGTAGTGCTATTTTAAAATGAGTTGCTTTTATGAAATGGATGAGGTGGTTTTATTTAAAAAAGACCATTTGGGAGGGAAAACTGTGGCTGTATTTCTGTCCTACAGTGTAAGACAAAGCTGTGTTTTTTCCACCACCTCTTTTTTGAAAAGAAGGGGCTAGACTTGAATTTTTGGGGGTTTCCATGGAGTCTGTTTAGGCTCTGCCTGCACACAAAAATGTGATTTTACATGAAGGGTGTGGTATCAGAAATAGTCGAAGATGTTTCTTTAGACCAAATGCAAAACAAACTTGTGGAAAACTGCTTTTAAGTAAAATTTGCATTTATAATTATAAATAATAATTATAAATCCTTCCCCTCTTGCTGGGTGGAGATTGCTGTGATAGCAGCAGAGAGGCTGCCAGAGTGCTGCTGATGCTTTGGCAGCCCTGACTGACCTCAGGTGCTGCTTCCATTCATCCCAGGACATCTGTGACCTTGAGTGGAGGGAGAAATCACCAGTCCCATCACCCAACAATTCCATGTAGGAATCACTCTCCCTGACCTGGGTTGGACATCCAGAGCTCACACAGCCCTGCAGATCAACTGCTTGCACACAGGGTGTGCTTCAGGTTAAGTTTCTGTAATTGCTGGAGCTTAAAGGCAAAGGGGAAAGAACTCAGTGGTGTTTGTTTTGCCTTTAATCCTTCCTGTACAAAGGCAGTTCTCTGGCTCCCTGGGGTCTGGCTGGGTGGTTTTGCATATCTGAGAGATGCAGTGTTGGCTTCCCCCTTCCCTCTCCCTTATTTATCTATTCCTTTGTGTCGGGTCCAGCTTAAGTTGTGAGCGTTCTCTGGGCCGTGGTGATAATTATATTTATTCCTCTGAGATGGTTTTCCTTGGGTTTTCAAACAAGACAGGGACCTTTGAGATCCCCCTGTCTTTGGCTCTCTGATGGCTTTTGAACCATCTGTGAATTTCCAACAAATTTCTCCAGCGTGTGTCAGTCTCAAAGAGAACTCGGTGAGGATGTTATTTTTATTACCCAGAGGGTAGAATCCTGTATTTCTATAAGCTTCATAAACACAGGTGGGAAAGAAAGGGGTGTTAATTCTATATTTCCATAGGCTTTGTTAACACAGGTGGGAGAGAAAAGTGTGTCAATCCCACTGCTGGGGGCTGAGGGTAAGGTCACCCTTGCAAGAACCAGAATCCATGTGGGAGACATCCCAAATGTCCCAGGAACAGGAAAAGCTGCTTTGTGTCTAAACTTCCATCCATTTCCATGGGAAATTCAGGGTTTTGTGCTTCCACCACCCACAGAGTGACCCGAGTGTTAAGCTTTATATATTTGGAATTTATTTTGTCATGCTGCTCCTTCCGCTGTTCCAGCAATGTGACTGACACCTACCTCAGCATTTGTTCACCCCTTCCCTGAGACAGGAGCATGTGAGGACTGGAAGCAGAGTGAGGTATCCGTGTTTGGGATGGAGAAGGGGACGTGTGAGGAACACACACCTCGTGCCTGGCGTTTTGGGAAGTGCAGAACGCCCCAATCCCTTCCCTTCCTGCAGACAGAGACGCTTTTTGGCTGCATGACTCAAGTGAACTCAATGATTTTGTCTCCCTGCCATGCTCAGGGGCTGGCACAGATGACCTCATGTCTGGGAGAGCACAGGGCACCCTGTCCTCTGCTTCCTGCACGGACAAACCCATTCCCTGCGTGCTCTGAGATCTGATTTTCAGTGCTGCTCTCTACTGAGCATCTCCGTTCAACAAAAAGGTGTGCAAAGCCTCCTGTGTCCAGTTTGCCAGGGAATTCCTGCGTGTTAAAAAGGTATGTTTTGGGTATAGAGCAATTCCATTAAAATATTTTATTCATTTTTAACAGAACAGTTCGTTCCTCTCCTCCCTTAAAAGCTCCTCTAGTGATCTGTCTCCTTCACCACCCCTCAGTAAATTCTGAGGGATGAAAAGGCTCTTTGGTGTGAGCTGGGAAGGGACCTGCAGCTTTCCCCCCACCCAGCCTTGTGACACCAGGACAGCCATTGGTCTTCTCTGTCAAAAGCTCTAATTCCTAATTTAGGAGGCAATTCTAGTGCAAATTAGTGCGCCTTGCCGATAGAATTAGAGTCTGTGTGATGATTTGGAAAATACAATCAATTTACTCCAATTGTTTGTACATGTCAGATCTCTCTCCAATAATGAAGAATTTACTCCTCGTGCATGAATACAAACAATGAGCCATTAGCTGCAGAATTGGAAACAGGAACAGCAGCTTTGGGGTGTGATGGGCACCTTTGGAACCTCAGGGAGGGCGTTCCTGGGTCAGGGAGGATATTTCCAGGGCAGGGAGGATGTTCCCAGGTTGAAATCCCAAACCCTGCCCTGTGGAAGGCTGCAGGTAGAGGAGGGGGCAGTCAGGGATGTCCCTCCCCTGTCCAAATTGATGTGGGAGGAGGATGAAGGACACCCAGTCCTGCTGCTAGAGCAGAGGAAGAGAGCACAGTGCTGGGCTCAGGGTGGCTCTGCCCTGCAAGGGACACCACATCCTCCCCTGTCCCCCAGCTTGGCTCTCACGGCGTGGCTGGAGTGGCCCTGCTCCCCAGCCAGAGCCTTTCCCACACTTCCTGGGCTCCCCAAGGCTGGCTCTGCCTCTGCAGCTCCTAAAAATCGCATTTACTGAGATATCCCACTGGGGACCCTGCTGTGACCAGCATTCACAGCGCAGGTGTGATTTCTGTGCTGCAGGAATTCATCCTTTCAGACTTTGCCCTGTGAGGAAGCCAGGCTGCACCTACAGCTGCTTCCAAGAGCTCTGGACCATTTCTCAACACCAGCAGAGTGTGTCCTTGCAGAGCTCCTCCAGACCATCCCTTCCTTCCACATCCACCAGAGCTCATTAGAGGCTACTTGGGGAGTGATTGTTGCTTTATTTCTCAATTTCTGGGCTTTTCACAGCCTAATCTAAATAGCTTTTTAGAAAGCAAACAATATGCATATTTCATGAAATTCAGCTCAATATCTGTTTAATTGTGAACGCCCCTTGGTGAGTTTTCAGGAGCTGCTTCAGTGAATCACTTGAACTGACAAACAGGGAAATTGGGAGAGAATTTCTGAGCACCAAGCCCTCATCAGTCTCCTGCTCCTCTCCCTCTTCCCTCAGAAATCAGCTCCTTTGCCTTGGTCTGGCAGCCTGATAGTTTCCCAGCAGAGTTTCACGTCTGGTTTTGGACTTTGAGCAGTTCCTAGGGAAAGGCCATTCCCAGGAAAAATTCCCTTTAATCCCCAGGATGGCTGGAAAAGGCTGCTGCATCAGGGCCTGTGCTGCCGGCTGGGGCTGGAGGCCAGGGTGGCTTGTACTGGGTCCAGGTAGGAGAATCCTGTGGCTGTAAGTTCCTCAGGCATGCAGATGTTCCAGCATATGTATCCTTAATGCTGGGGGAAATGCACGAGATGGTAAAACCTACATTATCTGGGATTTAGGATGTTTGCTTGGCAGAACAAGGGATTAGAGAATAGAAAGCTGAAATGACCATCTGTCTGCAGAAAAAGGATCCTGTGAATTCAAATTTCCATGGTCATTTTCCCTAATCTGCTTGACTTCATTTGATATCTTCTATCAGAGCTGATGTCCTCGTGCCCCAAGCAGTGACAGAGTTCATTTCCCACACATGGAAGTTCTCTCCTTTCTACAAGGAACTCTAGAAACCATTTATCTGTCACCCTTGAGTTTCCCATTCTTTGCAGCCCACAAGTTCAGGGCTTCCAGAACCTTCTGTCCCCAAAGAGTGAGAGCTGGGTTTGTATTTCTTCTACCTCTAGAACTGAAATGTGTTTTCCTCTGGGGTGGGATGACTCACACTGTTGGATTCTATCACTGCACGACAGTGTAGTCACCAATTCCAGGTGTTTACACACCAGTGCTGTCAATTTTTGCCACATGCTTGTGAATCTGATGGCATTTGATGTTTCCCTGCAGAGCCCCTGCTCCTGGAAATGTGGGAACCTTGAAGTTTCTGGTTTAAAAAAGCTTCAAGGCCTTGTGGCTGTCGAGGAGAAATCTGGAAGTGTGTTAAAAGTGCTGCCTGTGGATTCACAACTCAGAGAGCTTAAAGCCCCAAGTTTATTAACTTTAAATCTCATTATCTTTAAGAGCAAATTATATTTTCCTTAAAATAGCAGAGACATAACACCTGCAAAGAGGCAGCAGATCCTTGGCTCTGTGGTGGGGCTGTGCACTGGGAGGTGCAGAAGCCTCTCCTAACTGATGAGATGCTCAGAGCCTGAAGGAAATAAAGTTCTTTGCTTTGTTTCAAAACCCTGCCTCGCTCCCATTCTTTAGGATTTAGTTCTGAAGGCAGAGAGGCTGCCTGGGAGACCTTGATTCGGGGTATCTTCAGCAAGACAAAGAGGTTGCTGGGCACTAATCAGCTCTGCTGGAATGGTTTGTAGCTGTGCTGGCATTAGCATGGGCTCCCCAGGGGCTCCCAGGTGCCTTTGGAGTGAAACACCGAATAGATTGGGGTCCTCACCCCTGTGCAGCCTGCCTTGAAGCTTGAGATTTATTTAATTTTATTTCACTTTTTCTGCACTCTGTGTTCTGCCTTTTCTGCTTTCCTTCTCCTTTAGCATTTCCTTGTTTACAGCAAGGTGAGTCGTATTTACAGCGCCGGGGAATTTGTCAGGAGCTGCATTCTGCTCCTCATCTGTTCCTTGCCCATTTCAGAAAGCAATTAGCAGGCGGAGCATGTGAATAACAAACTGTGCTGGAAGGGGCTGCTCAGCCAAGTGTGCCGAGCAGAACTGCTCCTGTCAGAGCTGGGAGCACAGCCAGGGCCAGCAAGCAGAGCTGGAGGGAGAGAACAGAGACCCACAGCTCTGGGGGCCTTGGGGCTGCTTTGGGGCAGGGAGTGGCAATTAGGGGCAGGTATCACTAATTTGGTCTTTTCTTTCTTGGTAGAAGCTGATGAGTTGTGCACCCAACTCTTAGAGGTGTCCTGAGATGTTTTAGTCTTAGAATTGAGAGGAATGACAGATTTGTCTTTACAAACAAGCTGTGGGTCTGCTGATGAAACCAGCAATGAGAGATAGAAGAAACAATGGGAAGGATTCCACTGATGAATGGAAAAAAGATATTTGCCTTTACAAACAAACTGTAGGTTTGCTGGTAAATGAAACTGGATATTGAAAGATGAAAGAGACAATGGGGAAAAGCCATAAATTCCATAAGAATTAAAAACTAAGAGAGGTTTATACATTAGAGGGAAACCTTAGGTATCAGGCACTCTGGGAAGTCTGCACCTCTCAAGTGCCTCAGGCAGTGGGGAAAGAGAGAGGGAAATTGGGATAAAAAGGAGGCTGTGTCCTCCAAAAATTGGAGAGACCCCAGGGGAATGTCCCATGGCCTCTCCCTTTATTCAGATAAAGGACTCCTCTGTCTCCTTTTTGGACATAAACCTCTGGTGTTTGTGGATTAATTTTCCTGACAGAATAAAAGAAGTAGAACTTTTGTGCTCAGTTCTGCTGCTTGAGATGCAGCCTGGGCTCAGATGGAGTGTGGGTTTAGCCAGGGGAGGGCTGAAAGATGTGGGTAGTATTTCACAGTATTTCAGAGCAGTATTTCATAGACACTTTAAAAAATCATCTACAAATATAAGTTAATATTTCACTTTGTTTGCATGGGGTGTTTCCCTGCCCTCAGTACTGCACTGAGTTTGGATGCTGGAATTAATCAGGGAAGGGAGAAGCAGCAGGATTTGAGTCTGCTTCAAGTGCAAATGTCTGTGCAGACTCAAATGTGGAGCTGCTACAGACTTTTCCATTATTCATATGTTGGGTGCCTTGCTCTAAGGATGAACTTGGTGTCTCCAAACCTCAGCCTTCCCTTTATCCCTGTTCGATATGAAGATGTTTTATGACCCACATGGTGAGGGACCAGGAGGAGAGGAGAGGAAACACCATCCTCTATCCCAGGTTTTTGGATATTTCCCAGTATTTTCCTTCCCTCCCAGGTTTACTGTGCTGCCCTTTTTGCCTGAAAAGCAGCCCCACTTCACCCAGCCTCGCCTCCAGCTGGCTGCCCATGAAATAATAATCACAGCATTTAGGAAACGAAACCCTGAGTGTCGCCCGAGGGCAGGCGGTGCAGAGGGAGAGTGGAGAGTGTTTGTTTGGAGCTGGGAAGCAGCAGCAGGATGGAGCTGAGTGCAGGAGACTGAGCTGATGTTTCCTGACGGGCTCTGGCTGCTGCCTCCATCAGCCTGTGCCCGGGGAACCCATCCCACCTGAGGCCAGGGTGTGAAGGTGAGGGAAGGCTGGGCACAGAACAGCCCCAGTGTGGGTGGGCTCAGGAAGGATTCCCAGGGGTGGCTGTGGGCACAAAGCCCCCTGTGGTTGATCCAGATGTGTTTCTGGAAGTGGCTTGCTCGGTGGGAATGATGCTGTGCTTCACACAGATGAGAAATTATTGTCTTTACCTTGCACTTGCTCCTTTCATGGCAAAGGAAAAACATTTTTCCTGTCCTGCCTGTTTGTTCCTCAGCTGCTGGCGGGGGATGCTTGTGTGTATCAGGACTAATCAGGGCAATATTTAATTTACCTGAAGAGACATGAGCTGCTGGACTGTCACAAAAACAGATCCTGGTGTCCTGGTGCTGCAGCTCGGAGCCTGAAGGGAAGCGCCGTGACCAGCCAGGCTCTGAGTGAGCCCTGATGATTTGATTCCCTGAACAGCTGCATTTCTTGGAACAGAGAGGGGAGGAGAAACTGGGTCAGCATCCAACACGATGTTAAACTGGGAATTTGCAAGTTTATCTAGTTCTAGGCACACTTTGGGCCAGTTTGAGGATGTCCCTGTGGCCCAACAAGAGCTGAGCCCCGGTGCTGTCCGTGCCTGTGTCACTGCAGCAGCTGTGCTAAAGGGCTTTGAGACCCATCAACAAAGTGATTATTTAGGAGTTTGTCGTGTTTGTAACAGTGTGGTGCTTTGAAATGCTGGGCTGAGCTCCCTGGCAGAGGCTGCTGCTGGCTGGGATTGCCCCCCAGCCCTCACATCCCCACACAGACCTGTTCTGTGAGCTCAGGGTGTGCTCCTGCAGGGACAGCACCGTGCTGTGCCCGTGTCCAGGTGCTGGGCCCTTTCCTGCCTGTGCCTGTCCTGATGCCTCAGGATTTCAGCTTTTCTGTTTCTCACACACTTGTAATCCTGCCATTCCTCAGTGTGGAACTCCAAACTCCACACACACTGGGAGCTGCTGCTTCCCCACTTTGGGCAGACACAACAATTCCTCTCCAGGCCTGGCAATCAAGGACACCTCACTGCCTCAGGCCCCAGAGATGGAAACAAAAGGGAGTTGGGGGCAGCAAACTTGGGGGAAATTCCTTCATTCCCTGCAGCTGGAGTTGGGAGATGAACCCACAATGTGCAAATGGACCAAACTTAAAAAAGTGTCAAACCCATGACCCATGGTCCATTTTGGGTGCAGCCCCTGGGGGGCTTTGTCTGCCCTAAATGCACCTGAAGGCCCTTCAATAAATAGAACTGCTTTTTATTCTATTAATTTTGTCTGGCCTCTGTTTTTAGGTAGCCCCAAAAGGCATCATTGTCATCAGTGGAGATGGGAATGAGATTGCTGTCCCTGCTCCTGCAGCACTGCAGTCCTCCAGGCTTGGGGGCCTCTTCCTGCAAGGACTTGGGCAGTCCCTGCCCTGGAGCCTGCTCCATTCTCAGAAGGAGCACAATGTTATCTCACTTTTGGCTGGAGGTTTGTCTCTCTAGACAGGAATTTATAGCTGGGAGACCGGGGAAGAAGGAGGAAAGGATTGTCAAGAGTTATAAATTCAGCCGGTTATAGAATGGTTTGGGTTGGAAGGCCCCTTACAGATCATCTGGTTCCACTCCCTGCCATGGGCAGGGACACCTTCCACTATTCCAGGTTTCTCAAAGCCCTGTCCAGCCTGGCCTGGAACACTTCCAGGGATGGGGCAGCCACAGCAGCTTAACAAATGTTACATTTCTGTTTATGAAAAGGCTCTTTGGTGAGCTGGTAGCCATTTAAACAGCTCCCTTAATATAGTGCAGTCTCTCAGAAAGGCCAGCAGTGGATTTGCAGCACCTGAGATGGATGAGATGGCTCCTCTGCTTTCACCAGGAACAATTTATTTACAGGGTGAGGCTGTCAGCCCGGCCTGAACGCTGCCAAAGCTGGCAGGTCTGCAGGATGAGCTTTTGTTGGGTTTGTATCTCCAGCTTCTTCAGCCAAAGCAACCCTGCTCAGGCCACAGCTTTGTTCTGAGAAGAATGAGATGGTCAAAAGACAGCCCCTGTTTGCTCTTGCCAGCTCGTCCTGCCTGGTGCCTCGTGTGTTTGGCATCATGCTGTGTGGGATGGCTTGGAGCAGAAATGAGAACTGCAAAGGTGTTGTTGCTGGTACCTCCATGGAGAATCAAAGCCTGATTTTTCTCTTTAGGTGGGAATTAGCTGGGGGAGTGACTCACTCTGCTGTTGAAGCAGCTAATGCTGCCTGCAGAATTATCCTGGCCACTGCAGCTTGGACTCCCCGCTCGCTCTGTTCCAGTTGCTCCTGGCCGTATTTAAGATTTGTAATTGTGGCAGCTCTCGCTTTGCTGCTTGCTAAGCTGATGAGGGGGATCAACAAGAGAGGTGGGAGGAACTGTTGGGAAAAATCAGGGATTTCATGGCATCACAAGAATGCCAGAGCTCAACCTGGCCTAGCTTGTGGCCTCCTTTTTTCACCAGGAGAGATCAAATACCATGAGCTTTGGATCTGCTGTCTGTAGCAGATTAATGTTTCTGTTCCACTGGAGCCTATGGCTCGGAAATAATGACCTGGTGAGAGGCACATCAAAATAGTCCATAGAAAGGTCATGATAACAATTACAGGAGTGTAATAAAAGCAATTAAGTATTCACAGCAGCTTATTCCTTGGTAAGGGTGGAGATATCCCATTTTGGAGAGGAGCAGAGGTCAGGCAGTGGAAAGGTGAGGAGCATATTTGATGTGGCAGGTAATGAATCCCTGACTCGAGCAGGGTGAGAGTCCCTCTCATCTGTGCTCAGGGCTGGGCAGGAGCAGGGATCAGCACAGATTATGGAGAATCCTTCTTTTACACCTGCTCTGAAAGCTGCGAGGCAAAAAAAAAAAACCTGCAGGACTTTATGCTGTGGAGAGGCAGCGAGAATTTTCAGCAAACCCCAGTGATGGTAAAAGTCCTTCAGGGAGAGGGAGCAGCAGCAGGATGCTGGAGCCTCCTCCAGCAAGGAGGGGAAGGTGCACAGCCTCAGCATCTTGTTCCTGGGCTGAAGGGAGAGGGATGAGAGCATTCCTGGGCTGAAGGGAGAGGGATGAGAGCATTTCTGGGCTGAACAGAGTGGGATGGGAGCATTCCTGGGCTGAACAGAGTGGGATGAGAGCATTCCTGGGCTGAACAGAGTGGGATGGGAGCATTTCTGGGCTGAACAGAGTGGGATGGGAGCATTTCTGGGCTGAAGGGAGAGGGATGGGAGCATTCCTCACTCCACAGGCTTTATCTGCCGCTCTGCAGGCCTGTTCCTTCAGCTCTGCCAAAGGGTTTGTAGCCTGCATCCTCTGCTGTGTAAAGGCAACATTTTGCTGCCAAGGTGATGGTGTAACTGAGATTGAAGGCTTGTATGTGTGCAAAACCCTGCAGTGTTTGAAATGGAAGCAGGAACAGCCGTCCTCAATCTGCTTTTTTTTTGTTGTTGTATGATTCACAAGGGGGAATTCTGCTCCTTGAAAAGAAAACACGTTTCCCGTGCCAATGTTGCGACACTTGTGGGGGCAGTGCCGGTGTCTGCAGGGCAGCATTGATCCCTCAGCTCTGGGTGTGTGCATCACCTCCATCCATGCCAAGGCTGAAGGGGGTGAGGAAGCAGGCTCGGGTTTAAGTGCCTGGTGTTTGGATCCGCAGCAGAGCTGGAAATAGGACCCCGGTGTCTGGGTTCTCCGTCTTCTGCTAATCACAGCACCCTTGGTGGATGAAGCCTTTCTCCAGTCTGCTGGTGATGGTGCCCAGGGCTGGGAGCAGAGCTCGCAGTGGATTTGGGGAAGGAGAGCTGTCAGTGCTGTCTGGGGCTGGCGCATCTCCTGCTGCCGCTGCTCTGGGATGTGGAGCTGGGACTGGAGTTCCACTCCCTGCTATTAACCCCGGGCTGCTCGGTTTGCTCCCCTCCACAAGCAGCCTGCTGGCTCCCTTCTCCTTTTCACTGTGGTGGGATTTTTGTTTAGCAGCAATTTCACCTTTGTTGCGGGAGCTGCGAGCAGGGCTGGGCGAGAGGCAGTGTAATTAAAGTTTGTTCAGACAAAGGCGCTCGGTGACGAGATGCAGTGTTGCTGAATCCACAAGGGGCACAATTAACTGATAAGAGTAAACTAATTGTTATTCATATTAAATTAGGGCACAGGTGATTTGGAAAATCTATAGACACTCCCATATGCTTTGCAATTTTGCATTGCAGATTATGGTTTTATAAGGCCCTTCTGGGATTCGGATTAGAGAGGCAAAGTGTGGAGCTGTATCTAAACTGAACATACTCCTTCCTGATTAACTACATGATAAAAACATAAATGTGACCATCAGAGGATTTATCACTGTTTGCATACTAATTTTTCTTTGCCAGCCACAAACACAACAGGTTGTTTTTTTATATATCCCAGTGATTGTGTTTAGTGGCAGCTTGGTAAACCCAGACAAGGTGACGCGATTCTTGTGTTTGCAATGATAATTTGGAACTGGGGGTTAATAGCAGGGAATGGGGATGTGGCAGGGACACGACTGCCACAGGAGCTGGTTCTTTTGTGCCGTGCCCTCATGGTGTGTGGATATTTGCTCACCCTGCCAGGATGAGGTGAGGCCACAAAGAGTCTCCCCACACTGCCTGGGAACACCAGGCTGGAGTTTTTGGAACAATTCTATATCAGGCTCTGTTGGTTTAAAACATCTCTGAAATGAATATTTATAAATGGGACACAAAAAAAGAATCTAAATTGCTTGTGTGATCTTGGGACGTGAGATATTATGATTATTTATGCGCTTCTATGTCTCGCTTTATCAGTTCATTGTGCTGCAATCCCAGAGTGTCACAAGCTGCTCTTGAAGGAGGCTCTCTCAGCAAGAACCAAAACTGCCTGGAGAAGCTGTGGTGGAAAATGTGGGGACAGCAGAGCAGGAAATGGGGCAGAGCATGTGCCAAGAGCACAGCTGGAGTGTTAAGGAAGAGAGAGATGCAGGCTTGGTCTGGCTGCTGAGCCTCCTGACCCCTAAAAACAGAGACTGTGACTTTTGTCATCCTGAAGTCCCCATTTGGAGGTGTCTCAGCACACCCAGCAATAATTCCAGCAGTGCCTGCAGGTGTTGGCTCCCTCTCCTCCCTTCTCAAGCTGTGGCATCCAGCAAAGACAGAAATTCCTGACCTGTGTGATGGGTGCGAGGAGGGTTTGGAAACGGAGCTTAATCACAGAGCAACGTGGAGACAGCTGCTGGTGTTTGTTTGCTGAGAGGGTGCTTCCCAATAAATTAAAGCCCCTCAGAGAACACTTTGGTGCATGATTTAGCACCGTCTGTGCCGTTCTGCTCTCTGAGCAATCTCTGCCTTGGATCCTGGCCAGGGTAATGTCAGCTGGAGCTGGACAAGGAGTCTGGGGGTTATTGAGGCACTCCTGCCAGCTCCCTGCAGGGTGTTACACCATTTCCTCCTGCATGTTCCCCTGAGCTCAGCTCACCTGTGGTGGGTCTTTAGCCCATGAAGAGTTTCTTCCAGGAGGTTAAGGAGCACTACTGTCCGTGGGGAGCTCCACTCAAAGCTCTCATCTCCTGGCTCTGAGCTGATGCAGGCTCAGGCTCTCAGCAGGGCAGAGAAGAGGGGACTTGTGTTAGGCTGAGGTGTCTTTACTGGAGGAAATCCGGGTGGAAAAACGCCAGGCTGGGGCTTAATTGAAGGGGAGAGCACCACCTGCTGATACAGCACCACGGCTCCTCTGGTCTCCTGTGCCTCTGACCTGCTCCTGAACTGCTATGCACAGGCTGTGAAGCGTCCTGAGGGCTGCACCCACACATCAGGGAGCAGAAACATCCTCCATCCGCTTCCAGAGCCTCGGTGGGGTGGACAGCTCCTCCCTGCTGCCAGGGAAGAAAATGTCTCCCTGTGCTCCAGGAGGGAAGGAAGCCTGTTGGTCTCTGGCCCTTGGTGAGTAACAGCCAGGACAGCAGCTGCTTGTTGGAGGATATTTTTGACAACTGAAGTAGGAGCAAGGATCTGTTCCAGAGGGTGGGATGGGCTGGGGTGACTGAAGGGAGCACCATAAACACATTGGGTTGGGGGGTTTGGTTGGATGGAGGGTGAACACAATTTCTGGGTATGAGCAGCTACAGCCACTGTGGGGAAAAAGGGGAATTGTGTCAGTTTAGCAAAGTTGCCAGACTTTGGCAATTTTTTCCTCCGCAGCCTCTCCCAGAGCCTCTGGTCCCTCTCAGCTGAGTGCCAAGGTGAGTGGGACTGAGCGACAGAGACACACACAGAGGCATTGCTCCCTCCCCATGGACAAAATTACAGCAGGACACACCCAGAGCTGCTTCTGGTGATCAGAGCAGCAGAACATGCAAAGACACTGCCCTGACATTTCCCAAGGATGTCCCTTTGAACCTTCAGGGTTCAGCCCTGAACCAAGGCCAGGGTTGGGTCCAAGGAGCTCAGGCCTGGTGTTTCAGCATCTGGCCCATGCCACTCCTCTCCCCGTTTCTGCAGGCAGCTGTATCTGCAGCCTGGCACCACAGGGCGATGATAACCTGGGGAAACTCTCTGAGGGGAGCTCATTCCTGTGCTCAGGCAGGAGAACGAGGCAGTGCTGCTGGTGTGAAGCTGTGGCTGGGGCAGCAGCAGAGGCTCACAGCCAGCTTAGATGCAAGGGGGGATCTCTGCTGCTGCTCCCAGCAGCCCAGCACCGTGTCTGTGCGTGCTCTGCTGAAACATACCCTGCTGTTTACCGAGGATTTGCCCTCGTGCTGTTCCCTTTGCCCCTCGCAGCCTCGGTTGTTCACCCAGGGAGAGGCACCGCTCGTGTTCGTGCCTGGCCGCGGCGCAGCTCCGAGCGCGGATGCTCCCGGCACTGCCAGATGGCAAACACGGGGGAGAGGAGAAAAGGGAGCTGTAGTTCTGCTTCCTCACAGGAAAAAAGCCTGGCAGGAACGTGCCTGCCCCGGCTCTGCTGCTGCCTGGCTGTGGAGCTGGGAAGGGCAAGGCAGAGCGGGGTCAAGGACTGAGCCCCAGGGTGGCTGGGGCAGGCACAGGGTGTGGGGCTGGGAGCATCTCCTTTGGGTTTCCATGTGCCTCCAGCCCTGTGGTAACAAACCTTACATAAACCTAGCCGGAAGCACAGCATTAATATTTAAAAAAATGGCATTTAAGGTATTGGATCTATGCTGTATTCTCCAGCAGTGTCTCTGTGTTTGCGTGTGCGCGCTCACGCTCCGGGCTTTGTTTTCCTTTTCTAGTGGATTGTTGTGTGTATGTATTTTACTCGGGGTGTTTTGTGCTATAATAAGAAGGGGGAGGGAGCAGGGAAATGCTGCTCTGTTTATACACATTGCTGTCAACAGCGATGCTGCCTCTTCCAGATTCGCATCCTGTGTGAAGCTCCCTGGATCCAAAGAGCACATTTCCCCCTTTATCCCAGGATCCTGCAGGAGGACTGGCTGAGCCTCTCCTCCCATTCCCCTCTTGCTCTCCTCTCCTGGAATCTGGCCCTGGGGAGCACAGCCCCATCCAGAGTGCAGACAAGTGGATATGTGAAGGTTCAAAGGGACAACCTTGGGAAATGTCAGGGCTGTGTCTTTGCATGGTTGTTCTGCTGCTCTGATCGCCAAAAGCAGCTCTGGGTGCGTCACGCTGTAATTTTTGTCCACAGGGATGAAGCAATGCCTCTCTATGTCCTTCCTGAGCTTCCTTGAGACTTTTCCCAATGCTTTCCACCTTTGTGAGTGTTATGAGGCACTGGTGCAAGGCTCAGACTGAAATGTTACTGCTCACCCATAATTTTTATAAATCTCAGGTGTGGCACACCTCCTTCCCCTCCCCCCTGAATTTTTACGTGTTTAGGTTTTGTGGCACGAGCATTTTTATGCCTCTTCTCATTTTTTTTTCCCCTGAAATATTCAGTGAATGTGCCCTTTTCTCATTCTGATATGGGCCTCAAGGGACAGATCCTTCCTATCCATCTCCAGCATGCCATAACAGCCTGGGACACGCAGGGAAAGCACTGGGTCTGAATCCACCCTCTTGATATAAGTGGACATTATGCATTTTTAATAGTCATGGAGCTCAGTGAAACCCTTAGTACTAGCTGAGCTGGCACAAAATTCCCAGGCAAGGAGTCTTTGGAGCTGATCTCTCCCTAGGTACCTTGCAGAAAATGAGACCAAGGACAAAAAAAGGCCACGTTCCCTTTGATCGCAGGAGCTGCCGTGTTTTGCAGAGGAGGTGGCTGAGCAGGAGCTGCCTGGCTGTGCATGAAGGACTCTGGGCTGGCAGTCCTTGCTCATCCTGTTCTTCCACAGCTTGCAGGGAGAGGCTGCTTAAAGTTCCTTCCTTCCAGCATCACCCTGGACAATGTTTCAGCATGGCCTGAAGGCGTCATCTCCCTGGCTTTGTGCAGCAGAGGCTCTGCTGGGCTCAGCAAAGCTCATTTCCACCTGAGGCAGTGGTGTGGAGTCCTCCAGCTTGCCCCACTTCAGGAATAAGGAGTGTGGGAATCCCTGTCCCTCTGATGATGCAGCTGGGATTTATCAGTGGGCCTCCATGGCTGATCATTTCTGGGTAATGTTTGGGTTTCCAAACTTCTCAGCAGAAATCTCTGCATCCCCTGGAGATGCACGAGTTAAAACTGGAGTCTGAATGCTGAATGGATCAAAAAGTCCAGTGAAAATGGTGGGAATCCCTGGTGAAGATCACTGAGGTTGCTCCACGCTGTGGATCTCACATCCCTGTGTACTCGAGCTTTCCCCAGTCACCAGAATGTTTGGGTTTTTTTACTTTGTTCTTCCTTTTTTGGTAAAACATAAGTAAATCTGTCTATACCTACAGGTTTCCATGGCACTGTAACCTTACAGAGAGGGAACAGCAGGGGAGTATCTGTGGATCTGTGCACGTCCACTGTGGAACAGGAAGAGATGGTGGTACCTGGAGAGGATTGATGTGGTTGGAAGCAGCTCAGGGCAGATGAAAGGTGCCTTGCCCCCAAGCTCAGCAGTGACTTTTGGCTCAGGTTAAACTGCCCAGCTGTGGCATTTGGAGCCACACTCACTGTGGTGTTTGGCCAGCTGGGAGAGATGTGCTGCTGAGCGTGAGTCAGCCCTGCTGGGTCAGCTGCAAAAGGGCAGGATCAGGAGATAAGACCTTTGCTCTCCCTGCCCTTCAAGCCCTGCCTCCTCCAAGTGGTCCCTAAGGAGGAAGAGAGCATCCCTCTGGTTCTGTGCATGGATAGAGGTCACACACGGGTCCTGTGTTCCTGCTGGGCTCGGTGCAGATGTCACAGCCTAGTCACATCCAGACCCTCCTTCCCACAGGAAATCACGCTCCTGCTGCCCTTTGTCCAGTGCCAGGACCCTTGGTCAGCCCCCAGGAGGGACATGGGGTATTTGGTGTTTGGGTGGGGATGGCTGAGCGGGGCTGTGGGCAGGCTGGTGCTGCATGGAAGGGGAGTGGGATGAGATGTAAGGAGCGCTGCCCACTGCTCCCAAAGCCCAGGTGGGCTCAGCTGGGAGCCATCGGAGCAGGCACAGCCAGAGAGGAGCTCTGGGGCTCTGGCAGTGGGGCTGAGCTCTGCCTGCCA
This sequence comes from Pseudopodoces humilis, assembly GCF_049639895.1. NCBI lineage: Eukaryota > Metazoa > Chordata > Aves > Passeriformes > Paridae > Pseudopodoces > Pseudopodoces humilis. Next base: position 3,260,067 of record NC_142224.1, on the reverse strand, counting down.
CCCCGGGGGCTGGAGGGGAGCAGAGCCTGGCACCCAGCATGTGTTCCCCTTCTGAGCTTCCTCTGAGCGATGCTGAGCCCCCTCACCCCAACCCCATCCCTATCCTCATCCCCATCCTCATCCCCATCTCATCCTCATCCCCATCCCTATCCTCATCCCCATCCTCATCCCCATCTCATCCTCATCCCCATCTCATCCTCATCCCCATCTCATCCTCATCCCCATCTCATCCTCATCCCCATCTCATCCTCATCCCCATCTCATCCTCATCCCCATCCCTATCCTCATCCCCATCCTCATCCCCATCTCATCCTCTTCCCCATCTCATCCTCATCCCCATCTCATCCCCATCCCATCCCCACTCTCCCGTGAACCGGGGGAGCGGCTCCCCTTGCCCGCGGCCGCCAGTTCGGTGGGTGATGATGAGAGTGAGGAGAGCAGGAACCAATTCCTCAAGGGACCATCTGGGAGCCTTCCCTGGCTTTTCCTCCTCCCTGTCGCAGGGAGCGGTGCCCCTGGCTGGGCGGGATAAATTGGTCCCGACCATTAGCAGCGCAGGTCCTCCTCTGGCAGGGAGAGGCTGTCGGCGCTGCTCTGGATACAAAGCAGCCACGCTCTGGCTCCTTCCTCCCGCATCCCGCTGGCCTCCTCCTCCTCCTCCTCCTCCTCCTCCTCCTCCTCCTCCCTGTTTGCTCGCTCCCTCCCTCTCCCCGTCTCTTTCTTTCCCGAACGCCACGCTGCAGAAGGCAGAGCTGCGAGCCGGAGCTGCACGGAGGCAGAGCAGGAGCGGGGAGCTCTCCGAGGCTGTTCCTTTGCGAGTGAAACACAGACAGGGATGCGATGAAGCAGCGTCGTGGTTGCCGCCTGGATTAAGAAGGAAAACATTTTTTAAAAAAAAAGAAAAACCACCCAAAAAACCCAACAAAAACACCACAAAGCCGGACGCAACAAACGAGGCGAAAAGGGAGGAGAGAAGGAGGCGGAGGCTGCTGGGGGAGCCCGCTCGGATGGGCGAAGAGGCGCTTTGAATCGTGCCTCTGTTCCCAGGGATTAAAGCATGAATGGGAGCAGCTTCCCGGCCACGATGGACAGAGAAGGCGGCTCCGGCTGTGGGAATAAGGTAACTCTTGCCTCCTGTGGCTGCATGGCTGAGCCGAGCAGGACACAGATCCTTTATGCACAGGGTGTGTGGATGCAGCGGGCAGGGAATGGGAGGAAGCAGGAGACACTCGGAGCGATTTTTCCCAGCCCTGGCAGCGCATTGAAAGGACGCAGAGCGGGTCCCGGGGGCTGCAGTGCTGGGATCACTTTGCCCCCCTTTGCCTGAGGACACCGAGCTGCTTTCCCCGGGGAACGCTGCCTGGCTTAGGGGAGATGCGCCCGTGTCTCGCCTCCAGGAGCTGCCAGCATCGCCCTCCCAGCCCTGCCCCTGCCCCGGGGCTCCCCTCGGGCTCTCGGGGACCACAGTGGCCCTGCACCTTCCGTGCATCCCTGCAGGATCAGGGCAGGGAGGTGAGAGGCCAGCCGTGGCTGCTTTTCTCTTCCCTTGGTCATCCTTCGCCTTCCCTTCGGAAGGGATGGGATTCAGGAGGAGGGGGAACTGGAACCTCTTTCATTCGTGCCAGCAGTGCTGAGAGCCAACTTTGAGGCTGCTTAAAGGGAAAAGCTTCCCAAAGTGCTGTCTTTTGGGGGAACTGGAGATGGCTGAGCAAAGCTTTGCCATCTGAGGAGGGATCTCTGTGTTGTGTTATGGAGTGGGAGTGGGAGGGGATGAAAAACAGTGATTGTGAGGGAGAAAGTCAGCGCTGATCGATGAAGCTGCCCACAAATGATGCTTTTCTCTCCCTGATGGGCCTCTCTTTGACTCAGTTCCTGGGTCTCTGACTGTGAAACTCCAAATTTCTCTCAGTCAGAGCAGAAAGCACAACTTCAAACAGTGCTGGGAGGTGTCTTAACCCAGCTGTTTGGGAAAGCCCCGAGGAGAGGCCGATGTTTCCAGCTGTGGAGCCCCTATCCAGTCATTCCCAGCGAGCAGAGCTCTTGCCTGGCCATCCCTCACTACCTTGGGCAGGATCTCACTGCTGCAACATCCATTTGCTCCGTGCTGGCTGCCACATCCCCCTCCTCCCCTTGCCTTCGGGGGCTTCTTGATGGCTCCTGGCATGGGGTTGGGAAGCATTTGCTTTGATTACTGAAATAATGATGTGTCCCAGAAGTCCTCACTGGAGTGAGCAGATCCTGAGCTCCGGAGTGCCTCGGTGGCTGTAAGAGCCTGCAAGAACATTTAGGGAGTTTGTGGCCCAATGTGAGGGACTGGCAGAGACTCTGGAGTCTCTGGCGCTGCTCTGCACACACTTGGATTGTTGGTGCCCCTGAACACCCACCTCAGAGAATGGATTCACCAAGACTTGGATGGAAGGTTTTTAGGGCTGGGATTTCTTGGTTTACCTGGCAGAGGTGGGACTGAAAGGGTGTGGAAAGGAAAATGGAGGCACTGGGGAAAAGATGGGGAAAAGATGTGAAACTCCAAACTCTGGTTTCTGTGCCAGCCTCGAGGAATGTAGAAGATGTTCTGGTGAAGGAATTCAATATCTAGGAAGAGTATTTCCCCCAGGAGGGTTAATTCTGTGGTCAGGGCTTTGGAAATGGCCAAAGCCAGCAGGACAGTGGGTGTTGCTATAATGGGAAGGCAGCTGATCAATAATTTTATTTTCCTGTCTGAATATTTATGGGTGTGGGGAAGGCAGAGGAAGAAACATGCAATCAATGATGTTGGCTCTGAGTACATTCCCATTCCAGCTGGGTTAGAAATCCCCTCCTGCACCCATCCATAGGAATTCCTAGGGAAATGCTGTGGGATTCCCAGCAATGCCCCCACAGCTTCAGTGGGAGCTGCCTGACCCAGCAGGGTGCAGAACAGGGAACACAAACCTCACATTTTGATTCTCTGGGACACAAGAGTCAGAGAGCCTCCACAAGGGTCTCCCTCAGTGCAAGTGTCCACAAGAGGAGAGGGGGAGCGCTTTCCCACCTGGCTTCCCAAAGTTTCCTGACCATTGGGGTGGCTCAGTGAGCACACAGTGCCCCAACCCTGGCAGGGGCTGTCACCCTGTCTGTGTCACAGCTGGCTCAGTGCCACCAGGGCCAGCAAGTCTGTGCCTTCATCCTCTTCATCTCCAGAGCCCAGCCAAGCTCAGGGATGCTGGATTTCCTCTTCCCTGCCTGGCTGCCGTGCATCTTTCTGGGGTTTCTCTGCAGTTATGCACCCCCTGAGGCAAGGAGAGCTGTGAGTGCCTCCAGAGTGCAGGGCTGGTTGGGTTTTAGCATCCTCAGCCCTGCTGCATCCTCCTGGCAGCCCTCTGGGGGATCTGGCCTAAGCTCACCAAGAAACCTTCCAGGACTGAAGTGTGAGCACATGCTCTCCCCTTGGCCAAGGCTGGCTGCTCCCTGCCAAAATGATGCTTTCTGAACCCAAAACAGGGTGTCTGCTCTTTCAATCTCCTCCAGCCCCCTCCTGTTGCCACAGCAGAAGCCTTGGGAAATGACAAATGCTGTCTTAAAAGGGACACCGGGGCAAATATTGCATTTCATTTTTCAGTGGTTTTTGCAGACTTGCCTTTTGAGATGATTTTGCTCTCTCTTGCCCTTGTTCTATTTCTACTGGCTCAAAAAAAAAAAAAAAAAAAAAAAAGTTGTGCAAAAAAGCAATTTTTAGTTCCTCCAACAGAACCCAGTGGACAGATCTGAATCCAGAGGAGGAGAGGATGTGGTCCTTTCTTGCATTTCTGTGCATTTTCTCCAGCAGGGATGAGCAGTGCTAGGGGCTGCCTGGATTTTCAGCAAGATCCCTGACTTCTGGGGATACAGCAAGCCTTGCTCAGCATCTTCCTCTGTGACCATGCCCTCTGTGGCTTCCTCACCCTCTGCTTTTCCTGCAGGCCTTCATTTCCTGCCTTGAAAAGTTAAGTGGGCTGCAGCTGTAAGTTGTGTTTAGCTGGAGAAGCGTTTGGTGTGGCTTCAACCCACCCCAAGGCAAAGATCCTTCTGGAATCAGTGTCCTTGGAAGGTGCCTCTGCAGTGGCTGCTTTGTGGGTCCTTTTTCTCTGTGATGTGTTGGCTGTTCATGTTTTGCCTCTGGGGATCCTGACTCGGTCACCTGCCCGTGTTTTGCTGCTGTGGTGGCAGGAGTGACCCGTGCCAAGCACGAGGGCTGAAGGGTGAGGACGGACTCTCCCTTTTCCTCCTGCATTCCTTGACTTTTTGTGTTTGGGTTGGCAAGTTGGCATCAGGGCTGGATTCACCTCCAGGGGCTGCTGGGGGATTTGCTGAGCAGACATCATGGGCTGGGGGGCCCATAATCCATCTCCTGATGGGGACACAAGGAGCACCCCCAGTGCCACGGTGTGTCAGGCACTGCAGAACCGTCCTCCAGTTGGAATGGGAACGCCACATCCCCAGGGAGTGAGAGAGTGGACAAAGGATTCACAGTGCTGGGGAGCAGATCCTGCTCTCTCAGTGCTCTGTCCCAAAAATTTAGCCAGTTTAGCCCTCCTCCCCTCATCCCTCTCCCTCTGTGGGTTTTTTGGTTGTACCAAGTGACATTTCCCAAAGGACGTTGTTCACAGGCTCAGAGAATTATTCCTGGGCAGGAAAACACCTTGGAGCACACTTCCACACCCATTTTTTCCATGCTGGAAGTGAGTTCCTCCCCTCTGCACAGCGCTGTGCAGTTGTTCTCGCTCTGTTCCTGCCCTGCCTGGGTACCACAGAGCCTCGAAACAATTTCCAGCTGCAGCGGTGCCTCTGAAATCCCTCCAGCCCTGCTCTCCCTGCCAGCCACGGGCAGCACAACGCGATATGCCTGGCTGTGACAGCACAATAAATAGGGAATGCTCGAGATCCCCCTTCTGCCTGGATCTGAGCTGTTCTCCTAAAGCCAGGACAAGAGCTAAGCTTCTGTACAGGGATTTTTGTGCTGTTCTGGAAGAGCAGTGGAGAGGGAATTGAAAGCTGTGGCTCAGAGGGAGAAGTCTGCTCACCCCCAAAAGGTGAGGAACCCTTTGCTTTAGTGTTCTGAAGATTGGGCTGTCACCTCAGGTAGGTTCAGCTATAAAAAAAAACAATAGAAATAAGGAAATAAGAAAAATAAGAATTTCCAGGGTGAAGCTCACCTGATGTAAAGGAATTCCCCTAAAATAGACTAAATAAACCCTCCCTGCTGTTTGCAAGAAGAATAAAGACAGCCAGCTCTGCTGAGGGGATCTCCCTGCTCCTATGGCCCTGCAGGGAGCAGGAGAATGAGACACACTTCACTCTCTGACAGGAGAAAGAGCCATGGGATTGGCTCAGTTGCCTTGCTGGACATAATTTCTAAATGCCTTGCAGGTTCCTCTGCAGATTTGGCACCTGAAAGGCAAAAAAAAGCAAAAAAAAAAAAAAAGCCAATCCAGGAGAAATACCCTGAGCCTGCCTCAGCTTCCATTCAGCTGGAAAGAGCCCCAGAGCAGAAGGATGGATGCTGAGGCTGTGCTCTGGATTTCATGAATGGATGAATGTAGAGACGCAAGAGGGGATTTTGAGGGGATTTGGAAGCCTGCTCCAGGATTTGTCTGGCACACAGAGCATTTATAATACTTCCAGCATTATCATAACATAATGCCAGCATGATGTGGGGCCCACTCAGGCTCTTGGTGAATAAAAAGCAGCATTCCTGTGGCTATCAGGGGGACAGGGATCTCACTCTGGATAAGCTGGAGTTTGCATAGTCCAGACTCTTGTCCTGGTGGCACCAAGCAAGGGCTGGGATGCTCCAGTGTGAGCTGTTTGAGTGTGTGTGAGTGCCAATGTGACACTGGGGTGGGTGCCTGGGTCACCTCCCCTTGGTCCTGGCTATAAGATTCCACCTTGGAGTTCTGGCTGAACTCCCTGGATTTCAGCCTTTGTGTTTTCCATCTGTTCAGCAGCTCCTACAGCTGAAGAGGAAAGGTGTCCCAATGAATTTCTCCTCACTGAGGTGGCTCTGTGAGGGCCAGGACTGTTCTCACTGGGAAATGGCCCTGGGGGAGTTCTTCTTTTTAGGGAATGAGCAAAGGCTGGGGGGTGGCACTGCCCTGGCCCCACAGGCTGGCTGATCTCTTAGGGTTTTTCCATCTGAACCCCACAGACTGTGGCACAGGAGGTAAACCTAGAACTGTGCTGGGACCAGTGCATCCAAGTGAGATTTTTCCAGCTTCACCTTATGTCAGCCTCACCCATCCATTTCAAAAAAACCAAAAGAATACAAATAAAAAAAGCCACCCTACAGTCCTGTGGAATCATTTTCCCAAGGCCTTCCTTGCACAGCAGCAGCACATCAGTGCTGCAGCATTTCTGGGTGCTCCAGTGTAGGATTTAGGGCTTTTTTTTTGTGGTCTGCACTGGAGTGTTTTGCTCTTTTTAGGAGGGCTGTGGGTGCTCACAGTGTGGTGAGACACACATGGAGCCTGCCTGTTCTATCCTGCTCCTGCTCTCCTGCCCAGGCTGTGCCATCAGCACGGAGCAGCACTCCTGGGAGCATTTCCTGCGTGTGTGGCTGAGGGGCAATGCTGAGAGAAACCATCCACCGGGTTTCACTGGGTCCAGGAGCCCAGAGCGGGGCTGGATCCTCACCACCACATCAGGAGTCAGGCTGGAGGGCAGGAGGGAGGCAGGAGCTGGCTGGTGGAGCTGTGGCTGGATGTCTCCCTGGTCTGTGGTTAAACCCTGTGTCCTGTGTCACTCCAGCCCAAGGGGAAGGCTGGGGTTTGTGGGGTGAGCAGGAGGTGAGGGACGCTGAGCTGTGCCCATTAACCAGGGACATGGGACAGATGATGAGGCTGGCAGGGCTGTTCCTCCTGCCCCTCACACAGCAAAGCCATCAGTCCCTGGGGAGGGATCCAAGCCAGGGCAGACCCACTCTGCTCCCCCTGAGCTCAGGCTGGGAACGGAGCAGCTAACACGGGGTTTTGTCAGGCTGGGTGCAGTACCTGGAGCCTATTTTGGCTCATGAATAACTTGATATTTCTCCTGAATAATAGATGCACGTGATGCTTGCTGAGAGGCAGAGCTGCGAGGGGGCTGGGTGTCTGAAGGAGGGAGGGAGGCACAGGGAGGGAGGCAGTCCTGGGAGCTGCTGGGGGCTGGAAAACTGGCACAGGTGATGTTTGGATAATGTAGATGTGTGACTGAGTCAGGCTGGTCTTTTTGTGTCTCCTGTGGTCAGCAGGAGTATACAAGTGTGTATTTATATAAAAAGATATGTCAGTGCAATACAGCAGCACCCAGCTTGGGCTCTGGGGCTGGGGAAGGTGAATATTTGTCATGATGCCATTTCCCTGCCTCCAAGAGGGGCTTCCTGTGGCTGGAGAACCATGTTTAAATCACAGGCAATGTGAATAAATCCCAGCACAGTTTATGCTGAGGGTCAGCAACCCAGGACAACCTTCCAGGGCAGGTTTGGGACAGCCCAGAGGCAGGACCTGAGAGCTGGGGGGATTTTTGGGAGGCACTGGCTGTGCTCAGATGCTTTGAGAGGCAGCCTCTCTCTTCCTGGAGAGACAGCTTTCACCTGACTTTCTAGTGGCACGTTCTGCTTCTAATTTGGGAGAGAGAGAAGGATAATCTGGCACAAGCCTGCCACCTTTGAAAGGCTGCCAGCCACTTTATGGCCCTCTCTGTCTGCCTGCTCCCTACAGCCTCGGAGGTGCAGGAATATTCCCTCCTGCCATCCCTGGCTCCCATGGAAGCTGCAGAGATGCAGAGCTCCAGGAGAGGCTGCTCTGGCTGTGTGATGTGGGCTTGTAGGGACAGCCAAGGGTTTGTTCACATGGGCTGTGATCCACTTGGATGAACAGCAGCTGGTTATGGAGATTGGAGCCACAGAAGTCACTGCTGATGAATAATTCTTCCAGTGTCTTTCTTATAATAGTGTCACATTCTCCAGGCATGACTCGGACGTATTCATCTTCCCAGAGAGTGCAGCTCCTGGAATGACCTTCTGTGAGGCTTTGGAAGTGTTTCCTTCAGTTTGTCAGCTCGAGGAGCATCGTTCCTGACAGGATTTTTAGCAGGGGACAAAAAATTGCAAGTGCTGAAATGGGGGAGTATTGAAAAGATGGGTTGGAATCTGTGTGGGAAAGGACAACTCTGTCTGAGACTGGGGAGCAGCGTGGTGAGAGCTCTGCTCACTCTTGGGTGGCCCAGTTTGAAGCCCCATCTCCCTGGGAGTTAGCTACTCTAAGTTATCAGTTCCTTTAACTCTGAAATTCTCCCAAGTGCAAGCAGGCAGAGTTCAGAGAGGAGCACTGAGAAGGGGCCTGGCAGGCATGACTGTGAATAAAACCACCCTGAGATCAATCCCCTGGCAGCAAGGGGGATCTGGCTGGATCTGGCTGGATCCTGCAGGTGTAGATACTGTCTCTGGCTCCAGCCTGGCAGGCTGGCCTCAGGAAAGAGGAAAAACGGCAATAAAAGGTGCCTTTCTATAAATAAAGCCCAAAGGAGGGGAGGAGGGGGAGCTGCCAAATTCTGCCCTTTGTGGAGGAGTAAGTGGCTGTGGCACTGGGAGGATTCAGGAATTCCTGTCAGGTGCTGTGCTCAGGGAAAGGCTGCACACCATAAATCTGCTGCTGCTGAATGTTTTGGGGGTTTTGCAGTAGCAGACACGTGTGGAAGGGGAGCAGGGGAACCTGAGCTTTGGGAAATCTGACAGCTGTGAAGCTGCTGGTGGCAAGGGATTTGTTACAATCCCCTGAAGCTGTCACCCCACACGTGCACACCCTTCCTTCCACCCGTTTGTCTTTTGAAAGTGCTGCCAGCACTGTTCCTGCCTTGCCTGGCAGCCCTTTTTGTCTTGTTGCAGAAGGCTCAGAAGGCAAGAGGCTCAGAGCTGATAACTCACCTGAGAGCCTGAGTTATCCTGGCACAGTGGGGGCTCTCAGGCTGGGGACAGAGAGTGGGGAAGAGTCCACATTTGGGATGGGATCAGCACAAGCCCCTCTGCTGCTCATGCCGTGGGACACTTTCAGCTTGTAAAGCTTGGGGTGCTTCCCAAAGCTGTGCTGCACTGGGTGGACATGGGAAAGGAGAGGATCAGGGAGTCCAGGGAATCTGGTTCCAAAGGCAGCAATGGCTTCGCTCTGTGCTGAGAACCAGCAAGCCCATAGAGGCTGAGACAGAAAATCCATTTTTTGTCAGCATGACAGCGACTGGGAGGACCAGGAGTGCCCAGATGTCCTCACTGATGTGCCACATCCCCATTTCCATAGCCTGCATCCGGCATTTCCCAGTAAAGCCCAGTCCCTCAGGCTGCAGAGTGGCCCCATGCAGCACTTTCAGAGCCCATGCAGCTCTGGTTCCTCCCTCTCTGTCTCAACCATCATTTCTGCTCTGGCTCATTATCAACTGAGTCAATGAGTTTAGTAACTCATGTTTTTAAAGATTAGTCATCTACAGGAATGACATTTGAAAGACTGACAGTTCCAATCAAATCACAAGGGCTGTTCTTGTGCTTGAAGACAGTTGTTTAATTAAAAAAAAAACCAACAAGGTAAAATCAAGCTGACTAATTAAGTGTGGTACCTTGGGCTGCAGCTGAGGGAAGTACAGATGTGGTCCTAGGAAGGAAGAAGCTGCCAGGCTGGTGTGGTGTGGGCTGTGCAGGCCTGAAGGGAGTGTGGTGGAGCTCTGTGGATGTTCCCTTAGCCCTGCTCCCTCCTTGGGCAGGGCACAGCCTGATCTCTGCCAGGCAAGGTTGGTGACAGTCGGAATAATAACGCTGTGATTTGCCTGCCTGATTTGAGATGTGCCATAATTACTGCGTGATTACAATATTCTTAGATCAGCCCTTACAAACCCCTCCAGTTCCTCAGAGCTCCCCAAGGGCTCATCTGGCACCTCACCTTGCAAGTTAAAGCCTGCAGGGGAGCCTGGGTGTCCCTCAGGCACGTCTGCAGCTCTGGCTGGCTCAGATGAGGGGTGTGTGCTGAAGCTGTAGATCAGAGCTCCCTGCTGCTGACACCACAGGGACGATTTGGAAGCAGGATGATGCTTGGCCAAGCAGGACAAGCTTTTCCAAGGGCTGAGGATGCTCCTGGGAAAGACAGGGGCTGGGGAGTGATGCTGGCAGGGGGACAGCACTTGGGGGTGCCTTTCTCCCTGTGACAACCTGGTGCTCTCTGAGTTATGAGTTGTGAAACTGTCAGCTTCATTCTGTCTCTGGCTTCTGTTTTGATGCCTTTTTGGGGCCACCTAAAACAGAAGCCAGACAAAATTCAGAGAATAAAAAGCAGTTCTATTTATTGAAGGGCCTTCAGGTACATTTAGGGCAGACAAAGCCCCCACAGGTCACAGGTTTTGACACTTTTCTAAGTTTGGTCCATTTGCACATTGGGGGTTCATCTCCCAATTCCAGCTGCAGGGAATGAAGGAATTTCCCCCAAGTTTGCTGCCCCCAACTCCCTTTTGTTTCCATTTCTCAGGCCTGAGGCAGTGAGGTGTCCTTGGCTGCCAGGCCTGGAGAGGAATTGTTGTGTCTGCCCAAAGTGGGGAAGCAGCAGCTCCCAGTGTGTGTGGAGTTTGGAGTTCCACACTGAGGAACGGCAGGATTACAAATGTGTGAGAAACAGAAAAGCTGAAATCCTGAGGTATCACTGTGACTGGCACTGCTATGCCATAAATCTGTTCCTGCAGTGCTGGGATGTGCTGTGGTGTTGCTGGGACGGGAGAGAACAAGGAATTACCCCGGGATCCTTGGCAGCTCCTCTGCAGTGCAAAGGTGCTTTGGAATAAGGCACAAATTTAAATGTGAGTTTACAGCCCAGACACTCCTCAGCTCAGATTCCCAGCCTGGCTGCTCTCGGTGCTTCTGACAATCGAAGCAGCTCCTTGGGGCTCCCCCAGCTCTGAGCAGCAGCTGTGGGGAGGAGCAGGGCGGAGATGCCGGCTGGGAATTGCCAGCACTGCCAGGAGCACTGAGCCTCCCCCGGGCAGGAACAGCCTCACTCTGCTCCCAGGAGCAAGGAACGCTCCTGGCTGCCTGTCTGGAGCATCTCCCAGCCTGGGCATTGCGGCTCCAACAGCAGCTCCTGCAAAGCAGTTCCTACTTCACCTCTCTCCTCAGGGACTTGTGCCTGCAGCACCTGCTGCTGTTTCCAAAAGTGATGGAGAATTTGGATGCCTTCATGTTTGTTTTTTTTAAAAAAGCGCCTTTAAGATATTTGATGTTTGCTATTGAAAAGATAATAATCATGTTTTTAAAAACTAAATCCCTTTTTAAGGTGTTTAGAGAGCCCAGTGGTGTCTTTCTGCAGTGGGAGAGGACAAGCTTGCTCACAACTCCGTGAGTTTCTTTCTCCCCTTTTATACATTAGAATCAGGTTATTAATAACTCTTTTTAAATAGAGCAGGATTTATTTTCTTCCAGAGGTAGGGAAGAACTCTTTAATTAAAAGTGAGTGCTGATGGCTGTGGGGCTGCTGAGCTGCTGCCAGGTGATGCCAAAGGTGTGTCCCACCCTGCTGTGCCCCCCTGGCACGGGGTGTGCGAGGAGAGCAGTCTCATCTCCAGGTCTGCAATTGTGAACTTGGGGAACTGGGAGATAAAATGAGGCCTTGTGGCTTGCTGGGCACAGCTCTGCCTGTTTGAGGCTTGGATTTGTGAATTTTGCCAGATGCCAGAGTGAGGGGAGGCGGTTCCCAGCGTATCCCAGGGCTCCAGACACACCCACAGAATCCTCCACTGTTAATTCACACGAGGTATAAAAGCCTGGGGCTTCTCTCAACCATCACCAGCACAAGCTGTGGGGTGGTGGAGGTGATGCTCCAGCATCTGTGAGCACCAGTCTGTCTCCTTTTATTGTCCTGTTGTGTTGTACTGGTTTGGCTTGTTAGGCTTCCTTGGGTAGAAGGAGAATGGAAAGTCCAGAGGAGGCCTTGACACATTTGGTTCAATGATTCAGCCTTGCACATCCCAGAAAAAAGCAGTTTGCTGGCCTGCAGGTTGGAAAGGTGAGGTTTTTCCTCTGGAAAAGTGAGGTTTGGTCATTCCAACCTGCCACCTGTTCCCATAGGTGTCACGTGGCAGCTCGTGCCTTCAAACCCCTTGGACAAAGCATATGCAAAGCCTATTATGGAGCTGGGGAATTTAACCTGATCACGTTGAAATTGGGTCATCCTTTGTTAATGTCACTTTTTCAGATCCATGGGAGTCAGCGGTGCACAAAATATCCAGTGCAGTGCAGACCACAGAGGTGGAAATAGAGAGCCTGGGAATGTGTCTGATGCTGGCAGTGCTGATGTGGTCTGAGCTGAGCAGAGGGGACAACTCCAGGTGTGTAGTGTCACCAGATGAGGAGACTTGGATGGAGAAACCCTTCAGTGAGCAAATTGCTGGAGCATTTCCCCACCATTCACCCACAAGCAACCTTAACCCACCAACTTTTCCCGAAGAAAAACAACTCCCAGTTGCCTTTCCATTTTGGAAGTGGGCTGTAAGTCAAACAGCTTTTCATCTGGGAGAGATGCTTTTTGAAAACCACGTGTGAAGTGCAGCGTTGATCAGGGAGGATTGGGTGCTGGAGAGGCTTCCTCACCCCAGACCTGAGTCAAGCCACAGCTTTCCTGGCTGGAGAGGGTGCTGCCAATCCTGGCAGGGCAGAGCATCCTCTGGAAGCAGAAAGAGTTCCTAAAGCTGCTGCCATTCCCTGTTCCCAGCATCCAGGACCCTCAGCAGCCTCACTGCTGCTGCTGCCCAAGTGTGTGACACATTTTTTTGCTCCTGCTTCGCTTAGCACAAGAAAGTTTCAAAGCCCAGGTTCAGCCCTTTCCAAAATCATTTAACAAAAGGATTCCTGTCTTTTCCAGCCTTGGAAATGATTTGGAGCAGGAAGGAGAGGAAGTGCAGTGCTTGTGGTTAAGGAAAATCAGGACAGCACTTGGGCACTGAGGTGATAACTGCGGTGTGAGAGCCTGTACAGGAAAATAAACACATTTAGGACAATAAATCCCATCTTTTCAGGCTTTCCCAGGAGATGGGCCCTGCTGCTGGAAGCAGTGGAACCTCGGGACTGTGTCACAACGTAAGAGCAGTGTTACCACACCTCCTGTGCTGATTCTGCCATGGAGGGGGGATTAATCTGGAGAAGAGAAAGTTTCTGATGCTTGTTAATATTTGGCTGAAGCTCTGAAACTCAAGGGTTTATATGTTTTCCAAACTGGTGGGTGGTTCATTCTAATTCTGGATATGCAGTTTATTCACATACACAACTAATCCTTTTTTGAATCCTGTTAAGTTCTTGTTCTTCTCAATATCCTGTGGCAATAAGTTCCAGCAGCTAATTGTGCTTGTGCTGAGCTCACTTGATCCACTTTGCTCATGCTTGCTTTAAAATTTAAGTGTTGTTCTGAGAAGCTTGGTTAATTTATTTTTTTTTTTTTCCTGGGAGATAATCTGTGTTCTTGATCCCATTTGTGGCAACAGGGCTCAGGCTGGAAGGGAAGGGTGGGCTGGGTTTTGCCTCAGCTGTTGCAAGGTCAGGGAAATTTTGTGCCTCAGTTTCTGTGGCAGCTTGGAAAACACAAGGAATGGCTCTGTAGCCAAGGCAAGTGCAGTGACTGTGGTTTGTAGGTGAAGCTGGAGAAAATACTGAGTGAAAAAACAGCCTCCAGAAACTGAGCTTCCTCACCAGGCTTTTCCAGCATCTCTGAATTTCTGAAAACTGAAAAGAAAAAATAAATAAAAGGAAAAGAAAAAGCATTATTTCTGTATTTCTGACCATATGAATTACTTTAATTTTTAAAAGAAGGAAACAAATGCTGGGTGAAGAGATGATGCAAACTCTCACCCTCCATTGCAGCATCAGCTCCAAAACCTGGATTCTCATGGATGAATCCAGGTCTCCTCTAGCTGGAAGGATTCTCCTGGAGAGCTGAAACACTTCTGATCATTCTCCCTCCCTTTGCTGACTTGCAATCCGAGGTTTGTGCTGCCCAGCTCAGCTCAGGGATGGCCATTCCCCCTCACAGCTCTCTGGGAGGACTGGCCTGAAAATCCTGTGTCCTTTTGTCCCCTGCATGGGGAGAATCTGAGCTTGAAACCACCACCCCTGATTAAATCCTCCAAGAAGCAGCAATTCTGTGTGCTCATTACTCAGTTCTGGCTATGTTCTGCTTAATAACTAAACACTAATTAGCTGCACAGTTTTGCTACTATACTTATAATAGCCCCCATTAAAGTTATGGGGTTTTTAGGCAGTAATGGCTTACAGAGTAATTAACGAGCAAGAGGCTTTTATTACTACCTTTATTTTTAGCCTGTGCTTTACAAGCCTGTTCTGCCAAATGCCAAAAATCTTAGACAGAGGCTTGGAGTGCCCATCCCCTGCCAAGAAGAGTGGGAAGGAGCAGGGATGAATGTGGAGCACCTGGAGCTCAGAACCGCTCCAGAATCCCAAAATTCCAGACTGGTTTGGGTTGAAGGGAACTTAAATCTCATCCAGTTCCACCCCCAGCCCCATCCAGCCTGGCCCCTTGTCCTGATCCTGCCTTGTTCCCAGGGACTGCTGTGCTGTGACCACCCCGTGCCTCAGTTTCCCCTGTGGGAAGCGGGCAGGACATCCCTGTACTGCCATCCCTGGCTCTGATTTCTGTGCCAGACGCCTGCCTGAGCCTGAATTCTGAATCCAGAAGGGAATTTTGGGCTTGTGGGTTGAGGTGGGGCAGAGCAGAGGCACCAACTCTTGTCTTGTGCCACTCCAGCATCACTTTTCCGCAGGGATCCGACCCAGCTGCTGTTCCAAAAGTGAAAGGTTTGTGTTTAGATTTTGGGAGGGAAAAGCCTTTGGTGAGAATATCCTGAAGTGTGAGTGTTTGTGTTCTTTGCAAAGCTTTTGTTGCAGGTTTTGGCAGCCTTTGTTTGTTATTTCCCGGCTTGTTTGGAGCACAACAAAGCCTTTGCTGTGTTTGTTTGGGGATTTTTTTGGGTGTGTTTTTTTCACATTTAGACAATGTTTTTACTCCAGTAAGATGTATAGGTACAAATTCAAATCAAGCCGTTCTTTAGTTTAACATTTTCTAAATCACTTCTCTTCAGTGTGGGCAAACCAAGGATTAATGACACTGGGGCTGAGCAGCCCCTGAGGAGGAATGAAGGTAAAAATGACTATAAAGGTTGCAGATCAAATCACTCCTTCCTATGGCAAGTGTCAGAGCTGATGCCAATTAACTTGATTTAAAAAAAGAACCTTCACTGTTTAATAATCCAGCATGTTACTAACACGTGGATCCAGGATTTATTAAAGCTTTTTTATTAGATCAGTGCCCTTTCCATATTGTCATTCCTCGACACCATTGCCCTCTGCCGGAGGATGGGGATTTCTTTCATCGTGTGGCACCCAATTCTTCCCAAAACCATGCAAAACTCCTTTCTTTTAGGAGTACTTTAACCCCAAAATCACTTACATTTGAGCCAGTGATTTGTGGCTTTCACCTCACTTTTCAAAAGTGGAAAAAAAAAAAGGCAAGTTACTTTCATACTTTCTGTAGTGGAAAATAGAGTTTGATTGTTTTAATTGATGTTTGAATTTGTTCCTCCCTCATTTCCCTGGGGAAGAGGAGATAGGAGAAGTTTAAATGTGACAATCTGAAGGAAGCAGGTTTTGTTTTGAACAATTTCAGTGAGAAAAGGAGAGTGGTGTTGATGGGGAAGGGCTACAGTGAATGCCTTGAAGAGGAGCATAATTTCTCCCAGACCAATTATTGTCTAGTGCCAGAAACAGCAACAAAAATCATAGCCTGGCTTTGGCAACAAGGGAATTTTGGGATTTAGGAAAGCCCTCTGTCTCAGGCTGCAGAGCTGTGACTCCTCTCAGCAGCAGTGTAAAATCACAGGCTTCCATGCAATTCCTGGCTGATGCTGCTCACAGGAGGAAATGGATTTCACCTTTTTCATTCAGCTTTGGCATGTGATGAGAGGGGGAGCGTGGCTTTGTGACACTGAGAGCCCACGTCACCTCACACCGAGGCACTCAGTGGCATCAGGGTGTTGAGAGGGAAGCTTGAAAAGCTCTGGATGGAGATTTCACAGTGCTCACAGCTGCCCCAGAGGAATTCTTACCACGTCCTTCTGCCAGGATCATCAATAAAAGCAAATCCCTTCAGGAATCAGCAGTGAGGAGATGCTGCAGAGCAGAGCCTGTGGTGCTCCCTGGATGTTGTTGGGCAGCTCAGGGTGCAGTGTGGCCAGAACTGGGGTCAGGCTCTGGCTCCGTGTCCCTGCCAGCCCCCCATCACCATCTGGGACCCAGCCTGGCCTCGTGGCCCTTTGGGGACATTCACTGCAGCCACGTCTGAGTGGCATCTGCAGCCCAGGAGCGCCGATGGTGCAAAGGGAGCTCAGCCAGCTCTGGGGGGACAGGGAAGGGAGCACTGGAGCATTCCCTGTGCCTGGCAGCTCTCCCTGCTGGGCCACGAGTGGGCTGTGCTGGCCCTGGGCAGCCCATGGTGACAGCTGAGTGACCAGGGAGCTGCTGAATGCTCCAGAGCAAATGGAAGGGAATCGACGCTGGGGACAGAGCAAATCACAATCATTGGAGCCTGCTCGTTCTCACCGGTGCTGAGGGGTTGGAAAGCAGAGCAGCACCCCAGCACAAAGCAGCCCATTTTCCATCGTGGCAAGCTCAGCCTGTCCCATGGGAAGAGGCTGAATTGAGCCTGGATGGGCAGGAGGCAGGGAAAAGGCAGATTTAAGGTAGGGGCTGTGTTGGAGGAAGCTGCCCATGACAAACATTTGGTGATGCCAGCCCACTGTGGCAGCTTGTGGGGCTGTGAATGGGCTCTGGGTGACTTTTTTAGCTGCTCTTTCCTCCCAGCCCCTCTCCAGCAGCAGAATCCTTTCCCTGGTGCATTTCTGGGGAAGGCACTGTACCGGGTGTTCAGCCTTTCCAGCTGCCCCATCTGGCCCTGCCCTGCAGGGATGCTCAGGGGACCTGTTCCAGCTTTGTCAGAGGATTCCAAGGATGCCAACACTCCTTGTCCTGTGTTCAGGCACAGTCAGCAACCACAGGGACGGCAGGGATGAGGCCAGATGCTCTTTCCTCAGGGCACTGTGCATTGGCAGATCAAGGCCAGCGGGAATTCTCTGGCTCCAGGAGCTGGACAGGGATGCAGCAGAAGGCTGATGCTTGCTGGAATAATTCCTCCTTTTCCTCCCTGGTTTATTTTGTCTGAATGAGGCTGCTTTCACCAATTCTGAAAATAAATGAGGGAGCTCTGACTGGAGAACTGGCTGTTTGCTAGAGTTGGCTGGAAATTTTCCTATGAGTTTTGGTTTTATATGCATGGGAAAAAAATTATTCACTGAAACTTGAGTTGAGGGACATTTACATGACATTTTAAGGACAAAGCCCAACCTATGACCTCTTTCCCTCTTGTTTTCCCTGGTAAATTAATGTCTTTGTGATTGAAGTGCTAATTTGGAAGAGCCAGGTTCTGTCCAGCCACTTGAATATTGCTTGATTGCAAGATTCCCTTAGAGGAAAAACCTGTCAGTTCTTGGAGCTATTTCACTCCAAGTGGGCTCAGTGCTGGGGGCTGGCTGTACAGTGGCCAAGGGAAACTCAGATCAATCCAATTTGGGCTAATCAGGGATCTGGACCTGGACTTCTCCATGCAATCAAGAAAAAGCTCTGGGAAAACATCTGTACAAGTAGCGTGTCACCGAGGGGATTTAAGGAAGGGACCTGATAACTCCCAGATCACTGTCAGCAGGAGAGCAGCGCTTTTCCCAGAGCATCCTGCTCCTCTGCAGTATCCCTGGGCTCTGCCTGCCTGCACTGCAGCCCTTTTAGCAGCCTCTAATGCGCTGCCCCACATGGGAGCAGCAGCACTAAACTGCTACCCGTGTTTGCAAACTGCCCACCGCGCGTGGCAGCCCTGCTAAGTGCTGTGCTTTGCTCGCCGAGGCGCCGGCATGAAATACAGTCTGCTTAAATCTTGTATGTGCTCGTGTTGCATCAAACTAAGCCATTGTGGCACTTTAATATACTCCAGGCACAGCACCTCTGAGAGGGAACCAACCTGAGCAGGCTGCTGGAAGCCGGAGCTAAAACTGGCTGTGCTAGAGCTGCCCGCAGGATGGGCTGAGCTGAGGGAATACTGATGGGAATGATGCCTTTTTCTGGGGCTACCAAAAAACAGAGGCCAAACAAAATTAAGGGGATAAAAAGCAGTTCTATTTATTGGAGGGCCTTCAGGTGCATTTAGGGCAGACAAAGCCCCCCAGGGGCTGCACCCAAAATGGACCATGGGTCATGGGTTTCCCACTTTTCTAAGTTTGTTCCATTTGCACACTGGGTGTTCATCTCCCAATTCCAGCTGCAGGGAATGAAGGAATTTCCCCCAAGTTTGCTGCCCCCAACTCCCTTTTGTTTCCATCTCTGGGGCCTGAGGCAGTGAGGTGTCCTTGATTGCCAGGCCTGGAGAGGAATTGTTGTGTCTGCCCAAAGTGGGGAAGCAGCAGCTCCCAGTGTGTGTGGAGTTTGGAGTTCCACACTGAAGGATTACAAATTACAGGATTACAAATGTATGAAAAATAGAAAAGCTGAAATCCTAAGGCATCAGGAAAAATATGGGATCACGTTTCTGTGCCCCAGGAGCAGAAGTGTAGCCACCCCAGGGCTCTGCCTGGCCAAGGGAGAGGATCTGGGGGGGTCACAGCATGTGCTGATGTGTCAGGCTGGTGTGGTGTGGTTATGGCAGTCTCTGCTCCTCCTGTGGGCTTGGCTGGCTTGAGGGGAAGGCTCTGTTCCACTGGGATGGCTCAGACAGGACTGAGAAGCTTTTACTCGGCTGACAAAAGGGACTTGCTCGACAAGGGGATGCAAAGGGAAAGCACTGGGTACCCAGCAGGCACCTCCCAGCACTGCTGCTGCTCACTGCCTCAGTGAGGTTTGTTCTTCTCCAGGAGAACTCTGGCACTTTCTCTGCCTACTGGCCTTTGCTCTGTGTTGCAGGTTTCCTTCCACATGAGTCCCTGAGGTTCCTGCTGGCAGCTCCAGCAGTGCCCTGCAGAAGTGCTCTCCTGCTCCTGGGCTCAGCAGCCAAGGCCCCTCCAAACCTGCTTCTGCAATGGGTGGGTTGTAAGCACTGGTAAGACCCACGAGTCGTGTCGCCTTGGCTGCTCTCTCCCTCTCTCGCGTTCTCTCTCTCTGTCCTTGCTCCTTCCTGCCCATTTATTTCTGTTCTCCATGTGCTCTGCTGTTCTGTCTCTGGGGTTTTCACTGTCAGGTAATGAGGAGCTGTGGGCCCAGTCAGTCTTGGAGATGCCGAAGAGACGAGACATCCTGGCTATCGTGCTGATAGTTCTGCCCTGGACACTACTAATCACCGTCTGGCACCAGAGCACCATTGCTCCACTGCTTGCAGTGCACAAGGGTGAGAGAAACCAAACCAGCCCATGCCAAGTCCGTGCATCCCCCCTTCGTCCTCATCTCCTCTCTCATTTCATTTCTCCATGGCAGCCATGCTCATCCCAGCTCCCAGACCATGCCCATGCAGGAGCCTCCCCACCTCTGCTGTAGGAACAGCCCAGTGCTCGTAGGGGCTCTTCAGAGGCATCAAACTCCACGCCATGGGATGTGCTTGCTGCACTTGGAGAGCTCTTCATGGCCTAAATGCAGAGTGCTGCTTCTCTTTGTTCCCTGAGAGAGGATTCCCTCCCTGCTGGCCTTGGCAGCGCTCTGCCCACAAAGTTATTCCTGCGGGAAAGCTGCAAGAGAGAGAGCAGAGGAAACAAAGCTGCCACTCGAGGCAGCTGCTCTGGGAGATGGGAGGCTGAGAGCACTTTTTAAGCAAAGCAGAAAAGCAGTGTTCTTGATCTTGAAGGAGAAGGCAAGAGCCAGATCTCACCTGCCTGGGGGAGTTAAAGTGCACTGAGAAATTGATTCCACACTGCCTGCCACACACTGCAGTAAACACAGCCCTGGTCCAAGTCAGGGGGCTCCAGGAAGTTCTGAGGGAACCCTTTTAGCCAGAAGCATCCCAGTTTGGTCCTGTTCTTGGCACAGCAGCAATATCTAAGGGCTATGAGGGCTCTTGTGGGCTGGAAGACTCCACTCTGCCTTCTGCCACCTTCCTTCTTGGTTCTGCCCTTCTGCTGTGGGCAGGCTGGTCTGGGGGAAGAAGACCAGATCGTTTTCAGGACCCTTTCATCCTCTCTGGTCCCTTTTTCTGAGGGATTCTCTCCCTTTTCAGTGTTTGTCTCCATCCTCCACAGCTGCTTATCCCTTTTCTGGACACTGATGTGCGGTTTGAGTCCCAGGAAGTTCAGTTTTCACTTTGTCCTGACAGCCACCTCTGAGGCTCTGGGCAGAGGAGAAATCACCTCTGATCCTTCTGGAAGGTGGACAGTGTTTCAGAGGAAAAGGGATCTACCAGGCTCTAAAAGTGGACTTTAAAAATGACTAAAAACACACTGCTGTATGTACAGCAGGTCTATCACTGCCCTAAAATCTGCTTTCTGTGGATGGCCTCTGCAGTTACAGCACAGAGACTGCTCCAATGGCTCGGTCAAGAATTCACCAGTGACCTTGATGAGACACTTTTCTGCTTCTCAGAGCCCCCAGTGGAAAGTGAGTGGTGGTAGAGATGGACCTGAAAGCTCTTGAGAGGAATAATTTTGTTCTTGTGAAGCTTGTCTGAGATGCTCTGCTCACAGGTGCTGAGTGAGATGTGCACCTGGAGATGCCCAGAACAGCAGCACTTCCCCGTGCCAGGGCTCACAGCTGAGCCTTTGACCTGCAGGGCTTTGCAAACTGTCTCAGGCACCATCCTGGCTAATTACATTCTTGTCTGTGTCCAATGCATTTTGCAGATTTATTTCTGAATTGATTCCAGCGTTCTCTGCTCTCAGAGAGCTCTGCTGTGTGATGCTGAGGTGCTTTGCAGTACTTAGGGTGTGATAACAACGTGTACCCTGTTCCCTCCCCCAGATATCCACCCTGCCCCTGTCAATGCCGTGCAGTACAAAGCCTTCATTTGGTTCAGGTATCAAAGTCTGTGCTGCTGGAAGAATGACACGCTATGAAAAAGCCATGGGTAGTCCCCTGCTGGATCAGACCTAATGGCTCTCTGTTCCTGTTCTTTCTCATCTCAAGTTCCTGGTAGTTACCTGATTGTGAAGAATCTATGGCTCAAAATGTTCTGTGCCCACTGGAGAGGCAGCCTTACATCCTGAGCAGGGGTCCCACTTCATCTCTGCAGACCATGGCGTTCCCGCTGCTCTGCAGTGCAAAACGTGGAAGTTACACCCTGGAAAAGTGGCAGGGGTGTCAACACTGGTTTTCCTCGAGCTGATTGCGATTTGCAGGGGTTTTATGTTTGGATCAGAGTATCCGATCTTCAGGCTGTTCATTGCTCATACCTGCAGCCCTGAGGGGGATGCTATGTTCAGAGGCTGGAGGGGTCTTTTTGAGGCAGGGGAAAGTCTGTGCAGGAAAAAACCTGCAGTTACAGGCTTTAATTCCACTCTCAATTTAGAGATTAAATCCATTAAATCAATGGATTTAAAGTGTGTCTTTCCCCACATCTCTGTGCCTGTCAGAGAGCAGTGGGGCACTGCCCAGACCGTGCTGTAGGGGATCTTCGTTGGCCTGGTGTTTTCCACCAGGTTTTTCCTGCCTCCCAGTCCAGGTGTTCCAGCTCCTGAGTGCAGATCTGTGAGCCCTGTCCCACTGAGCGTGGTGCACTGGAGCTCTTCAGGGATGATGGATCATCACTCCACGTGGCTATTTTCTTTATCTAGATCTACAATCCTGTCTCTTCTGGGTGCTTTTTGAAGCTGCTTGTTGCGAGCGCTCAGCCCAGTTGTCCCGGGCTCTCAGACCTTTTTTTTTTTTGGTGCTGATTTTCTAGCAGCAGAATCTCCTTTTCTCACATGTGTTTGTCCCTGATGCCTTTATTTATCCGTGCCCTTATCTATGAAAGCCTCCACCCGAGCCTGTTTCCTCTGCTGGCACCCACGAGGGTGACCCGCTGGTGGCCGCAGCCCCGGACGCCCGAGTCCATGCGGCTTTCTCTTCTCTCCATGCCCTTGCCCAGATGATGGTGGTGACTCCCAGCGTGATCTCGCTGCAGGCTTGGACTCCAAGGAATACTGCCTGTCGGACCGGGACATAGTGGAGGTGGTGAGGACAGAGTACGTTTACACGCGCCCACCCCCGTGGTCAGACACGCTGCCCACCATCCACGTGGTCACCCCCACCTACAGCCGGCCGGTGCAGAAGGCAGAGCTGACCAGGCTGGCCAACACCCTCCTGCACGTCCCCAACCTGCACTGGATCCTGGTGGAGGATTCCCAGCGCCGCACACCGCTCATCACCCGCCTGCTGCGGGACACGGGGCTCAACTACACCCACCTCAACGTGGAGACACCCCGCAACTACAAACTGCGGGGGGACATGAGGGACCCCCGCATCCCCCGAGGCACCATGCAGAGGAACCTGGCCCTCAGGTGGCTGAGAGAGACCTTTAACAAAAACAACAGCCAGCCCGGGATTGTTTACTTTGCTGATGATGATAACACCTACAGCCTGGAGCTCTTCGAGGAGGTAAGAGCCTGCTGGGGGGGATGAATGGGGCTGATTAGCCTGGGGAGGGGGTGAGAGATGCTGTGAGTGAGCTGAGGAGATGCTGGGCATGTCCTCTCCTGGGCTCTGGATGAGTTTTGGCTGTAGTCACTGTAGCTGTGCTCTGGTTTTCTTGGGAGCTCCGTTACTCTGTGTGCTTCCAGAGCCAAAGCCTCCCGTGGGAAGCAATGGGAACCCCGGCTTATCTGTGGTGTGTAATCAGGAGGCAGCTTCCATGGAAAGGGAGTTAATGAGGAGCTGCTTTCCCCTGTGAAAGCCTCGTTAGGGTTGGAACATCCCCTGCTGTCCATCGTGCAAAGAAACCTCAGCCATCCTCCTTCCTCGCCTTGTCCTGGAGATTTCCAGCTGATCTGATGTTATCCACCTTCCTCCTCCACCACTTGGTTGTCTGTTAATTCCTGTCTGCTTTTATTTGAGGGATCCTTTTCCTTCCCTGCGGTTTGCCTTTGCCTCCTCCCATCCCAGGGTTAAATTCTGTAGCTGTCAGGCCCCGGCTGAGACAGCAGCCACCCCTGAGCTGTGTCAGCACAGCCACAGCCTTTCCAGGACATCTTGTTTAGAGATGTTCTCTGTGCTTGTCTCCAGGAGCAGGAGTTTGTCAGAGATTTTGCTTCCCCTCCTGGAAGAGCTGAGCCCTCCATGCATTGCCTGGGCGAGGGATGTCTCTGTGCCAGGAGATGTGCAGCCTTTCTCCCCGGAGCCATTCCTGTTCCAGCACTTGGGCATGGATGTGTCCCAGGCTGCTCTCAGCAGACAGAGGGGCTGACATCTCCCCCTGGAAGTTGGCAGCTCCAGGGCTGAATTTCAGCATGTCCTGACAGTCTGGGCTTGAGGAGGGGAAGCTTTTCCTTGGGCTTTTGCTCTCTGTTCCAGTCCAGCTGGGGCTCTAAATGAGCTCCTGTCTGCAGGTTTGAATGGTCTTACAGTGCCAGGTACCTCACCTGGCTCCCAGCTCAGAATTTACTTGTTCCCTTGCTCTCTTGACGCCAAATTCCTGCAGCAAGGGACAAGAAAGGAGGATTGCTTCCTTCCCCACCAGCTGCCAGTTTTCATAGCAGGGATCTCCTATTTATTTCCTCATACATGCCTCTTTCCCTTCCCTGATGGTTCTCACTTTAGCTTTCACAGCCACAGGAATACACACGCTTTGAAAGCTGAAAGTGAATTCAGACTGAATTTCTTTCTTCCTCCATCCCCTTTGAGGCTGGCTCTGGCGGCATCTTGAGACAGACTCCTCACATGAATAAAGCAGAAAGGGCTCCTTCATTCACTCGTGTGCTGTGCACATAGAGGCTTCTCCTCTCAGATATGTCTGTGCAGTTAAGGTCACCGAGCCAAGGAAATGTGCTGTGAAATGCAGGAGACACACATTATTGTTCCCTGTGGACAGGGGCTGCCGTTAGCAGCTGTATAATGCGGAAGGGCAAGTGCCAGAGCTCTTCTGCACTCGTTTGCAGTAATTAGCAGTGATGAGATTAGCTCTGGGAGATCCCTGATCTAGGAGAGTGAGCTGAGAGCGGAATGGGAGGCTGAGCCTGCCAGGGAGCAGGGCAGGGTGCTGGGGGTGAGTGGCATTCAAATCATCTGCCTTGGCAAGTGCAGGTGGCCAAAGGGGTCCCTGGTGGCTCTGCTCCTTTTCTGGTGACCACGGGGAGCAGAGGCACTTTCCACAGGGCAGGAGCAGCGAGACAGGACTGTCCTGCCTGCTGGGAATGTCTGGAGAGGCTGTTCTTCCCAGCTGTCCCCCAGGCTGGGAGCTGCAGTGCCTCACTCTGGGAGAGGCCCTTAGCTTTACACAGCCTGAGACTGCAGCTCAAATCACAGAATCACCAGGTTGGAAGAGACCTCTACCTTCAGGTACATTAAGGGCAGATGAAGCCTCCCCAAGGGGCTACATCCAAAATAGACGATGATCATGAGTTTTTTGTACAGATATAAATTTGGTCCATTTATATCAGGGGTTAATTCTCCCATTACAACTTTAGGCAATTAAGTTATTTACCCCCAGTTTTCTCCCCCCCATCTCACTTTTTGTTTATACTGAGACAGTGAGGTGCCCTTGAGTTTCAGGCCTAGAGGAATTGTTTTTTCTGACCAGGATGTGAAGACAGCAGCCCACACTCCATATGGAGTTCAGAGCTATACACCTGATGCCTTCAGTTTTATCTTTCACATTTTCCAGGTTGT
This sequence comes from Pseudopodoces humilis, assembly GCF_049639895.1. Classification (NCBI taxonomy): domain Eukaryota; kingdom Metazoa; phylum Chordata; class Aves; order Passeriformes; family Paridae; genus Pseudopodoces; species Pseudopodoces humilis. The sequence goes on along the minus strand of NC_142224.1, from coordinate 3,235,223 downwards.
GCACTGGTCCCTAACTCTGAACTCCACACAAAGTATCAGCGAGTTCTCCTCACAGCTCAGGCACACACAACAATCCTTCCCCAGCCCCACAACCAAGGGCAGCGCTGCAGCTCCAGGCCCAAAAAGCACAAGCAGCAGGGAACTGAGGAGAGCAATCTGGGAGGATGGGACTGCATCACCTGCAGCTGCAATTGCACAATTCACCCCGAGATGGAAATGGACCAGAACTGATCCAAGGGTGAAACTCCTGAGCCGGGGCCCATCTTGGGTGGAGCCACGGCCGGGCTCTTGCAGTGCCCAGGGTGATCCTTGGAAGGGCTTTTAATAAATCCCTGCTTTATTCCTTTAACTCTGGCCAGCCCCTGCTCCAGGAGCCTCTGAGGAATCACACCAGAGCAGAATTTGAAAAGTATACAAGCTAAAATCTGAAGGTGTCACATGAGGTGGTTGTGCCAGGGGCTGCTGGTCCCAATAACTGTATAAATGGTGCCGATAACTGTATTTGTCCTGGTTTAGGGCAAATTTGGGAGAGAATCTTTGAATGGTGTCCCTCCAGAAAGCAAATTCAAGCACCCCCTCCTCTAAGTGGTTCGGGAAGAAGGTTTTCTTGGGGAAAAGTGGAAAAAACTGTTTACTTAACAGAAATTGAATAATATTAAACAATAAAACCTCTCACTGTTTGCAGAGATGGGAAATCCAGAAAAATCCTTTCCATGGGGTGTAGCTTGGCTTGCTCAGGCTCTTATCAACCCCTCTGGTGGTGGAAAGTGTCGAGGCCCAGGCCCCGGTGGGCCACAGCCGTGAGCTCCCGGGGTTTGGCTGTGTTTGCAGTCCAGAGCAGGTTTGAACAGATCCAAGAAAAAAGGAAAAAAAACCCAAAACAAACAATCCAGGGAACTTCTCTGCCTCAGCTAGCTAAAAACTTAGCTGCCAGCAAAGGAGAGCTGGTGTGGGCTCAGCGTGTCCCTGTGTGTGCTCGCCCCCAGATGCGCAGCACCAGGAAGGTGTCGGTGTGGCCCGTGGCCTTCGTGGGTGGCCTGCGCTACGAGTCGCCCAAGGTGAACGCGGCGGGGAAGGTGTACGGCTGGAAAACCGTCTTTGATCCGCACCGCCCCTTCGCCATCGACATGGCTGGCTTCGCCGTCAACCTCAGGCTCATCCTGCAGCGCTCGCAGGCCTACTTCAAACTGCGCGGGGTCAAGGGCGGCTACCAGGAGAGCAGCCTGCTCCGAGAGCTGGTCACCCTCAGCGACCTCGAGCCCAAGGCTGCCAATTGCACTAAGGTATGATCTCCTCCTCGTGTGGGGGTGCTGAGGAAGGAACCCCTGTTTTCCCCATTGTTCTGTCACTGCACAGAATGTTCTGAGTTAAAAGAGGCCCGCCAGGATCATCCAGTCCAAATCCTGCCCCGAAAATCCCAGCCTGGGCATCCCTGGTAGTGCTGTCCTGGAGCTCTGGCAGCCTCGGGGCTGTGCCCATTCCCTGGGGAGCCTGGGCAGTGCCAGTACCCTCTGGGGAAGAACCTTTTCCTGATATCCAACCTGAGCCTGCCCTAGCACAGCTCCAGCCATTCCCTGGGTCCTCAACAGACACGAGAGGGATCAGTGCCTGTCCATCCACTGCCCCTCATGAAGAAATTGCAGATGGTTATGAGCCTCCCCTCAGTCTCCTCCAGGCTGCTCCTCTGTGTTTGGAGGGAGCACACCCCCATGTCATGGAAGCTGGCAATGGGGGATTATGCTAATGTGTGAATTATGCACTAAATCTCTTTCAGTTGCAGGCTGCTAGTGGTTGCATAAGCCTTGAAATACAGTCTTCTCTCCCCTGTAACTGTTCTTCTTTCTTACATTACCCCTAAAAAATATTATTTTCAAGGTGGGCTTTCCTGTGGCCTTGCTGATCCCCTGGAGCAGGGAATTCCATGGGTGAAATGTCAGTTATTTAATGTGAATTCCTGACTGGGGGGTTGAGTGCTGTGGCACACTGAGGTTTGGCTCTGTGGGCCCCTGTGAGCTGTACCCCAGGAGGAACAGCCACAGCCTTCCCTGGCTGCAGGGAAGGGCTGCTCACACAGTCTCTGCCTTGCTGCCAAGTTGTCTTCTCCCTCCTGACATCTGTGCAATATCTGTGCTGTAGGTGCCCACAAAAACCTGGATCTTTCTCTGTCAGAGATAATACAGAAATGTTTTAGTGCCTGGGATATTGCTCTGAGCTCCAGGAGGCTTCCAGGAAGCTCCATTTGGGGAGGATTTTACTGCTGTCAGCTGATCAACATTGCTGGGTCAGGGAGCAGGACCCCGTGTGCTAAATAACACAGAAACCACTGATGGTTCTCTTCCTAAAGACTTCCCAGTCTGAGATGAGAGATGAATCTGTCTGGGCTGACAGGAAGCGTGGGAGACACCATGAGACAAAGCTGGTTAGAGTGACAGGCATCAATCACAGCCCATCAGCCACAGAGGTGCTGTCAAGGGATTTGAAGCTTTGTGAGTGGGTCCCCTAAACATTGGAGGTGTGGTGGGGATCCCTCTGAGATCAGAGACCCCTGTGTAACACTCCCACACCTTTGGCTGCTACAAACATCAGCCAGTCTGATTTAGAGAGTCTTTATTGCTTAATTGCCCCAACAGAATTGCTCTTTTATTGCAAATAAGTTGTTATTGCTAACAGCCTCAGTGTTGGATCCAGTTCTCCATCCTTTTTGGGATAGAAAAGAAAATGTGACTGATACCCTCTGCCTGATTTCCATGTGCACTGCTCCAAAGCCATGGAAAAAAACAGGAATCTGAATGTTCAGCAGTGCTCTCACAAGGAATCCAGGAATAAGGAGGAGGAGCCAAGAGGCCGGAGCAAGTCTGGGTTTTATCTGATACCTGCTGTGCCTCTCTGAATCCACATTTCTGTGGTTATGGCTGTCCATTGCCGGGACAAATAACCCAACCAGCCCCCCAAGAATGGGGAAAGAGATTGGATTAAAATTAGATCGCTGTTCCTGGGCACTGTGTGGAAATAAATGTGTTTCCAACAGGCAGAAGAGATGGACAGGCTGCTTTTATGCTGTACACAGAAGATTAGGGGTGTTTACTCCATGGCCAGTAACTCAGTCTTTGGTTCATTGTCCCTGCTGTAAATAAATACCTGTTGGAAGGAAGCTGTGCTAAAAGGCTGGGGGTGGGAAATGACGGCCCTGGAGGAACACGTGGAGCAAGGAGAGGAAGGAAAATGTTGTTTCCAGGCAGGAGGAAACAAATGGTGCTGGAGCCAGGCAGGGCTGTGACCCAGGTCAGGGATGGGGAGGAAGCAGCAGGGATTGCTGGCCAGCATCGGAAGCAGACTGAGTTTCTTTTCTTGGCTGGGCTGGGGAGAGCTCACAAGGGTCCTTGTTGTGAGCTGAATGCTGTCTGCTCCTGGCAGGCTCTGAGTGCAGCTTTGCAGGTTGGGCTCTGCCTTTCTGCTTCAGCTGGCACCAGCAGCCTCCATTTCCCTGGAAATCTCCATTTCTGCTTTTACTCACCCATTTTACCAGGAGAAGAGTCTGGCCCAGCAGCAGAGAAGGACCAAAGGCAGCTGTGGTCTGGGGTCCTCTGACCCCAAAGCACAGGCTCCTCTCTGTCTCCTGTGCTCCCAGCACTTGTCATGCTTTGCTTCTGTTAAACATAACCACACACCTGCTTTGCAGGGAGATTTACATTAAAAATTATGATGTGCTTAGATAGAGTCATTAAGGAGGGATCAGAGGAATGTGTAAGATAAGCACAGACATCTGTTCTCCAAAAATGCTGCCTTCCCTGTGTGCACTGCTGGTAATATTGATCAGAATTCAGCCCACAAACACACACTCCTGCAAAAAGCTGAAGTTTAGGCCAAAGATCACATATCCTGCTTATTATCTTGGTCTGGGAACTGGCCAGAATGAAGGAGAAAGTAAAGAAAGTTGGTATTAATTGCTGAGGAGAAAGTTTTCCCTCCTCATGAGGAGAGAAGGGTTGGTTTATGCTGGAGCTGTAAGGAAACAGAGCTTTGCAAGAAGGGTTCTCTGTATTTGGAGTTCTGCTGTTTCCCCACGCCCCCAGATCAAACCATCCTCTCTTCAATCCCTTGGCTCAGGAGGGAGGTCTGGGATTTGGCATTCCTGTGAGGCTGATGGAAGGGGGGACGTTCTGCTCCCCATTTTCTGTGAACACCCAGGGGAACAATCTGCAGTGAGCTCAGCCAGGGAGGACTAAAGCAGAGACAGGGCCCATGGGCACCATTAATGCACAGCTGGGGGAACATTTTCTTGTCAGGCTGGAGAAGGGGGAGCAGAGCTGCCCTTTCAGCCTCGTGTCTCTTTTTTTTTCCCATTCCATAGTTTCCAGTTCAAACAACAGTTCCTGAATCCCTCCTGGGAGGGTCTCTGTGCTGGAAACCCTGTGATCCCCTCCCACTGCAGGTCAAACACTTCTGTTTGCTTTTTAATCTCCTGTTGGGAGACAGTGAATTGTTCTGCTGTGGAGATGAAGCCTTGTGATCTCCTAGATCTGTTTTGAGTCCCGTGACTCCAAATGGCAGGGCTGTAAATGAGTGGAAGGGTTTTGCAGTAGTATTTTTAAAGGGGAGTCCCTCGGGTGATCTGTATGAAACAACTGCTCTGGAAAAGTCAGATATTTGGTCCCCCTCGCTGTTTGGTCTCTTGTGAGAGAGCCAAAGCTTCTCTGAGGCATAAAACATGCTGCTTGCTGAAAAAAACAAGCGCTGGCTGAAAGGAAAAGCAAATGTTTCAGTACTAAATGGTGATCTACCTCCCACATTAAAAAGCACAGCATGAAAAATAGTAAAAGCTGCTCTAGCAAGCTGCAAACTCTGAAAATGGGTCCATTTTAGCTCACTTAATCTGCCTTTTTTGGCATTTGGCTTTAAGAGTGCAGAGGTGGGATCCAGTTGAAGGAGAGCACTGATGATGTGTAGCTGTGTCCCCTGCTCGCCGAGCGTGCTGAAGCGTGAGCGAGTGCCCGGGCTGCGAGCAGGGCTGAGTGTGCCGTGCCAGGAGCGCAAAGGGCTCTCACCAGCTCTCTCTGAAGAGGAGAATTTGCTACAGGATTTCTCCAGCACCTGGTTTATCCTCTCACCATCACTGCAGAGCCCTGAGAGCCACTCGTGAGCGCTGTTGGGTTTTGCTTTTTCCCGGGCAAGCAGCGCAGTAATTGCAGCAGCGTCACTGCCGTGGGACGAGCAGGGCTGGAATCAAAGGTGACTTTGATGGGCGGGCTCTGAAGTGGTTGTGGGGGATGATGAAATGGATTTTTGGACCCTCTCCAACCAGCAGTTGGTCTCCACTGCTTCAGTATTAGCAGAGATTTAAGCTCCACGCAGGAGGTGACTGCTCACATCAGAGACGAATTTGGTCAAACAAGCTCCTTGGGAGGGTGGGGGAAGGTGCTCTGCTTGAACCAGGAGGGTTTGAAAGGTGCTTTGTTCATCCTTTAGAAGCAGGACGTGGCCTGGTTTTTCAGCTGGGTGGAAGGGGTTTGCAGGATTCGGTGCGCAGGGGATTGTCATGGCAACCAGAGGGAAACCCCACGAGGTGGGAAACAGCCAGGCACAGGTGAGGGGAAGCAGGAAACCTGTTCAGAGAGGATAAAAGCTGCTCCCAGCAATCCCGCTTCCAGGGGGAAGAATGAGTATAATTGAGTATTTTAAGCAGCTTCCAGAACCATCTGAGCACAGCAAGGAGAAACCATTTCCTGTAACAGCCCTCCTGAAATACTCAACTACCTCAGTTCTCCTCCAGAGATGCTGATCTCTGTGGAACTTTGCTGCCAAGACCGAGGGAAGCTTTTAGGAGAAGCTTCAGTTCAGTTTTAAGCAATCTGGAGAGGGGTTTTAATACCTGGGGTAGAATAGGGGGGTGCTGTATGGGGCCAGCATTCCAAAGGGATGGGGAGGGGGATTTTGGGCGTCCATAGGGTGGTGCTGGGTTATGAGAGGCTGTGTGCAGCCCAGAGCTGGTGGGAAGGGAGGATTCTGGAAGCAGCTCCTGCCCCAGCAGCTCTGAGGCAGCAGAGGCAGCACTGCAGCAGCAGGGAGTCCTTCCCTGCTCAGTCACACTCTCATGGCTTTTTAGGCTCTGGAAAGGATTTAAAAGTTAAAAAAGAGAAGCGATGCCGAGGTTAGGGGGCAGACTGATGCCTGCTCCCCAGGAATGGATTTTCAGGGATGTGCTGAAGAATTCAGGTTCTATTTCCCCCAAGCAAAGGCAGGATGGTGATGGGAAGAGCTGGTGGTGCCTCTTCCCTCACAACGTGACCTAAACGTCAGGAATTTGCATTTCCCCTCCAGTGACTCCACAGGCCGAGGGGGTGAGGTGCTAAGGAAGCAGCTGAGGAACTGTGGGGAAGCAGGGATGTGATTCCCTGGCTGGGAGGGAGCTGGAACTGTGGGGAAGCAGGGATGTGATTCCCTGGCTGGGAGGGAGCTGGAACTGTGGGGAAGCAGGGATGTGATTCCCTGGCTGGGAGGGAGCTGGAACTGTGGGGAAGCAGGGATGTGATTCCCTGGCTGGGAGGGAGCTGGAACTGTGGGGAAGCAGGGATGTGATTCCCTGGCTGGGAGGGAGCTGCCTTAGCCCATTGGAAGGCTGATGAGCCTTCGGAGGGAGCTGCTCGATAACTACATGGAAGGAGCAGGTTAATGTCCCACGACAGCACACTGTAAAATGGGTAATTTCTGTGCACTGTGCATTTTGCAGAGCAGCAGCTCTGCCTAAATGAAGGTTTATGCAAAGCCCCTCTCAGCGGTGGATGCACCATTAGGCTCCAGGATGGCTGGTTAAATTGCACTATTGATTTAATGTGCAAGGATATTTTTTAGAGCACTGGAGAGGTGCAGCTAATGGCTTTGCTGGCTTCTTCAGATTTTAGTCTGGCACACAAGGACAGAGAAGCCTGTGCTGGTGAACGAGGGCAAGAAAGGATTCACAGATCCCAATGTGGAAATCTGACTGTGCATGGCTGAACGGAGACCAACACCAGGTAAGAGCACACGTTTCCAACAGCACTGTGAAGCTACACAAGGGCAGGAGAAAAACTCTTAAAAATATTCTTTATAATTTCCATTTTTCACAACCCTGATTTTCCTTTACTGCTAAACTTCTCAAGACCATTAGTTAATCTCTCTTTTTTTTTTAATTAATCTATTTTTTAAGACAAAGTGCTAAATACCTGCTGAGAGGTTGAGGGGAAGAGAAATGCAGGGAGTTTAGGCAGGAATTGCACCATTAAGAAAAACCCTTGTGTAAACAAGGTTGCCTTATTAACTTCAATATAGCTAAAGCACAGGGGTGAGGGGTGTGGATTCATCCACATGCCAACACCTGAGGAAAGCCAAAGCAGTGCCAGCAAAAAGATTGTTGGTCAGGCAGAAGCTTTCACTGAGGGAAATATTTACTTTAGACCCACACTGAAGCCACAGAGAGGCAGTGATGAGTGTGGGAAGGTGTGGATTAAACCCCACCTGAGGTGTTTGTTCACCTGAGGAGAACATGGGGCGTCTTTTCCAGTGGAAAGGAGGAAAGAACACACACTGATGGCTGACTCGAGTTTCTTCATGCCCTGGGTGTTTCTGCAGTGGGTTTGCAGGAAAGAAGGACGAGCTATTCACTTGTATCCGCACCCAGCCTGTGGAGCTGTCCTTCATTATTATGGGCAAAGTAATAAATGCACAACTCCCTTTCAGTGGAGTGTAGAACCAGGCCTGGAGAGAGAGGAGGTTGCTGCTCTTAAGTCCTGAGAAGCGAGAGCAGAGAGGGGGTGGATTTGCTCAGCAGTGGTGAACTTTTACCTGCAGTGAGCTCCCTTATGTCCCATTCCCTGGGGGAAGCAGATGGAGCCCTGCCTGCTGCTCTGTGGCCTTGGCAGGGCAGGAGGAGAGCCTGCACCAGGTTCTGGGTGCCAGGGAGAGGCTTTGCAGAGGGGCTGGAGCTGCTCCCCCAGCCCAGCCCTGGGATGTGCAGCGGGACAGGGCTTTGGGATGGCTCTGCAGCAAGGCACAGGGGTGATCTCCACACTGTTTGTGTCTCTGTTGCAGATTTCTTCATGCACAACCTGCAAGGTTCCTCTCCACAGCATCCACCCAGCCAGCCAGGCGGGAGCCAGCACCTCTGCCGCCTCCCACTTCTGAAAAACCAAGCAACACTGCATCCATGAACTGCCCGGATCCCCTGCCCTTCCTCCTGGCCTCGGAGCACAAGCAGAAGCTCCGGAGGTGGAGAATAAAGCACAGAAAGCCAGGACTGCCAGCTCCCGGCACGGAGGCTCCGGCTGGGATGTGGCTGCACCGAGCAGGGGCTGTTTGCCAGCACCTGGGCTGAGGGAGAGCCACGGCAGTGGCCCCCGGGGACTGGTCTTGCTGAGAAACATGAACCTTGTGTGACAGCCTGAGCAGCTCTCTGGCCGTGGAGGGGACAGCTGCCTTCCGAGATGGCACCTTAGCCCTTAATTTTAAACCTACTTTAATCAGTGTTTGTTACGCTGCACAAGACAGGAAAGGTTTGGGGAGGGGGAAAAAGCAAGGCAGGTTAGAACAAACCCTTTAAGCATCACTGTTCTCTGATTTCCCTCTCCTTTTCTTCCCTCAGTTTCAGTTTGGGGGGCACCCTGATGTTCCTCTGTGGTCATGGAATCAAGGAAGGGTTGGGGGTGGAAGGGACTTCAAGTCCTCTGGTCCAACCCCCTCCCATGGGCAGGGACACCTTCAGCTGGACCAGGTCGCTCCTGGCCTTGAATATTCCCAGGGATGGGGCATCCCCCACCTCTCTGTGCAACCTCTCTCAGTGTGACACCACTCCCAGTGTAAAAAAATGTCCTTACATCTAATATATCCTCTTTTGAGTTTTAAACCATCAACCCTTGTGCTGTCCCCGCTGAAAGGTTTGTCCCCACCTTTCTTAGGTGGGATGGAGGGACAGGATCAGGGAGCTGCTGCTCACCAGCAGTTCAGCACTGATCCTGGATGGAGCCGTGGCTCCAGCATGTGATTCTCTAAAAACACTAAATTAATTGGAGGTGGGGTTTAATGGCATCGCTGGGGCCACCCACCGTAATATTCATCCAGACCTTGGTCCTGTTTAGCCCTAATTTGGTTCCTGTGAGCATTAGGTATGGGATGTTCTGAAGGTAAATTTCTACTCTTAAAAAATGAAACTGCTTCAAACTAGGGACTGGATGCTAAGAGGTGATTTTAGTGCATTTCCCATTTGACTGGAGTGTATCCTTCAGCCCCAGCCCCTTTTTCTGCTGCTGCAGAGCTGGTGTGAAAAGCCACCCTGGAGCAGCTCCCAGTCCCCTTTGAAGGAGAGAGCAGCACCCTTGGGCAGGGGATCCTGGGCTCAGGGCTCTGTTTATCCAACACCTGGTGGTGCTGCCACCGTGGGTGACTCTGTCTGGGACTGCCAAACTTGCTGAGATAAAAACTGAGGGACAACAGGCCCCTTCTCCCCAGCCAAAACCCCTAAATTCCCTCCCCCTTCATAACTGTTGTCAAACCTTTGAACACCCCCCCCACCACTGTCCCAATTCCTTCAAAAATTTTGAAGCACAATTTTACCTCTGAACTGAGGGAAAAATGTAATCCTGCAATAGACTTGGTTATTTTTAGCCCTAACACATAGAACTGTTAAAATGCTCTGGGTTTGGTTATTGGCTTCACGGTGCAGAAGTCTCCCCTTGGACTAATGACATTATGTATTTCCTGATATTTCAAAGGAAAATATTTTTTGTAAGTTATTTTCTCCCGCTGTATATCAGAACCATTGGGGAAAAGTCACATTCTTTAGCTCCCAGCCACAGAAGCCTTTACAAAAATGTTCCTTTTAGATGCAATGGCTAAAGCACTACTTGGAAAGAAAGTGTTGGATGCTGCTGGCTGCTCTATGGGAACAGGTATTGTTACCTTGGATTAAAACTCTGCACTCAAGTAGATTTATTCGTTACTGTACTGGCCTTCCAAGTTCCCTTCAGTCTGCAAACCCTACAGTGGAAAGAGACATTTTTCAAGGACTACCAAGTTTTCATAGCATTGAAATAGTTTCCAGCTGATGTCCTCTCCGAGCTGCATGTTTTGGTTCACTAATCTGAATTCCAGTCCCTGCTGGGTTCCAACCTTCCCTCCTTGGAAGGAAATAACTTGTCAGAAAAATGCAAAGGATGGAGTTCTGAACACAGCCCTGCACTTTGCTCTGGCCACAGGAGCCTGGGCCCTTTCAGCTGTCCCAGAGCTGCCGTGGTCCTGGGGAGCAGAGAAAGGTGTGACAGACCTGGCCAGGATGGAGTGTGTTCCAGCTGCACTGTCTGTTCTCAGTTTTAAACAAACTGTATTTAAATTTGTTAAATAAAATGATGGTTTCTAAGAGCCAGAATACCCTGCACCTCCATTACAGACACAGTCTGGTGTTTCTCTCAGAGCCTGAATCCTGGTACTGGCACAGAAAGCAGCAACTCCTTGGAGTTCTGCAGGATTCACAGCTCGAGTTTCATCTCTCCCTCTCCCCAAGGAGGCTGCAGCTCCTCTGTGCCTTGGAGCTGCTGAGCTACAAGAACCTCATGTTTACCTAAATCCCAAGTTTCTGTTAACAAGGACAAAAAGAAAAAAGAAGCCAGGACCCACAATCCCACAGCAGCTTTAAGGAGAAAGCAGGGATGCGTTTTCCCACCTGTAATCCCTTTGCTTCTACCCCAGCCAAAGTCTGATCCCTGCTCACTTTCCAAGGGGGAATTTCATCTTTAGGTGCTTCACAGTGTGAGCACTGGTGGAGAGGGGACTGCAGAACTCCTTCTTTTCTCCTCCTTGGAAATTCCTGCCTGTCCTGAAACATAATGATACATTTGATAAAAGACAAAACACATCTCACTTTTTAATTTATTTCTTTTTCTTTTTGAGAGAGAGGCGACCTCCATAGTAAAACTTAGTGGAAAAAAAAAAGCTGAAATTAAAAGTCATTTGACAACCACCTTGCCTTCCAACAAGGGAACACATAATGGCTTTTTTGCAGAGAGACTTGCTAAAATCTGCCTCAAAGCACACCAAAATGGTTTCCACACCTGATTACTCACATGTTCACCAACTATTTTCTCCCTACCTAATTATAAAAACGAGGCGGCCAGCAATAGCACATTTTGAAAGTCTCTGGAAAGCTGAGCTCAGCTTTCGGTTCAGATGGCTTCAATTCTTTCTCTCACCTGCCTCCAGCACCTTTTTCCTCCCCCACATCCAGCAGATGGTCCAGAACATGCGCAGCCATCCGGGCTGGGGGGCCTCAGCAGTCCAGGGAGATGAGCTGCTGCATCCATCCATCCATCCATGGAACAACGGCCCTGCTTCCTCTGGCTGTCCTCTCCTCTGAACTCACTGCCAGAGGGCAAATCCTTCCCCTGGCTCTAGTGGAGATTAGCATGCCCAAGTGCTGAGCCATCACATCCCCAGACATGCAACCAGGAATACTCAGGGTGAGCCAAACATGGGAAAGCAGCTCTCAATCCACGTACTGCGTCCGTCCTAAGTACGGGATGTCCACGGACTGGATGATCCGCCCCGCTGTGCGCTCCTCAAAGATGACAATCTGCACAGGGAGACACAAAATCCCTTCTTACAAAGCCTGGGGGGCTTAAAATACTCTCAGGAGGAGGGGAAGGAAGCACCATTTAAAGAGATCAGTCAGTGTGGGTCTGAACAGTGACTGAGGCTCTGCCTCGGTGGTGCAGGAATGAAGCAGCACCACATCAGGTCTGTCTTGATTTCCAGCTTGAGGCAGAGCTGTGAAGTTCAGCTGCCATCCCTGTCACCCCTCAATGGCTGTCAGAGCCAGAGCCAGCTTTAGAGCAGCACCTTCCTTAATTTTCAGAGATCTTAGGAGCTTGCCCTGTCCCGCCCCTCTTGCTTTCAGCTGAAGGATAACTGATGTCCTGTCCTTTGGGACAAGGATCTTTAACACCCCGAGAGGCAAAGAGCAATCCCAGCAGAGCCTCTCACCTCGTTGCCCCCTCTCCTTAGCCAGGGCCCAGGAAGGTAAAGGGTTTCCTGAGGTCCAATCTTCCAGTATCTTCCCAGGTTCTGCCCATTGACAAACACCACTCCTTTCTCCCAGCCCTGGAATCAAGGCAGAACATGGAATTATTGATGCAGCTCTGCTGCCTCGTTAGCGTCCCCACAGGAAACCAAATCTGCTTTCACACTTGCATTCTTTCCAGGCACTTTCTGCAGGTTTTCTGCTTGCCTTCCCTGTGCAAATCCCTGCAGCCAGGAACGTTTAAACAAGCCCTGCTGAACAGGAGTTATCCTTAATGTACTCATTAAAAGGATAAAGCTTTCAAAAAAGTGCAATTTGTGATTTGTGCTTTTACAGGAAATTTCTTCCCTTTGAACAGAAAGGGCTTTATTCCTTCCCAAGCATGGAATATCTGCCTTCACCTCCTTCCCAGGTGCCAGAAAAACTGAATTGCTGCTGGCTGGCCTGATTTACAACATATATAATTTTCCCAATAAATGGGAAAGTGAGCAGGACAGTAAGGCTGGGCACAAGGTTGGCTCCAAGGGAAGGAAATCAGAGCAGAAGTTTAATAACATTTAAAATCTCATCTGAAGTTCTATGCAGTCTCCCACAGAAGGATGACAGGGATGTTAACTCCCATGCCATGGCCACAAAGAAGTGACTCTTCCCACGTCACACTGAGGAGACAGGGATAAAACAAAGATCTCCTTTATTTTCTGTGCCCATTACTCTTCTGGAACCAGAAAATAGCATTTGTATGCCAATAAAAACAGACTGAAGTGGTCACTGGCAGCTCTGCAGGGTCAGTGCTGCACATGTTTGCTCACAGGGCCTCTCTAGGCTGAACAGAATTACCTGGAGGAGACTGCCAGAATAATTCACTGAGAGAGAGGGGGAGGCTACAGGCACAGAGATCAGAGCTGTTGCACAGGTCTTTCTACCCAGCTTCTTAAAAAACTTGACCAAGAACAGCCAGGACTTGCCTGCAGCTTCAAGAAGGTGTCCTGGGGCTGCTGCTCTATCCACAGCCTCCCGCGGAAAAACGCCGGCCCCACGAAATAATCCGGGACCGTGCTCCAGCCAGCCACGTGCTGCAAGCTGCAAGAGAGGGACAACTCGCACTCACACAGGGCACTGGGGCCAGCTGCCTCTGTCCCCACGGTCCCCAGCCCTGGCAGGCCCAGCTGGGGTACAGGAGGAGGATCCCTGGGGCTGTCACCGCCTCTGGTGCTTCACAGCAATGGGAAATGCTTGCTATGAGAGTGTGTGGTGACAGGACAAAGGGAAAAGGATTCAGACTGGAAGAGAGCAGGTTTGGATTGGATATTAGGAAAAAATCCTTCCCTGGGAGGGTGGTGAGACCCTGGGCCAGAGAAGCTGTGGCTGCCCCTGGATCCCTGGGAGTGTCCAAGGGCAGGTTGGAGCACCCTGGGACAGTGGAAGGTGTCCCTGCCCATGGCAGGGGTGGGATGAGAGGATCTTTAAGGTCCCTTCCACTCAAACCATTCTGGGATAAAAGCTCTGCTTCACATTGCTTGCTGAGGATCCCTCAGATGTGCCAGCGTGCTTTCAATGTCTGTGGCTCGCTAAAGGAGACTGCAGAACTGACAGGATTCAAAGCAGACACTCCTGCCACGGCTCCTGTCCAGGAGCACAAACACATCCTTGCAAGTGTGCAGTAATTAGGGGAAATCTGACATTATTTCTTACCTGTGGCAACAATTTGGGAGCAGGGCACAAGCAGAAGAGGAAATCAGGAGAGCAGAATCCCACAGAAGCCTTGAGCTTCTGTCAGAACATGTTCCCTGCAACCCTTACAAACTGCATCTCTTGGACTCAGGGAAGTTATTGATCCAGTGCAGCCCGGCTGCTACTGAATTATTCAACTGAAAGCCTGTGACAGTTCCTTTCACAACACTCCTCTCCCTCCTCCCCCGAGGGGACTGTGAGCTGATTGTGTTTCAGTGCTGCTGGTCAGCAGCCAGGAGCTGAGGGTAGTGGTGACTAATCTTGCTTTTGTTCGGCCATGGCAGCTCACTTGCTTTAATGCTCCTCACTGGAAATGTTCCTCTAACACCCTGCAGTCCAACAGGCTGTGAGTTACCCCATCAATAAGAATCCTTCAGGTAGCCCCTCAGCACCTGGTAAAACTGTCCTGAGGCATTTCAGAATGTGAACTTTTTGCCTTTTAAAAGCTGTTTCGGTTTAACGTGACCTCTCTCTCCCTCCTACACAAAATGGGGCAGCTGTGGTATCTTGGGGATGCACATAAGCTGTTTTCTGGTATTAAAAACATCACTGAAAAGTGTCTCTGGACTGTGGCCAGAGTCCATAGGGCATCTGCTGCCTGAAACATTTGCTGAGGTTTTCTCTATGTGCTGACAGAGGCTCTTCAACATCCCCCTGCTAAATTTCCTTCCTTGAATTAAAGCAAAACAACATAAGAGAGAGGGAGCCATCTGGATTGTTAATGCACTATCAGTAGCTTTCCAGAATTAATCCATCCCTTGCCACTCTGAATTACTAAATATATCAACCAGATTGGTAATTTCCAGAAAGACCCAAAATTTCCAACATGTGGGTGTGAGGGGATCCTTCCCTTTGGGTAAGCCTGGCTTTTACCTAACCTGATCTAACCCTTGCTGCAAGGAAATCTTTAAACTGCACAGTGGGGTTAGAATTCTCCCTAAATGATGGTGTGGATCAGCTGGTACCAGTTCCTGCACTATTTCGGGCAAAAGTATCAGCAAGGAATTTATCAGTGCAAAAATCCACCTCCCCACTGTTTCCTCATTTAGCTGCTCCCTATTAGACACTGCACTGCTGGAAAACAGCTGGTTTCAAATGAGGAAGGAAAAAAAAAAAAAAAAAAAGGAAGTTAAAATCCCACAAACCTTTTCATGAAGGCAGGTTTCATCTCCAAACTGTAAATCTTAAAGTTCCTCAAGGGAGTTTTATTCAAGAAGACGTCACCAATTAAGCCTGCAAGAGCAATGGGGGTAATGATGAGTTGAGGAACAGCAAAAGCTGATGGATTTTGCTATTTGGATCTGAGGAACAGCAGGAGATGGAAAGCAGCCATGTTCTGCAATGGAATTAGAGTCCATATGGTCCCATTGCTCATCCAGATTGAGTGGGGAGCATCGCTAAACTTTGGCCTCTCCGTTCTCTCCTTTCCCTCGGCTCACCAGAGCCTCAATCCCCTCCCAGCAGAACACCCTGGGATGTGCTGGCACAGCAGCAGCTGGGCTTGTTGGGATTGCTGGGCTTTAGTGAGCTGACCATGCACAGATTTGTTTTTAAAGCACTCAATCACTTCTCTAAGAGGCACAGCAAAACACAACTGAGCCAGCACCAATGCCCAGGGCTGGTCCAGGGCTTTTCATCCCAGGATTTTAAGGCACCTGAATAAGTCATTCACCTTTAGCAGCCTTTTGTTAAAGTTGCTCTCCCTGAAGCAGGCAAAGCCTGGGTGCTAATGCAGCCTCCTGATCACAGGACTGAGGCTGCCTGGGCAGCACTGAGGTTTATGCAACTTTTCTGCACTGAATAAAATCGATACAGTTACATGCCTAACTCCATTAATCTATTTTATAGAGCTTTTGCACACAGTTCCCCACGAAAATAGAATCAACCCCTTCCAGCTCCACCACTGTGTGTGATAGGCTTGAGCATTTCAGTCAATTCCGCTCAAGGGGATGCAGTTCCCTCCTCCTGACACTGTGTGAGCTTTTAAATGGTGTGATCCTCCAATATCAACCCCTCAAGGGAAAACACAGATTAAAAAAGGTATTTTCCTTCCCTCCCTGTGAAGTAATATGCTCACAGAGCAAGAGAAAGGGAGCTGAGCATCACCTAGGAAACCTAGAGCAGAGCAAGATTCATTGATAGCACTGGGTTTAGCTGTACCCTTATAAAATAAACCTTGGTGCAGGGCATTGAGCATCTGCTGCTTTTCCCCTGATCACTCCAGCCAGGGGTGAGGATGTTTTTTAACACATTCCCTCCCTCACCCCGTTTCCCACCAACTCCCAGTCCTGACCAGCACCACGAGAGCTGTGCTGGGCCCTCAGCTGGTTCTGAGCAAAGCACAGGGACACTTCTGCAGCATTTCCACTCCGAGAAGTCTCTGGGGGAGTTCGGGAGCACAGAACCAAACTCACCTTTCCTCTGCTCGTTCAGTGCCAGCCCATAATTGACACGCCCTCGGTTCTCCACCAGGAGCCTCAGCTGCCTGAAACCCTGCTGAAAACAAACCAGGAGAAACAGCAGCCTCACCAGAGGTGTTTAAGGGGGAAAGTAGCAGCAGCAATTATATTTAATATTATTAAATTATTATATCTAATTTTGGCAGCTGCAATTTATAAACTTAAAGTTCTCTACTGCAAACAGTGAGGAACTTGCAGCCTTTGCACAGAAGATTTCTAGGCTGTTTTTTTTTTACCTCTTGAATTTTTAATTCCCATTTTGGTATCACCCACAGGGTCAGAAATGGGGTTTGATACAGGACAGGCTCGTGCCATAAACTTTCCCACAAGCCTTAAGAACCAGTGCATCCACCCCCTCTCCTGCTCCTCCAGCCACCACAGCTCTGCTGCAATGTGCTCAATCAATACAGTGTTCTGACTGCCAGCTTCTGCCAGGGTGAAACTGCTCTCAGAGCTGAAGAGAGACATTCCCCCTCATTTAATCTGAGACCCAAAAGCCTCCAAAGCCCCTTAAAACCTGCTTTGTGCTAAGGAAGATGAAGCCTGCACTGATTTAATCTGCAATAACAAGGTTCAGGTGCTTGATGTTGTGGCTGTGGTAAAAAGTCTGGCAAATTCTGTGCAGCAAGGGCTACAATAACTTTAATTTTCTCCATGGAAAAGCATTCAGGCCTCACTTTCCAACCACAAATGGTAACTTGGCAGTGAAATGCCACTGTTTGTGTCTGATTAGGGTACCAAGCCAGTCTGGGTGAGGAGGAGGTGCCTTTCTGAGACCTCTCCTTTTGGTGATCTTGTTACCTGTCCCTCAGGAATGGAGAGCTCCACTGTGTTGTAGTCCAGCTCCCCCACGTACATGGTGTTAACAAACACCTGCAGAACAGAGCACAGGAGAGCAGAACAACTCATCAATCACGTCACAGTCACAGCACTCCAGAGCTGCATCTGGGGAGGAAACTGTCTCTGCTTGAAACTACAACTCAGGTGTCCATAGGTGTGCTACTGTCAGAGCAGGTGGGAATAAAAGAATCAGAATATTCTCAGAACGTTCAACATTCTGATGTTTCAAGATGTTCTAAGTTTTAGCAGATTGGAACTGGAAATTTCATTAGAAATTAGAAGGGTTTGGGGCTCAGCTGCGAAGTGGAAGGAGTGAATCACAGAACTAATCCAAAATGTCGTGTTTTCCCCCATTTTCTGCCTCTCTGTCCAGAGCAGAGCATTTCCCCCCAGGCTGAGGGAGGCCCCAAGGACTCTGTGTCCCTCCCTACCTGTGCCCGGTCCCGCACGTGGTCCCTGGTGTGCAGGTGGCCCCCCCCGAAAATGACAGTCTCATAGAGCACATATCCATAGGGCTGCCCAATGCTGTCGTTCAGATGCAGATTCTCCATGTTCACAGGGAACTCTGATTTAATGGGCTGCAGGGGAGAAGCAAATTGGCCATCAGGAGTTGACCAGAACCATGAACAGGCTCATTTCTGGCAGGTGCTCCACTCTGCCACAGCTGAGAGCCTCCCAAGCTCTGCTCCAACCCAAACTCCCTCCTGACCTTCAGAAAGCTACCCCAAAGTACCAGAAAAAGGAGCCAAGGACTTTTGCAAAACTGCAATTCCAAGAGAACAGAAGTAAAAAAAAGCGAGATAAAAGATTTGCTGCTTTTGTGAATCCTTCGCAAAAAAAATAAATCCCCCAACCTCATCCTTGTGGGATAACAAGACAGAGCACAATTGATCTAAAAGTTGATGCCTTTTAGGTCTGGGATGCATTAAAAGAGGTGTCACTACCTGTAAAAGTGCTGGCAACACATCCCAGAGAGAGATGTACTGGTGCAACAGGATGGCACCATAGGAGGCCTTGCTTTCAATCATGGGAGGCAGAGGAAGGGGCTGGCCTGGGGTGCAGAAAGAAAGATGGAACAATGATTTCAGACAAAGCAAATTCAAGATCCCTCCAGACCTCCTTTGGTCCTCCCATCCTTAATTCCCAACCCAACCCTGGGGCTCCAGCAGAAGGGCCAGTTGAAATAATTCCCTAATTTCAGTGCTGTGGTTCCTGGGTTTGAAATTACCAATGACCATGCTGAAGAGCTGTCTCAGTTTGAAGAATTTGGATGTGTAGTCCCCAGCCTCTGTCAGCACAGCATCATAATCTGGAAAAGCAGAAAAGCAGCATGTGTTTTAAAAACATAAAGCAGCTCTGGGATGGCTTCACACAAGAAATGAAAGCCCCAGGCACAATTTTCATGGCATTGTCTAGAGTGTGGAAATCTGTACACTTTAATCTGAGTTAACATCACTAAACAGCCACAAAATTCCTTAATTTAGAGAAGAGCCATTCACACTTTCAGAGATCTAATTTGCACATATCCAGAATTTCACACAGGATAAAGTCAACAATTAACCATTTTAACCACAGGCAGTTGGGATGAAAAGAGATTTATGGTAAAATTTGACTTGGTAAAATTAGAAAATGGTGTCTTGGATCACCATCTCTCCCTAGGAAAAAAAAAAAAGGTATCAATTCATCATTTGTGACACCTCTATTTACAATTCAGAATAAGGGAATCCCCCACTTCCTGGAATGGGTTGGGAATTGAAAACACTCATGTAAGCCCCTTTTTAGACAGGAATTGTGTGTCCCAGCAGGACACAGTGGCTGTGCTGATCACTTTGGTTACTGGCCAGGGCAGCAGAGGCAAGGCAGTGCAAACAAACTCACCGTAACTGGTGACATCTGACTTGTACTCATCAGCCTCCAAAGCCCCGCTCATGAAGCCAAAGTTGGTGCCTCCATGGAACATGTAGAGGTTGATGGATGCTCCTGTTTTGAGGATGCTTGCTACAGTATTCACCATCTCTGCAAAAAAAAAGGGGCAGTGCCAGGGAGGCCACAGAGCACAAATCGGAGAGTTCAAATCAGCCACGTTCCTGTGCAGTCACTGTGATTTCAGTAAGGGGCAGAACATCTACTGATGCATTAATACACCCAAATAATCCTCTCCTCCCGGGGAAAAAGGGCAAATCTCGTGGCCTTCAGCAGGAGTTTTGCTTTTAAGAAGAAGAGTTGCAAGGACTCCAATCAGACTCCTAAACCCAACACGCTAATGACCCAATTACAAAGACAATTGCAGGAGGATAAGAGAATCGTTAAAACAGTCTTGTATAGCTCTGCTTTCACTGCTCTGTAAATGCCCTGGGGGGTTGGTTTTTTTTTTGATAGTAGCCAACCAAATAAGCTTTTAAACCAAGGGAGAAGGTGCTGCACTCACAAGGGGCTGGAATTCACCACAGAATGTTCTACAAGAACAGCGTTTGGTGCTCACCATCTGCATCAAAGACATAGTGAGGGCCTCCCCAGTTATCAAACCACCCAGTCCAGTACTCCATCACCATCTTGGGCTGGTCTTTCTGTCAAAGAGAAAAAACAGAGTTAAAATGGATTCAGGACAGTCCTGCAGTCATCCCTTTTTTTTTTTTTTTCCTAGAGCAGCATTGTTCAAATCCAGTGTGGTGATGTGGTTTTACAGGAGTGTTTTCTTCTCGACTGGCACAGACAAAAAAGGCACCTAAGGAGCTCTGGGCATGTGAGGAACAAGAAGCAGCAATGCCCAGAAGAGGCAAGCAAAGCTTTGTGGCTCTGCTAGTCACAAAGCACAGGGCACACAATCAGGTGCCATCAAAGAGTTCTGGATGCTGCTGTTTGGGAGAGCTTCAGCAGAGGGACAAACCAACTGTCAGTGTTTAGTTTCTGCTACAAACACACATTTATAAATGTCTGCTTATCTGCCACTGCCAGCTGAGAGCTTGCAGGTGCAGGGCAGCCAGTGCTTGCCAAGGTACAGCAGCAGACCTGAGCTGCTTTAATGCCTTTTTAATGCTGCATATGGTGCTGGCAGGGAAGAATTTGCAGGAATTAGATCTTCATTAAAGGCTCTGCACACAGAGCAATTGCTTCCCGTTTGTCAGTGCCTGCCAGCTCCCTGAGCTCCTGCAGGATCCCTCCTGTCCCCATGGCATGGGCAGGGCGATGTGTGCTCAGCCTGGCTGCCCCTCCAGCCCCTGGGCTTTATTTCCAGGCTGTTCTGCCCTCTGTGTGTGGTAGGGGTTTTGTCTGATGCCTCAGGAATTGGCTGAGCTAAGTGGCACTAAAGAAACTCGTGTTTCATTAGGAGAAAACAACTGCCTGTAATCATCTAAACCTTCCAGCTCTTGGAAATATGTATTTCATCAATCCATCCCCAGTGAACCAAAGAAGTGATTTTGTCACCCTCTGGAACAAAAACCCGTAACAAGGAAAAGATAAAACAGCTTCATAACCCCTACAAACACTTCCTATCTGGTAATTAGTGTGGCAAAGGAGGAGCTGCTCCTTTGGGGACACTTTGTATTCATCTGGTGGGGCAGGTGCCACCTTCTGCTCATTTGCAGGGTTTGGGCAATTTTGGAAGACCTAAAGAGGGTGAAAGCACTTCCAGCAGAGCTTCTTTTGCCAGCAGAGGAAAAGAAAACAAATGAAAGCTGTAGGACTGAAGATCCAGCATGCCAGCAGGGCTTCCCTCCACAGCCAGGCAAAAGCCAAGGGAAGAGGTGAGCAGAGAATTGATCAGGGCTGGGGGCAGATCCCAAGTGCTCCCATCGTTCATCTGGAGCAAGCAGAGCACAGGAAGAGAGGACAGAGGGTGTAAAGAGACAGAAAACCTGTCATTAACCCGAAAAGTTGCCATTCCCTCACCACTCCCTCATCACAACCAGGACACTTCACACCAAGAGTTCATCAGGCATTCATTAATGAATTCCCTCCTCTGACAGCACTCAAGGGTTAAAAATGCTCAAGTGACACACTAAAACTTCATCAATCTACCCTGAAGGAGGCCCTGGAGATGAGCACCCATCACAGTGCACAGACACACCTGCAGCACATCAGCAGTTTGCAAAGAGCACCCACAGCTCCAGGGCGAGAGAGTTTGGGAAAAATGATGAACTTCAAGAGAGAGGTCTGACCATTGTGCAC
This sequence comes from Pseudopodoces humilis, assembly GCF_049639895.1. Lineage (NCBI taxonomy): Eukaryota > Metazoa > Chordata > Aves > Passeriformes > Paridae > Pseudopodoces > Pseudopodoces humilis. Next base: position 3,213,983 of record NC_142224.1, on the reverse strand, counting down.
TGGGATGCTCTGGGTATCCACACTCACAGAAACCCTAACCTCTAACAGCTAAACACAGGGCACAGCTGGATGAAAAGCCTTTTTAGAGGGTGCTGGATAACAAGATACTTAAATCCTCCTTCCCTGATTCCAGAAGGATTTGACCTAATGAGAAGGAAGCCCCAAGCCAACACACAAATCCCAAACAGGATGTGTCAGTGCTTCACTTCTAGTGCTGGAAAATATGGATGAACAAAGTGTTTCTGCATCTTACCTGTACTGTGTCCAGGTATTTCAGCAGCCCAGGCTCCAGTTTCTGAAAGTTAACAGTGGCCAGTGCTAGTGGGAAAGGAAAAACGTATTAATTTAGACTCATCCAAAATGTCTAGGGCCTTAGGCCTCAGCCCAGCAGGAGGGAACCTTCTGAACCCCCAAAATAACCTCCTTAGAAATTCCCCATCAAAGCCTTCACTTGGTATGCAGAATCCAAGTGAACCCCAGCACACACTGGAATCCTCCCAGGCCATCTTTCAGCTCTAACATGCAGAGATATTAGAGAGAGCATCAGAGCAGCTCCTGGGGTGTCACCAGCTCTAATTAGAGCCTGTAAAGCACTTGGAGATCCTCACTTAAAAGGCACCACATAAAGGCAAACTCATTACAAAGTCCTGTCTGGATGCCACACTGCTCTCCCAGGCTTTAGCTGCAGGAATCCCTTCCCAGGCAATATCCTACAGCTTGTCATGTCTGTGGGGGTGAGCGAGAGCAACCACGGGACAGGAGAACCACAGAGAACTGCAACTGGAAGAGTTCTGTGTGCTTCTGCCCATCCTCAGCCCCTGGAGTGGGAACACCTGCCTGCAGGACAGGAGACACTAATGTGGGATCAGTGTTCCAGCCCCTGGCAGGCATTTCAACCATTCTGGAATCTCCCAGCCCTTGGTCACGCTGATATTTCCACCAGACAAATGCAGCAGCGATGATGTGATTCGGCATTCAAAACTGACTTCTAACAACAGAGCTGGTATCAAACCCAGCCCCAGTTGTGTCAGGCAGAGCACTTCAAACAGAATATTTACAGAAAGAAAAGCTCACTTCTCACTATTTATACCTTGATTTTAATAGGCTGACCTATGTAGTGTGCTGAGCTGAAGAATTCAGCACAGAGAACATGAAAGGAGAACAAAATAAAAGGTGGATTTAGCACCGATGTAATATGTTAGCTGGCAATTCTGAAGGAGAACATGCCCAGCTCTGCTTTCCATGCAGATTACCAGCACACCATGGGAAAGAGAACCAGTCCCCAGAGCCTTGTTCATCCTTCTCATGGGATGTTCCTCCCCACCACACACACAAGGAATCCCACCATGGTCCTTCAGCCACGGCCTGGAGGGACAACAGGGCCTTTGTCACTCATGGGCTCCCTTTATCACCTCACATCAGCTTGGGATTCTTGGAATCAGATCGGTTTGGGATGGAAGGCACCTTCAGGCTCATCCCATCCCACCTCCTGGAAGGGCAGGGACACCTTCCACTACCCCAGATTGATCCAAACCCTGTCCAGCCTGGCCTTGGACACTTCCAGGGATGGGGAGTGATTCCTGCCTCTCCTTCAGCCCCTTCCTCACCACCCTGCTGCTCTTCCTCTTGGAGCCTGGTTATCCCACACATCTGATCAGTGACACCTCGGCTGGAATAAACAGATTCCTGTGACATCCAAGAGGCAAACTGGGATCAAAGAGCTCCCAGCAGAACACTCCGAAGGAGAAGGAGCTGTGAGGCTGCAAACATTCCCTCAGGAGATGAGGGCAAGGCAGGGATTTCCACTCCAGTCCTTCTGCTGACAGCTCTGGCAGGCAGAGAGTGACTCTGTGTGGTCACAGCTGAGAACTGCTGCACACCCGAAAATATCCAAACAACAAGATCAGCGTGCTGCTGAAAGCCTGTGACTTCAGCTAATGGATTTATCCCTCTCATACTGACATGGAAAAGCAAAAGGAGTGGAAAAAAGGAGGGGAAAAAAAAGGAGGGGGAAAAAAATGTGGGAAAAAAAAGGAGGGGAAAAAAAAGGAGGGGAAAAAAAAAGGTGGGGAAAAAGAAAGGAGGGGAAAAAGAAAGGAGGGGAAGATCTTTCCCTTTAATCATCTCCATGCCTGAGATTGGAAATTTTACATTATTTATGACTGAGTGCTACCAGGAGCATTCAAGGCTGTACCCTGCAAACATTTAATTTGGGGGAGCTGTTACAATTGGCAGGAACACAGGAGAGAACAGAGGCCAAGTACAGAGCAAATCCCAGCTGAAATTACCTGAAATTCTGAGAATCAGTGTCCCAAACAGTCAGATTTAGTGAAATTCAAGGAGCTGCACCTCCACTTCTTCACAGGAAAAAGGAGGAGGGTGCTAAGCAGCATTTTAAGAACTTATTAGAATTATACTTTATAAAAGGGAAATGGGCATCCTTCTGCAATCTACACATCTGACACCCTCCTTTACCTACCTAAGGTTTTACACCCCATAATAAGCTTGCTGAGAAGATAATGCTGCCTCACAAACTATTGCTAAATTTACTGCTTAAATGTAAAATTCAAAATCAAGGTTTTAATGGACCTTATTTCCTTCTCTTATTAATTGCAAGGCATCTACCTTAGGAACGAATAATTACTGTTAGTAATTGCTGAGGAACTTGTTTAACATATCCTGAAATGAAGCAATAAGCAGCACTTTCAGCCTTGCAGTCTGGTGAAACATTAAGAAATGCTGGGTGCTGCCATCTCTTGACTCAGTGGGAAGTACAGGTGCCCAACCCTTCACATGGTGTTACACTTCATGTGGAAAATAAACCACCCTAAACCTTTCTGGGAAGGGTCTGGGATTGTCCTGGCTGCACCACCCAGCCAAGGGGTCCCTCCTACCACAACCAGCATACACTCAGTGGGTGCAGAGGGTGAATTAAAGTCCTGTTTTCCTTCCAAAGCCACGCTCCCCACAGATCACAGCCTTCCCTCACCTTGACAGGCACTCACCTCCTTCCACTAAGCCAAAGGACAGCCCATTCTTGTTGTCTGAGGTCATCAGCAGCTCCACAATCCCTCTGTTTAACAGGGCCTAGATTAAAAAAGAGCAAAAGCTACTGTTTTAACAGAGTTTAGCATTTCCCAGGATATTAAAGCACTACAGCATCACCTTCTGTGGGGACAGCCTGCCACAGGCAGTGCCTTGTAATGAAATATTATCCCTGTGACATCTCCCATTCCTCCTCAAGCTTCCCTGCCTACCTTTTCCAGCTTAAAGACATCTGAATATCTTATTTTGTTTTAGAAAGTTGGACTGGTTTCTCACTGAGGCATCCAACATCAGGATTTCAGCTCATGAGATCAATGTAATAAATAGCTTCACTGCCTTCATCGAAAGAGGGATGCAGGTGGAAGGAGGAAAGGAAAAGCAGCTCAGGCTTCCTGACTGCCTCACAGTGGAAGCTGAGAAGAGGGAAGAGCTGGTTTTCCAAGGAATGGCATCACAGGACAGCTCAGGTATGAATGTTTTTCCATAATCAATGAATTTAGTGGCTCCTCAATACTCCAGCACCAGAGGGAACAGCACTTTAAGGTTTTAAAATCCCCCTGCACACACAAGGTTCCTCCCATTGTGGCTGATGTTTGGAGAGATCAGGAAACCTTAGTTGTTAATTAACCACTCATTTCACTGTACCTGCATTGGAAGTCACTCCTCCAGCTCCCAGGAGCTCTGAGAACAAGGCTCCAGCCTCCAGTCTAAATTACTAATTGTGAAATGTGATAAAGCCCTTTGTTTACTGTCCCTGCCTGCACCAAGACCAGACCTGGGCACGGCAGTGTCTGCATTAGACAACACAGAGCCCACAGAGAAACCCAACCTGCTGACTTTGTCAACCCATCACCACCAAATTTATACCTGAACAGAGGCTGGATTCAGACTCAGCTGCTGAGGGAACTGGAATTTCTAACCAATTTTACCAAGGTAACTCTTTGAGCACTGCATTAGTGCTAAGTTTCTTCCCCTCCTTTTGAGTCTAAGTGGAAAATGGAGGAACAGCAGAGCTGCCACACATTAGATGCCTCCCAGAGCACAGCAGAAGCAGGAATAGAATCTCAGTTCTGTGTGGGAAGGGTCATGTCAATACATCTTTCACTTTTAGGAAGGCAAAGGCACTGCACCAAAAAGCGAGGTAAGCACAGGGATTTGAGGTTTGGTGTGAGTTGTGGGTGTTTTTTAATGAGGTTATTAATTCCAGGAAGATGCAACTTGGTCGCAGATGGAAGATGTGAATTAATCACCTTGCCACAAACCAGAACAAAGACTCGGAGCCCCACCTCACATCAGATCTCGCTCCAACCAAAAACGAAGCCTGTGAATCCTGCTTTCCCACATTTTCATCTCTAACCACTATTCTGTACTGCCTCAGATGCAAATTGCACACCATCCCAGAATATGATGAAACAGCACTGCAAAAATACATCCACAGGCCTGGCAGGGAAATCTGTCCTGACAAGTCTGAAACAGCACAAGCTCTTTCCTCACTGAGCCATGAAAAGCAAGGCCAAGCCTGCAGGCTGCTCAGACCCCCAGAGTCTCTGTGTCCCCTTGGTTTTGGGTTCTGAAAACCACTTGCTTGGCATTATCTCTGATTTGTTTGTGTACACACTTCATATTTAACCTTGTGAGCAGAGTTAAATCACGGCACGAGATGGAGTCGGTGCAGGAGCTGGCACAGCCCTAAGGAGATCAGCACTCCTGCCATGAATTTACTTGTTTGAAGAGCAATGAGACAACCCGAGCCTCAGGGTGCTCAGGGTGCAGCTGGGGTACCCAAAAGCTTTCAGAACGATCCCATAATCCTGTGGCAGAAGAGCAAGACTGGATGCATGACCCCCCGTGATGTGCAGAAATAACTTCAAGCATTCAGTGAAAATAAATTAAACAACAACAAAGCCTGTGAGAGACACTGCAGATCTCATTATCTGCCTGCCCTGCACTGGTGCTGAGGGCAAACAAACAGGTCAGGCTGCTGTGAGATGCACCAGGATAATCCAGCCTCCCTGGGCACGGGCCAGCTCCTCATCACTGACTCAGAGCAGCCAGGGCACAGTTTAATCTCTTTTTGACAGGAGTAAGGGAGGCATTAGGCAAATTAACCTGACTGATGCTGAGCCCCAGATCACAAAAGTTCAGGAGCATGCTGGTGACTTGTTCCCATCAACTTTTCTCCCAGGAAAGTCAACAAAGGGAAAACTTTATCAAATATCATCTAGGAGAGGCAAAACAGAACCCCAAGGTGAGAACTTCTTCAAGGCCAGCTGTGCAATACAGACACTCCCCAGCTCCCTATCACCCTCCTCTCTGGAAGACATAAGAACACAGATTTATCAACACTGAGAGGGTCATGTGCCAACTCTTCCAGTCCTGCAGGAAAGGAAAATCCAAGGAAAATGCAGCTGGATAAGGCACTAACACTTTGAAGGGTCTCTTAAATCACGCTCAAAAGTTACACAGAAAAAAAGAACACTGTAAAGAAGGTGATTTATGGGAGAGATTGACACAGAAACAAGTGAAAGTGCCACCATTACCATTTTGACATAGGTCATGTAGTTTGGGTCTTTGGCATAGGAACCGTATTCATTCTCCACCTGCACTGCAATGATGGGACCTCCTTTCTTGTACTGTGGAGGACAGAAAGGGAGAAAAGAGATGTTCACCATGATTTCTAACCACAGGGACCAAAATCACACTAGCTGGCAGGAAAGGTGCACCAGCATCAGATGGACTCAGCTCCACCCTCCCAGACTGACAGAGAAAACTGTGGCCTGTGCTGATTGCTGGAGCAAAACTGGTCCATTTGTCATTGCCTCACCCTGCTGCTGTCACACACAGCCCACACTGCCCTGTGCACCCATTCCCACCCTTGGAGAGGGACAGGGATCCTGCTTGCCTGGAGAGGGACAACAACGCGCATCAGCCGGTCGAAATAGGCGTCCACAGCTTCTGTGAAGCCCTTGTACGTTGTCCTCAGCTGCATCTCAGGGTCCTGCAGCAGCCAGCTGGGGAAAAGCAGGACAGGGAATGTGTTACAGAGATATTTCACCCACTGGCACCAGTCACAGCTGGGCAGGGATCACTGGTGTCAGCTGGCGGAGCCCACAGAGCGGCTGTGACACCCCGAGCTGTGAGTGGTGTCTGTCACTCACTTGGAAATAAATCCAGGCTCCAATTCCCAATCTCTTTCTCTTCTTTTTCTTCTGCATTTCAGGCCTAAACTCAATTTGTCACCTCTACCAATAATATTTCAAGGATTAATCTTATCACTCTAAAGTGAATTCCCTGCATTCCCAAGGGCACTCTACAACCAAGTGCTCCTTCAAAAAATCCCAATCCTTTCTCAAAACAAAGATTTCTCTAATTGTTCCCATCGTTTCTACCACTGATTTACAAGGCTGGGTTCTCTCTGGAGTTAACAGAAAAAGTGGCAATTTGTTGAAGAGCAGAACAATATAATGCCGTAACAATTTAAGGCGAATGAGCCTGTATCTTCCTTTTCTCTGCAAAATGAGGCCTTAATTAATATCCTTCCAAAGATCTGTAAGACTTCAACTCTTTGCTAAATGTGGACTTAAAAAAAAATCATCTCCTCTTTAGCTGGAAAATGAGAATAGTACTGCTGCTCTTTATTAAAATCTTTTATCTATCTGATAAAAAAACCACATGGGTGATGTGACAACTGATAACAGATGCACTTCTCATAATCTAACGTGGCTCTGGTCATGAGGAGCTCTGCTCTCAGGAGTTAGTCCCTGACACCTGAACTTTGATGCCAAAGGCAAGTGAAAAGTTAAATAAAAATAATCCCCAAATATCTCCACCGAGGTTTGTGCTATTTTGAACACTCAAAAAAAAAAATAAATCAGAAGAGCTCCGTAAGATAATGAGCATCCACCCGCTTTGGGGACACAGAAAATAAACATCCCCATCAAGCAATTCCAAAGCAATTCCTCTGAAGGAGCCTTGTGTGATCAGGAATTTGGGATTTGTCTGTCCCTAATGCTCCCCTGAACTGAGCCATTTCCACACTCACCTGGGCAGACCCCCGAGGTCCCACTCTGAGCAGATGTAAGGTCCAGGCCGCAGAATCACCCACAGTCCATTTTTAGCTGCCAGGGAAAGGAAGGCCCTGGGGATCCAGACAGAGGAATTACTGTCTGCCTGCAGAACCCCCACTCCTGCTGCTCCAATCACCACTGAATTTAGGCACCAAAGCAGAAGGGAACTGCCTGATGAAGCAGCTATACTGCACTGGTGCTAAACTGATTGAAGGAGAGATTAAGATTAAACTGAGAAGGAACAAGTCCCCATTGCCTGATCAAGGCACATCTGGAAATAACAACTTCACCCAAACACCACCCACCCCCTCCCCTCCCAAGAGGAGTATTTCCTAACAGAGCTGTCTGTGCCACCTACCTTAGATCCAGGTTTTTACTGAAGTCAAACTTCCCTCTCTCCTTTTCGTGCAGGTTCCACGGCACGTACCTGAAAGGCAGAGCGAGGGCAGGGGAGCTGAAGGATGAGGTTTGGGATGCTCAAAGAAAACCTGAGGCCCCACCATTTGCCTTTTCCCACAGGAGGAAGCAGGGAAGCAAGGACACGTACGTGGTGAGGGTGTTGAGGCCGCACGCTCTCATCTTCAGCATCCGATCCTCCCAGTACTCCCGGGGCACTCGGAAGTAGTGCATGGAACCCCCAAAGATGCGGAAGGGCATCCCTTCCAGCAGGAACTGGGAGTTCTCTGTCTGCAAGCCCAGGGTCCTCCCCCACAGCCCCAGAGGGGTCAGCTCGCTCCAGTTAAACCTGGAAGAGAAAAGGAGACACGTGAGCAGCCAGTCCTGGGGAAGGAATGTGTCCTCCTCACTCCACCTCACCCAGCAGGACCAGCCCTGACCTTCCTGCCTCTCAAGAGAGCCACATCTTGGTCATACAGAGCACACAGATTGTTCAGAAGGCTTTAAGCCAGTTGGCAGACTTTCCCAAATGGAGATTTAAATCTATTTTATTGGCTGCTTCCCCACACTGTGCCTCGCTCTACAACTGACACTGCTCAGGCACCGAGCACGAAACTCACTTGCTGAAATCAGGGATGGGCAAGTTTTCACTCACAAACACTTCCCAACTTATGGAATTCAACATCTCCCTGACTTGCATAGGAGGGCACATGGCTGATTTCCAGATCCATGTTCCAACAGCAGCTGCATCTCATCCTTGCCATCCCGAATGTCTTGGGGACTCTGGCATCTTCCATCTCAAAGCACGGGAAAAATAAAACCCCCTCACCTGTTTCCTGTGGACAGAGAACCTTTTCCTCCATTTAATGAACCCCCTGGATTATATTCATCACCCAGGAGAGACTAAATCAGCTGTCACCACAAACTTACCTCTGCCCACATCACTGCTTATATTAATCTTGAAAACGTTATTTGCCCAAAGAACCAGAGCCGTGGGGCCAGCAGCTCCTCAGCACTTACCAGGGTGAGCACTCCTGCTGTCACAGCTCCTCCTGGCTCAGTTCCTGCACTGCTCATGGCCTTGCAAGCTCCCAGCTCACTCTGGCCAAACCAAAACCCCATTTTAGCAGCAAGACACAGAGCAGTGTCACTGCCTCCATCAGTCCACAGACAATGGCAGCTTGTTCCTTATCAGAGCCAGATGTGAGGAATGAATTCCCAGCTCCAGAAAGCAGGAATGACCCACACATTTGGGAGAAACATCACAGTGAGAGGAGAGGAACACCTAAGCCTCCAGCTGCTGCCTAGGCTATGTGTAAAGCAGTTGTTAGCAGAGGGTGAGGATGCTCAGAGCTCGTGGCTTACAGGGATTGCTAACCAGCATCCTGCCTGTCCTCTGACAGCACAGGGGGACTAAAAGGAGCTAAAGCTAAGGCTTGCAGGGTACTGCACGGGCTGGCTGACAAGCTCAGAGGGTACCTGAGTAGCACAGCATTCTCACAGGGCTCTGAAACAACCGGCAGCAGGCAGGGGTAATACCTGGAAAAGGAAGGCAGGTTAGATAGTCACTGCCTGCACAGACCCACACTGATTGTCCAGCCATTCCCAAAAACTGAGCAGGGAGACTGTGCTGGGTCAGATATGGGGTGATAACAACAGCTCATGGTGACAGAGCAGCTCAGGTAGGAGAAATGAGTACAAAACATCAACCTGCCACATTCAAAGTGTGCCTGAGCAAGAACAGGACTGAAAATGTTCATCTGCACAAGAAACACAGCCAGAGAATGATGAATGAGGCTGGGAAATGGCAGCATCACTCCCAAGGAATTGTTACAAATTTCAGCAGCAGAGGAAAGGCTTCTGAACCCCAAACAGGATATCCCATGGCCACCTGCCCCTCTAGGCTGCTCAATTAGAGACTGTAACTTTGGCAAACCAAATCAGCAGCTACATCTGCTTCTATTTTAGGTGGAGAGCCAGAGGTGGAAAGCTCAAAGGGATCTGGAGACGCAAAACTCCAATTTTTAAAGATTAGGTTGGAAAAAAGTTGTTTCTGAGCTAGGTAGAGCCCTAAATTACCCCTGCACACAAAAGTGCTGCTGACTGGTGCCAGAATGAAGGCTGTGCTCAGGAAGCACACACACCCAGATAAAAATAAACTAATCACTTAAGCTCATCTCCTTAATCCCAGGCATAACTAACCTGGCACATTCCCAACAAGTTTCCTACTTTCAAACTCCCCAGTTCCAGTGCTTTTTCTCCCCAAGAAGGGCTGGTAGGAAGCTCCCAGGCTCCCAATATTCTCAACACATTATGCTGGATATCCTGAAACCCACATTTCTCCTTAGGATCTGCTCTAGTAACCTCGGGAAGAAACATTTCTGTGACTCAGCAGAGCTTCATCCTGTTACCCTGAGCTGGATTGCCAGAGTTTAAAGTGTACCTGGGCTCTGTACTTCCTCCTGAGAGCAATTTATAGCTCCCAGTAGATTTTCTTTCTCACTTCTATAATGACAGAGCAGGCTATAATGACAGAACAGGCTGCAAATGATCTTTCTTTTTTTTTTTTCACTTTGTTAAAGGCTCCTGGCCTTTGTCAACCTCAGTAGCCATCTGTGGGAGTGTTCCAGGTCAGGCTGGATGGGGCTTGGAGCAGCCTGGGATAGTGGAAAGTGTCCCTGGCCATGGCAGGGACATCTTCAATACCTTTTCCAACACAAATTCTAGGATTCCACAATTCTGTGATTTTGTCTCTGCTTCAGGGAAGCCTCTTTTGCAAAAGCAGAACAAAACCAAACCAACCATTCTATTACAAGCTAACCCCAGAGCAGACACTCTGAAGTTGGATTGGATGAGTTATTCCAATAAGATGGAATAAGCCCTTGTAAGATGGAATTTGAAGCGCAAAACACAACACATGGAAAACGAAAGTCCCAATTAACTTCTGAACCAAAGTGCCACGCTGTTCATGCCTGTGAAACACAAATCTGGCTGAAGTCCTCTCTGCAAGAGAGATTTACCTTTGGTGTTCAACCACCCTGTATCCACTGCAGTTGGGAAAAAAAGCTGGTGGGAAAGAAAACAGCCAGAAGAAACAGGGGGAAAAGCCATTCAGTTCTTTACTGATGCTAAAGGACGTGCTTCAGAGGACAAGGGACTTTGCTGCTAATCCCTAAGCTCCACTGAGACCTCCAAGGGCTTTGCTGTTTATTCTGGCCTTCCTCTGGCCAGGGGAAAGTGAAAGCTCAGAGCTGCCCTGGCTCCCAGCTCGCTGCCCTGCACAGCCCCCGTGCTCACAGCCCATGGCTGAGGTGACAATGGTTTTGTAGAGCAGTTTATTCTGCATACTGGGGTTTATTCTGCATACTGGGGTTTGTGGATACACTCTCACAAGAGACAGATTCCGTGCCTCCATCAGGTATCAGTTTGCAATAATCCTCCCTAAGAAACCAGGTGGCACAAACCCAAGGCCAGCTGTGCAAGAATTTTGCTTCTAATTATGCAAAGATTTATTGAAGCTTTTCCATAGCTCTGAGGATCAGGTTTACTTCCGACTATGATTTTAAGAACCTGTTATAAAACATCCAGCTGGCAATAAATAATTATGTTACATCTCCATCCATAAACATGTGTATTTTCTTGTATTCTCCAGCATGGAACTCTTCAGGGACTGAAGAGTTTCTGTCACCTGAAAGCCACAAACATGGGATATGTTCCTCTGGGAAAGAGCATCACCCCCAAAATGAATGTGATCTAAACCACGTGGGATTCAATCTAGAACCGTAAACAACTTGTTGCTACTGCTGGTGGGCTACAGAGGAACAGCTGCTGGTCTGGAGAGTGAAAAAGGACCAGCAGAAGGAAGCAAAGAGGACTGGAGAGGTGGCCATGGGTACCACAGTGCCTGGGGACACAGAGCGGGGAGAGCCAGCCCCAGAACGGGCTGGAGAGAGGGAACCAACGCTGCTGCGAGCACGCCAGGGAGCCCCGGAGCTGCGTTAGAGCTGATTGATTGGCGAGGCGCATCATCCATCAGCGCTGCGGTGATGTACAGCCTCCCCCGAGCCAAGGTCGGCAGAACCTCACACAGAACCCGGTTTATGGCGCTGGCAGCGGGGCTTTCCTCCGCCGGTGCCCTCGGTGATGGACAAGAGCTGCGGATATCAGGTGCAGCATTTATTTAAAGCTTTGGGTAATTCCGGCACGGCGGCCGCCTTACTCGCCGCGCTCCTTCCCACGCTCCCGTTCCGCTGCAGGAATGATGGGAGCGGAGGGCTCTGCTCGGAAAGCCGGGGTTCCACCGAGCCTGCCTCCCGTTAATCCCCCGGCAGCGCGCAGGAGGCGCGGGCGTTAATTACGTTAATTACATTAATAACCGTTCTCCCCTCCACCGGCGCCGCCGACTCCATCCATGCGCAGTTCTCCCGCAGCCAGCCCCGCTCCCGGCGGGGGGGCCTGCGCCCGGCGGGGCAGCGACACCCGCCCAGCGCCCACCCCCGCCCGGCCCCGCCGCCGCGGGAACCCCGCCCGCCGCCCCCGGGGCGCGACCCCCGCGCCCCCCGCCCCGCGCCGGCTCTCACCTGCGCAGCACCAGCCACAGCACGACGAGGAGCAGCGCGACGCCCCCGAGGCGGCGCTGCCGCCGCCCCCCGCACGGCCACATGGCCGAGGGACCCGGGCCCCGCGCCCCCCGCCGGCCCCGGGCCCCGCGCCCCCCGCCGGCCCCGGGCCCCGCGCCCCCCGCCGGCCCCGGGCCCCGAACCCCCGACCCGCCGGGCGCGGCCCCAGCGCGCGCCCGCCCCGCCCCGCCCCGGCCCCGCCCCGCCCGCGCGCCATTGGCCGCGCCCCGCCCCTGGCCCCGCCCCCGCCTCCCATTGGCTGCCGGGGGGGCGCGAGAAGGAGCCGCGAGACCGAGAGGGAACGGCCCGGGGGCGTCCGGAGAGACGGACAGAGAGCCTGGACAGACTGACAGCCGGGACAGACTGACAGCCTGGACAGACTGACAGCATGGACAGACTGACAGCAGGGACAGACTGACAGCCTGGACAGACTGACAGCCTGGACAGACTGACAGCATGGACAGACTGACAGCAGGGACAGACTGACAGCAGGGACAGACTGACAGCAGGGACAGACTGACAGCCTGGACAGACTGACAGCCGGGACAGACTGACAGCCTGGACAGACAGCAGGGACAGACTGACAGCCTGGACAGACTGACAGCAGGGACAGACTGACAGCATGGACAGACTGACAGCAGGGACAGACTGACAGCAGGGACAGACTGACAGCAGGGACAGACTGACAGCCTGGACAGACTGACAGCCGGGACAGACTGACAGCCGGGACAGACTGACAGCAGGGACAGACTGACAGCCTGGACAGACTGACAGCCGGGACAGACTGACAGCAGGGACAGACTGACAGCCTGGACAGACTGACAGCCGGGACAGACTGACAGCCTGGACAGACAGCAGGGACAGACTGACAGCCTGGACAGACTGACAGCAGGGACAGACTGACAGCCTGGACAGACTGACAGCAGGGACAGACTGACAGCAGGGACAGACTGACAGCCTGGACAGACTGACAGCAGGGACAGACTGACAGCATGGACAGACTGACAGCCTGGACAGACTGACAGCAGGGACAGACTGACAGCCTGGACAGACTGACAGCCTGGACAGACTGACAGCAGGGACAGACTGACAGCATGGACAGACTGACAGCAGGGACAGACTGACAGCATGGACAGACTGACAGCAGGGACAGACTGACAGCAGGGACAGACTGACAGCATGGACTGACAGCAGGGACAGACTGACAGCATGGACAGACTGACAGCAGGGACAGACTGACAGCAGGGACAGACTGACAGCCTGGACAGACTGACAGCCGGGACAGACTGACAGCCTGGACAGACTGACAGCAGGGACAGACTGACAGCAGGGACAGACTGACAGCAGGGACAGACTGACAGCAGGGACAGACTGACAGCAGGGACAGACTGACAGCCTGGACAGACTGACAGCAGGGACAGACTGACAGCATGGACAGACTGACAGCCTGGACAGACTGACAGCAGGGACAGACTGACAGCCTGGACAGACTGACAGCATGGACAGACTGACAGCCTGGACAGACTGACAGCCTGGACAGACTGACAGCAGGGACAGACTGACAGCAGGGACAGACTGACAGCATGGACAGACTGACAGCAGGGACAGACTGACAGCAGGGACAGACTGACAGCATGGACAGACTGACAGCCTGGACAGACTGACAGCAGGGACAGACTGACAGCATGGACAGACTGACAGCATGGACAGACTGACAGCCTGGACAGACTGACAGCCTGGACAGACTGACAGCAGGGACAGACTGACAGCATGGACAGACTGACAGCAGGGACAGACAGCAGGGACAGACTGACAGCAGGGACAGACTGACAGCATGGACAGACAGCAGGGACAGACTGACAGCCTGGACAGACTGACAGCAGGGACAGACAGCAGGGACAGACTGACAGCAGGGACAGACTGACAGCATGGACAGACAGCAGGGACAGACTGACAGCCTGGACAGACTGACAGCAGGGACACCCAGCATAGACAGACTGACAGCAGGGACAGCATGGACAGATGGACAGACAGCATGGACAGACAGCATGGACAGACTGACAGACAGCAGGGACAGCCAGCATGGACAGACAGAGAGTGTGGACAGACAGAATGCACAGACAGCTCAGACACAGACCCCCAACAGAGTCCCCAGGCAGGGATCCCCCAGAGAGCCCCACGATAGAGACCCCCAGAACAGAACAGAGACTCCCTGCACTGAGAGCCCGGGCAGGGAGCTGCCATAGACACCCCGGACACAGACCCTGCAGGGAGGCTTCGGACAGGGAGCCTGGCTGGAGACCCCTTCCCCCTGTCCAGAGACCCTTCCCAGCCCCAGGGATCCCCTGGGCAGGTAGAGGGTCTCCCCAGTGGGCAGGGGGCTGCTCCTCTTTGAGGCACAGGTGTTTAAAGTGCCCCCACTGCCCTGTGGAGGAAATTCAATGTGCAATAAAGCGAGGGAGGGGACATTCAGAGCCTGCCAGCAACAGTAGAGACTGAGATCAAACAGTGGAAGGTGTCCCTGCCCACGGCAGGAGCTGGAATGAGGTGAATTTAAGGTCCCTTCCAACCTAACCCATTTAATGATTCTGCTGCTAATGCTCTGTCATCTTCCCTCCTGCCAAGTACTGCTGAGAAGAAAGAGGAGCTGGCTGATCTGAAGGGGTTAACAAAGACAACCTACAAAGCCCTCAAGCAGAACTATTTTGCAACACCTACTTCAAAAATTCCCTGTTAATTCTGTTTAAACACCTGAAATACCACAGAAGGAAATTATCATAATTTCCACTCCAGTAACAATTCCATCATTGCTTTATTGATTCTAAACCTGAAAGGAAAAATAAGTTTAATTTACCAATATTTTTACTCCCCTTACATTGCAGCCCACAGAGTTCAGTATTTCTGTACATAACCAGAGTTTTTCATTTGTACTTTTGTGTTGCAAAGGCTTCTTTGAGATTAAGCACCAAGATGTGTCAGGAATACAGAGAACAAGCAGTGGCTGGGACATCAGGAAAAGTTTGCTGGGAAAAGAGGGAGTGCTTCTAGCTAAAGGAGAGACATCCTGGGATAAAAACACCTGTGATCATCTGTTCCCCGGGGTGCTGTGAGCAGTTAACTCTACAAAATAAAGATTTCAGTAATCCCATGGGCACAGGCCACAGCTGTGCCCGAGGCTCCCATTCCAGTCCTGACTCAGCAGAGGTGAGCAGCAGCTCTGGCGTTTCTTTTTCCAAGGAGGACGTGTGGCAAGGAGCAGGATTTGGAGACAGAGCCTGCATTGACAGCTGCATTTCTGGCTGCACAATGCCAGCCTGGTGCCAGCAGCTCTGCCAGGCACAGCGTGCAGCTGTGCCACCCAGCTGTGGATAAGGCAGGAAGGCTGTTTCCACTGGGGCATCCCCCTCTCCACTCCCAGGGAGAGAGCTGGCGAGCAGGGGAGGGAAACAGGCCGAGCTGTAACAGATGGAGGGATTTGAAGGCTCCTGGCTTCAGCCCTGTAGCAGATTCCTGGCCACAATCATCCTCATGACCTCGTTGGTGCCTGCAGCACGATGGGGATGCAAAGGAAGCACAATTAAGGCATGGTCCAATATTTTCCCCCTCAAAAGGCCAAGAGAACTCTCCCCTGATGTGCAGTTTATGGCACAGAGAAGCTCTTCCCACCAGCTGAAGTGGGATTTGGGAGGGCTTGTGCCAAAACCCATCTGCCAAGTGCCTGCATATTGCTTGGGAAAGCTGGTGCTGCTTTTTATCTGGGTGTTGGGAGGATGCAGAACCAAGCATTGAGCAGAACTGGATTTATACCAACATCTGAGCCCTCTGCTTTCCACTTAACACATACACAACACACAGGCTGCAAACACACTCGGTGTAAGAAAGAGCACGTCCCTTACCAGGTACTCTGGTTGTAGGTGAGGGGATTCCAAAGCAGGGAAAACAAAATACTTAGGAAGCCAAACGGAGATTAGAAAAAGCCAAACACTGCTAGAGGCACGATGTCAAGGAGTGCAAACAGACCAAAATCACAGGAGAGGAATTGTTAGGGAGAATCATCACATGACCAGGAGTAATGGGATGAGACTGGACAGAGGCACTGCTAACATGACAAGTAAATAAATACCTTCCTCTGCTGCAAGACTCTTAAAATAGCCAGTAACTGCTCCCACACGGCCAGAGCACTCACATAGCACACCTCACGCTCAGAAACACAAGAATCAGAGTCATGTGGGAAGGTGGGGGACTCCAGGGGCGTTTTTCTCCTAACCCCAGTGCCAATTTCACCTGTAACAGGAGCATCTTTTACCTTCCAGGATCTGGTGGACTCTGATGTCCCGCACGAACTGCTGCACCGCGTAATCCTTCAGGTAGCCGTAGCCCCCGTGCATCTGCAGAGCCTGGTTACAGATCTAGGGGGGTAACACTGCTGTGAGGTGACTCGGGGAGGACCCAGGAACCTCAGATCACTTTTTTTATTTTTCCTGGTCACCTAATCTCATCTCTTAAAATCATGGTGTGACTCTCAGCCCCCATCAGTGCTGCTCTCCGCGCTATCACACGAAGGGTGTGTTTATGTGAACAGGAATGCACAGAAATACCCAGGAATGCACAGAAATACCCCGAGGATGGGTGTTTTTTTAGGGGATAAGGCGATTTTTGCTGCATCTCTGTGGTTTGGGGATGCAAATCCGAACCGCCCGATCGCCACCTGGCGGCCACTCAGGGGAAGGGTTGGCAGGGCGCTGTTTCCATGGAAACGGGACTCGGTGTATCCTATCCCTCAGTTTGGGATAGAAAACAACAAAATGCAGAGTGCTGAGCACATAAAATAGCTTCTAAAGACACTGGGCTAAGAAGTGTCAAGCGCTCTTTCTTCCCCCTTCTTGCTTCCTCTTTATGGGGACATTTTGATAAGGTAACACAATAAGGTATTTTTCAAAGTGATAAGATAATTTTCAAAGCAAAAATGTAAATTTTCAGTGGAAAGACCGCTTGCTACCTAGGAACGATCACCCTGAAACATGCGAATTTTCCTCGGAAAATAAAAATGCTCTGCTCCCTGTCTCATCTCCCTTTTGGCCCCCTAGGAAGTGGTGTCGGAAGAACCGTGGAAAGATGTTTTTAATTCTCACAGATTAATCCTGAGGCTTCCACACGTCTTATAAAACATCAAATGTTTTGTAAAACCTGTTTTCAAATGAGGCTCCTGGCTCTGGGCTTGGCTTTGGGTCTCTACAGCGTCGAACTTCCCACACCCTGGGCATTAAGGGAGGTCTCTAAGCTTCGAATTGGGATCCCAAGTGGTGTTTGAGGGACCTACCCCAAAGCACTCGTCGGTGGCAAAGAGCTTGGCCATGGAGCAGAGCACGGCCGCGTCCTCCCGGCCGTCCTGCAGCGCCCGCGCCGCGTTGCGCACCATGAGCCGCGCTGCCACCAGCCGCGTGGCCATCTCTGCCAGCCTGAACTGCAGGTACTGCCAGAGCCACAGGAAAAGGGACATCAGCATCCTCAGGGGGTCTCAGCCACAGCCCCACCACCTGCAGGCAGGGCTCAGGCCTGACACGCTTCCTTTCTCAGGAAAAGCGTGTTCTTGACTTCTCCAGGGAAGTGAGGGATGGCCCTTCCAGGATGAGGAAGAGCTCGGCTCTGGAGGGCAGAGCTGCTGCAGGGGTTACCTGGTTGTTGGCAAGGGGTTCCCCGAACTGTTTGCGGACAGTGAGGTGCTCCTGAGCCAGAAGAACTGAGGCGTGAGCAGCTCCTAACGAGCAAGAAGCTGGTGGGAGAAGCCAAGGACACCCAGTGAATGTGAAGCTCCTTCAGACAGGCAACAAGAAGCTCCTGCCCTCCTCCCCTGGCTCTCTTTGCCTTTCTCACCGATGTTTATCCTGCCTCCATTGAGCCCCTGCATGGCGATGCTGAATCCCTGCCCTTCGGCTCCCAGCCGGTTGCCCACAGGAACGACGCAGTCCTCGAAGATCACAGCCCGAGTTGGCTGGGAATTCCAGCCTACCTGGGAAAAAACAGAGCTCCTTCCAGACTGCCTGAGGAGCAGCACAAGGCCAGCACAGAACCACCAGCCTGCTCCCAACCCCTCGGTCTCACTGCCAAGCTGCCACAAAGCACCCGTGGTCTGCGTGGTTTGGCCTCAGGGTGGAAACTGGAATGGCTGTTTTTGGGAAGAGGCAAAAATCCAGTGATCTTGATGTTCCTGAGACTAAAATCCTTCACTTACCAAAGGGATGGGTATTAGGCAAACTTCACCAAAGCTGGAATTGGCTTGGTAAAACCATGCCAGGCTGGGACTCCCATCCATCCATGAAGAGATCCCTAATGCTTTGCACAGACACGCTCACTGGGACCACAGGACACAGCCTCAAGCCCTGCAGGGAAGGCTCAGGCTGGACATCAGAAGGAATTTCTCCATGAAAAAGGCTGTCAGGCATTGGAATGGGCTGTCCAGGGAGGTGTTTGAGTCACCACCCCTGCAGGGGTTTAAGGAATGCCTGGATGTGGCACTCAGTGTTTTGGCTGACAAGCGAGGATCAGTCACAGGCTGTACTCGAAGGTCTTGATTCTATGGTTCTGTGATCTCTGTCCTGCACGTTCCTCAAGCACACAGGAAGCACAAACCAAACTCTTACCTTCTTCTCCTTCTTGCCAAAGCTGAGCCCTGGCATTCCTTTCTCCAGCACGAGGCAGGAGATGCCCTTGGGGCCTGGGCCCCCTGTGCGACACATGACCACGTACACATCGGTGTCACCTCCCCCGCTGATGAAGGCCTGCAGGAGGGCACAACAAGAAAACTGGGGCTTTGGGGTGGTTTTGCAAGCTAAGCCTGAGCCCACAGCAGCAGCTGGCAGGGTGCAGAAATGGAGAGGCGAAGACCCAATAGCCAGAGGCATTTAGGGACCCAACTGGTGAAAGCTCTGCAGAGCACATCCTGCCCTGGGAGAATGCACAGAGGTGAGGAGACAGCAGGGATGGGAAGGACAGTGAGACCCAGGCAGCTTTAGCAGGAATGAGGAGGTACCTTGGAGCCATTCAGGACGTAGGTGTCCCCTTTCCTCTGAGCTGAGGTCAGCAGGGAAGCTGCATCACTGCCACTCCCTGTTTGAGAGGTAAGGGAGCAGCCAGTGAAGCAGAAGGTCCAGAGCCTACAAATGCCCCAGGATCATACCCTGACAGCTGGGTTTGTACCATGAGCATCTCAGCCATCGCCATCTGCCCCTCCCCAACTTCCCAAATGAATATGGAAAGAAACTTTTCACCTCCAGACCTCTGCAAAGTTCATGTCCAGTTAAAGAGAAAGGAGATGTCCTGGTTGAGTTGAGGATGCTCACCTGGCTCAGTCAGGCAGTAAGAGGCAAACTTTTCCATGCTACAGAGTGATGGGCAGAACCTGCGCCGCTGCTCCTCGTTGCCAAAGGTGTCAATCATCCAAACACACATGCTGGGGTGGGAGAGAAGGAGCAGAATTCAGGATGTGAACATAGATTGTGCAAGAACATCGCTGGCTGAACAGAGGAAAGCTCCATGGAGTTGAGCCACAAGCCCTGAGGCCTGAAAAGGCATTGTTACACCTTCCATTCACCACAGACTCCCTGCCCTATGGAACAGCAGGTTCCTGTTTAAGAGCCTCAGTCTCCCCTCCATGCTCAGCCCTGCTCCCTTTCCAGGAAATTGCACCACTGGAGAAACTGGCAGCATCATTGCAGCTCTCTGTGCCAAGAGACCTGTCACTGGACATGTCTGTACAAGCAGGACAGCCCCAGCATCAGGTGGTGCCTCTGGGCTCTGTCACAGCAATGCCGAGGCACAAAGGCCTTTTCCAGGCAGGTTACTATCTATAGACAGCTTAAGTGGCAGAGCAGGGAAAAAAATCCAGAACTCAATCCCATCTTGCATGTCACAAAGCTAAAATTACTTCTTGGTGGCATCTCAGTCCTTGTGGCCTACTTGTTTACTGCCACCCAGGGATCCTCACAGGGATGTGTGTACTTGAGGTCACAATTTAAATATTTAAATAATGAGCAGCAGGGAGGGAGCTGCCTCCATCTGGATTCAGAGCCCACAGAGCAGCCAGGCTGACACCATCCACCTCCCCAGACACACTCACTTGTGGATGCTCATGTAAGCAGTGGTGCTGGTGCATCCTGTTGACAGAGCTTCAAAGATTATGGAGGTGTCAAGTCGTGACAATCCAGAGCCACCAACATCTGGTTTCACATAGATCCCACCAAATCCTAGCTGGGCTGCCTTCCGCATCGTTTCCACAGGGAATATTTCCTATTGGGGCAGGCAGGGATATCCCAATGAATATTCAGGGTTAGTTCAATCTCTTTTGGTATCCCTGGGCTACCAATTTGAGTCCCACCGTTCTGCAGAGTTTAAGTCAACTGAGTGGGTCAAAGAGGTGGTACCTACACAGACACACTCCATCTTCAGCAGTGAATCCAAGACTCAGGTGACTGAATAACCTGGCTAGGAAAGCTTCAAGGTATTTCTGATGATTTCCCCTCCCTCAGCTACAGCAGCAGCTTCAGTGACAATCTCCAGAGCCACTGCAGGAACCCCTCAGTCAGACCTGTGGGTCAGAACATCCTAAAGGAGGAAAAAGGGAGCAGTACAACCCTTGTGAGGCTGTCCTACCTTCTCATCCCACTCGGCCATGTAAGGAGCCATCTCCTTGGCAGCAAAATCAAGGGCAACTTTTTGGAATTCCTTCTGATCCTCAGTCAGTCCTGTGGATGCTAGAAAAGCAGGAAGAGATCAGAACACGTGTCTGCTGAGGGAAAGCAGCACACCAACCTCGTTTGTAGCCCAGTTTCAGAGTGCTCCTTAACTCACACAAACAGTTCAGGGGCTCTGCTGCAGAGAACATTTCTCTGTCCCTCAGGAATGTCATGAACTGTGCTGAGAGCAGTTGGGAGGGGCTTTCTTGGGACAAAACAAATCCAAAATCCCAGCTGTCTCTGCTCCATGCTAGCTACATTGGAAAGCCAGGGCAGGGGAGCACAGCCCATGGCAGCTGTCACTCCATCTCACTAAGTCTGCGCTGCAGAAACATGAGGGAGCAGTCCTGGGACTTCAAAGAAAGGAGATTGGGAAGCAAAGAATAAAGCAGCCCTTTGGAAACAGCATCTAAAGATTTAGTTGGGTTCTGTATTTGAAACCTTCTGCTTCGATGGCACATAAATACAAGATTGTTTTGTTAGCTCCTCTCCTGAAATTCATACAGGGGTGCTGCTACTTAAATTCTAAATGTTCTTACATTTAGACATTGAAACAATTCACCTGCAAAGTGTTCTGGTTTGGGTTGGAAGGGACCTCCAACCACTTTCTACAAGACCAAGCCCTGTCCAACCTGGCCTTGAACACTGCCAGGAGTGGGGCATCCACAACATCTGGGCAACCTGTGCCAGCTGGAATTCTGCCAGAGGAATTTCTTCCTAATATCTAACCCAAATCTCTCCTCTTTTACTTTAAATTCATTCTCCCTTGCCTTATCAGTCTGCCCATGTAAAAAAATCACTTTCCTTATTTTTTATAATCCCCCTTCTTTGAGAGATACTCTTTGATTCACTATTAAATCTGAAAAAGCGTGAAAGCCCAACAAAGGTAAGGGAGGGACAGGGAGAGGGAAGGGCTTTTTTTTTGTAGGCTCTTTCCCATTGCTGGGCACGGTCTAACAAGGTAAAAGGAGGGACAGGGAGAGGGCAGGACCTTTCCTTTCGGGCTCTGTCCCACTGCAGATCACAGTGTCACAAAGGAGGGATAAGGGTCGGGAAGGACCTTTCCTTTCGGGCTCTGTCCCACTGCAGATCACAGTGTCACAAAGGAGGGATAAGGGTCGGGAAGGACCTTTCCTTGCGGGCTCTGTCCCATCGCCAGGCACCCACCGCGGGCTGGCGGCGGCCGCACCGCCCTGCCCGGGGGCAGGAGCCAGGGAGGAGGGACGCGGAGAGCAGCGCCACAGCGAGCAGTGACACGGGCAGCTGGGGACATCCCTCCGGGCGGGGACAGGAGGTCCGGGGCCCCCAGCCCGCCTCCCCCGGGCCGCGGGCAGCTCCTTACGGTCGATGCAGGACGCGATCCCCCGGCGCCCCAGCAGCAGCCGCGCCGCCGCCCGCGGGGCCGCTCGCCACGCCATGGCCATGGCCGTGCGGGGCCGCTCGCTTCCCGGCTCCCCGCCGCCGGCTCCCACCGGGGCACGCTGGGAGCTGTAGTCCTGCCCCCGGCGCCGCCCGCCCGGGCGGGGAGAGAGCGAGGGGAGCCGCTCCTGCCCCGGCCTTTGCATAGCGGGCACCGCTTCCGAGCGCGGCTTCCTCCTCCTCCTCCTCCCTGCCCGGCACCGCGAGCATCCCCAGCGCGCCGAGCAGGACAGGCGGCAGGGCCCGGGCTGGTGAGCGGGAGCTCGGAGGGCTGCGAAGGAGGGAGGGAGGAAGGGGAAAGCTTGGCATAGAAGGTGGAAAAGTTGATGCCAGCCGGTCTGGCAGGAGGCGGCCGGCTCGGAGCCGTGCAAGTGCTGCTGACAGAGGGGGCAGGGGGGCCGGGAGGGACCGTGGGGATCAGCCGGAGCAGCCCCCGGCCAGGCACGGTCACCTGCGGCGAGCGCGCCCAGGTGGCTTTGGCGCTGTGCACGAAAAGAGCCATTCCCGGGGGAATTCCGGAGGAATTCCCGGAGCACAGGCAGCCCAGGCAGAGCAGGACCCCCGGGCCGAGGCTGGGCTGAGCTCCGGACACAAGCACGGCTCCCTTTCCCTCTGGCCCGGCGGAGAGGGGCCGCGCTCAGCCCTCGCAGCTCCGGGGCCGCTGTGCTGCAGGAATCCAGCCCTGCTGCTCGTGTCCATCAGGGCTCCAGGGTGCGGTCCCCAAGCCCTGCCAGCATTCACACTGATAGAGGAAGTGGCTGAGCTCAAGGAAAGATTTATTTGTTCTCCACTCGCCGTACAGCGCTTGCGGCTCTGCTTCAGCCATCTCTGCTTTTTTCAGCTGCCTGAAGGAGCAGTAATTCCTCCTCCTCCTCTTCTCATTCATCAGGTGCTTCTCAGTGAAGAGAAGATAATTCAGAGAGACCAGAGATGCCTTGGCCGAGCAAAAAGAGAGACAAAGGAGCAGTAGCAGGTCTGTGCTGACATCCTGACTGATTTAGCATCTCTCATTTGAGGTTCCAGGCTACAGTGAAACTACAGACAGCCGAATTAACCGTCTGTCTTTCACAGGCAATGTCTTACAGACAGCATTTCCTGTGCCAAATGGGCTGAGCACCCAGGCGTGACGGAGACGAGTCTGCTAGGTGTGTGATAAGGACAGTGATGTATTCTTAGCACAAGGGGGTTAGGAAATGGATTTCAGGCCCATTTATGCTTTCAGGTCCTGCACAGCAGAGTTGGTCAGAGCACACCCAGGAAGGTGATGTGGTACCAGCTGCCAAAACAAAAAGCAAGAACATTGCACTGGAGGCATCATGATGTGGTGCTTAAAGTACAAGATGAAAAAATTGCACAGTTGGCTCATCTGTGCCACTCATCTGCTTGATCCACTCTCACAAATAATCTTTTTACCCTTTAATCACTTCTTAATAACTGTTTTGTGGGTTTTATGTCTGTGTCCTAAAGAAACAAAGGATATGGATCCCTTCTGAACAGGTAGTTCAGTGGAGGTTAAGCTAAGATTTCCGTCTCCTGCAGGAATTGAAATAGTTTGGTTTGCTTTGTGAATGTTCCTCTTACTCACCAGATTCACCTGAATCTACTTCATTGCCTGCAGCCAATTTCTCAGCAATTAATTAAAAAAATTCAACTACACTTCCTCTGGGCAAACATGCTCTATCCCAAGTTTTTTTTATTACTAACTGGGAATATTAAACTACATTTTTGCACACACAAAAATATCCTTATTTCAGATGCAAATTAGAAATACTCAGAATCATTGGTGCATAATGCTGCTACCTTACACTGAGCACCTGGGGTGCCCCAAACTCCTGCTGCAGTCAAATGTGTGAAACCAGCTTGGACAACTCAAAGTATTTTTTGAAACAAAATGTGTTTTATCTTAATGTATTTTAAGATAAAAAAGAGCCTGATGCTAAAATTGCCAAAACCGAGGAGGAGATTTCAGATAAGGAGGAAGAAGAGAAGTCTGCAAAAAATCCAGCTGGGAGCTCCAAGTCAGGATGGAAGAACTGGAAGAAAAAAGAATCTGAGCCTGGTGGAGAGGAAAGCAAGATCACATATTGTCACTGGCTGCTGAAATCAGAACCTGAGAGCAGGCTGGAGAAGGGGGTGGATGTGAAGGTAAGCACTGACACCCCCTCACTCAGCAAAGGACAGGGTCACTCCTGCCCAGCTTTAGTGCCCAGATGCTGAGGGACAGCATCAGGCAACTCTGATTGTTTTTATTTCTCAAAACCCATTTGTCCTCCTGGAAAGAGAAAAACCAAATGTTCTTGTCCAAGGTGACAACCTTGGGGTTTCATACATGTAATACAAGAGGAAATCAGTTCCTCAGGATGCTCAGCTGTTGGCCACAGGAGCAGCATCTATTTCAGACTCTGCCTTTACACTGCTGCTTTGTAAAGGTTTTTCTGCAGGCCCTGTGGGAGATAAAAATTGTGTCACATTTGTGCTATAATTGAAGGAGCTGCTAGCAACAAATGCTTAGGCTCAGTGCAGACAATGACACTGATCAGAAACCTCCTGAATGAATCTTTATTTTCATTTCATTTGGCAGTTCAGTGTCGATGACTTGAAAGCTCAGCCTAATCAGACAACCTGCTGGGATGGAGTGAGGAACTACCAGGTAAGGAAGCACATGGGGGCACTGAAATAGCAGTAGGAAGAAGGTGGCTCTGCCCACAGCTTGTTCCTGTGCCTGACGCATTTCCTTTTGGGGCACTCTGCCTGTTCATACAGGTGCAGTTTGGCAGGGATCTAAGTCAACTCCTGCTCAGTGGCCTCTAGGTCAGAGGTAGATTCAGGAATATTTTGTCAAATCATCCAGTTTTTCTTTCACTTAGAGCAACCTTTGATACCTTACAGCAAGTCTGTACTTACCCAAATCCTCTGTCAGCATGCAGCTTTCTGTTCCAAAGGAATTCCACGTGTGTATGATCCCTGTACTGTACAGGATTCCCTATCCCCCTACATGTGATCTGCTCTGAGATGTTTGCTGACAGCTCTCCTGGGCAAGGGTGGCTGAGCTGTTGAATTCCCACACACTTTCTGACCAACAGGATCTTGCTCTTTAGCCTTGTTTTCACTTAATTTCATTCCAACACAAAAACATCTCTATGACAACAGTAGGAAACATTATCTGAGTAATCCTGAAGCACATCTACCTCTCCTCTTGTTGGTTCCTGTTCTTGGCTGCTTATAATGAAGCCCTGAGAGCTTGATGGGAAGAGCTGAAAGTCTCTTGTTTACTGACAGGCAAGGAATTTCCTGAGATCCATGAAACTTGGGCAGCAGGCCTTCTTCTACCACAGTAACTGCAAAGAGCCTGGCATTGTGGCCCTTGTCAAGGTGAGTGCCTGTGTTTTGGGGAGAAGTGATAATGAATGGGGTATCAAACAGCTCATTGCTTGTGTCTCAGCGCCAAAGAGTGCAGTGAGAGCAGGGAATGAGCCCAGGACACCTCAGCTCTGCAGGGCTGACTCAGCCATGTGTCCCCAGAGGGATGGAACCACACTGTGCTGTTTTCCTGCAGACGTTTCTGGGCACTCCCAGCCAAGCCAAGTGTTGTTCCACACTCTGATTCCAGTTTGACTCACTCCATTCTAGTCAGCAGAGCCCACAAGGCAGTAGAATAAACCCAAGGCCCAGAACAGCTTTTTCTTTAAGAGAACTCATCACAAAGATCAGCAGCAGCCACCCATTGTTGCATTTCCTTCCACACTGATCTCCAGCAGGTGATCACTCACTGATCTGCACTTCTTCCACCCAAGAAATGTGGAACCTGTTAGAATGGAGCTGAGGGAAAAGCAAGGCTGATTTTTGCACCAGGATTATTCCTTGTCACATCTCATGCCCTTTGCTGACAGGTGTTTAGAACTGATGGAAACTTTCTTCTCCTCTTCTGCTTCAGATCGTGAAAGAGGCGTACCCTGATCACACACAGTTTGATCAGAAGGATCCTCATTATGACTCCACCAGCAGAAAAGAAAACCCCAAATGGTCCATGGTAATTTACTGCATTAAATACAAGCTACTGCATTAAGTTCAAGCTCTGTGTGCAAGCCAAGAGAAGGGAGAAGGCTCTTTGCATCGTATTGAAAATCTTAAGCTTCTGGCCTGGCCTAGCTGCCTTTTCTTCTCACAAGAGAAAATTCAATCCTGTTTTATCTGGTTTTTTTCCCCTATTTCTTCCAGAAGATCACCAAAGTTTTCAAATCTTGGCTGCACAGCTGGCCTCCACGCATGGCAGAACCCTGAGTTAGGAAAATGAACTAAGAACCACTGTCAGTGCACAGCAAACAAAGCTGTAGTTTTGAGTTTGAATTGTAGGGAAGGGAGTGTTCATGTGCTGGCTGCATCCCACATCTGAATTTTGTATTGTCTGTGACATGAATGCACCTTGCTGGTGCACAGTGCCAACAAATCACCCGCCAGAAATACTGGCAAGTTCTTTCAGCCTTGAGCAAAGGAAAGCTTCCAGGCTGTTAGTGCACATCAGTCACTTGCTTCAGTCCTAAATCTTTATCCCTCAAAGATTTGATGGGCTCTCTGGAGGCTGTGTCCTTGTCCAACTGTGCTGCCCCTCCCTTGGCAGGTGGATGTGCAGTTTGTGAGGATGACCAAGCGCTTCATCCCCCTGTCTGAGATCAAGGCTCACCACCTGGCACACAAAGCTGATGGGGGGCCCCTCAAGGACATGATGCTCTTCAGCAGGCAGCGCCTGTCCATCCAACCCCTGACACAAGGTGAGAACCTCCTGGGACTCTTGGTTCCCTCTGTCAGACAAACTGGAAGTTTCACTTACGGTTTTTCCTTCCTTACCACAGAGGAATTTGATTTTGTCTTGAGCCTGGAAGAGGAAAAGCCACATTAAAGCAGCACAGCTCCCACCCAGCCCGCTGATGCCTCCTCCTCCACCAGCACAACTCTCAAGTTCACCTGCTCAAGCAGAGCACCACGAATGTGCCCACACAAGATCCGCAGCCACACGTCCCTTCCCTGACACGCTGTTATTTTTGCTTATTTTTTCAATAAATAAAGCCTTTTGGAATCGACTTCAGCTACTTGGGTTTTAATAGGAAAAACTGCAATTTATCTTTTGAGGAAGAAACAGGTACATCATCTGTGTTTAGTTTGGGGTCTAGTGCAGCTTCATGTACTGCAGAGGGACATTTTTCTGCAGGAAGGAATCCCTGAGTTCTGTTTAGAACCAGAAAATTAACAATCATTGAATAGCCTGGGTTGGGAGAGACCTCAAAATCATCTCGTTCCACCCTCTGCCATGGGCAGGGACACCTTCCACTATCCCAGGTTGCTCCAAGCTCTGTCCAACCTGGCCTTGGACACTTCCAGGGATGTGGCAGCCACAGCTGTGTCAGGGCCTCACCACCAGCAGGGAAGAAATTCTTCCCAACATCTCATCTAAAGTATTCTGTCAGTTTGAAGCTGTTCCCCCTCATCCTGTCACTGCATGCTGTTGTAAACAGAGTCTCTGGAGATGGATACACAAAGCAGATCACAGTGAGCTTCCTGCAGGTACAGAAGTTCCCATGTTATTTTAGTTCTGACATCAGGAAAATGGAAGAAAATAAAGCCAGCCTGCTAATTTTTAAGCCACATGGGTCCTCCACCAGCACAGCTGCCAAGCAGTGACAGCTTAAAGAAAGACCAAGGATTTGTACAGATAACAAAGGACAAACTCCTCCAGCATGTTTGGAGAGCTGCACACTGTGGCACTTCTAAAGAAAAATCCCTTCATACCACAGAAAAAAAAACAGCCCAACCCAATATAAAACATCAGACAAACTCATGCACAGCATTTGACAGCCAGGGCTGGCTCTTTTTAATTGGAGAGACAAAAAAACCCAAGTTTTAAAATACAGCCATTGAAAAGACGACGAATTAAGAAACATGTAAACACAGCAGAGGCTTAATTACAAGTTGCACTGCTTGGTTTGGTACTTGCCCACTCCTCTCTGCCTGGGAGAGAGGAAATGACCCAAGCACAGCACAGAACCACCAGCTCAGGGGGACACGAGTGCTCCAGCAGCATCTGCCCCCTCACATGCTAACAAAACACTGTTCTAGAGTACCTTGTCCTGCAGTGACCCCAGCTTCTCTCTAAGGATGCTCAGCACATCTGCTCCACCCAAGACAAACAGGGCCCAGTGGCTAACAGGTTGAATGGTCCATCAGATTCAGCAAAAATCAGGATCATTTCTGAATTCTGGTTCCACACACAGGGACACGGGGGAGAAGGGAAAAAGAAGGAAAAATCCCCCAAATCAATATATAGGCTCGTGCACCTTCTCCAAGGGAACCCTCCAGGAATGATGAGCAGATGCTGAACAGCCATCTCCTTACAGCCAGGCAATGATCTCACATCCAGTCAGGAAAAAAACCCGCTCCTGGAATGAAGACATTTCCATCCAGGGGGTTTCTTTCCTACATGGCCTAGAATCCAGGGGAATAAAGGGAATAAAGGAATAAAGGCAAGGAAGGAGCTGAAGGAAAGCTTAAGAAGATTGTAAGGGTGCTGCTGTGCTCAGCTCAGCCATAGAAGGATGGATTGCTATCCCCAAGGGCTCCCAAAGGAGCATCACTTGTCCCTACAGGATTGTGCCTGGCTGCAGCACAGCCAGCTCCCCCGAGGGAGGGAGGGAGGGAGGAGTGTCCAAAATGACATCCAGAGTCCTTTGCCATGGCAGAGGTTCCCAGCCCTGGCACAGCAAGGTGATTGTTGTCTGCAACGAGCTTTTGCTCCAGCCTGGGGTAGACACAGCCCCAGCCCACGGCACAGAGCCCCCGTGGGGGGACAAGCAAGCCACGTGTGCAGTGGTGCACAGCAGAACCACGGGGTGACACAAGCATCCAGCAGAGATGAGAGCATCAGTGTCCTCTACAGAGCGAGACTGGCCAGCTCTACTAAAAACCACAACCTTACACGTGCTGAGGAAAAGATAACTTACTTTGGCAAGCAGAAACACACATTTATCACTGAAATACAGTAGCTGTCATGACATAAAAAGCTCCCCTTCCCACCCCGGCCCCGCTCCCTCCACCAGCACCATTCCACTAAACAGAGCAGACACTTCCATTTCCCAGCTGCAAGACACCTGCTCAACATTCAGCTGTGGGACAGAGGAACTTGATTCCAGAGCTAGAAAGAAGCTGGACAAACTAGCAAGCCACAAACTCAGGGAAATCCAGACAAACCCCACTTGACACAGCTCATACCCCAGCACTCGGTGCAGGCTTGTCTCTCCCTCGGGTAGGAGGTCTCAGCACCTGCTTGTGGGAGGGCAGCTGAACAGGATGGACATTCTCCATACTCAGTCAAGTCTACAAAGACACATCTGATTTTTAATGGAGGAGTGACTTCCTTCTGGGAATGTTCTCATGAGTCTACTTAGCTGAAGGCTAAAAGCAGCTTATTTCAAAAAAAGAAAACCCATGTTGAGGTTCTCAGTTCACTGCATGCTCTCAGACCTCGCTGGTGACTTCAGCTCAGGCCTCAGGAATGTGTGTCTGGAATCAGAGCTCTGCCACCCTTCCTGGTGCTGCTTGGCTCCTTCCAGCAGCCCACACAGGCCTGTTTGAGCCTCCCACAACAACTCCATCCACCTCCTGTCCCCACTAATCCTTGTCCTGCAGCAAACCAGACCCCACACACCTGTCCCCACACTGCTGTCCGTCCCTACACAAAGCCTGCTCTGTCCCAAGGACACAGACACGGGCAGGGCAGCGTGTGCAGCACAAACCCACCCACAGGACAGCCCCCAAGAGCTCCAGAACTGCTCCCTACACCTCTCTGCAGCACACCCGGGAGCTGCACGAGAGCAGCAGCCAGTGTGGATCTCGGGAACAGCTGCCAGGACAAGACCAGGAAGGCACAGCTCACGGCCAGGAGCCGTCCTGCCCCCGCTCGCTGCCCAGCCAGCAGCGCTGGGACCGTCACTGCTCTGCCCACCCCGTGCCACCTCCTCCTGTATCCACACATCTCACTCCCTCTACAGCCACAGCTCCTGGTGGGACACAGCACGGCCCTGCCCGTGCTCCACGTGGCCGGGTGGCAGTGCCAGGCCTGAGCCACCTCCGTCATCCAACCGCTCGTGGCAAGGAATCCAACGCCAGCACGAAGAGGAAGAAGGGGAAGCAGCGAGGAGATGACACCACAAGATTTCCAGTAGGCCACGCCAGTCTGGTCCCTCCTCCAGCATCCAGCTAACCACCGGGCCGTTTTCCCCAGGGAAGATTTTTGGAAAGGCAAGAAAAACATCCACCCTACACAGCCCCAAAGCAACCTGCACGTGGCCGGGGAGAAGCGGCAGACTGGGCCTTCACTTGCTCTCTCCTTCCCCACCGCCAGGCCGAGGCTCTCGGGGCACAGAGGAGATCAGGCAGCTCCGCAGCCTCCGGACATTGCCTCAAAGCAGCCGGCCCCAGCCTCCAGAGGAACATGTGGGTCGGGAAGCGCCGCGGAACCTCCGGCGCCGCAGCTCTCCGAGCCCTCCCGCCCCGTCCCACCGCGCCAGTCCTTTGAAGAAAGGAATTAAGTCAAAAACGGGTATTTATTTCTGTGAAGTCTCTGAGCGTCTCCTCCTCGGTGCCGCTGTCCTGGGGGCTCCCGGCGGCCCCCCGGCCTCACTGCTGCCCGTTGTTCTCCGCGGGCTGCCCGGGGGGCTTGGCCTCGCCGTGCGAGGATGTCCCCTCGAAGCGCTGGGACGCGATGGCAGCTTGGTGGGACATGCTCTTCCTCACGATGTCCCCTTTCCTCCACAGCACCACCTCCTGCAGGGACACAGCCAAGGCTTGTCAGGGCTCGTGAGACCTTCTGCTGACACCTTCTGCTGCCCCACCCAGCTCTGCAGGCTGAACCAGGCTCGCTGTTCCACCCACAGCCAGGACGCACCTGACAGTGCAGCCTGCCCAAAATTTGGGCAGAGAGCTCCTCCCTGGGGTCTGGGCACACAGAGGACATCCACAGCCACCTCTGTCCTAGTGCCACTGAGAAGGTGAAGCACAGAAGCTCCACCACTGAGCAGAAAAGAAATCCCAGGCAGGCACTTTCGAGACTCCTCCCCACCACCACACACATCTGACCTGTATGGACATTCTTCTGGATCATCCTTCCACGTGATGAATCCCAAACTCCCTGTAGGTCCTTGTAAAAGCATCCCAATCAATCATCCACAGGTCCAAGGAGAACAGCAGCTCTGTTTCTCACCTGCTGTTTGAAGTAGCGTCTCTCCTCCTCATCGATCAGCACCAGATTGAGGTAATAACGCACAGAGAACTTCTTGTTGATGTCCCTCATGGTTGGAGTCAGCTCATAGCCAGCCAGAAAGAGCCTGATGGGAATGGACTCCCCTGGAAAGGGCACAGAGCTCTCAGCACAGACAGGATGCAGACAAAAACCAGGAGAGCAGCAGCAAAACACAAACTCACACGGCCACAACCTTTGTCACCGTTTCCACAAGTGGACTAACATGAGCTAGAAGGCCTCAACTCCCTTCAGAAACCAGCATGCACGGTCCACAGCCAGCTCCTGCCCTTGCTGACAGCTATTCCAGCTCCACTCTAACAGCACAGGACTCTTTTGGGACCTGCATCAAGACAGCACTGCAGGAAAAAATGAGTAAGGTGACATTTTCTCTGGCAGGTGACTCTGCCGGGCAAAGGAACAGTGGCACAGGAGATTGGCACAGAGCAGAAATACCATCTCTACTCTGAGCTGCAGCAATGCCAGCTGGTGGCCCATGCCAACTGTGAATTTATAGCTGGTTTTGCCACCGCTTCATCAAAAGAATTAAGTCATTGCAACTCATTCTGCCTCAGTTCCCCTCATCACACTGGAGAAGGAAGGGGATCAGGTCAATCCCTTGCTCTGAGCCCACCAGCGGAACAGGATGCTGAGCACACAGAGGAATACTGCAAGAGTTATATTCCCACTCCAAAAGCCTCCAGAAGAGGAATGCTGGGGGTTCCTGTGCCCTCTCACCTCTCACAGGTGCCCCATCCATGATCTCGTACTTGGCTATGGTGTCGTTCTCGTGGTACACGTTGGGCCCCGTGCCCGTCGTCTCCCTCTTGATGATGTCTATCTCCATGTGCTTGATCTTGATCCGCACCAGCAGGAAGTAGATCTTCCCCACAATCACATCTTTTAAATGGTACCTGGCAGGAGAGGGGAGAAAGCACCAGGATCAAGCCCTGTGCAGCAGAGCAGGGCTCGGGCTGACGTGCAGGAACTTGCTAGGCAGGCACTTTGCTCTCATCCCCAGCAGATGGCAAATCAACCACCCCCATCAGCAACCAGCCCTTCATTTCCATCCTCTGCTCTTTTGGAAACCCAAGAGAACATTTAGCATGAGCAGGTAAATGAAAAACATCACTTCAGGCTGAACATCTGCAAGAAACCCCTGTAAGAGCAAAGCTCCAAACTCAGTATTTTAGATCAATTAAAACCAACACAAATCACAGAATCATTTAGGTTGGAAAAGACCCCTGAGATCACCGAGTCCAACCTTTGACCAGCCACCACTTGCAGGGAGATTTGCCAGCACCAGCTGGGAAAGATGCACTAAGAGTAATTTAAAAGAGCTCTTCCCAACTTCTTTGCTGGAGTTAATTCCCACTTCAGCTCTATGGCCTGGTAAGGAGTAAACATTGCATTTTGGAGACACCTGGAAGTACTGATCTGGCTGAGGATACAGGGAGTGGGAAGTTACAGCAAGAATTTCATGCTGTGCTCCAGGCTCAGTGAGCCACAGCCACTGCTGCCCACTCCTTGATCCAGAGATACGGGGAAAGGAGAGGAACCCCGGGATCAGGGAGGATCTGAGCTGTCTCCCAGCCTCTCTGGAGCACGTGGACATGGAATTCCTTTGAGGAAACCTCTAGCAGGTGGGTCCCCACAGCCTCCAGCTGCTCCTGAGACACTCACTTGGACTTGTTGTACTCGAACTCGATGTGCAGGCAGTCCTCGATGCCCACTTCCATCTTGATGGAGGAGTTGAGCTCGGGGTAGGTGCTCAGGGTGTGCACAACGATGTCCATCTCCTTGACCACGTCGTTCAGCCTGCGGCTCACGGTGGCACGGAGGAAATACCTGCAGGGACAGTCCCCTCCCATCAGGGTCACGCAGGGGGCAGCAGGGACAGGGGCTGGGTGGTTTGGGCTGGACTATCCAAGCAGCCTCACTACACAGATCCATGGAAAGAGCTGAAACGCAGTGGATTGCAAATCTAAATAAAACATGTGCTCAAACTCAATGGATTCACTGAGAAAGCTCCTTTTTCCCAGTGAAGCTTGGAAATTTCTCCTTGGCAAGGTGAGGTGCTCAGCTGAGAGAAGGACCAGCACTTCAAGAACCTGGAATGGGGAATGTCCAAAGGGACGAAATAAGCAGGAAACCAAAGAATTGCCACAAGGAAGCAGAACAGCAAGGAACCTCCTCTTCTCATGTCATTTACTCTTTTAGTCCAGGTCTGAACAAAATAAACCCACAGCAAAAGAGCCCCCAGCTCTTTACATGTACCTGCCCCTGGAGCAGCCAACACCCCACACTGGAACAGACAGAAGGGCATTTGCAGGTGGAAAAGCAGGCTCCTCTCAGCTTCCATGCATTTGTGAGCCCGAGTTACCTAAGCCCTGTTTTGGGGATCCAAGGAACAGCCTGCACATGCTAAAACCACTGCCCTTCTGCAAGATTACATCAGGCTGTACAGCCACACCTCCCAGGGCAGATCTCAGACTTTTCCAACCCCCACTTTGAAACCAGTGAAAGGATTTTGAGTTGATTGAGTGCCTTGATGTGAAATATCATTTCTAACATGAACAAGGCACAAGTGAAGCATCTGTTTGCATATCAAGCACAATTAAAGTTGACAAAACTGATTACAGCAAAAATATCCCCACTGGATAAACTAAACCAAACATTTTATTTTGATTTTTTGAATTATCAAATAAATTAGCAAGTATTAGATTCAAAAGGGGCTAATTTCTCTTGTCACTCAAAAGGGGAAAAACAAGTTCCATAAAGAGCCTGATGCATGCTTGTAAATGAAAGATCTCAAAGGCAGCCTTTTACAACTCAGCCCTCAAAATTAATTTGGAGTTCTGCATCATCAGAGTGAATATCAGCACTTACACAGAGGCAGGACTGGGGTCAGCCAGGGCAGGGGACTCACCGTAGCTTCACGTTCTGCCCCGTGTAGGACTCGTAAGGTTTCTCCACGTGTGTGAACTCAAAGTCAAATGTCTGTGACTGAGTGAACTCCCCAGGCCGGGCCAGGTCCTTCACCAGGGACACGAACTCGTGGTGGTTCCCTCGGTCATAGTAGAGTTCTAGGAAAATGGAAATCCAGGTTAAGCTTAACCCCAGCTTAATGTCCAGGTCACTCCTTCCTTCCTTCAATACCATTCACAGAACCTACCAGGGGAGCCCATGGCTCCACAGAACTGCCCTTGTTCTCTGCTCTCCATCAGAGCCAGGTGCAGGCCACTTTCCTCCCTGAAACAGGAAAAGATCCCCACAGCCTCCCTTACTACAATAAACCAAGAACTTGCCTTGAACATGAGTTGCTTATTATCAATATTAAATATGGTTTGCAGCTCACACAAACCCTTCCAATAATTTTCTGCATTGTATTCCAGGCTAAAGGCATTGCCACTGTGAGGAAAAACCACCATGGCCTGTCTGGAACAGACACTGACAGAACAAAACCAAGGGGATAGGATTATTCCAACTGTTCCTGCTTATCCTCAGACAGCAAAGAGCTTGAGTGGCTCTGAGCTGCAGCAGGGAATAAATGACAATGTTGATCCTGCTGCACAGCTGCCCCATGTGTGCTGAATCCACTGCTCCTCCAGCCCATGGATCACACATTAATGGCCATGGTGAAGGAAGAGCTCTCACCTCTGGAAGCACTGCTCAAACCAGCTCAAGTGACCAGCATTGCCTCGCTTTTCCCCACAACCTTCCCACATCAGCAGGAAACTAAACGTTTCCTCATTTAATGAAAGCAATCCTCCACACCTCCACAGAGTTTTCTGCCACAAGACAAAGCAACAAAACCCTTAAAACTCTGCAATTTGCATGAACAGCTTGGGATTACCCAAAAGCATCAATGAAACCTGCCCTTCCCAGCCCTGCGTGTGAGCCTGTGCCTACAGGACACCCACACAGTCCTTCTGCAAGGCAAAGCCTTTCTGCTTAGATGAGCAAACAAAAACCTAAGTCATCACACAATCACACACACTCAAGCTCAGTGTCAGCACTAAACTGTGCAGAGGAGGCTTCTGAGAGGTATTAGAGGTGCTCAGGAACTGCAGTTCTGCCCTCCTTGAGATGCACAATGAGATTTCAGCTTTTAAGTGATGCCTGTTTCTCAGAGCCCTTTGCTCACCTTATCTCTCTAATGGAAATTTTGGCACTAGAGCTCTCCTCACTTAAGCACAACACCAAATGTCACCAAGCCCTTTAGGCTGGGCAGGTGACATAAATAACCAAGCCTCTCTCAGTGCACTGAATTTGTGTGTCCACTGAGAGGAAAGAGCTCACTGATGTGACAGGGAGAAGCCACGTGCCAACAGAAAAAGAGGAACCAGCCACACAAAAAGAGGAATCAGCCCAGACCATCGTGACACAGGATGCAGAAGGCACAAATCAAACTTTAGGCAAGGAGAGAGAAATGTCAGCGCACTGAGCTCTCTTCTACCTCAGAAGGTCATGTTTGGCATCCTGCAGAGTGATGTTTCCCACACTCCAGCCCGTCAAACAGGTATAAGCTGTAATTTCAGCTTTTCAGAGCTGTAAGGTTTCCAGACTGAGAAAATAACCTGCCATTAATAACAAACAAAATAACAAGCCACCAACATTTCGGTGGCTTGCTCAGGCCACAGCCACCAGAGGTAAAACCATCTGGAATGGGTTCCATGCTCACCTGAGAGCAGGCAGGACCCAGCACTCAGTCTGGCCTATGGTACCTGCTCTGGAGCATCTTCCCTGTAAAACATCCCTCCTTCTCCTCCCAGTCCCCCTGCCTGATAAATAGTCTCACCTCCACGCTGACCTCGTGGCAGCAAGAAGTCAGAATACCAGGCCTGAGATGGAAAGCACTGAGAAGTGCAATTAGTGGTACAAACTTCAGTGATTTATCTAAGAGCCCTGAGGGGAGTAAGGACTAATGTGCAGCCACAGCAGCTGGAACACACCCTGTTTGGGCAATAATGTGCATACAAAGCAGTTATTCCATACAGGCCTGGCTCAAAAGTCATCCAAAACAGGGAATGAGGAGCAGGCAAGGCAGCACAGCAGAGACAGCGGAGCAGGAAACAAAGTTCATGCTTAATTTCCACTGCCAACCATATCAACAGGAACTCATAACCTGGTTCCTGATGAATAGCCTCCATCATTTACACGCTCCCCTCCTTCCCAAAAACCAGAGTCAGGCACAAGCAAAGCCAATAAAACTCAAACAGCAGCATCAGGGTTGGGTGGGAAATCTGCTCACGTTCTCTCACCACACGATTTGCAATGCAAAGGCTGCAGGCCCCTGGCTCCAGCAGTGATTTTAGGGTTTAGAGCCGAGCACAGAGAGCCACAGATGTGAGGCCTCACACGCAGCCACATCACTGGGAAGGCACATCCTGGACTTATTTTGGCTGGTGGGACTCAAGGCATGTCCGTGGAGCACGGATAGCTCCGCTCCAATGGACAAGTGGGTGTGGCACCTGCCCTTCCTCTACGAAAGCAGGAAATATTAAACCTGAATTGGTTACACGCACAGATAACCACGAGTTTTGAACAGCCTGAAGTCACCCGACCAACCGTGCAGAGATGCGTGGAGTAGAGGTGGGATCAGCCCAGCTGAGCCTGCAGGCCTCAGGAGAGGTGATCCACCCAGGTAAAAGGGACATATGGACAAAATCCATCCGATCAGCATCCCTAGGCTGGCAGTAAGGATCAGCAGGCACACAAGAGAAGCAGGAGCAGCCAGCCTGGATGGAGCAGGGCCTGGCAGCTGGCGTTGGCAGCAGGTCTGGGCTCACCTGCAGCTGCAGGACGGAACCAAAGTGTGCCCAGCTCAGAGCTGAAATCGGTGACCGAGAAGTGAGAAATTAGGACAGGAGAACAATGACCTGGAAAAGGACTGGAATGCCCTTCCTTCTGCCAGGGTTCAAGCCTGGAGAACAGGCCAGGCTGCCCAGCTCGGAGAGCGGAATCATTTCATGCAGCCATGGGAATGCTGCATGCAGCCGAGCATCGCTCTGGAGCGAGAGGAACCTGCTCGATACCAGTGGGATCCCAGCACCGTGGGGCACAGCAATGCCCCCAGACCCCGGTACGAGTGGGATTACCACAGGATGCAGTGATGCTCCCTGGCCCCACAGCATCAGCGGTGCTCTCTGGACCCCTGGCACCCGCAGGTATCTCCATACCATTGGGTTCAGCAATGCTGCCCAGACCCGTGGCACCAGTGATCCTCCCTGGAGCCCCGGTACCAGTGGGACCCCGGCACCGTGAGGTGGAGCGATGCTCCCGGCACCCACGAGGGGCATCAGGAAGGGATACCCGGGCCCGCAGGCCGCCCCGCTCACCGATCTGCCCGATGAACTCCACTTTGATGCCCTGATGCTCCAGCCGCTTGTTGGGGTTCTTGAGGGTGAGGACCACCCTCCCCGACACGGTCTCGCCGTCGTAGAAGAGGAAGTATTTCTCCTTCTTGCCTTCCTCCGTCTTGTGCTCCACCCGCCGCCGGCTCTCGGCGTCGCTCAGCACCAGCTCCAGCTCCGGGCTCTGCCCGAACCCGAAGAAGCTCATGGCCCCGGGATGCGGCGCGGGGCGGCGCGGGCGGACCCCGCGGCCCCGCTGGCGGATCGCGGCCGGGGCGGGGCTGCGCGGGGCGGCGGCGACGCCGGAGAAGGGGCCGGGGCCGGGGCGGCGGCGGCGGGGGTGCGGGGGGGGGGGGGCCCGCAATGCGGCAGCGCTGCCGGGGCGGCGGCGGCGGGACCCGCGCACCGCGCACCGCGCACCGCGCACCGCGCACCGCGCACCGCGCACCGCGCACCGCGCACCGCGCACCGCGCACCGCGCACCGCGCACCGCGCACCGCGCACCGCGCACCGCGCACCGCGCACCGCGCACCGCGCACCGCGCACCGCCCGCCCCGCTCCTTCCGGGGCAGCGCCGCCGCCATTGGCCCGCGCCGCCCCGCGCCCGCCATTGGCGCGTTCGAAGGCGGGCGGCGGCGGCGGGATGGCGGCGGAGCGGCTGAGCAGCGCGCTCGGCGGGTGGCGGCTGCACGACCTGGCCGCAGGTGCGGGATCAGGTCCAGGATCGGGATCAGGGTTAGGACCGGGATTAGGAGCGGGAGCGGGGCCGCTGCTGCCGCCAGGGCCGGTCTCCCGACCTCTGTTCCCGTCTTGGTCGCTGTGCTTCTCGGTCTCTCTGTTTCCTGGTCCTGCTCTCCATCTCAATCTTTCTGCCTCTGTCCCAGTCCTGGTCCTTGTTCCGGTCTCGGTTTCGGTCCCCGTCCGGGTCCCTGTTCCGGTCCCGCTCTCTGTCGTGGTCCCTGTCCCGGTGTCTCTTTCCCGTTCTCTCTTTCTCTGTCCCGGTATCCGCCTCGGTATCGGTCTCTGTACCCCTCTCGGTCCCGGTCTCGGTTTAGGTCCCGGTGTCCCGTTGCCAGTGTTGGTGTCAGGCTGTGTGTCCCGGTGTCTGTGTGTCTCCTCTCTCGGTCCCGGTCCGTGTGTCCCGGTTCGGGGCTGCGGGTGGCACCGGGCAGCGGGAGGCGCTGGCTCCTGGCGCTGACAGCGGCTCCCCTTGGCGCGCCCGTGCCCCGCTGGATTTGGGTATTTGCGTTTATTTTGGAGCCTTATTTTGGGCGAAATGCGCGTTTCGGAGAAATCTCACCCTTGGCGATTATTAAACTTTTTTTGTTTGTTTGTTTGTTTTTCTCAGTGTGGGTGGACACGGTGTGGGACCTGGATTTCACGGAGACCGAGCCTCTGGATCCCTGCATAGCAGAGGAGATCACGGCTGATGGGCTCCACACCTTTACCTGCCTGTACCGAGCTCTCGAGCCCTTTGCTACCGGGGACCAGGAGAGCAGAGAGGTGACATCACCTGAACACAGAGCCAGCCACTCCCACCTTCTCTTTTTCACATCTGTCTTGCCTTGAAATTCGCAAAATATTCATAAACTATTCAAACAATTCCTGCTCTGTGTGCTGGAATGCTTCAGAAGGAAGCTATTCCCAAATTGTAAGAATAGAGTTAACATAATATTAAGTATATATAGTGTTATGTATTATAATTATTAAAACACTTTTTAAAGCATACAATACATAGGGAATTGGTCATGGTGGCACCTGTTAAAATCTGAATAATGTCTGGTTTTGGACATCCATGTTATTCCAGGATTCCTCACTATTCCTGTCTTGCCTCAGAATGTCTGGACCTTGTTTGCTGAGAACAGCCTGTCCCACCAGGCCCTGGTGGCTGTGCTGCATCACTTTGTGCACATGGGCCAGCACACCAAAGCGAACACGCAGCAGAGGGTGTTTGGTCTGCACTCAGCTGGGCTGTACCTGCTGCTGCTGGAGATCCCAGGTGAGCCTCGGGATGTGCCTGGGGTCAGGCAGGATCGGGTTTGTAACAATTTGTAACAATGCCAGGTGGTGGTGGCTTGATGTCCCTGAAATGCTCGGGGGCTGAGCTGAGCGTGGTGTGAGTGCTGAGCAGCATCACGGGCTGGTGGCAGCCTGGCCTCCTGTCACAGAGGGGTTTGGTGGCCTCAGTGCAGGTCTGTGTGTTGTGACAAGGTGACAGAGGAGCCTGCACAGCGCACAGAGCTGGAACCACACAGGTCCCTCTGCTCTGACAGCCAAGGCAGGAGCTTAATCTTGTTCCTGCTCTGTAAACAGGGAGCATTTCACCGTGCAGCACATTTGGATTTGGGTTTGTTTGTGAAAACAGAAATATCAGGTTAAAATAACGAGCAGCTGAGTGTTTCCAGCAGGTTAGTTCACAGCAGGATCCTTTTGTATTCCAGCACACCAGGAAGTTTTGCTGATCCCCATGGTGCAGCTGGTGATCCTGCTGGAATGTATCACTGCTGCTGATGCATCAGCCTGGTGCAGCTCAAGCAGCTCCTTATTCTTCTCTTGAACTTTCTTAGGCTCTGGGACACCTGTGGAGAGATCACAGAATCACAAACTGGTTTGGGTTGGGAGGGACCTTAAAGCTTATCTCATTCCATGGGGAGGGACACTTTCCACTAGACCAGGTTGCTCCAGCCTGGCCTTGAGCACTTCCAGGGGTGGGACGTGATGCCCAGATGGTTTGATGTTCTCTGTATTTTGTCTGGAAGAGGACTGATGTTGTCTTTTCTGGGCAGGCAGCATCGTCAACCAGGTGTTCCACCAAGTGATGTTTGATAAATGTCTTCACACCCTGACAAAATGCTGGCCTCAAGACCTGAGGAAGAGGAAGAAGGCACACACTCAAAGCTCTCAGCCCACCGCCAGAAGGAACAGAAAGAAAGGGAAACCATGCAGGAATGACAATTCCAGTGTAAGATGTTTGTGCAATCTCTTTAGATACAAATCCCTATTAGTGAGCAAGTTGTTGGCAAGCTGTTTCTCTTTTCTGCCAATATAGATAGAAGAGATGTTGGAAGAGGAGGAGGAAGAGGATGCTGAGAATGTTTATTTCTCAGCAGAAGATATTCTCCAAGTCCGCAACGCCATCTTCCTTCTTTTGAAAAACTTCCTAAGACTTCTGTCCAAGTTCTCCCTAAAAGAAAAGCCTCAGTGTGTGCAGAACTGCGTGCAGGTAAGAAAGATCCAGCTTGAGGAGCCCTATGTCCCCTAACAAAGACTTTTTGAGGATGCAGAGCATTCCACGTGGAGGGGTGGCAGAAGGGTGCCTGCTCTGTGTCTGCCTCTCATGCTGAACACCTGCAAGTGTTTTGTTCATGCAATCAGAATGGTTTGCATTGGAAGGGACCTTAAATCTCATCTTGCTCCACCCCCTGCCATGAGAGAGACACCTTCCACTATCCCAGGTTACTCCAAGCCCTGTCCAACCTGGCCTTGGACAGTTCCAGGGATCCAGGAGCAGCCACCACTTGTTCCTGGGGGGAGCTTCTGGGCTTTGGGCTCTGCTTTTGTTCTGCTTCAAGGGAGGTGTTTGAAAGTTAAACCCAGTGGTGTGACCCAAACATCCCAGAGCCCTGCTCACCCTCCCCTCAGGGGGCTGAGCTCACCTTGGCTCTCTTCCCTTGCAGGTCTTTGTTGAGATGACCAGCTTTGAGCCAGTGCTCCACGAGTTCAAGTTCTCAGCAGCCATGTGAGCAAATAATTCTTAATAATTCTTAATATTTATATGATGCTTTGAACCAGTAAAGCCCTCAGTGCTTGTGTTATTGTCCTGTGCATATAAAAATGAAAGTAACAAATTGTCCTATAAAGATAATTCAGATATGTTGCATGTGCTAACAGAAACAGCATCTTGTGAATATTGAATGTTTTGCAGTCAATGAATGCGGGCCTGATATTTCTGAGTCTGAAAAGGTTTTCAGCCTGCCAGTGGCTGATTCTTTCCCAAGGGAAAATTTCTCAGGAGACTCTTTGTTTCAAGGACAATTTCTGTAAATAACTTAGGTTTCTCAAAACAATCTGTGCAGCTGTGCTGATTGTGTTTCTCTTGTTCCACCAATGGGACTAGAGAGGTGCTGTTCCCTTTACCAATCATGTTAAGTCTGTTATCGCAACACCTTATAAAAGGTACCAAAAAGTAGACAATAAAGCCTTCTGATGATCTTCTCCCTTTGAACTGGAGTCAGGCACCTTTATTTTGTGTCCAACAGTGACAAATGAACTCTTTTAATAGTCAGAGTTACTCTGATGAGAGGTGAAGACATCTCTTTGCCTTCTTCTCTTAGGGATGTTAATAAAGCCAAGTACATTCCTGAGCTGGCCTATTACGGACTTCACTTACTGTGTTCCCCTCTCCATGGCACAGAAGATAAGGTACAAGTTAAACAGAATCTTCTTTCCTTCTCTGCATGCCATTTTTGCTTGTATGGTTTTTACTTTTAGGAGTGGGGATACAATTTAACATCACAGTCACCCCAGGACACCACTCCAGCCCTTATTCCCTTTGGGCTCCTTTGCTGCAGCACTTGTGTGCGTGAATTCCGTGCTCTGCTGGCTCTTACAGCAAATGAATTGACAACAAAGGAGAGCTGCAGTGGCATTGGGTCTCTGAATCTTAAAGAAGAGAATTCCAGGTGGCTGCCCTTCCCTGGAATGTTGTGGTTCCCTGCTAGATGGAGCTGCAGCACCGCCTGGCAGCCCGTGAGGGGTTGGGCTGTGCAGTGCTCTGTGCGCTCGGTGAGGCTGAGCAGGGCTGGTTGTTGTTCAGAGAACCCTCTGTGGTCCTGGAGCAGCCAGTTCTGCAGGAAACTTTGTCTTTATTTGTTTAAATCTGCAGCAGAGAAGGGCATCTCGCGCTCACCTGAGTGCTGCTGCTCTGCATGGGGCTGCTGAGGGCTGGGTGTGCCCGAGCTGTGTCTGTGTGCCCCCCTGGGCTGGTTCTGAGCCTGAGGCTGGCAATCAGCAGCTGTCTAGTCAGGAAGGCCTGGAGTGCTCAGTAACCTGCTCATTCCTGAGTGCCAGCCCAGCTCCAGCAGCCCTAGGCCTGCATGTTTCTGCCTCCTTGGTTTCTCAGTGCAGCACGAGGTTTTTGGAGCTGCTGACATTTGTGGTGACAGGGAGGTGTTGTCACTCCCCTTCCCAGACCTGCCTCATCTTCCCTGCCTCTCCTGCTTGCTCAGGGGGTGTCAGGATCGTGAGGCAAAGCCGTGGTCCCAAAAAACATGGCAAGGGAGGAAACTCCAAAAGTTCAAGTGCAGATGGTGATACAAAACACTTATTTAGCTTAAGACATCTCCTGTGCAAAACCCAGTGAGTTTCCTCAAGTTTCAAATATTTCTGGCAGAAAAAGTCAGCAGGGGACTTTGGAGGGGGGATTTTGCCCTCTTGGGAGGGAAGCTGTTAATGCTTTTAGGAAGGCCTTCTGAGACCTTGCTGAACTTGCATGAGAACATCACAGCCATGAGAGATGTTGTGTGTATTTAGAAAGTTTCCTCTTGGAATTTCTCGGCTAGGAGTCATGCTTTAACGTGCTGTTTTTTGGTTCTAAACTTGAGTCAGAATTATTTCATGACCCTGGAGTGCCTATCCATGCAAAAGAGGCTGCCAATAACCTCTTCTTTGCAGACCCTTCGATGTGTGTTCCAGCAGCTCCTCAATGTCATTCTGATGGTGGAGAGCAGGGGGGGTCCCAGGTGTGAGCCCCTTCCCATCACATCAGCCGTGACCAGCGCCAGGAACCAGGCTGTGAAATTCATCAGGTGATGTTCAGAGCTCTGAGCATGGCTGCTCCTTTCTTCTGGCATGCCTTTGCTTTGCTGTTGAGGTGATAAAGGGATGAGACAAACTGGCACTGGCTTTGAAGTTGTTTGTGCAAATGAGGCTTAATTAAAATGTCTGGAATGGGAATTTACTGAGTTTGCTGGCAGAGGGGGAAGAAGGTGCTGTGGAAAGGATCCATTTTCTGTATTTTGCTTTGTGTCAGTTTTTCAGGTCTTGGTTTTACTACAGAGACTTGTGAAGGAAATGAAAGATTAACGTGGAGCTCATTCCTCTGT
The DNA here is from genome assembly GCF_049639895.1 of Pseudopodoces humilis. Taxonomy (NCBI): domain Eukaryota; kingdom Metazoa; phylum Chordata; class Aves; order Passeriformes; family Paridae; genus Pseudopodoces; species Pseudopodoces humilis. The sequence goes on along the minus strand of NC_142224.1, from coordinate 3,169,959 downwards.
AGTTCTTTGCTCTCTCCTGCTTAATGATATGTTTTGCCTTTGTTTATTCCCCCTGTTGGGGATCCACGTTGTTGGAAGTGTAGTTTGTGCAGAGATCCCCAGACAACATACAAAAGTAGATTTATAGATAATATATAGTAGAAAAGAGAACAAAGAAGCTTTTCATGTTAGTCTTCTACTTGTTAGAAAGGTATGGGAAAAAATTATTTTGTGTCTGCAAAGCCAGGTTAATGTGAAAAGTAAGGATGGTTCTCTGAACATTTCTTGCTGCACTCATGACTCCAGAATTGTGGCCACTTTTCCTGACTTTTCAAATTCCAGAGGGAATGTCCTTGATTCTTCCTCTGTTATATACCAGCTTTGTTAAAATCTGCTTCTCTCTTTCCCTCCTGTGCAGTTCTCTGGTAGACGAGCTGAAAGAAGCTGTTTATTCTGTTCTGCGAATATTGCTCCAACATATCTGTGCCAAGGTATGCCAAGCTCTGCCACTTCTGGAGCTGGAGAACTCGTGTGGATACATTGGAATATCATTAATAGCTTAGGAAATCAGTTTTCACAATCTTTTGTAAGGAATGAAAAGGTGTGATGGTGAAGTAGTGACTGAGGAAGCTGTGATGATTCTCCCTGCTATTGTTGAATGTGAACGTATCAGCTCATTAAATAAAAAAAATACTTCTCTTAAGCCCTGAAATGCCTTTCTGGCATCCAGAGCAGAGCAGTGAAGTATCACAGGGTGCCCTTGCCCTTGTCTTTCAGGTCCCAGACAAGGCTGATTATCGCACCTACGCTGCCCAGGCCCTGGTGACCCTGATGGACAAATTCCCGTGTGCAGAGTTCGCTGAATTCATCGCTTGGCTTTATAAATACTCACTCAACCAAGTAAGTGCATCTCCTTCATGTTCTGGAGATGAAGGGTTCAATCTCAGCACTGAATAGCTCTGTCACTGCTGGTACCCAGAGGCAAGAAAACTCCGTGTTCACTTCCATTAACAGAGCACCTCGTGTGCTTTTTCATCCTGCAGGTTTCCTACAGAGTGTTTGCTCTTGATGTAGCCTTGGCTTTGTTGGAGCTGTCAGAGAGGAACCCAGACAGCTCCTTGTCTCTGGATCATCAGAATTTCCTAAAGCACAAGTTTTTAGTGCAGGTCATGGTGTTTGGCCGGTGCTCAGACAAATCCCCCGTGGTCCGGAGCAAAGCTCTCAGCAGCTTTGCCCATTGTCTCGAAATGAAAACTTCTACCTTGGAGAGCATTCAGGACTTGCTACAGAGCTGTGAGTATTATGGGCACATGAGGTAATGAAAATTATTCCTGAACTTTCAAGGGAATAGCTGCTGGGAGTTAGGAGTTGTCAGGAACTTAAAAACTGGCACACAACGTCCTTACGTATTGTGTCATAATGAGCCTCGTTACTTATGAAGCCTTATATTTGTATTTATTCTCATGTACCAGTTCTAAAGAGATTCCTCTGCCAGGTCCCTTTGAAGGATGTTTACAGACAACCAAAATTGCTCACTGGGGGGAAGGAAAAGAAAAAAAAAAAAGGCAGTTCATTCTTGCCTGACAGCTGATTAAATCTTGAGTTGCCTTTTGCTTCTGCTAAGTTGTTCTGTTCGTGACTGGCATTCCGGGCTCCCTCAGGTGTGGTGAAGGCCAGATGGCACGATTCAGAGCCTGCACACAGCAGCCCACGGTTAGATTGCTTGCCTGAATAAAATTTGGAATGACAGAATATCCAGAATTAAAATACTTTGTTTGATTTCCTTTTTTATTTCTCTTTTTTGGCAGCCTCTGTCCGCACAGTGTTGGAAGAAAACACAAACACTGCGAGCATGACAGTCGGTGCAGAAGGTATAGATTCATTCTTTTCCAGTAAGTCTCAGGCTTTTCTTGGCATGCCATTTCCTAAAAATACACATATCTGTTAAACCTAGGGCATGCATGGGGCTCTCTGTTTAACACTGAACCATTTTCTTGCCAGGTGAATATATGCCTTTATTATTCTTCAGCTTTTATTTTTTCTTTCAGCTGTGTCCAGCCATCCACTGAAGACCTTACCAACTTTCAAAACTATCGAGCTGGCAGACAGCAGTGACACTCCTGGGCCTGATGGTATGTCAGAATTAAAGCAGCCTTTTCAGATCACCATTCAAAACCTTAATTGAAATCAGACTTTCTGAAGTGTATTCATTGTCCATTTCTCAAAGGAGCTGGAGAAAGCTGTTACAAAACACTTAGGGGTGATGCAGGGGGTGGAATTGCCAGCCATAAAGGAATAGTATTTCCACTCAAGTCTGAAAAATACATTTATTTCTGAAATGTTCATGTCTGTTGGTACTAATGTGGTGGCAACACTTGTTGAAAAGCAGGTAATTTATTCTTCCCAAGAAAGGATGGTAATTGATGTGGGATATAACGCTTGTAGCTCCGTGAATTCCAGGGTAATTAAATCTCTTGCTCCAGTGCACAAAGAACTGATACATTTTGCTGTGTAAAGCACAGCACCTTTGAGTGGCACCGTTCTGTAGGCAAGGATCTGTTTCTCTGCAGCATCAGGTTGAAAGCTGAAAGCAGAATGTCACATGAAGTGTCCTGATGCAGCATGGCAAGCTGCCTCTAATTTCTTGATAGCATGAAATCACCATGCAAGTTGGCTTTTGTGGGATATTCCTCCTTTAAACCTCTCCCTTTCTTTTCCTCTTGTGTGGAAAAGCTTTTCTTCCTAACCTTTCGGCCCCTGCCGGGATCTGCGCTCTCAGTTCTTGCTGTTCACCTCCCCTGAACTGCTGACAGCTGAATTCTGTGCTTGCTTCACATCCTTTGTTCCACGCTGCTCCTCACATGGGATCTCCCTCCCTATCTGCAGGAGCCAGGCTCCAATCTCCCCCCATTGAAAGCTCCCTTTTTCAAACACACTCTGCTGATAAATTTCCTTAATCTGCTCCCTCAGATAGAAAAGTCCTCCAGGCCACTCAAGGTATTGTGTATTCCCTGTTTAGTTGCAGGGCTCCTCGTGCCAGAGGATGCCTGGGTTTGTCTCTGATACCCAGCTGAGCACACACTTGGCACTTGGCAAAACAAATTAAGAAAAGGCTGGAATGAAAAAAGACTGTCTGGGGCTCCAGAGGATGCTGCAATCCAGGGCTCTCTGAGGCAGTCAAGGTGCATTAGCAAAGCTGTCTGGCACATGCCTATGCTTGGCTTATGCCTGTGCTAATTTTGCACTCCTCTGAAGACCAAACAGCTCTTTTTTTTTCTTTTAGAAAATAAATAAATCTCAGCCAGGGATAGTCAGAACATGCTCAGTGCTCAAGGGCAGAGATAAGAAGGGTGGGGATAACCTGCAAGGTGAGGTTTGCACTGCAGAATTCCCTCTGCCCACCAGCATCAAGCATTCCCTTGCCTTGGGAGTTCTCAGCCGTTTAGAACTTGGGATTTTTGGTTGTTTCATTATTTGTTTGGCTTCCCCCCCCCCTCCCCTTTTCTACATCAGAAAAATCAATGTCAGAGTGTGATTATTTGGTTGCCTTCACAAGACTGGACTATTTTAATAGCAAAATCTTGCAGTGGAAAGGTTCTGTGCTCTTTCTGTGCAGCTGTTCTTGGGAGGAGGGTGGGACTGCACTTAGTTGTCCATTAAGAAAACTCAGATCAAAGTCCCTTTGCTTCCCTTTGATAAAAATGTATTTTTAAGCTACTTTTGCTTAGTTCCCTGTGACTAATCCTATTTTTTAATGGCAACAGGATGGATGTCCATGTGAATCTCTAAGTAACAGAACTCCAAATTTGGCATATCTTTGGGAAATCTGACTTAATGCTGGGAGAAATTTAACAAACAGCAATAAATAGAAACCTTAAAAGCCATGGTAAAATGCTTGAGGTCCTTATGGCTAGTTAATAGCCCAGTGATTCAAAATGTGAGAAATAATTGATCTGTGTATTCAGTTGTGTGTGTCATTTAATAACTTATTACCTTGATGATGTATATTTTTTCCCTGCCAACATGCAGAAATAAGTATGAATACGGCTGTGCAGAGTGAAACTGGAGCCCTGACATCCAGGGAAGCGAGATGTGTTCTGGTTTCCTTGTAGACTCTGGGGTGGTTCTTTGCAGCCTTGAGGAATTAATAAATGGAGTCATTTCCCCTCTGTAACACACAGCAGTTCATACATTAATGCTTGATGCTGTGTGGAGCTCTGAGGCAAAATTCCCAGGAGGTTTTGGCTGTTCTGAGCTCTGCAGAAACTCCCCTGGCTCTGTGTTGGCTCCATTTGTGCTGTGCCCAGGTAGCTCTTCCTGCAGCTACCAGGGTTACCTGAGCCACAGGCTTTTCTTCAGCTCATCTGATGAGCTCTCAGACTCTGAAGGTAGCCTGACATCTTCTGTGTAGACAAAAGAGGTCAGAAATTACAGATTCACCTTTTTTTATTATTATTATTTTATTTTTTTTCCCTCCTGTGTCTCAAGTAATTTGTTCATCATTTTCTTATGTTATATATATAATACAATCTTGATACATTAAGATGTGCTTTCAAATGAAAGAAGTGAGGAAATTTGGTTTGTTTTTCTTTCTGGCTTATGCCTCGTTCTGGGTGATTTTAATTGTACTTTGTTCAGTCCTTCTGAAAGTTTTGGGGAACTATTTTTGTTTTTGCACTGAGTTTGTGCTGCTTTAGGGTAGAGAGGCCCCTGGCACAGGGTGCCCAGAGAAGCTGTGGCTGCCCCTGGATCCCCTGGGAGTTTCCAAGGGCAGGTTGGAGCAATCTGGGACAGTTGAAGGTGGAACCAGATCAGCTTTAAGGTCCCTTCCACCCAAATCATCCTGGGATTGTGTGGTTCCAACTGCTGCCGTGGGTAATTACTTCTTCCTGGGGGTAATTACTTTTTATCCTCATTTTGGATAGGAAAAGAAGTCATGGCCATGCTGAGAGTGAGAGCTGGAGATGAGAAAACCAGCGTGAGGAAATCTGCTCTGCAGGTAGGATGGGGTTTGCATCCTTCCCTGCTCTCAGTCATTACCCAAAATTGTTAAATAATTAATTAGGCCACAGCTTTGCTGCAAACTCTCTCACTTTGCCCACTTGTAGCTTCCTGCTCTCCCTGCAGAGTACCTTAAAGGCATTAAAGATCTTGTTTACTAGCTCCTGATAAGTAAATAATGCAGGCATAATGATGGAAATTTCTCTAGTACCCTTGCTGGCATTCTGTTATTCCGTCATTTGCAAGGAGAGGCTCTTGTCAAATGTCAATAGGCATTTCAATTAAGAGACTTCCTCATAAACTGAAGCATATTAGCTGCTTAGTTTGTTTTGACCTTGTTAGCAAAGGGATTAGGTTATATCCAGCCTCTTTTTGAGCTCTGTGTTGCTTTCCTTGCTGCTCGTTTCTTTAATGAAGGCATTAGCTTTTAAAGAGAGATGCTTCAATGGAAATTTCCTTGTTTTAAAAAAGAGGTGTCTGCTGCTGACTGCCTTCCTCTGTTAGTCCTCTTCACCCAGCTCTTCCCCCTCAATTCACACTGATTTGAGCTTCCCAGTTAGGGCTTTGCAATTCATGTTTTAATGCTTTCTGATTAAGAATAAAAATAAATCCCTCTTCCTTATTGCCAAGTAAAAGCCGTGGCTCATAAAGAGGCACGTTACTTCCAAGGGGAAATTGGGACATTCTCCCTCTCCAGCTGCTGTTCCAGAGCAGGAATGACTGGGATGATGTTTTCAGTCTCATTTTACATCTCTGGTTGCGCCCAGCACTCATGAATCGTTAATGTGCCGCTTCGCTCCGGGTGCGATAAATCTCTGGCTGACGTTGGCGGGGGGTAAATGATATTTTTGCTTCTCCACTCGGTGCCCCTGGCATGGAATCCCAACAGAGCTGTGCTGCTGTTTGCCTGGCAGGTGTTACTGAGCATCCTGAGGCACGGGGTGGTGCCCTGCACGGCCGAGGACGTGGGCGTGCTGCAGGAGCGCTGCCGGGACCCGGCGCTGTCGGTGCGGAAGCAGGCGCTGCACTCCATCACCGAGCTGCTCCTGGTGAGCCTCAGGCCCTGCAGGGCCCACCTGGACCACAGGATAGACAAAATTAACAGAATTAAATGGGTGTTCATGAAAGGCCTTCAAACAGGTACGCCTTGGGCAGTCAAAGCCTGCCAGAAGCTGCACCCAAGCCGGACAACGGTCGCGAGTTTTTCACACAATTATAAGTTTGGTCCATTTACATGTCAGGGGTTAATTCTCCAATTACAGCTGCAGGTAATGAAGTCATACACCCCCAGTTTGCTCCTCCCCCAAATTGACTTTTGTTTATACTTTTTGGGGCCTGAGGCAGTGAGGTGTTGTTGAGTTCCAGGCCTGGAGGAGTTGTTTTGTCTGAATAAAATGGGAGAACAGTAGCTGCCACTGCGTGGAGTTTAGAGTCACACACTAGGGCAGTACAGGATTTGAGAAATATGAAAGCTAAAATCCTAAGACATCGAGGGGAACAGGAATTCTGCCACATCCAGGAGGGTGGAGAGCAGGAGGGATCTCACCAATCAGTTATTCACTCTGGGAGTTGCATTTTGTGACTCTGCTCTAATTCTTTTCATTACCTTTTGACTCGGAAGTCATGACTCACTCTGATACCTACTTGTGATTTATGCAGAGTGCTTCCAACTGTTGGAAACACTGATTTTTCTGGCTGTTGATTTATGTGTCATGAAGAAAATGTTTATGTTGCTGGCCTTCTCAAGTTAAAAAAAACCCTGAATCACTTTCAGATGTAATGTGTGGATGATAGCAATGCTATATTTTTCTTTCTTTTCTATTTATTCACAAAGGGTTCGTAACTCAGGCTTGGAGCACAGGGTTTATATTAAGCAAAGCTCTTTTTTTTAGTGCTAAATCATCTGCTGTACAGCCTTATTGCAAACCTGTTATAATTCTTTAGAGTCTCTAAACAAAGTGTTGCAGTACTTTAGCAGAAACACCAGGTATTTATCATAGAGATGATTAAAGACCTTGTGATGCTGAGTTTCCCTGTCCCACCTGCTACCACACTGCTGGGCTTGATTAAAATTCAAGTTTCAAAGTTTATAGCTGAACTTGGAGGCCTTTGCTGGTCTTGCCCTGTGCATTTGGGATCCCCTAATGATTTAAAAATGTGTTTTTCTCAGTCTCAGCACAGCAATGTCCTGGTGCAGAAGGCCTGGTTGAACGGAGTGGTGCCCGTGGTGATGGATGCAGAAAGCTCTGTCCAAGAAAAGGCTTTGGATTGCCTTGATCAGCTCTTACTGCAACACATAAAACATTACAATAAATCCAGGAATGGTGATGGGAGGCAGGAGCTGGCGTGGGATCTGCTCTCCCTGTTGTCTTCAGAATGCCAGGAGCTGAGGTAAGTGCATTTTTCCCTTTCCTGCCTGTGTTAACATTTGGTGATAAAACCCTGTGGGTTTTTTTTCACTTTTAATCCCATTAGAATACACAGCTTTCCCCTTACAGAAGGAAATTACCTATTGACTGGAGGACTAAGATAAGAGTTTGTGTTCTCATTCCCTGTGTGGCCACAGACTGTGAGGTACTGTCACACTGAGGAACGGTGAAGCAGTACAACATAGACTCTCTTCTTGGCAAAAGAGAGCCAATTTTATTATTCCAGATCCTCTTTTATAGACAGGTCTGAGAAGGACCAACTCTCATTGGTCATTAAACCAACACATCACCATCACTGGACAATTAGAACACCACCCCTTGACTGTTTCTAACGAGTAAACAACAGGGATCCAAAGAACACCTGCAAAGGTTGTTTTCCTTCTCCAAGCACTGTTTGGATTCCTCCTTATGATTTCCTAGGCCACACTTCTCAGGCCAGTCTGAGAAAGTTCTGTGACTTGCTTTCACACAGGCTCTGTGCTCCCTGCCTGCTTTCAGCATCCATAAGGTACCACAGCTCACACTGTTAAAAAATGCACGTGCTGTCTGCTGTGCAAGGACAAGAAACCAAATTTTTCTCAGGGATTTCTTTACAGCTGCTTCAATTCCCTGCTTGAAACCCTCAGTATCACTGTGGAGATGTCCTCCCAGGACAGAGCTGTTGAGCATGGGCAAGAAGAGTTCAGCTTTGCTTTGTGTCAGGTGTTTTCACTTGCTGCTCCTGTTACCTGTGCTCTCTCCCTGGGCTGAAATGCTCATTGTTACATCCCGTGCTGGATGCACTGGTAGCACATGAATATTTAAGTCAAACGGAGGAGTTCCTTTGACAGAAGTGAGAGAGGATATATAAAGCAAGAACATCACCTTGTATTAATTCTTATGTACAATATGTTACTTGTCTTGTGACAAATCGAATTATCCTGCCTGCCACAGAACGCCGTGGGAAGGAGAGGGAGAAATGCGATGACACACAGCATGACAAGGACACAACACTGATTAAAGACAGCTGTATGTTTATTAGTCAACAGGGCATAATAGCTCAGAAATAGCAGATGAGGCACTGGTGGTGCTGCTGTGCCATTGTGGGGAGCTGTCACTGTTCTAATTTGGGCCATTTTGTAACAGGGTTTGCACATTCCTGGCACCTTCTTCCTCCTGACCCTGCAGGACCTTGCAGCTTGAGAAATCTCACAGCTCTACTAAATTGGGGTCATGCAGAAAAACGAGCAGGCTGTGATGCTTGTGATGCCTGACATGGCTCTGCTGTCCCTTTATCCCTGGGAGTCCTCAAGGCCGGGCTGGATGGGGCTCTGAGCACCCCAGTCTAGTGGAAGGTGTCCTTACCCATGGCAGGGGGTGGAATGAGATGATCTTCAAGGTCCCTTCCAATTTGGGCCGTTCTATGACTCTGGGTGTTAAATAACAACTGCTGGAAAGTCTTGGTTACAAATTGCTGCAATTATAATTTCCTGATGTGTCGTGGGACCAGTTGGACCTTCTTTCTTACTGCCCTGGATCACAGCATCCGTGTAGTGAAAACATGTGGAAAAGTGGGAATTCTCAGTGTGAATTATGGGAATACCAGGCAATAGCAGCCTTGTTGTGTTGCCCATTGAATGTTGGATTTTCCTGGATTTTCCTGTTTTGTTTATTCCTCTCTAAACTTTCCTTTCTTCCCTGCAGCCGTTACCTGAGCAAAGCCTTCCTTATGTGGTCCAAGCAGCAAAAGTTCACCTCCACTTTCATCAATAATGTCATGTCTCACGTGGAGACAGAACATTCCAGGGCAGCCTGGATGCTGCTTGCCAAGGTGGCAGGTTCTTCCCCCAAGCTGAATTACTCCAAGATCATTGAAACCTGGGACAGTGTCAGCAGGTCAGTGAGTGTGCTTTGAACTCCACCCTGCCAGGGATCCCTCAGTGCCCTTGCACAGATTGCCTTTTAGCTGCTTCCATCCCAGTTTTTTCTTCAAACTGTGACTTCTGCAGCCGGAAATCCAGCAAAGGCCTCGAGATCCATGCAGTAACCAGCTCTTTCCTCAAGCTCTCCGAGTTTTCACTGGCTTTGGCGGGTCTGCCTTAATAATGCATGTCCCAGGTGAGAGGATTGTGATTTGTTGGCGTGCCTCAGAGTTCACTGTTGGTTTTCCAGGCAGCAGAACATGAGCAGTGACACCGTGGGACACGTCCTGTGTGTCATCGGGCACGTGGCAAAGCACCTCCCCAAGAGCAGCTCTGAGAGGCTGAAGGGTGAGTGGCCCTGGCCACCTGCAGAGGTTTTGTGCCTCCATAAACACTTGAAAAGCTTAGAAAAATCTGTTTTTATGTGTGATCTCGTCCCCAGAGAACATCCAGAGCTGGCTGAAGGAGTCTCAGTGTCCCCTGGAGGTGATCAGCCCAGCTGTGGAGACCCTGCAGAAGCTCTGCCAGGCCTCTGCAGCTGCACCAGAGGAGGCACTGGTGAGACTTAAAATACACCTCTTCAAACAGGCTGTTCCCCACTCAGGGGGTGTCTGCTGCTGTCTCCAGGCTGTGGGATGATGAGTTCTAAAAAAGGGGCTCGAGCCTGCTCTGCTCAGCTCTGACTCTGCTGCACTTGAGCTGGAGAACATCCTGTGGCTGAGCCTGGGCTTGTAAGAAATCTGCCTTTGAATGTATTCCCCCACACACCTCTGAAACACCTTCCATTTGCCTTCTGTTCAGGCTTACAGAATTCCTAAAGGAAATTTCCTAAAGGAAACCTGTTGCTGTGCTTGGGCCAGTTTGAAGCCACAGATTTATGCTGTAATCTCTGACTATTCTCCATCAGAGCTGCTGGAAATACACCTATTTCCTAGACCTCTTCCTGGAGACCAAACAGGGAGTTAATAACTTGCTCATAACTTCTGTCTGCCTCCATTTGTTTTATGCCATGGCTCTGTTCTGCTCCCACAGTGGGAAGTTAGGCCATATTTTGTTGGTAAAATAAAAATCTCAGCCTGGACACAGTTGCAGAGAAGCTAAAATGAATGCAGGTCTCTGTCCCTAATGATTCCTCTTTGTGTCTGTTTTATATTTCTCTTTCAGTAAAGATGACAGGTATTTTATAATCATCCCAATCAAGTTTAGTAAATAATGGGCAAAACTGAACCCTCTGTGCCTCAGAAGCCAGGTGGGGGTGACGGTTTCTGGGTTTTTAAAGGGCAGTCAGAAAATCCTCACCTGTAGGTACAGCCACCATGGAGTGTTGGCTTAAAATGAAATGCAGATGTTCCTGTAGTTGGTCACTTCATCAAATCTAACAGCTAGCATTTATATACTTATTTGGTTATTAAAATAACCACATTTAGATGGTGGAAAGCCAGAAATGATGCTTTATATTCACCACAGTGTACTAGATAATCAGCTTTTCCTGGGTTTCCCCTCCACTCTTTGGAATTCACATCATGTTTCCTCTGTTAATGGAGCTGCTTTTTTCAAGCAGCATCTAAAAATTCCCACAGACACCTCCAATGTGTTGGGTGCACATGAAACAGTCGCCCAAATCCTTTTTGTTTAAGTCTGTGTGATTTCTATAATGAAGTAAACTTGGGCCTGTAGATCATTAAAAGCCAAATTTTCCAAGGTGTTTTGACACTTGCACACATCCTTTGATGTGCAGGGAGAATTTTAAACCTCTAAGGCACTGTCAGATTGATTTTAATGGGATCCAGATTATTAAAAGCATCTAAAGACTTTGATATTAGGGATTCATGTGTGGACAGATATTACAGCTACCTTTTGTTTAATTAATAAAGTCTTGAATTAATTTTGTTTAATTACGGAACAGGAGCTCTTCAACCAGGTGTTTGGAGATTTGGTATCCACCTGTGAGAGCTTCATCTCCAATATAGTCCTCAGAGAGGATGGAGCAGGGCAGCTGCAGGAAGATCTCTTGGTAAGTTTGGGGATTATTATTTTAAATAACCCCCCTTCATGGATTATTTGAAGGGTGGAGGTGTGCTTGGAGCTGGTGTTCCTCAAAATCCACACCAAGAACTGGGAAAATGGGGATGTGCATGGCTTGTGTGTGTGGTGAATTCTTGTATTTAAGGGCCTGGGAGCCCACAGCAGTTTGAGACACCAGCAGTTGCTTTAAGGATATGGCACCCCATGTATTTTTAATATATGACGTGTTTTTTTTCCCCTTGCTTTTCCACTGAAACTTCTCAGTTGAGCTGTTTGGGAGAGAGGTCTGTAAAAGGCATGGAATGCTTTGAGGAGTATTTCAGTCTCATTAGATGTGGGGGGTGTTGGAGCATATTAAACACACCCACCCAGGATTTCTGTTCCAAAGCCTCCCCTTCTGTTCTCCAGCCACTGCCTTGAAAGGACTGAGGGAATTTTTGAGTTGCTTTTGGAGAAGAACCGACTCCTGCTGGCTTAATTTGCAGCTCAGTCACTGCCTTTTGACAGCAGTGCTGTTTTCTCTCTGCAGGTGAGACACCTCTTCCTCCTGGGCGAGGCTGCCCAGCTGTGCCCAGCCAAGGTGGACAAACGCATCTTCCTTTTGGTTCAGTCCATCCTGGCCTCTTCTGGCAGCGAGAACCAACGTGAGCCACTCTCCTTCTGCCTTTAGCTTTGCATTTACAGGCACCACTGTGTGCCAGGCCGTGTTTCCATCCCTGACCTGCTCTTTTCCAGCTTCCACAGACGGTGAGGACATCTCCAGTTCCCAGCCGCTGTCCCAGTTCAGAGGCTCAGCCATGCCTCCCGTGGTCAGGGCTCACGCACTCATCACTTTAGGTAAGTGCCATCCTGCCCTAAAAATGGGTCTTTGTGTATCTCAGCCTTTCTGGTGGAGTTCTGCCCAGAATCCTGGAGAAGAGCTTCAGGGGGGACCTTGTCACTCTGCAGCTCCCTGAGGGAGGAACCAGGTCACAAGGGACAGGACAAGAGGAACGGCCTCCAGCTGTGCCAGGGGAGGTTCAGGTTGGACATGAGGAAGAATTTCTCCATGGAAAGGGTTGTTAAACATTGGAAGGGGCTGCTCAGGGAGCTTTGGAGTCCCCATCCCTTGAAGTATCCAAGGAAGGCCTGGATGTGGCACTAAGAGCTCTGAGCTGGGTGACAAAGTAGGGATCAGTCACAGGTTGGACTCAGTGATCCCAGAGGTCTTTTCCAACCTAAATAATTCCATGTAAAGCTCTGGCAGTTGTGACAGAGAGCCCCAGTTCTCTGCTGGCATTAGCCCAGCTCAGAGCTTTTAGCAATGCAAATATCCATGGAAACAAGCTGGGCAAACCATCAGAACCCTGCCAGCTCTGCTTCTCCAGGCAGTTAATGCATTAATAGTGATCAATAACCAGCATTGTCCCCCAGAGCTGTGCTGTCCTTGTCCTCAGAGCTGGGTGCTGAAGGATCATCTCACTTGCAGTAAGATGCTCCAGAGAGGGTGAAGAAAACTTGGTGCTTTTGATGTAGCTTAGAGCAGAATGACTGCACTTAAATATTTTTCCTCCTCAACGTGAGTGAAATGCTGCTTTCAGAGAAGCCTGACCAGCTGCATTCCCAGGATTCTGAGGAATACCAAGTGAAAATCCTGGGTTTTAATACTTCCATGGTTAGAAACAAGTTTTTTTTTGCAGATAGGCAGCATTATTCTTCCCTTAATTGCTTTGGAAAGTTTAATACGTTTGTGTAGAGCTTGGGAACAGGGAGAAGTGATGTTAGAACTATGGCAGGCTATTTTATTTTAGGTTGGTTCAGTGATGCTCTCAGAGGTGGGTGTCTCCCTGCTATGCCTATGACAGCTGGGGCTGTTCTTTTTAGCTGCTTTGAATAATACCCTGTACACAGAAATAGTTTGCTGTGAAGGAGGGAATTTGGCATAGAGACCCACTCTATAGGTCTAAGGGGAATTTGGAAGAACTTGAAGTACCATCTCTCTGAGAGATCGTGCAGATTGCTCATCAAGTTCCAGCATGAGTTTCTTGTTTATTCCCTTGTTTACTTCCTGATTCCTTCCCTGGCTCATTTTGAAGGCAGCAGGCTGGGCTGGGCTGGGAAGGAGAATTTACTCCCAACTCTGCTACTCTGGTGATGCCTTGGAGAGGCTCCCTAAAACTGAGGCTAGAGAGAGTTGAGAGAATGAAGTGGGGATTTACTAAAGGCCTTTAAACCCTGGGCAGTCAAAGCCTCCCAGAGGCTGCCCCCAGGCTGGACAATGGGCACGAGTTTTCCAGACAGATCTAAGTTTGGTCCATTTGCATATCAGGGGTTAATTCTGCAATTACAGCTCCAGGTAATGAAGTCATATTGATGCCTTCAGTTTTATCTTTCACAGTTTCCAGGTTGTGCACTGGTCCCTAACTCTGAACTCCACACAAAGTGTCAGCGAGTTCTCCTCACAGCTCAGGCACACACAACAATCCTTCCCCAGCCCCACAACCAAGGGCAGCGCTGCAGCTCCAGGCCCAAAAAGCACAAGCAGCAGGGAATTGAGGAGAGCAATCTGGGAGGGTGGGACTGCATCACCTGCAGCTGCAATTGCACAATTCACCCCGAGATGGAAATGGACCAGAACTGATCCAAGGGTGAAACTCCTGAGCCGGGGCCCATCTTGGGTGGAGCCACGGCCGGGCTCTTGCAGTGCCCAAGGTGATCCTTGGAAGGGCTTTTAATAAATCCCTGCTTTATTCCTTTAACTCTGGCCAGCCCCTGCTCCAGGAGCCTCTCCAGGCATCAATATTCCCCCAGTTTGCTCCCCCCCAATCCACTTTTATTTATACTTTCCTGGGCCTGAGGCTGTTGGGTGTCCTTGGCTCACAGGCCCAGAGAGGATTTGTTTTGTCCGGCCAAAACGTGAAGCGCTGACTGCGCATTACACGGAGCTCAGAGCTCCTAACGCAGCACAAGGTCTGAAAACCACAAAAGCTCCAATCTCAAGGCACCACTGGTGTTCCCCAGGGAAGCTGTGCCTGCAGCACGAGGAGCTGGCCAAGAAGAGCATCCCGGCGCTGGCGCGGGAGCTGGAGGTGTCGCGGGACACGGCCGTGCGCAACAACGCGGCGATCGTGCTGTGCGACCTGTGCGTGCGCTACACCTCGCTGGGGGACAGATACATCCCCAACATCTCCCTGTGCCTGCGGGACCCACAGCCCTTGATCCGCAAGCAGACCCTCATCCTGCTCACCAACCTGCTGCAGGTGGGGCTGGGCTCCTCTGTGCTGGGTGTAATTAATCCAGAGTGAAGGCTGGCTAAATCTGGATTTAGTTACTCTGCTTTTTCTGCACTCACATCAACAACGCCCGGCTGGGTTGGATAATGAGGTTATTTTTAGTCAATGGTTGCCCCTCTTCTCATCTTGGTTTCTTTGAACTCCCTCCAGTTTCACTCCTCTATCAGTGGCTGTAACAAGCATCACAACGCCTTTTTTCCTCCTGCTGTCTCTGCTGATTGTTCTGAAGGTGTGAATGTTGAGAGGCTCGAGATGTTTACCCTCCCAATGTTCACACCAGGGCAGCTTTGGGGTGCATTTGGCTCTGAAAAGTGTTGAAGAACACACCTGCCATGGGGTGGGAGAGCAGATTTTTCTTTTTTCTACTTTATTTTTCATACCTGGGGTAAACCTTGATGTGTTGCCATTTATGCTGCTTAGAGCATCCCCCAAAATACTTGGGGTTGTTTTGGGGTTTATTTTATGTGCCTCTCTCTGAATTTTTACAGTTTGTTCATTTGCCTGACTACAGTTTGGAGGTTCACACTAAGTTTTCCTGGTTCAGGTTGTTAATTTCTGCTGATTTCACAGGAGGAGTTTGTGAAATGGAAGGACGGTCTCTTCTTTTGGTTTGTCAGTGTCTTGGTGGATCCAAACCCAGATATTGCCAGGTAAAAATCTCAGCTGTGAAATGATGGAGTTGAAGGTCAGAGATGTCTCAAAAACCTGCCTCAGTCTCGACACCTTCACACTGTGAAAAAAAATTCCAGTGATAAAGCAGATTATCCCTCTAACCTCTGTCCTTCCTTTAGGGTCTGCAGTGGTGGCACAAAGGTGATGAAGCTCTCTCCAGGTTATTTGAAAATCCCAACGTTTGTCCTTGACTCATCAAAATGTGCAGCCCTGCTCTGTTTAGGACTCAGTTATCCAGAGGAAAAAAAGGGATTTTAGAGAGATACCCTTATGAAATCTTCCTTGTGGTTTTCTGACAGGTTCTGTCTCGTGTGCTGGGCTTGTTTTAGGACTAGGATGAAATATTTTTTTGGAGTTTCATTTTTCTTGTATTGCATGCCTTGCAATTTATTTATTTTCAGCCTTCTGCCACATCTTGTAGTTGTCAGAGGAATGACCTGTAAAATGATGTGTCAGAGGAGTTATGCACTCTGATTTTAAGTGCATGTTTATGAAGTTTTTGGAGGTTTCAAGGTGTCCAGCTGCTGTGTTACGAGAAATGAGTGGGGCAGGTTTGGGAGGTCATGTAGAAATTAGGGCTACAAAGGAGGATTGGACACCTTGCTGCTCGTTTCTGCCTGGAACAATCTGAGATGGATATTTCCAGAACCATCAACCTTTTGTCAATCACCATTCACATATCCTTTTCTCTTCAGTGTGTTTTTAATATCTAAAAATGTCTTTCCAGTAGATGGTGACATTGCAGCATCGTGTTCCTCCCATTTCTTTGGGAGCCTTTTCTTTTGCATCTGCATTTAGAGACTGCATCCAGACAAAACCACATCCTTCAAGCCTGGGGTTGCCTTGCAGCTCTTGCAGGGTCTTTGGGGATTAACTTTTTGCTGGGTGCTGTGTCTCTGCCATGGTGGAACTCGGGTTATTTAAATAATTAAAATGCTGTGCCTGGATTCAAGTTCAGATTTATTTCTGACTCAGTTTGCTTTAATGGCCATAAAAATGAGTAGAGCTGTGAATGCTGGAAATGTCTTTCCATCTGAGAAAAGGATGGAAGCCAGTGATCTGGGCAAGAATTAAATGTGGTATTAAGGGAGACTTGGCAGAGGAAAACCATCCTCCTGCCTTGAGAGCCCTACCCAGCTTCAGGGGTGGCTTTTGGAATTTATCCAGTGATCATTTCTTTCTTCTCCTCCTCTCCAGGTTTGCAGAGTACTGCCTGGTGCATCTCTTGCTGAAGAAGAACCCCATGATGTTCTCCCAGCATTTCATCGAGTGCATCTTCCATTTCAACAGCTACGAGAAGCATCAGAAGTACAACAGGTTCCCCCAGAGCCTGCGGTCAGTTGAGCACATTCCTGTCTAATTTTTGCTAAATTATGGGCTGTCTGGCCTTGCAGCTCTCAGTGACAGCACAGCATTTGTGTCACTTGATAATTATCCATGCAACAGAGTGAAAAGAGCCGGGGGAAGCAGTGCTGGGCTGTGTCCTGCCCTCCCTGTGACACTGCTGCGTGTAATTTGTGGGACTGTGTGCTGTCCTAACAGGTTTATGGGTTTTAAAAGTGACATGCAAATACCCCTGGCTGATTTAAGGTCTCATTATTCCTGGGAGCTGGCATAATGTGATTTGGGCCTCTGTAAAATATCGTGCTCTGCCACAGGGCGAAGCAGCTCTTCTCTCTGAAGGGGAAGGATAACAAGGAGAAGAGGATGAGGATCTACACCTTCCTGCTGGACCATTTCACGGATGAGCAGAGGTTCAACATCACCACCAAGATCAGCCACAACATCCTAGGTAAGGCTCTTTAAAAATCTGGCAAACAAAAAACAAACAAATCACGATCCAGGTGTTTTATCTTCCTGGCTTCCCCATCGCTGCTGCTTCTGGAAAAACAAATGTTTTCTTGTCTGTGTATTCCAGCTTGCTTTGTGGATGAGGTCCTTCCTTTGGACCTGGAAGGCAGTGAGCTGCTCTCAGATACATTTGCAGTCCTCAGCTGCAAAGAAATCAAGCTCTCAAGTATGAGATGCAGGCCTGAGGAACACATTGAGCCTGACGAAGATGAGATGGCCGTGGCTGATGCCGTCATGCAGGTGGCCCAGAAAAAGCTCATCTCGCAGGTGAGGGGCACGTGGTCTGCTGTGGGAAGAGGGCTGGGCAGCTCTGTGTTTTGTGAAAACAAAATATGAGGGCAGAATTTGTGAGGGATGCTTGTTCTGGAGCTGGAGGGATCAGAAATGCGTTTCCCCAGGAGCCAGGGGAGCTGTGCTGAGCTGGATTTGTTCCCTACCCCTCTCCTTGGTGAAGCATTTGAGCGGAACAATGATTTTCCTGCACCTCTGGGCAATTTGCCTTCACTGTGAGAACCGAGTGACTTAGTGATGCATCTGAAAAGGCTCCACTTAGGTTAAAAGCCTCTGTGCATGTGTGTGGTGTAAGAGCAGCCTTAATTACAGAGATTCCCTGGCTGTGGAGGGATGACTCCTCTCGCTGGGGCTGCCTTCGCTGCCTCGCGTGACTGTTCATGCCTTGTTCACAAAAAGGTTCAAAAGAAGAATTTCATCGAAAACGTCATCCCAATAATCACATCACTCAAGTCCTTGATGGAGCAGAAGAGGATCCCAGCTCTGAAGGACCTGATGAACTGCCTGCGGGTAAGGGGAAGTGTTTTCTTGCTGGTCGTGGTGTTTTGATCCTCTCTGGAGTTAATGTGCTGCGTGTGCAACCACTGCCAGAACCAAGAGCCTCCTTAGGAGGGAAGAATTCAGAAAATAAGATGTTGTGACACTGCCACTGTGTTAAATAACGTGGGAGGTGGAGGGACTGGCGAGAAGGCTCTCGGTGTGGAACGTGGGCAGGAAGAAAGCTCAAACGCTGGAAAGCTTTTCCGTGTTCTGAAGAACAAATTGGAGTTGAAACTCCTCAGTCTGTTAAAAACACCTCTGCTCTACCAACTGGTGTTTCCTTTAGCTCCCAAGCAGCTGTGATCTGAATGGGGATGTGAATCAGTAGCTGGGGGAGATTTCTGAAAGGGTCCAAACATTCCTTGTTGCTGCAGGAAATGATGCAAGATTACCGAAACGAAATCAAAGACTTCTTTGCTGTGGACAAGCAGCTGGCAGCCGAGCTGGAGTATGACATGAGGAAATATGAGGAGCAGCTGGCCAGGGAGAAGGAGTCAGAGCAAGAGCAGCTCTCAGCAGCCCACGGGGAGGAGGTTGGTGCCATTAACTCCGTACCTGTCTCCTCTGCTCAAATTCGTGTGCTCACAACACCCAGGGACCCTGTCCCAGCACTTGGAGCAGGATGGTTGTGAAGGGTTTTCCTGCCTCTTTGTACCTCCTGACAGAAGCTTTGGTTTCAGAGTCATTTAATAAGCTTAGAACATCAACAACCAAAGCCAAGAGGAGCAGCAAATGATTAATGGAGAAATAATTCAATTTAAAGAGAAAACCAAGTCTAATTTGGCACTGGCTGGGCTTAAATATTGTATTCTTTCTGTTCCCAGAATGATAAACTGGTAACAAAGAAAAGAGTTCACTTTGTCTGACTTCAGGTGTCTACAAAGCAGAAATTCAAACCCATCCTAGTCATGGAGGTACTCTTTTAAATTCAGTGTAAAGAAATAAATATATGCCTGAGTCAGTTGTCCTGAACTATTTTAGATCCCTACCTTATGATGAGATGAATTCTGGCCTGGAAGTTCATTGTTCTGCAGACTTTAGAAGAGCACTTATAGATAGATCTCTAAACTCGGACATTTGTGTCCCTGTTCACTTCTTGGTAAAACTTTGGCCAATGAATTGTTTCTCCCCAGCACCCTTTACCTCCATCACACAAAGGGCAGCCCTGAAACACTCAGGTCAAAGCACCTTGCAGGGTTTTCTGCTGTCATATCCATTGGCAGACACGACCTTTTCTCCTGTTTTCTGCAGCAATCTGCCTCTTTGGAGAGAGCTGCTGGCCAGGATAATGACAATGCTCAGTCTCCTGTGAGTGGGAGGCTGTCCACACCTGGGTCCATCTCTCCCTCTGGCCCTCCTGAGTTTGCCACACCTCGTGCTGATGCTCTGAGGCAGCCACTAATGCATCGCAGGTATGGGCTCCTCCTGGTTACCTGGTATTTTATATTTCTATTTATTATACATTTATATTTCTTATGATGTATTTCTATTTATTTATATTGCTTTGCTGATCCATTCTTTTGAGAGGGCTTTGAAAGTCACTGGTGTTGCAGCATAATCTCGTTATTTGGTGTTTAAAATGAGGAATTGGGAGGGGACAGATCTTCCCTCATGCATCTCATCAGGGCTGTAGAGGGAAATCCCAGTTCCTGTCCTGTTTCTGGCCCTAGGGCAGCATCCCTGAGCACTCTGGCCATCCTGAACTCTGCCAAGAAGGCATCAGAAAAATGGAGCAAGCAGCGCAGCAAGAGTGTGGGGAGGAGTTTATCAGCTGCTGGCAGCCAGCAAGGTGGGAACTGCTCTGGCTCTGCTTTACACGGATCCACAAAGAGTCTGGAGTGCATTTCAAATCTTAATTACTCCCTTGCTGTTTCCAGGGTCCTTCCAAAGCCTGAACCAACAGTCCAGTGGAGAAAACGTGGCTGTGGCGGGGCGAGCAATCAGCACCCCAGAGCGTGAGTAGGAACTGAGAGCTACAGATTATTTATTGATCCAAGTGCTTGTGGTGAAGAGGAACCCTCCTGGAAGTGAGGGTGTGCATGGGAAAGCACAGTCCAGCGTCTCCATGTGCATCTCACAGGGCCAGTGCAGGAGGGAATTTGTTTTTGGGATGCTGAGGTAACAGTGCCCTTTCTTCCTTCCTTGACTCTGGGGTGCTGAAGAGGAAGGTTGTGGTTCCTTTCCAGCCTGCCCTGCCCAAAGGTGCAAAGCTGAGCGCTTCCTTGGCTCTGGAAGCCCAGCTGAGCAATGTTAGACTGACCTGCAGAGCCCTGCTGCACAGGGAGATCCTCAAGCTTGGGTCCTTCCTGCTCTAAGTTGTGTGAGCAGGGTCTGGGGTGAGCTGCAAGCTGCTCCTAGAGCAGGCACAGGGCTGTGACAGCTGCAGGAGAGCACAGGGATCTGCTCAGAGGGATTAACAACCTGCACAGTCACTGAGTGTGTGTGTTCCACACTCAGAAGGAATGATGGGGTTTGTTGCTGCTGTAGAAATTAAAGTAGAAATGCACAGAGAGGAATCTCCAATACACAAACTGTGAGTCTGTGTCCACTGCAGCTGAACCTTCCAGGGTTCTGTTGGAATGCTCTCTGACAGCCCTGTGAGCGTGAGAGGCACTAAAACCCAAATGGGGCTGAGTTCCAGCAGGAGATCCCCTTCCTTTCCATCCCAGAACTCCTTTAGATCATCTCTGTTGTGCCGTGAGGTGCAGAGAACTGGGAGAGAGCTCCAGGTGTGAGTGTGTGGCAGCTCAGCTCTCCTTAGGTTTGGGGGCAGCTTTGGGAAGGGGCTGGCATCCCCAGGGAGCTGTGGCAGTGCCCCTGACAGCCCTGCCCTGCTCACACACAGGAGAGCCAGGCTCTGCAAATCCCTGGGAGCCCTGAGCAGGCACTGGTGTGCAGCCACTGGAAAATCTGATCCTGCCCTTCCCCATGTGCTGGGATGCACTTGTCTGCCTCAATGTTTCTCTCTGCCTGAGCAACAAGCAAAAGAAATGTGGGGTTTCGTGCAAAAAGTGTTTTTAGAGAGCAGGGTTCTTTGAGCGCCGTGGTCTCCTGGAAGCTCACACGGCTGTTGCTCTTAAAGCACCATATGGTGAAAAAGGAGGAAAAATGTTAATCTGCAGTGGTACTAGAGCTGAATTCCTGCTTTGCTTCGAGGCAGCATGTGTCCTTCAGCATGGAGACAAACTGTACAGAGCAGGATCATCACTTCAGTCAGCGTGTGTTGAGCCATCTGTATGGTGGCACAGGCTGATAGACAACCAGAATAAAACATTTTATTCCTCTGGTGTATCATTCTGAGACTACTGGAGACACAGTTCTTTGTAAACAGGTTTGTACTTGAGAAGTTGGGAGCAGCTGTCCCCTCTTTCTGCCTTGTTCAGCTGTTCTGGTTGTGTTCTCTCTTCCCTTCTGTCTTTGGGGCTCCTCAGCTCCTGCTTGGTGCTTTGGGAACAGCTTCAGTGCATCTGGGAGAGTGGAGATTGTACTGAAACACTTGTGGAGATACCACCTTCCCATACTGCATGGGAAGCCCTACTTCCCCATTTTTTTCCCCATTTTTCCCCCTATTCCATCTGTACTATATATCTTTACCATTTCTTTCCCTTCCTTCCCCATAAATGTCTCCATACCAAGGTAATTTCTTCAGGCACAGAGTCACTGGCACAGGTCAGTCCTGAGAGATGCAGGGCAGAGCTAAGGCAGATGGATCAAGTTTGATTTCTGCTCTAAGCTTCAGTGATTTCCCTTCCAGGACAGGGCAGGAGTTAAAGAGCAAACCCAGTTCAGCTGTGAAGAAAAGTCCTTTTAGCTGAGTTTCCAACTCCTGCCCTATAAAGCACTTCCTACCTTAATTCTTTGTGAAAGGTTCTGGGAAACATGAGCATAAAACAGAGCGTTGAGTTAAGTAAAATCTGAATATTGTGACATCTCTCCTGAGATAAATGACAGGAAAGAGACAGCTGACAACCAGGGCCTATTCAGGCAAGCTAAATTCTACCTAGCTCCCTTGTCAAGTGATTCCTCTTGTCTGTCTGCAGGCAGCTCCTCACAGAGCAGCTCTCCAGGGCCTTTGGCAGTTTTCAGGGGCCCCAAATTGTGCCTTGAGTAAGCAGAGCAGCTGCTCTGGGTGGAACGAGGTGCTGGGAGAGATGCTAGAGCTTCAGTGGAAGGGGTGGCTGTCCCTGCCAGGCAGGACAGGGGGCAGCAGGACCAAGGTCCCACACTGATTTCCTCCAGCCAGGGAGGCTGTGAGGCTGGAATTTGGAGGTGATGAGCCCATCAGACTCAGCACAGGGGTGTTTGAGGCTGGATGGGAGACACTGAGGTCTGGGAAAGAGAGACAGATATGTGTGTTTGCAATTAACTGGATTCACTTACTCTGTGACACTTGAGTACTGCACAGCAGCATGCCTTGCCCTCTGGCTGTGTCACAGGCTGCTAATATGTGAGTATTTTTTTATTTCCAGAGACCATTCAGGACTTGACTTTTGGTGCTGGGGTCAGTTACATCAGCTCAACGCACACACCCGATTCAGCTCCAGGCAAGTCTCTGTGATTCTTACTTGAGGGGAGGGGAAGCTAAAAAAAAAACAAAACAACCCCAAATGACCAAATCTGTGGCATTTTGTAAATTATGAAAATGTATGTATTGTTTGCAGCGAAGAAGGATGAGGATGAGCTCAGGGATATCATCTGTTTGACACTGCCAGAGAAACTGTAAGTTCAGCACGGGTCTGGAACAGCCACTGCAGGGAGATAGGCTGGCCAAGAGCTTGGAGAAAATGCAGGGTTTGTTCTGCTTCCTTCCTGCAGCCCAGCCCCGCCTCGGGTTTGGAAGGTGGAATCCCCAGCCAGGAGGAGCAGCCAGCGAGCGCCCCTGAAACGATCACAGCGCAGAGCCCCCCCCAAAACCTGACAGCTGAGCACAGAACCAGCATGCTGCCTCCCCTCTGGAGTTCTGGGTGTGAATGCACATCCTTCCTTCTCTCTTCTCAGCTGCCTTTTCCCCAGAGCTGTCCTGGAGACGGGCAAAGCAGCACTGGGCTGCGTTGTCAGTGCTGCTCTTGGCAGAGGGCTCAGAGCTGCAGTGTAAAAGGAGGGTGGCTTTTCACCCTCAGGATGTGTAATTTGTCCATTTGGAAAAGTAAGGGCATAACATTGCTACAAACTCGGCAATAAATGCGTTTATCACAGCTTGCAGGGCAGTGAGGGGCTGGCTTTACTCAGCCAATCCCTCATTGCCCCTCTTGGTTATATAATAGAGTTGCTTTAATTTGAATAAAGGTAAAACAGCTTGTCACTGCCACACCCCTAAATCTGGTAATTGCACGCTACATCACCTCTTATTTGTTGTGCAAACTCCTGTGTGTATGAACAGCCTTAATGTTCTTTTTATATGGAATATTTCCATTCTTGAACTATGTTATTTCCAACTATTAGCATTTGATGAAAATAAATGGTTGCAGAATTAATTCCGCCCACGGCGTCTCCCCTTTTCTTGAGCTGACAGAGAAATGATTTTTTTTTTTTCCCTGTAGATTTCTACAGCCTCTCAGTCTCTTCTACCACATCACAGGTATCTTGGGCCCTCACTTCAATTAATGTTGGGCCCAGCAGGTTTTAAATACAGACTTTGACTTGACTGCAAGCAGGGTATGGGTGACTCAGACAAGGTGGGTAAGTGCTCTGGGCAGGTACCTTGTTTATCATAAATATCCTGAGTAAATCTGGCCCTTCCTGAGTCTCTCTGATGGCCACGTGCTCCTCACTGGAGTTCTTCTGTTGTTAACCTGTATCACAGAGCTCGTGGCCTAGATTTCATTGAAACTTGGAGCTGGGATGTGTTTTATTCCCTCTGCTTTGTCTCACTCAGACACGAGCTCCAGGCACAGAGCAGGATTTGCTGCAGGAATGGAAACAGAGGCACTTGCCTCCTGCACTGCAATCCCATCATTTGCCTCCACTTTCCCTACTCTCTTTTGAAGATCAGAGAGCCCTTCAAGTGAGGTTAAACTTTATTCCCAAAATCAAAGTCAGAGAACAGAGGATGTATGGAATGGCTTTGGCTTAAGCAATGGTCAGCTATGGCCAAACCATTTCTTTTTGTACCTCCTCTCCTGCCTTGAGCTATTATTTAACCACTCTGAATGGGCAATTGGGATAGTTCATTTCCTGCTTTTTGTTTTGTCCTCGAGCAGTATCTGAGAGGAGCCCTGTGAGTTTTGACTTCTCTAGAGAAGAACCAGGAACAAATGTCCAAGAATAAACTGATAAACAGCCCTGGACATTCTGCCACCTCCATCCACTGTGAGTGCTCTGCCCGGACAGACTTTCCCTTATTTCACTGAATTGAAAACAGGAGCTTCCCATAATTTGGCTGTTTGAAAACCACCACAAAGCCCAAACAAAAACCCCTACAAGAATGCTTTATAGCTTGGTATTTATGTAAAACATTCTTGGCAAAGTTAAAACAAAGTAATACATTAGTACAAACCTGAATATTATTATGATACAAAGAATTCCATCCATCAGCTCTCACGAGCTGGGGGGAGGAATCATCTCCCCTTTCTCTCGTTAGAGATGCCACTGTGCATTTTAGAAGTGAAAAAAAAAAAAAAAGAAGTTTGGATTCTTAGCTCTGCTGGTTTGTCACCCAAAGGCTGCCTTTGGTGGGACTGCAGATTGTGCTCCCAGAGCTACCCTGGTTCAACCCTTTCCTCTCCTTTATTGCAGGTACCCTGAAAGCAGCACAGAGGAGGAGCAGTGGATGCCCAGAGGGTGCAAAGGAATGTCAGAACAATTAGAGGCAGCAATCGGCACTGGGTGGCTTGGATGAAGAGCTGGCATTAGGAAGGTAACCAGAGGGAAGCTGCAGAACAGCAGAGCTGATGTGAGTGACACGGAGAACACCTGGTTGGGGCTGCCCCATCCTTGTCTTGGCTTCCCCTGGCAAAGGGACAAGTGGCAATGCTTTGTTTGGGCACAACAAATGCAGCAATGGCATGTCCAGCGAGGGCTCTAGGAAACAAAGCAGAGTAAAGCAGAACACGAGAAAACAACACCAACAGTCCAAATCGTCAAGTATCCAAAATACTGTATACAGGAAAAGTTAAGACAACTCAATTTATATTGGAAATACAAGAACACTAAATTCTGCTACATTAAAAAACTTCCTAAACCACAGCACAGTCCTAGTGTTGCATCCACATCTTGCAGCCTGGTCTCACTCAATGCTGTTCAACACTATCAACACAGATATTTTGGGAAACACGTGTTCCCCATTATTCTTTCTAAAGCCAAGAGAACCAAATTTGGTTGGTTTTATTTTTATTATTTTATTTTTTTTCCTTTACCATCTGAAGAAAAATTGCAGCTGACACTATGAAAGTGCTTTTGTGTTGAGCTTTTGCTTTCCCAACCCCAGAAACAGTGGCCTTGGCCGTGTGGTTTAAACCTGCCAAGCTGCTGTAGCTGTCACGCTGTGTTAGTGCTTTAGGGAACTTGCAGAGGGGCAGCAAAAACTGAAGTCACTCTGTCACCTCTTTGGAACTGAGTCCAAAAGCCATCCCTGGATATTTCTTGCAACGACAAAAACAAAGTGTTGGTCACTGGCAAGAAAAGGTTGGTTGGTTTTGTTTTGTTTTTTTTTTTTCTCATATAAAAAAAGTTGATAGCTCCTGCCATAAATTTACAAAAACTATCCCTGAGTGACTCTGTTCTGTGTCTGGTAAGACCTCTTGTGACAAGGAAATGGCTGAAGCTGGCTGAAGAGGAAAGAGATGCTGTTCCACCTGCAGCTTTTTGTTACACTTTGCACTAATACTGATATGCTCTGACAGTGCCACACTGTAGCAACGTGTGAGCTCCTCTCTTGTAGCTTCAACAGTAAAAAAATAGCTCCGTTACTCAAACACCGCTGGCATCACGTTATTTACACTTTTAAATAGAAATGTTACCTTTTCTGAAGTAATCAAAATAGATCTTTGCAAAAAATTTAGAAGGTGGGGTTTTACAAAATAAACGGAGAAGGTAAAAAAAGCTGGAGGATCTCTCAGTACCTTTTATGGCAATCTTAGCCCAGGAAATTATTTGGCTTTAATTTTCCTGAAAGGGATGTCTTAGCACTGGTTCTGTGCCTCCCCTCTAAGCCTCTTTCCCCACGGAAAGACGCAGGAGCCAAGCCTGCTTTGTGCAGATTAGAAGGAGGGGTTACCTGCGTGCAATGAGTCCTGGCAAGCAGGGAGCAGAGGCAGTGCCCCTGCCCTGGGGGTGGTGTTAAATAACAGCATTTGGGGACGGTTTCAGAAGGGCTGAGGGCATTAGTGGTGTTTTCACTGTCACTGCTGGCTGGGCACAGACCCCCTGTGCACCTGAGCAGTCAGAGCCCAGCACAAGACAATCACAGGTGTGGAAAAGTCACCAGCTAGGCCTGGGCAATGAGCTGCTGGGAGGAAATCCCCCAAATCCCACTCTTTGAAGTCCATCTAATGCTGTTTCAGCACCTTTTTTTTGTCTACTGGTAACACATTACTGGTAATGTCTGCTACACGTTCACCTAATGCTGTGCCCCTGCTTGGTTTGCACATTGTGGCTGTGTCCCTGCAGCACAAAGAGAAGGCAATTCCACAAACTTCCACAGCCCAGTCTCTTGGGAAGGATTAAAACCTTTCCTTAGTCCAAGGACAAGTTTGGGTGATCCTGTTGGTATCTCCAGAGGCAGGGGAGACGCGAGTTGGGCAGTGAGGAGTTACTTTAAACTTTGGCAAAGAAAAAAAAGATATACAGATAGCTAGCTATCGAGTTCTTGTGTGTTCCAAACTCTTCCAAGCGCACTTAATTAATCTTTTGCTCTTGCTTGGAGTTCCTGGAGGAGGTATTTTCACACTTGCTTTTGCTGGTTTGCAATTTCCTTTTGGCATCTTAGATGACAAATGAAGACTTGTGTCTGAAGTCACCCTGCAACGAAACAGTTTGGGATGTAGGAAGGATCCAGCAGCTTTCCAGGCAGCTCTCTGTTCCTGCTGCCCCCAAAAGGTAGATCTAAGCTTTGTAACAATGAGGATTCTGCCCAGGCAGTTCACATTTCCCA
Organism: Pseudopodoces humilis; assembly: GCF_049639895.1. NCBI lineage: Eukaryota > Metazoa > Chordata > Aves > Passeriformes > Paridae > Pseudopodoces > Pseudopodoces humilis. The sequence goes on along the minus strand of NC_142224.1, from coordinate 3,142,907 downwards.
CTGGGAGGGAGAGGGAGGCACCAGTTCCACTGGCCAGGTGCTCCTCCTCCCATCCTCCTCACACACCAAGGTGTGGCAGGGACTTTCTCATTCCCTCAGTATCTCTGCTAATGGGAGAGGCTTCTTCTGGTCTTAAGCTCTGTGATCTACTCAAATCCCAAAATACAACTTCTCTTGTAAAAGCATCACGTCCTGCCCACTTAATCCAATGAAACTCATCCTAAGGGGGTCAGGCCATGAGAGAACTCTGAGCAGAGCTGCCTCTCATAGCTCCTGGCATCAGTCACTTCAGGCAACTTAAACTGTTCATCATTTCTAGGGAAATGACTCAGCCTTCACCCTTCTGTTTTCCCTCTGTTCCCCAGCCCTGCTTCGGAGTGGAGCCCACTCTCACAAAGTCTGTGGGCCCGAAAAGCGCCTCGTCCTCTGCCCACCCTCTTCCTCTCCTGACAGAGATGGTAAATGCAAATCATTTGTTGTTACCTCATCATCTGTCCGGATATAGTTAACGCCATCAGGCTTTGCTGGAGACTTGTAGCTGAAAGAAAGGGAAAAATCTCATTTCTGGGACAGGAAGATTGCAGGATTTTGGAGGGGAGGTGCTGGGAGAGACAGAGATGAGGAGGAGCTGAGTGAGAAGCAAGCAGAGAGAAACCCAGTTTGTTTCTCAAATGAGAGGTCTGTGTTTATTCCATCATTTACCATCACTGGGATTTTGTCTAAATTCCCCTTCAGCACGGGGTGAAAAGATTGCTCTGTGTTTCCCTAAGACTCTGCAAAGAGATAAACTGATTCTTTCCTGGGCTCTCCCGCTCTGGTGCCTGTCACTGCCTTTCTGTGCCTCCTGCTCTGTTTCCTGTGGCAATTATAAAGTTCATTTTAATCCTTCACTGCCAGAAACCTTCAGCATTTTTCTTAGTTATAAGGAAGCGCCACTTGTTTGCAATCCCACAGGAGCTCGGGATTTATACACGACTGTCAAGTCCAGTGTATGCCAACCCTCAGCTGCATTTAAATGGGATATTGAGAGCTTTTTCTGAAAAACAAACGAAACAGAGAGAAAAACAAGACAGGACTTGTGCTGAAAAGCAACATTTAGCACAGAACAAATCGATCTGGTGAGAATCTTGGCTTTGCATATATTATCTCCTCTCCAGACTCTGTAAGGACATCGAGGCTTGTCTCTGATGCTAATGCTGTTGTTTTTAACATTTTCATGTGCGCTCTAGAACGGCTGTTTTTCATCCCAAATTTAGGTCCTCACAACTAGTGAGACTTCCTGTAGAGAGCCTGCTCTGCTGCATCCATTCCCTCTGCATGTCCTGATGCTTCAGACTAATTGTGCAGGAGCTGGGATCATTAAACCCTGGCCCTGGTTATGCCAACAGCCCAGGAGCTATTGGACAAACACCTGCAGGCATTGAATTGTGCTGGGCCTCCTTTCCCATGCAAAGGATGAGGATATCAGAGCACAGCTCTCATCCACACCACAGTGCTACCCTAGGAAAATGCCCTCCATTCCTGGAAGTGTCCAAGGCTTGTTTGGATGGAGCTCTGAGCAGCCTGGTCTAGTGAAAAATGTCCCTGTCCATGGCAGGGATTGGAGCTGGATGATCTTTAAGGTCCAAATTCACTCTGGGATTCTGTGAGGATTCCATGAAATAAACTTGAATGCTGCAGGGTTTTACAGCAGGGTATTGGATGCCTCAAGGACTGGCTTAGCCTGTGGACTTTTGTGGGGAATTAGGCATTGAAATTCCTTTTAGCCACTAACTTTTGGTGCCCTTCAGACTCCTCCATGTTACCTGAGGGACCTGTCCAAGCAGCCCAGCTTACCTTTCCCCACTCTCTTTGCCATTTGCAAAGTATCCCCTTCTGTAGGCACAGCAGATCCCAAGGGTGATGAGCACCAGGACTGCGAGGACCACCAGGACTCCCCCGATTATCCCTCCGATATTGAGGTCATCTGGCAAAGAGAGACACCAGCACCCAGTGTTTCTTTAGGGCAGCAGCAACATTCCAGCCTCACACACACACTAAAATGCCACCTCTCAAGTATTTGAAGCAGTAGTTCATAGGGAACTAGTGAGTCCCTGACTACAAGATCCAATCTGTTAATGATCTGACGTTTCCCTGCATTTTCAGATTATTTTTATCTCCTTATGTCTGGGGCTATGAGAAAGCAGGGAAGACTTAACGCTGTAGGATGTCCCCCCTCATTCCCTGATGGTGATGGCAATTCATTTATGGTGATAAATCAACCAGCATTGATGAAAAGTCTACAGAGAGCCACTCACAGACTTCCATCTCCTGCTCCTCACACTTGGCAAAGCCAGCATCGTTTGTTGCTATGCAGGAGTAACGACCTGTGTCACCTTTGTGCACTGCGTGGAAAACCTGGGGAGGGAAAAGGGACAAAGGGAAGGGATGTGACATGAGAAACAAGGCACTGTGAGGGTACAAAAACGTGGATAAAAATGCATATCTGCTAAGATCTTCTTCCATCAATCTTCCCTCTCCCAGACCCTGGCACACCTCACCCTCTTTAAATTATCCCTTCCTTGAAAGCCAGGCAATGTTTTTCTGAATTTACAAGCAATTAAAGATAACCTGTCCAGCCAAACAAGGCTTGATCAGATCTGTCAGGGCATTACCAGAGTGCCTGTGGCGGGGTTCAGGGTGTAGGAGGAGTTGTGGGATTTGGTGCTGGATTTGCTGTCGGGTGACAGAGGTTCGCTGTTGCGGTACCAGCTGTAGGTGGATTTGGGGAAACCTTCGTTCTCGTGGCAGTGAAGAGAGGCTGACTTGCCAACAGGGACAGCTTTAGGCACAGAGCATCTGGGGGTCATGGGTTTCACTGTGGGAAGACACAAACCAGGTGAGTGGCACTAAATCATTCCTGAATTCTGCGCTTTCTTAGGCAAAACCATCCAAACTTCCCATTATTCCCAGCTGGTTTTAAATCCCCAGAGTGGCACAGTTTGGACTTTGGAGATCCCACAGCTCACTGTTGCAGAGGTTGTGGGTTTGATACCTTGGACTGTGAGCTGGATGTTGATCTCATCGATGGTTTTGGTGTCGGAGGGTGCGGCCACCTCGCAGCGGTACGTGGCCGTGTCCATCCTCGTGGTGTTCTTAATCACCAGGGACGTCCTGCTCAGAATCTCTGCCCGTGTCGCAAAGTCTCCTGCCACACAGGAAAGACAGAGGAAAAAAGCAGGGCAATCAAGGCTAATGACTCAAGATGAAACACCAGACTCGTTTTGGGTGGATAAATTAAGTGGCTGATCTCAGACTCTTTTCTGGAGTCAAAGGAACTCAATCCTTGAAAGCCCCAAAGGAAAGCAAAGCTGCCAACCATGTAAGAGGATGAACTGGAAAGCATCACTCTAAACCTCAAAAACTGTGGCAAAATCGAACTTCCAAGACAGCCTCAGGCCTTGCCTCCTTTGGAAGATTCATTTGGATGTGGCTCTTGGTCCCATCTGAAGTGCTGGAGTAATTCCAGATGGAGTCAAGCCCTACTGGCACTGGAGTTCTCCTATCAATCCAGAGAGGCTCCTTCTAATGCTCCCAGGATGCTGCACATCCCTCTGCTGCCTCAGCAGAGAGCACTGGCAGCTGGACACTCAGATCCCAGGGGGAGCCCTCAGATGTTCTGTGGAAAGACAGGAGAGGTCACACCCAGTGACCATGCTGGGACCCACAAAAGGGAGGCTACATAATTCTTTTCTTACCCAAAAAATATCTCCTAGGCAGGATCTCACTCCAGCTCCCCACTGTGACCTGTCAATAATGAGGCAGGGAGGAAAAAACATCCCGTTCTCTCTCCATCCTGCACTTCAACTGCTGAGCTCTGTTCCAGAAGAAAGCAGCCAGACAGCCAGAGCTCCTGCCTCTAACAGGCTTGTTTGTTCCCCATTGTACTGTTTCTGAAATCTGTTTGGAAAGCTGTTTTGGAAATCTGAAAACAAGGAATCTTCATACCCTGCATTTTGTTTTCAAAAAACACATAAGAGGTTTCTCCATTTCGGATTTTCTTCCACTCGATTCTGGGATCTGGTGTCACCGTGGATTTAATGATGCAGGACAGCTCAACACCTAGCAGGAGAAATGGAAGCAATCCAGATTAATAGGAAGCAGCTGTGTTTTTGCTCTGCTTTGAGCACTCTCACTCAGTGTTTTATTAGGAGATGCTGCCCACAAAGCAGAGCCTTCTCTTTCATCTGCCTCACAAACAGAAACGCTGCTGGGTTCCAGGAGCTATTGGAAGATGGATTTTGGCCAGCAAAAATAATAGTCCAGCAGATATCAGCTTTGGAGAGAAATGAACGCTCTGTTCTCTGCAGGCTGGGGCTTATGGCAAACAAAACCTTTGGTGAGGGTGAGCGCCCAGCCCTGTCCTGCTGCTGGGCAGAGCCACACCGTGAGTCAGGGATGCAGCATCCCTGGGACAGTGACCTCTGGGGATAAACCCAGCAAACCCTGCCCCCTGCAGCTGCCACTGGCGTCCCATCTTCCCTGGAGAACCTCAGCAGGGCTGAGGAGCCTCCCCAGTGCCCCAGGGCACGTCTGCACAAATTTCTCTCTCTGTGTATTAATTGCAAGGCAACTGCTTTTCCTTCTTTTGGGACCCAGTTCAAAAAAGCACTTAGGCAGAGACTTTGCAGTGCTGGTGGCTTGCAGAGGGCCTCAACAAACCATTTAGAAAAAGGGGATACAGACACATTCTTAGGCACTTCTCTGAATCCCAGGCTCTCGTAGTCCTAAGGAACCAGTGACCAGTGAGCCAAATTCTCCTCCATTGTTTGGCCTGATGCAGCACAGGCAGCACTCACTTTGGAATTCCTGCACCACGGGCTTGGTGTTGCTGGATGTCAGCTCCACAGCCAAGAGTTTGCAGCCTGGAAAAACAAACAGAAGGTAATAAGAAATAGCACAGCTCATAAGTCACCCAGCTAGGAACAGGCTGCCTGCTGAGAAATCATCCTGGCCAGCTCCGAGGACTGACTTCCCCAGACAAAAACTCTTCCTGGCTACCAGCACAGCTCCAGCAGGACTGAGTTTATTTAGGAGTTGTGGTGTAAATACAGGAAAATATAATTGTTAGATAAAGAGGATTAACATAATGGCACAAAGGCAGTGACAGCATGAGCCGTTTCCTTGTGCTTGTTTAGATGGTAAAGGAACTGTGCTCATGCAGGAGTGAAAGTTTTATTTTGAAAATTAACTTGATGGTCAGGAGAAGACAGGAAGCAGACCAAGCTCCAGAGGTCAGGTCAGTTCCTGGGAGATGGAATGGGCCAGGCCTGGCCTCTGACAAATGCTGATTACATTGGCAAGTGCTGCAAGTGTGGTAATGTAAAATGTGAGGCAGTAAATCACAAGAGGACTGTGATTCAGGAGAAAACAGGAGTTCAGCTCCTTGGGTAGAGCCACAGACCCACTCTGGGGAGAAAGCTCAGCCATGCAATGCTGTGAGGATCCCTACAACACAAACTCGCTTGTTCCCATCCTGCTCTGAGCACCAAAGTGTTCCAAATTAATCCAGTCATCCTCCCTCTTTGGCAGATTAATTTAGTTTGAATAATCTGCCTTCCATGTCCCTTCTGCTGTGCACTCCACCAGAGCAGGTATCAACAGCACTCACGCTCTGCTGGATGCCCAATTCACCAACAACTCTCCAGAGGGACAGGGAAACGAGCAGGGAGTTCCCTGCAAGAGGAAAGTGAAGCAGACAGAGGATATTGTGGAACTGGTGATCTGGTTCTCCTTCTCCCAGGCAGAGCGTGGTGCTGCCAAACCAGACTGCTCCAAAGCCCTTACAGGAGGAGCTTCCATGCTACAATCAGTGCCAAAATAATCAGCTGCAGGGGCCTGCTGTGGCCACACGAGCAGCTCTGCTGTGACAAATCCCATCAGAAGTTTGTGGAAATCTAAGGGAGATGCCCACTGAGCTCGCTGGGCATTGATCAAACAGCAGGTTAAAAAATGATGGAAAACACTGCCCCAGGGACATGGGATTTAGCTAAAGGTTAAGAGTAAAAAGCCATAATAAACATGGATAGAAAGCAGAAAAGGCAGCTGAAAGGAGATGTGGAGGAAGAAATGATCTCCAGCATCATGACACAGCTGGAAACTCCTGTGCTGGCTTTCAGAGGGAAAAGCTTTTGGGCAGAGATTGACAGCGCAGAGACAACATCCCTCTGGAGGAGTGGCAAGGCAGCAGCCTGAGAAACACCCAGGAGCTGCAAAGTCACTGCCACTGAAAGCCTGAGGGCCTTCAACACTCCAAATCCTTCCAGCATGTTGAAATGTTCCTATCCCTCGTTGTTTGTTAAATGCTGACACTTTCCTGGGAGCCCCAGTACTGGTACCCCAAAGACCACCAGGGAGAGCTGGCATTTGGCAAGGTTTAGAAAGCTGCCTTTGTCCAAAATCATTGTTTCTCACACAAAAACCACTGGCTGATGTTAACTAATAGCTGGCCCAGCCAAAACTGCTCCTAGCAGGACTTTTCCACCCTTCCCCCTTCTGCACTGGAGACGGTCATGCAGCATTTGGGAGAAATCCAATGCTGAACTGAGCTGACAGAGCTCTGGCCTTTGGTTCTCTCCAGCCAGGAGCTGGTCTAAGCAGTAATTTCTGCAAGTCTGTTTTGAAGCAGAGTCCATTTTCATAAGAGTTGCTGCTTCCAGACCTTCCCCCTGAAAGCAGGGAATTGTGCCAGATGATGCCAACTCTTTCCCTTCCCTCTGTTCATCACGGGACCATGGAATGGTTTGGGTTGGAAGGGACCTTAAAGATTCTCCAGTCCCACCCCTGCCATGGTTCCCTTCCACTGTCCCACGTTGCTCCAGTCTGGCCTTGGACACTTCCAGGGGTCCAGGGGCAGCCACAGCTTCCTGAGCACCCTGTGGCAGGGCCTCCCCACCCTCACAGGGAGGAATTTGTCCTAATATCCAATCTATTCCTGTTCTCTGTCTGTTGGAATCCATTCCCCCTTGTCCTGTCACAACGTGCTCTTGTAAAAAGTCCCTTGATGTGTGTTCTGTCTGGGGCTCTGATCCTCGGGAGCACGAACAGATTCCACTGATCCCAAAAAAACCCCAGAGCATGGGAAGCTGCTAATCCCCAGAAGACAAGGCACAATTTTGGGAAAGTCCTTTTGAAATCTTCAGACATGTTTCCAACAACCGTGAAACGTGGCATTTGAGTCCCTCTGCTGTGAGATTACTGCTTCTGGAACCAAGAACTGAATTGAGAGCGCAGGCCTCAGCACTCAGCTGATCTGAGGGGATGCTGGCTGGCCTGCTCTGGACCAGTTTTAGTTTTGTTACAGATTCTTGCTTGCACAGTATCTTTTTCTGAAAGAATGCTGTCCCATCAAATAGACATGGCAACAGTCCTACATCTGCTGTAGTTCGAATCTCTATTCAGCTGAAGGTGGGGACAGTAAAACCACAGAGTTGTGTGGCTCTGAAGGAGCTCTAGAAATATTCACTCCAGGACAGCAGGACTCTGTCAGACTCCAGCCCCATCTCATTTCTCAGAAACTGCTCACAGCAGGCTTTTTCTCACCCACTAAGCACAAGAGATTCAGGTCTATCCCTCAGGCACAAAGCAGGATGACAACAAATTTTAGACAGAAGCTGAGTCCTTGGAGACTGTGTGAGAGGTTCTGACATTATTACGTGTATTGACCGTGGGCAGAGATCAATGTGGTGGCTTAAATCACTGCTAAGGCAGATTTATTCCTCTCTGTGTGGCAGAATACTGCAAGTAGCATGTTCTAAATTAAAAGAAGGTGACAGCAAAGCAAAACAAAAACCTGAACTGACCATACAGACTGTACAGCAAGAGAGGAATGCCTTTCTAGAACCTTGCTCTGCTGGCAAGGGTTGTCTCTTGGTTTTGTTCTGTGTTAAATTATCATTAGTGCTTAAACCACCTTCTAAAAGGTGTTCCTTTAGGCTCCTTCCAGCCCAGCACAAATAAGCAGCAAAGGGTTTGTGTTATGTAAATCTCACTTCAAAGGCCTCAGCACCCAGGGTTTGGAGAACAGCTGGAATTGCATTCCCTCTCCAGAGCAGCATGTGTGCCACAGCACAGGCACCCACCACAGCCGTATGTTCCACATCCCTGAATCCCCAACAGATCCATATGTGCTGCATCTCCCAGTTCCTACCAGGTCTCTATAGGCTGCAAAATCCCAAATCCTACCAGATCTGCATGTTCTAACCCCCCAAATACCTACCAGATCTGTATGTGCTGCAGACTCAGCCAGACATATGGTTGAATCCCAAATGTCATCAGTTCTCCAAAATAGAATCCAGGACAAGGCACTGAAGTCTATAGCATATTCTTATGGCACTTTTCTTTTTTTTTTTTTTTCAGATCCAGCCCATGCTTGTTACTGTGACTCATGGTATCTGAATCATTTTAAAATGCTGTACTGAAGGAAAAAAAGCAGCTTTATAGGCGACTTTGCGTGTTGACTCTCCTTTCTACTGTTCAAAGCCAAGCTTGACCTTCCATCTCCTTCCATCCCGATGTCTGTTTGAAAGCTCTAGGCAGAAATTTGAAGAGGAGGTGAGGTATTGTGTTATAGGGAAAGTGAGAGGATGACCAGGAGAGAGTCTGGGAGAAGTCGCTGGCAGCATCCTGTGCTGCAGCCTCGCTCGATGCCGCGCTCGCCGTTATCTGATACGGTAATTTTAGTTAATGCACTGTCAGGCACAGGCAGTACAAAACCACGCAGCTGTATTTAAACACCTGCCCACCAAAGCAACAAAAATATGTCTTGCTCGAGGTGTCCATCATCACTAAGCCCTTGCTCAATTTGCAATTCAAAGCACACCTAAGCCATGTGGGAACGCTGCAATAAACCTCACGCCTTGTTAAGCATCTCGGCTTTCTGGGGGTTACTCGGTGCAGCAGGAGTGAGTGATGTGCTGTGGGGTGTTCAAACATGGCAGCTGAACCCTCTGCAGGTCAGTACCCTCAGGGCTGCCTGTCTGGAGGTGCCCCTGGAGCATCCCATCCATCCATCCATCCATCCATCGATCATCCATCCATCCACCCATCCATCCATCCATCCATCCATCATCCATCCATCCATCATCCATCCATCCATCATCCATCCATCCATCCATCATCCATCCATCCATCCATCCATCCATCCATCCATCCATCCATCCATCCATCCATCCATCCATCCATCATCCATCCATCCATCCATCATCCATCCATCCATCCATCCATCCATCCATCCATCATCCATCATCCATCCATCCATCCATCATCCATCCATCATCCATCCATCCATCCATCCATCCATCCATCCATCCATCATCCATCATCCATCCATCCATCCATCATCCATCCATCCATCCATCCATCCATCATCCATCCATCCATCCATCCATCCATCCATCCATCCATCCATCCATCATCCATCCATCCATCCATCCATCATCCATCCATCCATCCATCCATCCATCATCCATCCATCCATCCATCCATCCATCATCCATCCATCCATCCATCCATCCATCCATCCATCCATCCATCATCCATCCATCCATCATCCATCATCCATCCATCATCCATCCATCCATCCATCCATCCATCCATCCATCCATCCATCATCCATCTATCCATCCATCCATCATCCATCCATCCATCCATCCATCCATCCATCCATCCATCCATCCATCCATCATCCATCCATCCATCCATCATCCATCCATCATCCATCATCCATCCATCCATCATCCATCCATCCATCCATCCATCCATCCATCCATCCATCCATCCATCCATCCATCCATGGACTGGAGGTGACAAGGACAGCACAGCCCAGGCACAGAGCAGCACAAGGGTGCTGGGAAGGGCAGCCAGGCTGACCCCAGGGCTGGCCCTGCCTCTCGGGGGGGTGTGTGCAGCAGGGGGGAAGCTGACTGGGAAATCTGTGGGAAACCTCCCTCTGGAGGCTGAGGAAGCAGAGCTGGACTGGGTAAGACAAGGAGAGGGGAGGCTGCATTCCTGCCCTCAGCTTATTTTGAGGAAATCACCATAAGCCCTTTCAGGAACATCTGACCATCTGCCTGGAAATATCCATCCTTTTGTCTCCCAGCTCTGCAGGCTCTTTATCCCCCTCTTCTCTATTCCAAGCGCGTCTCGTTGCAATTCCACAATCAGACTTGTGCCAGGTGGTGCAGGACAGACAACACAGCTTGGCACAGGAATGAGAGACAAGAGCACTTTAGGCACTGTTTGGTGAAGTTTTTTGGGCTTTCTTTGTCCAAGTATCTTTGTGTCAAACTTTGGGAATAGCAAATGCACTTGTGCCAGATAAAGACTGGATTTATAAACGCTGAATAAATGTTTTGTAGCACTCAGTCTTAACTTCCACTCCTTTCCTCCAGCCCAAGGAGCTGGTGCTGTGTTTGCTCTGGCCCCCAGGTGTCAGGCTGAAAGCCCCTGGAGCTGAGAGAAGGGAGCAGGCAGGTGGATGGGCTGTATTTGCCCAGTGACCCCAGCGAGCCACGTGCCTTTTTTTATTCCACTTTTCCATGGCACCTCCCTGAGCTCAGCCTTGACTCTGGGGTGGGCTGCCCTGCTGGAGAACAATGTAGAGTGCAGCGAGAGATTAGTGAACAAAAGCTTAGGAGTGTCTCCGTTCAAATTAAGTAACAGATGGACCTGGTCTGTGTGGGAGCTGATAACAGTTATAAAAAGGCCATCACCAGACTGTGGCCAGCCCACCCTGGAAAAAACCCACTCAGTCGTAAATCCTCTGTGCTGTTATAGCTGCTTGTGCGAGTAAGGCTTTATTTTTACCAGCTATCATAAACCAGCATGACTTATTTTAAGATGCATGGCTTGTACTGCTCTGCTAAAAGGGTGCCAGCTCTCTGATAGACACCTCCAACAGAGATGTGCCCGCCCGGGCAGGGAACTCGAGGCAGGATTAACCCAGAGAAGGCAAATGCAGCCTTGCAGAGCAGTGTTTGGCATCCACATCACTCTGGGCTTTGCTCTCCCCCTCTCTTAGGGAGCTCACTCGTGGCACTCGTGTGAAATACTGATTGTGAGGGGGTCTCTGGTGGTCCCAGCAGGAGCAGGGCCCCACAGGATGAATCTGTGTGGAACACCACCAGCTATCTGCACTCATCTGAAGGTGTAAGACCTTGGGATTTTGCCCTTAATTCACTCTTCCTGCTCACCAGTACAGAAGGTGAGGAGATGCCTGACTTCAAACAGGGTACGTGCAGTTCTGGAATGAAATCTTAACCTGTTTAAATCTCCTGATTTAAATCTCCTGACTTAAACTGGGACCTTAAAGACCTGACTGCATTTGCTGCAGAGAGGGCTCATTAACACCCAGGCCACACACACAGGCTTTTTTCTTCCTTTTCTTTTTCCTTTGCTTTTTTAGGTTTTTTTCTTTCCTCCTTCTTCTTTTCTTGTTTTTTTTTTGTTGTTTTTTTTTTTTTTTTCCTTTTGGACAGGAGGATTTACTGTTCCACCTCCTAACCAGACAGCAAAGCACACCCACCCTGAGGGGTGGAACAGGCTGCTCTCAAGGAGATATGGAACCCTCTTAGGTCAAAAGCCTCTCTGCAAAGCAGCTCCTTCTGCAGCCGAACATTCCTCCTGTCTCCCAGGCAGGCAGGAAAGTGTAGGTGTTGCCTGGGAAGACCACACAGAGCTTTCTGATGGTTTCCCCGATGGTTTCATCACGTTGGGGTGCAGCTGCAGACAGACTGTCTCACACCACCGTCTGAGCAGGGCTTCTGCAGCTCAGAGTTTCACAACCTTCACTCGCTGTGGCATTACAGCGGGGGTAGAGATGAGATGTTGAGGTCCTGCAGGATCAGCACCTTCACAGAAATTACCCCATTTCATTAAAATGAGGTTTCCTCTGTCCCAACAGAGGTGGCTGGAGGTACCAGCCCCACCAAGGGACCTTCATGCTGCTGCCATCCAGGAGAAGATGGACATTTATACTGCATTTATACTACACTTCATCCCCTGCAGATGTGGCTGTACAAGCCTTGCCCAACATCTTAATCTGGGCCTGATCTGGGCCTAGCTCTCCTGTTTTCCCAAGCTCATCCCCTGGGTTCTGGCTCTTCTCCTGGAGAGGACTGACTGTACGTGTGAGTCGGGAAGGAAGCAATATTTGTGTGGATGACTAATACCCAATACTTAAAAGAGATTAGGATGGAAGCAGCAAGGGCTCCAGAGTTTCCAGCATGTCAGATTGCATCTCTTTCTGGAATATACTTCAGGCCAACTTCAGCTCAGAGAGAAGATGGATAGGGTTGGAATTTGCCCCTCAGAATGAGGGATGAAGGTAGTAGAGGGGGAACAGAAAGGAAACATGAACAGGAAAGCTGTTATTACCATTCCCCACATTCCTGAATTGCTTCTTCCTTCCCAACAAACCTAAGGCTGAACTGAAAATCTTATTTCTCTTGTGTGAGCAACAGGGAATAGGACATGGAGCTTCTGCCAGGGGATTAAGTCCTGCCCAGACCATTTTTTTGCCTTTGCTGCTGGCCTCTGGGGTCAAGCCCCTCACACAGATGCTTTGGGCTACCAGTGTTAGGCTGAGTCTCCAGGAGGGAAAAACAGGGGCAGTGGCCTTGCTGTGTGGTTCTGAGGCAGGAGAGCTTCTCCTTACAGCTGCACCAAGGTTTTGGCAAAAAAACAGAGGAGAAATCCAGATCACTTGGCCAGGAATGCATGGAACCAGCCAGGATGTGCTCAGTGCTGGTCTTGCCATTTTCAATAACAAATGGGCAGCCTAATTACACCTTCAAACTGGGCTGGCTCGCAGCCAACACCAGGGAAATCAGTGCAAAAAATGGGACATGAGGGGATGCCAGGAGGGCAGCTCATCCCCACCTCTGCTTTAGGGCATGAAGACCCCAGGGATGCAGCTGGCCGGGCCCCTGGAACCCTGAGGAAGCCGAGGCTCTCCCGTGCAGTGTTCCCCTCATCATTTCCATCTGCCCCAGTGCTGTACATTTCTCAGCTGAGCCTCCACAGTCAGCGTCCCCTGTAGCTCAGTAAGGATGCACAGTTCCAGTTCACTGGAGGAAAAAAACGAGGAATGGAAATCACAGGAAGAGCAAAGGCACACGCTATCTCAGGCAGCAGTGGATATGCCACTCTGTGACCTGTTTACCAGATGAGAATGCCTCGCAGCAGCAAATCCCAGAACGGAGATGATGAGCACTGGAGAGCAGTGGGAACTTTTGCACAGGGCAGAGTTGAAAACAACCCTTCCTGCCTATTCCCACTTGCCTTCCATTGTTTCCTCAGCCAGCCCTAGGAACTGCCATGCAGGCACATCCTACGTTATTTCTCACTTCAGTAAGTCCCCTTCCTCCCCAAAGTGGCAGATGCTGGTACCAAATTAGTGCAAAGTGGGAGGGAACCAGCAGATAACTATCACAAGAGCCAGGGGCAGTGGTGTTCTTGCTGTCCTGTCCCTTCCTGCCAGCAGGGCTCTCCTGGCAGCAGACAGGTGCTGAGGGACGAAATCCAGGACAGAGTGGGGTCAGCGAGACGTGACAGGGATCTATGGCCAGTGTCAGGGAGAGGGAGTGAACTGCAACGGGAAAAGGGGCAAGTTCCTTTATTTTTGGCTCATGTAGGAATTTGACTCAAGGATTGCTGAGCATCTCAGAAGCCACGGTGACGTTTTCCAGGCTGAGCGCCAGCCGAGGCACAGACTTGATCTCAGCAGGTATTTGACTTCTCTGGGAGCTGGGATGCTCAGCACCTGCCTGACCCTGGCTTTTGATGAGGACACACATCTCAGAAGCTGCCTGCAATGCAAAGACAGGAAATAAGCGGATATGCTATCAGCACCAGGCTTTGCAGTGCTCCTTAGTGTCTGGCTGTGTCCCAACCATCAATACAGAGACTTGCAGGGGTTTAGCCTATAATCCTCTATTCCTCTGTCTGTGACTCTAATCTCCTGATCCTCCCTTCTCCTCCAGCCTAGAGCTTGACCAGCAGAACACGGATCCGAGGTTCTGCTTATTGAAGACCAACCATGTCATCTTCCTGTGGAAAATGGGAGTTGGGAAGAGAGCAGCAGTCATCAGAGCCAAGAGCCAGGAGTAGGCTGGAGAAGGGAACGGGAGAGGGCGTGAGCAAGCACACAGAGAAATCATTTATGACAAGACTGAAAGCAGCTCTCGTTTTAAGAACATTTCCTCCGATTTTACAGTGTAATTTTTACCTTTTTTTCCGCGTGCATATAATTCTAGCCCCGGGTACAAACCGCAATTGTCTCGCTAATGCGCTGTACAGAACACGAACAAATGAACGCTGCAGGAGCCTGGCTGCAGGCACCCAGGGAACATCCCCAGCTGCCTGTGAGCAGACCCAGAGCTCACAGCGATCCCACTGCCGTCATTCCAGGTGGGAGAGCTGCGGCCGGCCCCCGCCAGCTTTGAAGCTCTGCAGCAAATCTGTCAGAACAAAGGACGCAGCCCCACAAGGGGGGAAAGGCACTCAGAGAGGCACAGAGATGTGATTTTAGGAGCAGCCCTGGATCACAGGAGCAGATCTGAAAAGACTTCCCTTGTTAACATCAGCCCGAGCAAGCACAGGCTGCCAACCTGCGCGGGGAGAAGCGCCGCAGGGTTCAGGGGAGATTATTTTCTTAGGAAGTGCACCGGGGAATTAAAGGGAGCCCAAGTGAAGTCACAGACAGATAAAGATGAAAAGCGTGACACACAGAGCTATTAGGAAGATGCCAGTATAAATGAGCAAGGGGAGAGGGAAGGGAGTAATGCTGTGTCAGAGCAAAGAGGACAAAACCCACCCTGGCTCATCCCAGCCTGGATTCCTGACCAGGGCAAGTCTGTTTAATAGAGCAGAAACGAGACTTGACACGGAGGGGTTAAAAGATTACTTGTCCTGGGGGAGTTGAATTAGCCACATATCTGGGAACCAACTTCTCCCAGACCCTGACTTGTTTTTCTCCTTAAACATCATCTGCTGCTATTTTTAGCAGAGAATTTTCTCAGCCGAGTGCTCCCAGTTGAGTGCTGGTCAGAGGCCCTTTTCCCAGGGAGACACAGGCCCAGCAGCACGTGCTGTTCCCTGCTTCAGCTCAGCTCTGTGCCACTGTCCTGCCATCTCTGGGCTTCGTGTGTCACACTGCCAGCTCTCTCCTGAGGCACGGGGACAGTCCCCACCCCTCATATTAAATACCCTCAAAAAGCCAGGGGAGGCTACAAAGCCAGAAACAGCTAAAAGGGGCAGACTGGACTTGGTAACTCGCCTGGAGGCTTTAGCAGCATGAATGGTAAAAAAGGTTGGGAAGGAGATTGAAAGAAATGATTAGGCTGACATTAATAACAGGATCTGCTTCTCAGGACTAAAATCTATTTGGATTCGTTCCAGTTCCTCCAAGGGAAACCATGGAAGCCTTTATTGTTCATAAAAGTTGCGACTAAATTAGGACTATATAAACCTTAAGGAAATACCTCTCAGAGGACAACCCTGCTGGAAACAAATGAGGTAACTCCCTTCCTCTTCTCTGCTTTTCTTGGGGCCTTCATTCTTCCTTGGCCAAAACCCCAACCTGTCCATCAGTCCCTGGCTCCTGGCTGCTCAGCCTCCAGCACTGCTATCTCTGCCTGGCTGCAATTAGCAATGTGTCACTGGATGTCTGCACTCTTCTCAGAGAGGCAACGCTTGTAATTCCTTTTATCTACAACTTGACTTAATACCTGCCTGCCAGGGATCAGCACAGAAATCAAAAAGCCAGATCAGGGCACACGGGTGGACAAATTGAGTCAAGCAGGAGCAAACCCTTGGCTGCTCTGTGCTGATGTGCAGCTCAGGCTGGGGGACCCGGGAGGATTGAGCTCTGTGGATGCTGGGGATGCACAGCAGAGGCACAGTCAGGAAGGTCCCTGTAACAATGGCCTCTTCTTGGTCAGTGTATCTGTTCCCTGTGTGTCTTGGAGTCATGTCAGCAAACCAAACAGATTGGGAACATATTTGCACTCCCCACAGCAGTACAGAAGCCAGCCCTGACACAGAGGAGCAAGCTGGGCTCTTGGCTGCTCCATGCCTCGGTGCCAAGTTTCCAGCTCTGCTTGAAACCTGTGGCCGAGCCCTGCTCTGGCAGGAGGAGAGGACAGGCAGGGCTGGGAAACCTCAGCTCACACAACCTGGCAGCTGCTTACAGGACAGGGGAGCCGGGCTGAGCTCACCTGAGCTCCTCTGAGGCTTCCCAGGCGATGCCAAACCTGGCACAGTGTGGCTTTGCCCTCCTCATGGCCACGCTAAAGCAGCTGGGGCCCAGGGCAGCAGGAGCCCAGACAGCACACAGATGCTGCTCAAGACCTCATCCCTGTGGCAAGAGCTGCCTGCAAAAAGCTCCCCCAGCCCTGCAGGGATCCCAGGAGCCCCGGATTTCTCTCCTGACCTTCGTGTACGCATTCCAGCACGTGGCGCTTAACCTTTGAGGCTCCTTTGAAAATGCCAGCGCCAGCGTTTCACGGATGAGTGTGCTTCCCCTCACATCTGCCCCCTGTATCAGATGCTGCCAGCGCCTCTCTCTCCTGGCTCTGCTCCCAGCTGAAGGACAGACAATAGGCATTTGAATCCAGTCTCCACTTCCCCTCCCAATCGCCCGGGGAGATGGCATATCAGAGGCAGCGCTGAGAGCAGCGCTTGCCAGCCAGCCACAAGTGCCTCCAGATCCCAGCCTACCTTCCCCTTCCCTCCCACCACAGCCCCACCACTGCAGCGCTCACTGGGCACCCAGGCCAGCTCCTCCACCCTCCCAGGGGTTCTTCTCTCAGCACTCTGCTGCTGCCAAAATCGACTGGATTGTCCTGGATTCCCAAGCCGCCGGCCACAGCAGTGGTCAGTGGAGCTCTCCTGGAGCTCCCTGCAGTGCCAGCTCATGGAAACACACCGGCCACCTCCTGTGGGTGCGTGCTGAATGCTGCTACCTTCCCAAGTGTCCCCAGGTGAAGGTGTGGGCACAGAGCAGCCACACAGACCACACACACACACCACGGATCGCTTTCGACCAAGAGGGTCTGTGGTGCAGAGTTCTGACAAGGTTTATTGGTCCGCACCTCAAAGCGGTCCAGGGACAAAACACAAACTTGGGTTGAGGATCCAGGATGATATAGAGGGAAACAGGGCAGGATCTGAGGGTCAAGGGCCAATGGACACAGGGAAAAATGGTGCAGAGGCAGGGCTAGGGGCTGGGAACAACAAATGGGAAAAGAGGGGTGGAGAACAGCACCAAACTGAGGCAAATGGGGATTAAGGGATGGGAGAACATTTTAGAGAAGATTTCTGTAGGGTAAACGGGCTGAACTGGGGTGACATCAACTCAGTAATCCAATGGGAAAACAAACTTAACAATACATTAACATCTGACTGCGAGGACCTGTGGGAGAGAGGCCTTCTCTCACCTCAGTCTCGGGAGGCACTATTTGCTGCCTCCTTTCCATGACTGGGGTATAGGGACTCTTTGGGCCTTCACAACTCATCCTTTTTCTTTTATTAAGAAGGCCTACGGCACAGTTTTCTACAAAACATGAACCAAACAGGGAAACATAATTATAACAATAATTCTGCGGGGTTAAAAAGGCAAACTTAAAACTGAGTGACTGGGGAGTTAAATAAACTACAACTCCTTGTACCCTCCCTGTACACTCCTGGACCTCTCTTGCTCACACTTGGGAGCCTCTACCTGTAATTAAGTGATCCAGGTTCCACCTGCAAGAGGTTCAATCAGAGTCTGGCAAGAGCTGTCCTGGATTCTCCTGAAGAACCATTTTCCATCTTTCTAGAAATAGCTCTGCTTCTGGAGCCATTCAGCCTGTTTGGCACCATTCCTGCTGCTTCAGAGATAACAACAGAGAGTGAGAAAAACCTGTCTAGACACCATTTACCTTCCATGGACTCCCATTGCCACATCAAAGCTCCTCTTCAAACAAAACTGCAAACTGGCCAGGTAATACACCCCAGCCCTCCTGTGCCTGCTCCAGCCAGAGGCAAGGACTCATCCCATCATGCTCCAGAGTTTATCTTTAATCCAGGCCCTTCTGACAACAGGAAGAGAGGTAGGATGAAAAATCTCATTACAGGCACATCGACAGAGGTCACCTGGCTTCCCACTACCCAGCTGGGGGCTGCTTCCCTTCTGCTCAGTGCCCAGATGCAAGCTGAGATCTCACCTGTCTCCTCTGGGCAGGCTGCAATCCCCCAGCTCCTCTCAAAAGCTGCCACACACTTGTCACACTTGTCCCTTCTGCTCAGCTGCTGCACCCCTTGCCTTCCCAAAGCCACGTGTGTGAATGCTGGGCAAGCTTTGCTGCAAGCTGGGGATCACAGAATATCTTCCTGTGACACCCAAGGGAAGGGAGGCCAGCAGCCAGCTTGCCCACCAAGTCACTGTCACAGCAGGACAAAGGCACGGGAGCTTGGGTAGATGCTCAGGGTGCCTCGAAACCAAGGAGAGGATTTCAGGTTTCTTGAGCACCATTTCTTTGAAGTCCCTGCTGTGGGGAAGCACCTGGCACTGGCATCAAGCACTGACCCCATGCAGCCACCACGAGAGCAACATCTATCTCATTATTTTAATCAGGGTCCTTTGAAATACCTTCTGTGTGAGAGACAGCTAAGAAAATCCCGTCTGGCTTTATTCTGTCTCAGGCAGAAACAGCCTTTATTTAGCAAACTGCTGCTAACAGCTCTGTCTCATTAGTCAGTGTTTAGGGAACCAGGCTGCAATTGTTCTGAAGTCTGGCATTGCAGAAAGAGCCTTGATAATGAGGTCTACAGGAGACGATTCCTCCTGACAGCCCCACAATGACCTAGAAATCCTACTTAATTCCCTGTCAGGGAAAAGTGCTGAGTAACAGCGAGGTGCAGAGGCACTGGGGGCTGATCCGAGAGGGAGCTGCAGCCTCTGCTCACTCCTGGGGCTGTCCAGGGTGGCAGAGCCAGCCCTGCCCAGCTGCAGCAGCTCCCCAGAGAGAGCCTGAGGGGCAGAACCATGGGGCTTGCTGTGGGAAGGTTTGTAGCTCATCTGTGAGAGACTTGGCACCACGCAGAGAGCTGGGAGCAGAAGTCCCTGGTAACACAACGGGAGAAGGCGTCTGGAAAATGAACAGCAGCACCTGGATCTGGGCTTTTCAGGGCATGAGGATCCTCCTCTGGATCGTGCTTGCCTGAAAGCTGTGCCAAAACCCTGCCAAGGAACCCCCTGGCTCAAACTGCTCCACTTTTACCTCTGCTCCTGGGTCTGGCACGGAGCCTGTGCAATGCCCTGCCGGGGAGCAGCCCCTGGGGCTGCACAGGTGCCATCCCCAGGCCGTGGGACACACGGTGTGTGTGCCCTGGGGTGCTGGGGAGCCCCTGACACCTTCTGCCCCAGCTTTTTCCCCGTTCCCTCGGAGGAGCAGGCAGCAGGCTGGGGCAGGCTTGGCCCACAGACACCCCGCTTTCAAGTGGTTTGCTCTCCACAAGCAGCGTGTGGACGTGGCCAGCAACCTCTGGGCTGGGTGGCCAAAGGCCAGCTGGGCCAGAAGGTGAGGCAGGGGGGATGCAGCAGGAATGTGGGCTGGATACAGCTGACCTTGAAGACCACCCCCAGCACAGACCCTCACGGGCACGTGCTTGCCACCTGTTTCGGGCAGCAGACGAGGGGCTGAGGCAGGAATTCTGGAGCTGAATGCAGAGTCTGTTCAGGAGGGGTCTGGAGCCTCCCACCCATGTGAGGCTGAGGGTGCCTGGCACAGGAATGCATCTCAGCCCATCACGTGCTGTTTAAAGCACAGCTCAAATGTGCAAAGGACTGCTGCAGATAAAAAAAAAAAAAAAAAAGAAAAAAAAAAAAGAGAAAAAGAAAGAAAGAAACGTGCAAATGAAATCACCAGCCGAAACAGTGTCTAGAGACAACCCCAGCCAAGTCCCTCGAATGTCAGCAGCAGAAGGAGGGCTCAGAAATGGAGAACCCGGCTCAGTCTGTGCCGGCTCTGCTGGCACACACAGAGGAGCTGCCTCAGAGACATGAGGAAAAGACATATGCTGAGAAGGGAAGGCCCAGCTTTATTTTACCAGCCTCTGTTCCCACCCGAGATGTGCTTTAAAGACTGCCTTGCAAAGTAGGAATTAACTCCAAAAGTGCCTCTGCATCTTCCTTGCTGTCATCTCCTTATCAGTTATCTCCAGCCTGATCTGAGCCAGAAGATGAAAGGATCCTAACACCACTTATCTTCCCACTTAAGAACATGCTTAAAAGCTTGCTCTTAAAGAGCAGGACACTCAAGCCCGGGGAAGCAGCTGTAAATTCTGCAAATGGGCTTCCTTGCATTTCTTTGAAGGAGCTACTGCTTCTCAATGAGAGGCAGAGATACCAAGAGGAAACTCGGGAGAGAGGAAAGAGGGAAGCCTTTATAGCCAAGAGAGTCTTTGCCTCATGTCCAGGATGTGGAGCTGAGTGACAGATGTGAGACTTATGGCATGTGTGCCTCACAAGTGACCAAGGATGAGCCAGGAACCAAAAAGCTCTTGGGAAATACGGAAGCAGCCAGAATTATGCCGTATTTGTCACTCCAAAACCATGCTCTCCTCAGGACTGCGCAGTGTCACGGCCAGCAAAGGTTAGGGATGCCCTTGCACGCTGCAGGCAGAGCTGCTGCATCCAACCCTGCTCCAGAACTAAGCCTCGAGGCCAGGACCTTTCCCAGACAGCCTCGTGTCTCAATTCGACCCTCAGCTCCCCTCCTTGTACAGCTGCTTGTAACCACAGTGAACCCAGGCCCAGCTCGCTTTTGTCATTTAATAGCTGAGTCAAACTGTCAAAACAGCCAAACAGGATCTGTTCCAAATATTTGCAGAAAGAGGAGGATCAAGGAGCCTGCAGCAGAACACCAGGAGCCTGCCCAGGCGGGGAGAACAATCCCTATTGTGACCAGCAGCAGGATGCTGGTGGGCGATGATCACGCCTTGGGACGTGGGGAAAGAGTCCCCAAATCCTCCCGTGCTCAGGAACAAACTGGAATCTGGAGTCTCCTCTGCCCCCTGGCAAAGCCCCAGCCCTGCAGGATGCTCAGCCCTGATCACAGCTCAGCTGTTGGCCTGGAGAACCCGAGGAGCAGTGGGAGAGGGGGGTACCGGAGTGCCTCGGGAGCTGCTGCCAGCCCCAGCACGGACTTCAAAGGGCTCATCTCGCCCTGCTGCGTGGGAGAGGACGGCTGTGTGTTGGCCAGGCCCACCAGAGCATTTCTGATGGCAGCAGAGAGGGTTTGGTACCTGGTGTAATCCCCTCCAGCACACGCGAGGCAGCTCCAGCAGGCAGAGCTCCGCGCTGCCCTGAGATTTATGGAATGCTGAAAACTGGCCAAAATGAAGGGAAAACACCTGCTCCAGAAGGGTGTTTACCAACTCAAACAGCCAGTTCTGCTTGAGGGAGAGCCCACGAGGCTCAGTAGGCGATTACAAGGCACTCTGCCAGTTCAAAGGCAACTCCCTCAGCTCTGAAGGAGATAAGGCATCACCTCCCCCAGAAATCAGAGCAGCCCCATCCACATCCACCACATGCAACCTCAGCAGAGCAGCTAAAAGCAAAGAGGGAGGGAAAGCAGCATGTCCTGTGCCTTAGGAGCCTCTAGATCAACAAGGAGATCCGTGGTGGGTGAAGCCAACCTGTTCCACAGCTCATGTCTCCAATCCCAACAGCAAAGCATGGAGCAATCACACTGTCAGGGCCTGCATTAGTCCCACTTGGCTGGGACCTGAACACCTCAACAAGCCCTTCTTCCAAGGGCTCCTACAGGCTGGGGAAGCCAGGGCTAGAGCAGAGGTCCGGAGCACAGAGCTGGGACTTCCCTTTCCAAGATGCCCAGGACCTCCCTAGCACAGAGCGGATGTTTTCCAGGCTCTAAAAATAATCAGCTCCAAACAATGTGGTGGGCATAAAGCAATATTTACCTTCAAGCTTTTGCTGAAGATCAATACAGAAGAAAAAGATTAAAGCAAAGATTTAAGTGTGTTTTAAAAATAGCTGTTGGTAAGTTCCCTTTGAGGGGATAAAAGCTATTTTACAGAAGCAGCAAGAGCTGCAGGACTCTGCAACACCTTCCCTGCCGTGTGAGCTGCCGGAAATCATTCAGGAGAGTGTCAGCAGCCAGAGCCTCAGGAGGAAGTCCATTAGCAGGCAGCAATCTCCTTAATGGACCCTGGGGTACATGGGAAAAGCTGCTGTGGACACAGGGGCGCTTTCCAGCTCCACGACTCACACAGCCAGTTATCATCCCATACTCCCAGGAACGCTCCTCATCTTTATGGCAGCCTGATAGCCCCATCAATTAATCTTTTGGGGAGCTTCCAGTGAGTCAGGACACAAACTGGGACAGTGAGTTTTTGCTTTTCTTTTCTCTTTTTTTTTTTTTCTGTCAGCCCCCAGCAAACAGCCGTGAACAGAAGCTGTTCTGTAACACAGGTAACAGCAGCAACATCCATCAAACCTCTGTTTTCCAAGGATAACATCCTGGCAAAACAAAAAAAATGCTGTCTCCGTGGGTGATTTTGGGTCTGAAAGATCTTGTACATTTACACACAGACAAAATCATTAAGTTCTCTGCTGTGCTGCTACCTCCACTCGAGGTCTGAGAGAACACACAGCCACCCCAGAGGGATGAAAAGTGGCAGGAACCTTTCTACTGGGAATAAAAAGCAGGACTGCTGTGCAGAGCTCTGTTTCTCTGTTAAAAGGGAAGCCTGGCTCTCAAAAGAGCTCTCCTCCTCGACCTTGCTTGCCAGCCTTATTCTGTGTCGCTAATGAAACACAACTCCTGACTTCCTTTGGATACTTGGGATTTTCATGGGCTCCTTCAGCCACCACTGAAGCACCTCGTGGTTGTACATCTTGAGATATACTGGGCAAGAGTGATAAAAATGGCAACTCAATTAGATGTCTCAAAGGGAGAGAGCAGGGAAGTCAGGTGCTTTCAACAGACCTGAAATTTTAGGAGTATTTTACTCCCACCCTTCAAAACAGAGCCCAGAAGTGTCCTGATTTACATCCTCTCTGTCAAATACTGGCCACTTATATAAGAAATTGCCCAAAGTTTATTAAGGCAGGGATTTTCAGAGGAGGTCATGGGCATTACAACCCAGCCTAGTAATAGGAACAAATCCCTTTAGATTTCAGTGGATTTCTCCAGATCAGCAGAAAATCTTACCTAGGCCACCGAAATATATTTTTAATAGCGTGATTAAAAATCTTGAAATAGCGCTGAACATTGTCCACTGCTGCCTTTTAGCCACGTGCCAAAGACAGAGTAAGTCCCTGGCGTGCTGCAGTTTAAAGCTCAGTGTCTTCAAATGAGCCAGCTGTGTCCAAACAAATTAAGAAGGACTCTTAAAAACCCCACTGATCCCACATTTGAGTTGTAATAATCAGGTACATTGGAGGCAGTAGGTTCGAGCGTGTTCTGGCTTTAACTCTGAAATCCCTAGGATTTATGACTTGAAAAAAAATAAAAGAAAACCTTAAGCATTATCTGAACACAATTTAATTTCATCTACTTCATCTATTGGTGCTCTGAAAAACCTTCATTTCCCCTTGTAACTGAGTCTTAAGCCCTGTGCTCCAGCCCACGAGGGGCACCACTACCCAATACCTGGGATTACTTCGACTGACAAGCAATTCTGGCATGACAGAACAATTCCCACTAATTTTTCCAGCTTATCTGAAGGACCCGTGGGCTGTCAGGTTGCAACATGTATGTGGCTTAGTTTCTCTTTGATTAGCCAATGCCAGCCCAGAGCTGACTGGACTCTCATCTACAGGTCTCAGCATTTTATAGGTGAGTTTGTGGGAATCTGACCCAAGTGCACTCTCAGAAGGTGGAGAAATTTCCAAAGTATTTGTTGTTTTGGGGTGTTTTTATTGTTTGTTGGTTTGGGGTTTTTTTTTTGTTTGTTTGTTTGGTTTGGGATGTTTTGTTTTGTTTTTTTTGTCAACTCCCATTTATAAATTTTGCTCCTGCCTCTGCTGCTCTTTTCTCTGCCTGTTTTCTGGTTTGGAATATGCACCTAAAGCAATTCCCTCCACTCCCCAACACAGCAGAGAAGCACCTTTGACAAGGCACTGAGGAACTGCAGAGGAACTCCCTCTCCAAGCCTCATTTTTTGTGTATTTTCTGAGACCTTTGAAGGCCTGGCTGAGGATGTTGCTCTGAAGAACAGGACTCCAGCTCCATTTGCAGCTGTCTTGGTGCTGCCCTCCCTGTGCTGGACAGCTGAAGTCCTGCCCTGGAGTCACACAAAGCTTCCTTAGAGTGACAACAAGGCCATCAAAGGGATAGCAGGACCTCAGCTGGCTGTCCCTGAGCAGGAAACCTCTTTAAAATACACCTCCTTCAAGGTTTATCCCCCAAAGAAGCAGCCTGAGCTCTGAAATGAGTTGATTATCCCTGAGACCAGTGTTCTGGTGGGACTCCATGAACTCCTCGCTGTCCTGTTCCCCACAGATTTATTTTGGTAAGCCTCCACAAAAAAAACAACTGAATCTCTCCAAACAACACCTCTCCCCTCAGGTTATTCCTGTTGCTGCTCTCAAGGGGTCACAAGCAAGCAAAGACCTGAGCTTTCCAGCCAAAAAAAAGTCCAGTTTTTATGTTATTATTTATTCTTCTGAAAGTGAAACCTGTGATTTCCAGCAGGGAGTTGGAGAGCTGTGACCCAGCAGGTATTTCCTCTGCCCCAAGCCCAGCTATTGCCAGAACTGCACCCAAACAGCAATCCAAGCCCTTTGGGGGAAATTTCAGGCCGCATCCAGAACATTCATTAGTGCAATTAAAGCCATTAGCTGGTTCTGAGGCCGCGTCCTGACTCAGCCAGGGCCTGGGGTTTGTTGCACACGCCCTGAACTCCTCCACTGCACAGAAGTGATGTTTAGTGTTTGGCTGGGTTTTGATCCTGCCTCGTAAGAACACGATACTCCCTGAGGGTTCTGAGGGAAGCCAACCAGCCCTTATCAATCAGGAGAAGACGCTGCAGCTCAAATTCCCGTCGATAGAGAAGCCAGATTGAGAATGTAATTATCCTAATTAATTTTATATCTGGAACTCATCTCCTTTCACACAAACAGCAGTTTCCAAGCAGGCCACCGGCTTTTTTTTGCACAGAGCAGTGTTTTTATCTTCTTGAGGGGCATGTTGGCAACACAAGCTCCTGTTGTGCAGATGAGGACTCTTGAGGACTCAGGATCCTGTTGGCCTGTGGAAATCTTTGCCTTCGCTAACTCCCTCCCACCACTTCTGGCTGGGAGTTCACGAACCTTCTCCGGATCATCAGGGCTTGATGCAATCAAGTGTGAAGCATTAGCTCTAAATATACAGCTGGGAGGCCAGTTCTGCTTCAACACACAAACACTCATGGCAGAGGATGAGCAAGCAGCCAGCCCAATTTGCAAGAGAAACTTAACTAATAATCCAAGCAAGCTGCAAGGAAAGCAGGAGGGAGTAGGGGCTGATCATTGCTTTGCCCTTTGGAGATGGCTAAAGTTAGGGGCAAGCTGGCAGGAGGCCACCCACAGCTTTTGTCCTTGTTTGTGGAGCTAAAGGCAGCGGCTCATTCCGCCTTATTTACTTGTTTAGGTGATTTTTTGGCAGCTCCAAGTGTGTCCCTGGTGCAAATCCTCCGTGTGTGGACAGATAATTGAAAAACAACTGCAGCAGGCCAAGAGACCCAGAATTCAACTTGTACAAGGAAAATAAACACTGAAAGAACCCAAGCTCACAAAGCAGAGCAACATCTCAGTCCACAGACTAAAGCAAACACATTTTACTCTTTGAATCTCCTCGTGTTTCAGCAACCAAGAAATTCTCGGAAGCATTCAGGGAAAGAGGGAATGTGCTGCTGTCACGTTCTTTGTCAACAGCTGTAAAGGAGATGTGCATCCAACCAATCTCTGGTGGCGATGCCAGACCCCACTTGCCCAAAAAGGAACACCAAGCCCTTCCTAGGAATTTTTTGAAGATGTTATTAAGCGTCTGATTTTGGCAGGGCTCTCAAAGCTGTTTGTCCCGGTTTTTTACTGCCTGTTGAAAAGAAAGCGATACTGCAAATACTTCCCATCAGAAAATACCAACAAGCAACTTATCACCACTGCAAGAGAGCTAACAACATTTCCACTGAGTGGTTTTTGGCACTGACAGCTGACTCAGAACAGTTGTTGGTGGCTGGGACAGATGGACTTCATATATTAAAAAAAAAAAAAAAAAAGGAAATGAGAACTTCTACTCCACAGATTTTAAAAAGCCTTTTGCGAAATCCAACCTATTACCAAGCCCTCAGAATTAAATCAAAAGGAGATTTGAATATAATGAGCTTTAAAACTGAAATGTGCCTGGGACTTGCCCGTATCCCCCATCAAGGACTACATCAGCCTGTTCTATTTTCATCAGGAAATACTTGAGAGTTTTGGGAGGGTCTCCACAGCTCTGCCCTCAGCCCAGCATGTGAAATCCTCTAAAATCCAAATATTTGTTTCCACGGGGAAGCTGGCAAGGAGAGACCTGGAGGCAGAACTGATGTCAGTCGTAAGCCCCACTCCCCATCAGTGCTGCCGAGAGCTTCCACTGCTTTAATTATGACCATGGCATTTCCCTGATGTGCAGAATCTTTAGAGGCTTTCAGTGCCCAGAGCTGGGAATGCACTGAATGCTCCATGCTTCACTGGCTCCCATTCCATGGCAATGTTTTAAGGCCAGGATCAAGAACAGGGGTTGTTCTGGCAGTAACACACAGGAGGAGATATCCCCAGCTCGCAGCACTTGGGAGTCAAAGCAGCACCTCAGAGTCTAGAACAGGTCAGATTTGGGGTCTCAGCACCCTGTGAGCTTTGTCTCTTTCTTTTCATGCCTTTTTTTTTTTTTCCCCTCCCTCAAGTAATCAGTTGGCACAAACACATCCCTCCAGTCACACTCCCATCCCACTATCCAGCAGCAGCCCTGCAGGCTTCAGTTCATGTCTAATTTTATGTACTGCTGACAGCATATCCCTATTTTAGTGGGGTGCCCCCAGAACCTCAAGTCAGGCATGGTGGAAGAAACCTTTTTAATCTCAACCTCACTCTGCCCAATCTTTTGGGCTAAATTTAAACTTCAATCAACACAGGATGAGGCACTTTGACTTTGAATTTAATGGAAAGCAAAGCCTGGTACCACTGGGCTCACTCACCAGGTAGATGTTCTCAGGCAGAGGTGTGAAACCAGTGAGGTTTGACTGCTTTAAGAACTATTGTCTGTCTGAAGAAACGCAGAAATATCTGGAGTCCATCCTTCCTATCTTTTAGGCCAGATTCAACAGGACACTTGGGCTCTGCTCACATAGCACAGGAAGGAAATGGGGCACCTTTCTATCCTGCAGCTCCACTGAGAGGGAAAGTGGTGTTAAGTCTGTGGTTTTTCCCATTCAAAGGGAGCAGCTGAATCCAGAGGTAGCACCGGGCAGACCGTGTGATGCTCCAGGATCAGGCACTCCTGATTTCTCCACTGAAGCTGTTTCTGCTCCAAACCACAGCAAAGCAAGTGAACAGCAGAGCGTGGAGCGCGTGACAACCCTCTGCTTGTTGGGGATGGGTGTCAGAGTCATCTTCGCACCCCTCTGCTGACTGATTGGGTAAATAGTGCCCAAATCTCACTTTATTTGAGACCCAAAGCGACTCTGCAAGTTCTCGGGAGTCACTGGAGGATTGTTTTTTGTCCTTAAATAAACTGTTTGAAATATTTCCATTCACTTCAGCCTTTGAGTTGACCCAAAACAGTGACTGGTGAGTGTGTACACACTCAGCCCCCTGTATTTCAGTAGTCAGCTGTAGGCTGGCTGTCAGCTAACCCCACTCCACCCCATCTTCTCCTCCTGCCATCTGGGCAGAGGGGGGGAGGACAACGCGAGCCCACCGGCTGCTGTCCCCCTCCTCATCCCCCCAGCTATTAATAGCCAGACAACAAATGAGCCCAAATTCATTCCTGAGCGGAATTGGCAAATGTTTTTGCAATTAAAACTGCAAACATTCATGCGGGGCCCCCCGAACAATAGGCGCCTGTGCGTGGTCCTGAATAGGCACTAGTGTCCGCCCTGCCTGCCTGCCGAGCCTGCACATTCCTGGCACCCTCAGCCCTGGACCCGCTCCTTGCTGAGCTGGGTTTTGGGATGTTTCCCCCTGTTCCGTGCGTGTGTGCGTGTCCCACACTCCCTACAGCATCCGGCGGGTCCTTGCTGCCGGCCGGCCCCGGCCTGGCCCCGTGTGCTGTCCTGTCCCCATCCCGGCGGCTCCCGCGCTGTCCCCGCATCCCCCGCGCTCGGGGCAGCGCATCCCTCCCCTCCCTTCCCCGGGGCGAGGGTCGCGGCAGCGCATCCCTGCCGGGACAGGGGCAGGGGCAGGGGCAGGGGCAGGGGCAGGGGCAGGGACAGGGACAGGGGCAGGGACAGGGACAGGGACAGGGACAGGGACAGGGACAGGGACAGGGGCAGGGGCAGGGGCAGGGGCAGGGGCAGGGGCAGGAGCAGCGCATCCCTGCCCTTCCCCGGGATCGCGATGGGGACAGCGCATCTCCCCCTTTTCCTGGGACGCCAGCCGAGGCAGCGCATCCCTCCTCCTTCTCTCACTCCAGGATGGGGACGGGAGCAGCGCATCCCTCCTCCCTCCCTGCCCCAGGATCCCGACCGGCCAGCGCATCTCTCCCTTTCCCTGGGATCGCAACTGGGGCAGCGCATCCCTCCTCCCTCCCTGAGTCCGGGATCGGGACGGGAGCAGCGCATCCCTCCTCCCTCCCCGAGTCCGGGATCGGGACGGGAGCAGCGCATCCCTCCTCCCTCGCTGACTCCGGGCTCGGTCAGGGGCAGCGCATCGCGGTCCCCGGGTGCTGGGCCCGGCGGCGGGCGCTGCGGGGCGGTGCGGGCGCTGCCGGCCGGTACTCACCGAGCAGGGGCAGGAGCAGGAGCCGGAGCAGCTCCGGCCGCCGCAGCGCCATGATGGGGTGTGCGGAGCCGAGCCGAGCCTGCGCACTGCCCGGGCGGCGCCGGCCCGGGGGCGGGGGTGCCGCCGAGCCCGGTCCCGGCTCCGCGGGGGCACCGGCCGGGGGCGGGCCCGGCACGGCACGGGAGGGGAGGGGGCACGCACCGAACCCCCGGGCAGGGCGAGCCCCCGGCCCGCCGCGTGGGACAGGGGATGGTCCCGGCGGTGGGACCCCCGTGAATGGGGAGAGGGAATGGTCCTGACACTGGGACCCCCGTGAATGGGGAGAGGGAATGGTCCTGACACTGGGACCCCCGTGAATGGGGAGAGGGGATGTTCCTGGCACTGGGATGTCCACACAGTGAGAAGAGGGGCTATTCCTTCCCATGGGACCCCCGGCGGATCGGGGGAGATGGAGAGCCCAACAGTGAGACCCCCGGCGAGTGGGGAGAGGGTCGGTCCCGCTAGTGGAACCCCCAGCCGGCGGGGAGAAAGAGTGATCCCTCTCTTGGGACCCCCGTGGGTGGGAAGAGAGGGAGATCCTGGCAGTGGCACCCCGAGAGGGATGATCCCCCCCGTGGTGCAGAGAGGGGCCGGTCACAACCGCTGGCTGAGCTCTGTGGAGAGAAGGAAACTCACCCCGAGTAAGGCTCTGAGACGACTTTAATGTTTTTGAGCCAGGATATTAGCGACATTTTGGTTATGAAGCCCATCCAAGTTTTGATCCAAAGTAGGTGTTTCCCTTTGTATTTAATAAGAACCCCTAAAAAGATATTTCTCTGAGAATTTGCTCTAAAAAGCCAGCTCTCATTGATCTGTGAATTTCACTATAAACTTTCAACAACTTAAAGTAAGCAAGAAACAAACAAGCAGCTGTGCAGAGAATGCTGCTCTTGAGGAACTTCCTGAGCCATAAAATCACAGACTGGTTTGGATTGGGAGGGACCTTAAAGATCATTTAGTTCAAATCCCCATGGGCAGAGACACCTTCCCCCAGCCCTCGTGCTGGACCAAATCCTTTCTGACACAGCCAAATGTTTGATTTAGTGATTTTTGCCCTGAAAAATGCCTTTGCACAGAGAGCATCCCGAGCTGCTGTGTGGTCCTCAAAAGTTCCCCAGGACCTTTTTCTTTGATTAACAGAAAGCAACAAAAATTATCAGCGTGGGACAGTGGCCCCAGACAGAGCGAGTTCTGTGTTAATGCTGGCTCTTGCGTCACTGCCAGCAGAGTCTGATGAGGATGTAATTAAGAAGCTGTTGAAGATCAAGCAGCTGGAATGAAAGCCAGAGCTCTCCTCTGCTCTGTAAACCAGCTCAGCAGAGCTGGCAGAAGTTAAGGGATGTAAAAATGTATTTAGCCTGATAACGTAGCAGATCTAACTCGAGATGCTAATGAGTAGATTTACAGGGCTGATCTGAGCCTGGTGAAGTTAATACAGGGAGTCTCATCAATTCTAATGGCCAGATGGGACATTTCCCTGAGGATGAAGGGGAAGGAATCGCCTAATAAGGCTGTAGGGCTTAAAACCTGACTGGCAATCTTTGGGCTGGGTCCCTGTCGAGTAAGGAATCATTTTAGCACAGTCCGTTTGGGCTGCTCTGACAGCAGAAGTAAAATGTGATGACAGCGAATATAATCAGCGATAAAGTGCAATCACTGAAGTGTCAGGATCCTCTTTAGCTTCCAGCAGCAGCTTGATCAGGGCAGAGAGGAGATGAGACAGAAGAGACGAAGAAGGATGGGAGGTCTCTAGCTGGACTGCAGAAAAAAAAGAAAAATATTTCCATTTGGATGGTGCTTGGAGAAACTTGGTCTGGTGGAAGGTGTCCCTGCCTGGGCAGGGGGTGGAACAGGATGACTTTTGAGACCCCTTCCAGCCCAAACCATTCTGTGCTGCTCTGACTGGGGATGAGCCATGCTGGGACAGCCACAGTAGGACTGTGCTGAGGTGTGTTGGCTCCTCCAGGCCATCTGGACCACTTGAGGGGGAGCTGGATCTGCTCTGAGGAGCTCTCCTAAGCCTTGATTTCCCTCTCCTGGCTGCTGTAGCTCAGCCTAGAGAGTGTGGTTGTGAATAATCAGAGCAGGCAGAGGCCAGGTTTGGAGTCAACTGGCAGAGCAGATATCACCTTCATGGATAACACCAGGGTGAGAAACCTCGGGCATCATCTCAGATATCCATCCTGCACCGGAGGGATGTGCCAATTGCTTGTCTCAGCTGATAGAACCGGTGCCAGCTCTTCTCTTTGTGCTGCTTCCGTGGTTTCATTGCAGCCAGGTCCTGCCTTTTCAGCTGCCATCGCCTCTGAGGAGCCCTTTGAAACATGAAACTCAACAAGATCAAGGAGTCACAGTAAATATACAGGAATTGTAGCGCCCATCAACCTGGGATGGTGAAGCACTGCTGTGTAAAACATTGATTTTCACACACAGATGGAGCTCCCTTTCCCTTATTTAATGTTGAAACAAGGAACTAGAATAAAATTTGTGCTGAGGGCAGCCCTGTGTGGCACAGGGATGTATTCAGGATTGAGGAGGGACCTCTTCCTAGGATTTCCTTGTACTCTGAAGAGCTTTCCAATCCACGCTCCAAACAAGAAGAGGAATTTGCAGGATGATAGGAAGGGAGCACAGGCCCTGCCAGGGAGCCTTCCCAAGCTCCAGGACAACCTCTGTGGGGAGTGATGGAGAACAAAACGTGGGATTAGGCAGTGGAGCCTCACTCCTGGCACTTGTAAGAACAGAAGGAGGGTGACCAAGGACTAAACTGGGAGAAAAGAAACCCTTAGGGATTTCTGAAGGTTGTATGGAGCGTGTTGTATATCAGGTGTTTGGGATCTGAAGGCGACTCAGAGAAAAGGGATCCTTTTGATGCTTGCAGTGCCTGGAGGCCAAAACTGAGTTTCAAGCCCTGCTGGGAAGAAGCTGCTCAAACCTGTAATAACAGGCTGTGCCTGTCACGATGGCTTTTCAATAGCAGTCCACATGGCAGGCAGGAAGGAATGTGATTATCCGAGGCACTGGGCTCCCAGGACTCTGCCAGCGAGCTGTGCCATACCTTGCCTGCAGAGGAGCCGCCTGTCTGAGCCCTCAGGGCTGTCCATCTGGACCCTTCCCAGCCTGCAGGTTTGCTCCAGACCTCTTTAACTTCGATGTTGTGATTGTGGCAGGCCACTGCTGGCCTGGGAAGAGGGAGGTCCTGGCAGACAGCTCCACCAGAGAGAGGGGGTTTGGCTGCTCTCAGGGCTGGGAGCAGGTTGTGCTGTCCAGGTGGGAGCAGCAGCACTGGGGGGAATATGTTCTGTTAAAGAAAAAACTTTACACAAACAAGGAGGGTTCTGGGCCACCGCGTTTGAGGGAAAATACCAGCAGATGTGATTTTGTTGGATGATCTGAAGTGTCTGTAGAGCAACCTTTGCATGTGACAGATGGAAGGTCACAGGTGATGTGCGTAACTGGTGACGGAATGGCCACTAGAGAGGAAAAGTCTCCCTGGAGCTGCGCTGGGCTGAGCAGGAGCTGGATCCCACCCTTGGCTGAACAGGCCTGGTTCCCCTTGCTGGGACAGGACCTCTCAGTGTGACTGGGTAGGATGTTTGGAAGCAAAGTCCTGCCTTGTCCTGGAGGGTTTCTAGGGTCAGTTTAGGCTCTGCAGGTATGTGTTTGTGCACATCACTCCTGCTCTCAGGAGCCATTTACCCCAGATCATTCTCAGCAGCTCTGGGAACAGATGCAGGTGTCTGGCCTGTGTCCATCCCTCTTTCACACCACTGCTGCTGCTCGGGCAGCTTTTTACGGACAGCCTCGTGCTACAGTGCCTCTCACTCCTAGCTGAAGACAGCATCTCTTTTTTTGTCTGCTGGAGTCTAGACAAGCTGTTGATTCCCTGGTGTCACAGACCATGACCCCACTCCTACACCAGTCCCATCATTTCCCCCTAGTTCATTGCTCAGGCATATGCTCATCTATTTTGAATCATTTGTATGTGTGAGGCTGAGTGGCTCCTAATCTCGTCTCCCTCCCGGGGCGTCAGTCACACTGGCATGTGCCTTTTCCCTGTCTGCCTCCCTCTCTTTATGAACTATGGGTATTTTTAACTCTACCCTCTAATTAGAGGCAGTATTCTCGGGATATTTTGTGCACAAGGGCTCTCACGTCTGTGGTCAGCTGGGCAGGCAGCGAGCGCTGGGGACTGGCCGTGCCTGGGAGCCTTCCTGCTGAATAAACACGGGCTGGCAGCAGAGTTTGGGACGTGGGGAACGCCTGCATTCCTCAGGGGCTGCCTGCAGCAGCGTGCTGGGGTGACAGCCACACAGAGGAGCCAGTAACCCCCCGAGACAGGGCCACAGCTGCCTCCTCGTCCTGCAGCACAGCGCAGTGCCTGCTCACAGCTCCCTGCAGCTGCCTCCAAGCTGCACGCTCATTTCTCCTCACCTGGAGCAGCCACATCCCTGGGGGCATCCCCGAGCTGAGCTCCCTTACCCTGTGCTGGTCCAGGCACGGAGAAGACAGCGATGCTAATTAGAGGTGGCCTTGAACCAGGTGTCCCCAAGCAGGACCTTGTCTCCTTGTCCTCGCAGCACCGAGCAGCACCTCCTGCCTGGCTGCAGCACGCCCTGGAGCCCCAGCCTGCTGCAGGCTGCGGTGCCCCAGTGCAGGGATGCGAGGCAGCCGTGGCGTGTGGCTGGTGTGAGCAGGGCTTTCCTCTCCCTGCCGAGCAAACAGCAGCATCTGGCTGGCCCAGGGCAGCCCCCGGGCAGGCTGTGGCGTGCTGCACATCTCCTGTTCACAGCCAAGTCCTCACTGCCCTGCACAGCCCCCAGCACACGCAGGCCAGCTGGTCACTGCACATCACACTGACTGTGCCCTTGCCAGGGCGAGCCGGGCTGGCAGCAGCTCGGGAGTGGCAGGGTGGGTGCTCAGGCTGCTGACCCAGCTCAGGTCTCGGCACTGCTGACACATCTGTGGGAACAGCAAGCTCTGCTTCCCAGGCCGGGGCTGCGTGGAGAAGGTGGATGGAACTCCCCTTCCTCTGCCGGGGCGTGGGAGCGGGGCTGGGCTGTCAGTGGGAAGGGGAGGTTTCCTCTCTCTCCTGACCCCATGCAGACTCTGGTGCACAGGCACGATAATAACTGTTAGAGATAAGGCTCTGTCGAGTTTATCTCTGTTCTTGAAAGACAATGAGGAACACAGAGGGAAAAATACTTGCTTCAAGAGAGTGAGGATGTTCTGCAAAGCTCAGGGCTTCCACAGTCCTGATCTCAGGCTTCTCATGCCCTGGGGCAGAAGGAGCTGCTCTGCTTCCTCAGCATCATTGCAGGAGGGCAGTGGAGTCTTCAAATCCATCCTGTGCAGGTGAGAGCAGCCTCCTTTGGCAGTGCCCCTCACTGCCTCCCTGCAAACCCATCTCCCTGTGATCCCCTGTGCTCCTTCCCTTCCTGAACCACTGTTTTCTCTGGCTCCGAGGGCTCCTGCTGCTGTGGTGGAGCAGCCTTGTCTGTGAGCTGGATTTTCCAAGCCCTCCAAGGTTGTTTTGACGTGCCTGACTAACAGTCCAGTGTCAGCCAAGGGTCTCCCACCACCCAAGCAGCACCTTGCTTGCCAACCAACACACGCCCTGGGGCAGGCAGCTGGCCATGCAAACACTCCCCACGCAGGCACACACCTCTTGCACTGCTTTATTGTTTATTAAGTGCCTTGGGTTTCACCATCCCAGCTTGTCTCCATGTGAATCCTTGGCTAAAGCTGGTTTTCATGGCTCTTGATGGAAACCAGTGGGGTTCTGCATTGGCAATGTGCTCAAGTGCAGCAGTTGCTAGGAAAGGAGCCAAGGATTTAATTCTTGTTGGTCTCGAGAACCTGTTGGTGCTTATTTCCCTGTCCCATTTACCTGATGGCCTATCCAGGTGATGACATCCCACACCTTTGGGTCTGAAGCAGGCACAGAGGAGAGCTTGTCTCATGAAGAGAGCTGCTCAGGGTCCCTTGGAGGAACAGGGACTCTTGATCTGGGGCCAGGCTGCTTTGGAACTTTGGGTTTCTGGAGGGCTGTGAGGCCGGGGGAGAATTGCTTTGTGTCACTGAGTGCCATCCTTGGTCCCCTCCCTGGGCAGCCTGGTGGAAGCAGTGTCCTGCTGCCTTGCAGTGGAGTGCAGTGCTCTGGAGGAGGAGCAGGGCCTTAATCTCTGCCAGTCGAGTGGTGCTTGCAAAGACGATTAGACATATGCCAGCTAATTCATAGTAAACAGGATGGAGGGAGAATTTGCCACTTATAAATGGCAGCTGAGCAAGCCCATCATTGCTGTCACTCCCGGGTAATACATGCTGACATAAGCCCAGTTTAGCTGCAAGTTTATCATTGCTAATCCTGCTGGTCCATGCCTCTCTGTTCCATCCTCCTGGCATCTTTCTTCCCCTTTCTGTGTTTTGTCT
This sequence comes from Pseudopodoces humilis, assembly GCF_049639895.1. Lineage (NCBI taxonomy): Eukaryota > Metazoa > Chordata > Aves > Passeriformes > Paridae > Pseudopodoces > Pseudopodoces humilis. Next base: position 3,107,428 of record NC_142224.1, on the reverse strand, counting down.
CTTTCTCCCTCGTTCCTGATATTCCATCATGGGGGAAGACAAATTCCTCTTCCCAATACGTTTGTCTGCCAAGGAATGTTTTTCTTTCTCCTGAAAGTGTCCCTGTGCAGATTGAAGCTATGGGGAGATCTTGTCACCCCAAAGTTTTGGATAGACTTCCCAACCCCACTCTCATCACCTTCATTTGCCTCTCTGCCCCACTCGGTGATACTTCATGTGATGCAGCATTGCCCAGGTCCCTTCCAGGTGTGCTTGTCTTTGATGTCATCGATGCTCCTGCATCATCCACATGTGGGGCTGGGGCTCAGACAAGGGGCTCAGACCCCCCACGGGTTCTGCCCAGTGCTGGATCCCACCCAGCCTGGAGTTTATCTGATACTTTTCCCCAAACAGCCACTCCCGTGGGCTCTGTGTGAGCAGCACCACAGGAAATTTTATCTTGGAACCAAACATCTTGGAACAATCCTGCTGTTTGGAGAGCCACATGGCCAAGGCAAACACCATCCTCTGCTGCTGGGGTGGGGTTGGAGCCCTCGAGGAGGTGGAGGGGAAGGTGAACGTCCATGTGGGACAGCAGTGGCCACAAAGCCAGGCTGTGAGAATACAAAGCTGGATGGCACCACCAGACCAGTGCTCAGTCTTATCTCTGCCCCACTAGAGGACTCTGGGCTCACTGCAGAGTGTGACAAGTCCAGCTGGGATGCAAATCCTGCTCCCTCCGTACCTGTGTGGGAGCTACAGGACAGCAGTGGGAGCCAGACCAGTGACATTTTTCCTGGAAGTCCTGTTGGCTTTCCTTCCCAGTGATGATAGGAGTGTCGAGGCTGGCCTTGCTTGACCGAGCCACCCACGCAGAGTATGTGGCTTGTTCTGTGGTACTCCCAGCGATGTCTCAGAAACTCTGCCCTGCTATGCTCCTTCCTTCAGCTAAACTCCCTCTCCCTTGGCGAGTTCTGTGTCCTGCCTGGCCTCCATCCCTTGGATTGGATCAGCAGAAAGGAGGTCAGAGACAGGAATCACCCTGGGGCAGGGTGACGGGAGGTGCCTGCAGGTGGTTTGGGGCAAGCGAAGGGGTCCGAGGCCCTTGTGCTGAGCGAGGGCAGAGCATCCTTCCCTGGGGAAGAGCCCTCCCTGGGAGGGCTGAGGGTGCAAAGCCGTGGCGCACCTCTGGGATGAATTTCTCCAGCCCAGGAGTTCCCCCTTGTGGCAGGAGGCTCGGGCTGGTGCGGGGATCTGCCGGAGAAGGCTCTGGATGTGCTGGTACCTTCCAGAGGATGATGTCTGCGGGTGTGCGGTTATCACCCGCCCGGCTGCAGAGAACCGGCGCTGGGTTTGCCGTTCCTGTGGCCACAGGGGTGAGCTCGGCAGAGCTCCGGGCTCTGCATCTCCCCCTGTGTGTCCCTGAGCTCACAGGGGGTGTTGCTCCAGGATTGCCAGCGCTCGGTGCCTCCGCTCCCCGTCCATGCGGGCAGGAGCAGCCCTGGAGCGCTGTGCCGGCGCAGGGATGCCGCGGGCTGGGAGCGATGGAGAGCTCATGGGGATAACCCTGAGCTCACAGAGCCGTGTGACACAGCCAGGACCCGAGTCCTGGCCCCTCTGTACCCATCTCCGAGCTGGGGCACAGCCTGGGCTTCCCTCTCACACGGGGAGACGCTTTGCAGCTGCCTGCTGCAGCAGTCGGGCTGGAAGAGGAGGCTTCCACAGGCTCCCCTGCTCCAGATCAGGCTCTGAGCAGCCTCTGGGAGCCCCGTGCCCGCCCGGGGAGCCGAGGGGAGCCGGTTGCCGTGATGAATCAGCACCTCTCTGGATGGATCAGCATCTCTGGATGCTGAGCCGGGCTCCTCACGGCGCGGAGGCGACAGCGCCCGGGCGGCATCGATGTTTATTAATGACTGTATTGGGGATGCTGTTTAGTCACTGCTCCCACGGAGCCCGAGAGGAGCCGCAGGGGGAGAAGCGGCTCCTCTGTCCTCAGGGAACGTCTGAGGCAGCCAGGCACCCGCAGCATTTAGCGGAGCGCTCCGCGATGTCACCGCTCCCGCTGGCACACGGCTCCCTGCCTCCCCTCCCTGCACAGCTCTGGCCGGACCTGGGGAAACTGAGGCACGGCTGGTGAGGGGTGACAGCAGGACACAGCCTGGCCGTGCTGATCTCCTGATGGGCAGCGGGCTTGTGCCTGCATCTGGCACATCCAGGGGGATTTGTCCGTGTGACAGGGCTGCAGATTTAACTGGCGACAGCGTGAGCAAAGCCATTAGAGGATGAGGGGGGATGGTCTTTAAAATGCTGGGCAGCGTGGGGTGTGCTCTGGGTGCACAGTGGGGACATTTTGGCACAGGGAGGAACCAGCTTAAGGGCTGGTGCCGTTATTAAACTCTGTGACGGGCGTTTTCCCACTCTGCCATCTGCAGAGCCATGAAACTTGCATGAGATTTGAGATTAAAAGTCTATTTCTTTGAATGAAGTTTTAATAAGATCAAATTGGAAAAAGAAAATAGTGCCTCTTCCCCCTCTCCTCCTGCCCCCCTTCCCTGATTGCTGTTGGGTTTAGTCTGGTGAAGGCAAAACCCCTTGTGAGGTGGCAGGAGCCTGGACTGGGAGCTGGGTGTTCAGGGGGTCTCTGCAGGTGATGGGGGTGAATTTGAGGGCTATAAAAGCTGTGGGGTTGCACACGGGGACTGTCCTGGTGCTTGGGGTGGTGGGGGGTTCACAGCCCATACCAGGGGCACACACTGACAGTGGCTGCAGGGATTAAATGACCTTTAAAGGTCCCTTCCAACCCAAAAAGCGGGGGCAGCCCCTCCTGACTGATGTGCCAGATCCCCCAGGATGCTGGGAAGGGCTCAGGTGTGAACCCCTTCATTAACCCTCTCTTTGAAGTATCATTTGAATGGGCTTAAGCTGAGTCTCTGCAGGGTGGAGATGGGCTGGGGACAGGGAGATGCTGTCGGGGGGGCGTTCTCAGCTCGGGGAAGCACGGAGGGCTGTTGGTAGCCTGGGGACCCGGGGATGCTGCCGGTGTGGGATGTAGCCGGTGAGGGATGCAGTTGATGGGAACGCTGCTGGTGTGGGATGCTGTCGAGGGGGAAAGCTGCCGATTTGGGGTGCTGCTGCTGTGGGATGCAGCCGGTGAGGGATGCAGCCGGTGAGGGATGCAGCCGGTGAGGGATGCAGCCGGTGAGGGATGCAGCCGGTGAGGGATGCAGCCGGTGAGGGATGCAGCTGATGGGAACGCTGCTGATGGGAGCTGCCATCCCTGCCCGTCTCCGGGCGGGGCGGGGCCGCCAGGGGGAGCCTGCAGCCGCGACGGGAGCTTCATCCCCTGCTGATCACCATCATCACCATCCTCATCACCATCCTCATCACCATCCTCATCACCATCCTCATCACCATCCTCCCCGCCGCCCTGGGGCCGTAAGCGCCGCCGGCCTCCCGGGGGATGCTCGTCCCGGAGCTGCGGCTCAGCCTCGGCGTCCTCAGCACGGTGCGAGTCCCACCCTGCCCCAGCCCCACGAGTGCCCGGGGCCCCAAGGCATTTCTAATGGCATTTCCAATGGCATTTCCAATGGAATTTCCTGGCACGTGTGGCCCCGAGGGATGCAGCAGGCAGCTTCAGCCAAGTCGGATGGCGAGGGGAGCTTCGTGGCACGGTTTGTTCCCCGAGAAGCCCAGCTGGCATCTCCTCCTTGCCTGGGGAATGGCTCACAGCACACGGCTGTGCCCAGGGCGCTGCCAGCGCCGGGAAGGCGGAACTCCCGGAGCTGCTGCCCTCTGCTCCTTCTGTGATCAGCAATTCCCAGCACCGGCAGGTGGGGCAGGCTCCAGGAAGAGGGTGGGCAATGCCTGTCAGCAAGGGGAAACCGAGGCACAGCCCAGCAGCTGTGCTGGGGACGGAGAGAAGAGAGCAGGTTGCGGGCCAGTGTGGCTCACCTGGAGGTGCCAGCGCCAGGAGCTGTGCCCAGGCGTGCTGTTAGCCCTGAGCTGGGCTCAGCCCCGTGCCAGCCAGGCAGGACAGGAGGCTCTGGTGTTTTGCAGTAGCCCCCAGGCACAAAGGCCCCTTCTCCTGCAGATCCTCGTGGCCACACGTGCCAGGAGCCAGCGTGTCCCTCTGGCACACAGGCTGCGACATGCCACTGCCCTGCTGCGGCCTCACCAGAGCTCAACAAACCATCTCTCTGCTCTTCCTGCTTCTGCCAGCTTCTGTTCCAATGCCAGAGGGCTGGCACTGCCCCAGCTGGGAGAGGAGCACGCAGGTACCTCCAGGTTCACCTCTTGCAGCAGCTGGGAAGGCAGAGGGAGAGGTGAGGAGGTACCTGGAGCTCAGGGGGTGTGTTAACATGAGTGGCATTCCTGGAAAAGCAGGCACAGATTTAATTCACTCGGCAGTGTGGGCTGGATCCTGCTGCTGGATCCTCCACCATGGATCCTGAGTGCCTGAAATGTCCGTGGAGGTGGTGCTGCATCCAGTGCCAGCTATTTTGGGCAGGTGTCAGTGTCCTGCTCCTCATCCCCCCCCCACTCCAAATGCCCTGGCTGCTCCGTGGCATCATCCCTAAGCAGTGGGTGGCTGGGGACTGGTGCAGTCCCCAGGAGCAGGCTGAGGGTGCCAAGCAGTGGGGTGAAAGGCTGGGAGGGACTGGGAGGTGGCCCAGGACTAGCCATAGGACAGAGCAGGGTGAATGACTAGCCAGTGGCTGTGTGTCCTTGTCCAGGCACGGCTGGCCCTGCCTGTCCCTGCCCACCAGGGTGGCCCTGCTGGGTTCCCCCTCTCCATATGGCTGTGGATGTCTGGAGTTGCGTTTGACACCCTTGGATGGGTAATAAATAGAATCAGGCCCGCTGCCTTTTGTTTTGATTGATTCCATTTGCTCTGCATAAGCAGCTCCTTCCCCTTGCCAAGGCTCAGCTCCCAGGGAAGGAAGATGCTGAGAGATGGAGGGGCCATTCTGGCTCTCCTGGGAAGGTCCCCGAGGCTGAATTCCCACAGTGGGACACTGAGGCACCCAGCAGTGCCACGTCTGCCTCTGCAGCAGGTTTTGCTTAAGAAGGGAAACTGAGGCTGGGAAAGGTGATGTGCTGTGCCCTGGGGACACACAGCAAGGCAGGGACACCTCTCAGGTCCAGAAGCTCCTTCTCTGCTGCTGGGTGGGGATGAAGCCACCCAGGCTGGCAAGCAAAGGGTGATCCAGCGACATCGGCCACCCCATGGGTGACTCTGCCACCAGCAGGAAGGGAAAATGACTTTATAAATGAGCTTGGGATGAAAATGAGCACAGGAGCCAGGACTCCTGGCTCCCCTCACCGGCTTGGTTGGGAATGGGAGCCCCAGGCGAGTCTGGTGCCTCCCTGCCTCAGTTTCCCAAAGCAAGAGAGGCTGTTTATCCATCAGGACCTGGGGAACCGGCACATTTGGGAGCAGGAGGGATGAAAGGTTAGAATCTCAGGGCTGCTGATCCATGGGCTCCCTGTGGACCAGCACAACAGCGGGAGTCTGAGCGCTGGGCGAGGGTGGGGGGCTGGAGGGACCCCAGAGCCATCATCCTGGTGGTTCCCCATGTGTAGCCCCACTTCCCTCTCACCTACTTGCCTGGGGACCCCCGCTCTCGGCAGAAGGAAGGATGGGGTTAAAATGATGGCCCCACCCCGGTGCTGCCGTGCCCCCCGGCTGAGTCAGAGGGCCGGGGGTGCGTGTTCCTGCACCGCAGCTGAGGTGCCACGTCAGGGGGAGCGGGTGTAGGCCCGAAGGACACAGCTGCCTCCTCTCCGCGTCCTCTCACCGCTCCTCTCCTCCTTCTGATCTGCCTCATTATCTCCTGAGTCATCATCGCTCCCACCTCCGCTGCAGCCACCGCCGCCCACAGCCGGCACCGCTCGGGGCTGCCGGAGAGGAGAGGGAAGCTGCGGGCTCCTGAGTGTGACCTCTCGGTCCCCAAAGGTGTCCCGGTGATTGGGGACGGGGAGCACCTCCCCTGCACATCCTGCTGGGCGCTCAGATGCGCACAGGGGAGTGCGGGGCTCCTGCCCGGCACGGAGAGATTCCTGGGCACGGTGCGGTTCAGGATCCCTTGTCTTGCAGTGATGCTTTTGGGCTCCGGTGTGCCAGGCAAGGCTGCAAGCTGCTTCCCAAGCCCTGCACGTACCAGGAGCCAGGAATAGAGCTGGTCTGCTCGCTGCTGCCCAAATAGGTCCCGATCCAGCTGCTGGCATGGCTGAGCACACGCTGGCGTGTTGCACATCCCGGGTTTGGCATGAGCAGGCTGTGGTGGATCCAGGACACGGCTGTGCTCCCCAGAGAGCCCGAGGGATGCTCGGAGATTTTGCCTCCGAATGTGCTGGGATAAAGCGAGGCCAGAGCTGGCTCCATTTTGCTGCTGGGATGAGAGGCAGAGCTCCGAGCTGAGCGGAAATCCGAGCAAGTGCCTCTCTCTCCCCGTGGCACTTGGCAGCCTCTTCTCAGCATTAATTCCTCTTGCTGCTACCAATTTGAAGCTTATTAATTCTCCTTTGAGCTCTCCCGGTTTTCTCTCGCAGCCGCCGCTCCGCTCCTCGTGCTGCCTCTCCCAGTGCCCACAGTGGAAGCGCTCCGGGGGGATGGCAGCCCCCATGTCTCCTCTCGGCTGCGTGGGTGCAGCAGTTTAGGTCTCTTGTCAGAAGGTGTCTTCTCCCAGATCTGGGAATGTCTCTGCGGCTCGTCGCCGGCTCGACATGACCGGCGGGCTGAGCTGTGGTGGCTCACAGCCAGGCTCTGTCTCACAGACCGTTCTGGAAGTGCCCTGGGTTAACCTGTCCATCACCCACAGATTTCTGCAGATCTGAGCCTGGGCTCTTCCCCCCATCCCTCTCTGCTCTGTGCTTTTGCCTCCATGGCTAATAACTAGGTCAGGAGTCCTGGAGGCCAGGGAGCAGCAGCCGGGTGGTGGGTGGTCATCTCCCATCTGCTTCCACTCCCTTCCTTCTTTTTCCTCCTGCCTTCTTGGCAGGGAGACCCTCCAGCCCCCTCCTCTTTCTGCTCTTCATGGGGCTGCAGAGCTGCCATGTCCATGGGCTGATGAAGACCTTTTTTCTGAACAGGAAGGTATTTTCAGGCAGTAACTGGATTATGGCCCCACAGCCCAGCCATCCGCTGTAGCCAATTGAGCCAGTGGCTGTGGAGAGCCTGTCCTGGTGGGAACATCCCTTGGCTACAGACATCCCCAGAAAGGGCTCCCCACCCCCAGCACTGCTGTGGTACTGGGGGATCTGCTGGGGCACCCCTGGGGTGGTGGTGGCCGTGGCCATGGCAAGTGGGGAAGCGCTGGAGCTGCGTGGGAGCCCCGGGGTCGGTGCAGAAGGTAACAGCTTGCAGGGTGCAGCTGAGTGACAGCTACAAGAGCCCCCCGGGGCCAGCCACACGCAGCCGGAGCGTTGGGAAATCAAAGCCTTGGGAAAGCTGATGTCTGCAGGCTCCGAGGAGAAAGGCTGCTCTCGGGAGGAAGGGCTCGGCTGGGGCCGATGCAAAGGCCACCTGCTCGCAGTGCCCTGTGCCAGCGAGGACCTGGGTGACATCGGAACAGCTCTGTCCCTTGAAGCACTCTGCTCTAAACGCCTCCGTTTCCCTCCGAGGGCGCAGAGCTGCAGCCCCCATGGGCTGTGGGGGTCCCGCGGCAGCATCCGGCCGTGCTGGCCATCCCTGGGCATCCCTCCGGGAGCGCCGTGCCTCCGAACAGGCGGCCCTTGTGCGGCGGGGCCGGCGGGCGGCTCTGACCCCCCGAGGGGAGCGGGGAACAAGGGCGGCTGTGTGCGCCCATGGCACTGCCTGGCCCACTGCCCTGACACGCATTCCCGACACGGGCAGCGCTTTCCGGGCTGCCGGCGCTGGGATGCGCAGGGAGGGGTGCTGGCTACTATAAGGGGCTTGTTGTGAGGTTGATTTTTCTTCTTTTTTTTTTTCTCCTTTTCCCTTTTTTATTTTATTAGCAGCCTTTGGGTGTCTTTTTGAGCAATTAATCTGGGTCATGACATTCGCTGAGCAGATCGGAGAGCCTGGGGCTCATTAGCACCCGGCCGAACGTCGCTGGAGAGATGCTCTCGGCGGCTCCGCCTGCTTGTTATTCCGGGCGAGTCGTGGGCTGCGGCAGCTCAGAGTCCCCTCAGCAGAGACCCCACCTCTCTGCTGTGGGCAGGGGTGGCACTGTGGGGTGGTCAGGGTCCCCTCCTGCCGTGGTGGCGTGGCTGGAGCAGCCAGTGAGGCTGTGCTGGTGCTGGGGTCCCCGGTAATCAGCAGGCAGCACCGTGCTGCAGGGCTCAAGGACTTTTGGGGGTCTCAGCCTCCCTGCTTCGGTTTTGTATTGACTTCATTCCCTGTCCATCAGCTGCTGGAGTCCTCAGAAGTGACCTGCTGCTGTTGCTGCATCAGCACCAGGAGCGGTGTTTGGTTCTGCCAGTCCTTTTTAGGAACTGGTGCTGCTCCGCTCCCCTCTGCTGGCTGAGGAAACTGAGGCTGGAGAACTCACCTGGCCCAAATCCAGTTGTCCACCCTGCCTGTCCCTGCCAGCAAGGGAGGAACCATCTCTCCTTTGTCAAATCCAGCCCAGCTGTCATAGGGAACAGGTCTGGGATTCCTCAGCTAGGAGTCACCTCCATCTCATGGATGCTTCCTCTGTGGCTTGGGCCAGATTTTGCTTTTGAGTTTCCACAATGTCCCATGGCCATGAGCTGCACCCAAGCTGCAAGCCCTGGCCTTAGACCTTCCCAGGGTTTTCACCCCAAGCCTCAAGCCTTCACCCAGTCCTTCTGCTGACCTCCTGCACGGCCCAGCCCCATCCATAGGCCTGGGGAGCAGGAATGACGAGGGAGCTCCCTGTGCCTGGCTGGCTGCGGCGCAGCATATGTGCTAGGATCTGCTCCCTGCCTGCTGTTTATCCGCTTCCTTCGAGTTAACTTATGTTTCCATCGCTGCCCATCTGTCTCCTTCTCTTCCTCTCTTCTTTCCACTCCTTCCGTGCTGGCAGGCGCTGGCGGAGCGCGAGGTCCCCATCCCCAGCAGCTCCGGGTGACCCTGGGGAGTGACAGGCATTCTGTTTCCCTCCACTTCTCCTGTATCCCTGCAGGGAGGTTTTTTGGGGGGATCCCGGTTTGGATGCATCCAAGGCTGAGCTCTGGCAGTTCCCTCCGTCCACCATTAAATCCCGTAGGAATTCTGTCTGGAGGATCCCCTTCATCCATTAAACCAGAAGCCGCTGGGGCTGTGTCGGTGCCGGCAGCTCCCTTTCAGCCTTCCATTCCCTCCCTTCCTCCCTCTCCTCAGCTTTCTTCACTCCCCAGGCTCAGCGACGTCGCTCCCATCCATCCTGTGCAGAATTTGCTCTTCAGATGTCTGCGCCTTCCCAGCTCGCGGGAGGGAAGCCCGGCCCCGCTCCCACCCCGAGCCCGGCTATTAGGGATACCCAGGCTTCTTCGGGAAACACAAAGGCATCGAAAGCCAGAGCCAACATGCACCTGCTTTTCTTGCTGCTTCAGAAAGCCCTTGTGGCTGCTGCCTCCCACTTCTCCAGCTTTTATTTATAGTCTGTCTTGCTCGCGCTGGGGATTTTTTCTTTCTCTCTTTCCCTCTCCCCGGCGCAGCTGAGCTGCTGAACTCGTAGCGCTGTGAGAGGCTTCTCCCTCAGCTCAGCTGCATGGCCATGGAAAAGGGACTGGGAGAGAAATTGGATCCCCACAGGAGCATCCCAGAGCCTCATCACCGTGCTCTTCATCAGTGCTGGTCACCCCTGTGGGTGGCCGGGGGTTGTGCACGAGGTCGCTGCCGTGACCCACATTTGGGGCTTTGCTGGGTGCTGTGGGCATCATCCTGCTGTGGCACCAGGCTCGCAGGGCCCCTGCAAAGGACAGACCAGGCCCTGAGGAGGGACGTCCCTCTGGCTGTCTGTGCTGCTTGTTACATCAGTTTGGTGACACCAGTCTCCTGCCTGCTGGAGGAGTTTGCCGAGACCCAGCAAGCTCGTGCTGCCCATGGCCCTGCAGGGAGATGCCGGGCAGAGATGGGGCTGGAGTTTTTCTCTTTGACAGCACTGTCCCCTCCCCAGGGCATGGCAGGATGTCCTTGTGCCCAGGGATGTGCAGAGGAGCCCTCAGCCAGGGGACACCAGCATCACCTGCCCTGACTGGCAGCGGTGTCAGTGCCATGAGAAGTTTGGGGACTGGCTCAGACCAGTGCAGCAGGCAGTGCTATTCCATGTGGGACACTGCCAGCCTGCCATTCCCACAGGGAAGCCACCAAGGGCTGTAGAGAGTCACTGACAGTCAGGCTCCTCTCCTCTGAGCAAAAGCACAAGTCTCGCCACGGCCTTCCTCTCTGCTCCTCCCCAGGAGGAGGTGGCCAGGGGACACGGCAGGGAGAAGGGAGGGGAGAGGAGGTTGAGGACCAGAAATAACAGCCAAAAATTACAAAATAAAATCCAATCACAAGGAGAGAGGCTCGCCATCTGCCCTGTGGGTGCTGGAGCAGGAGCCACCCGCCAGCCCGGCACCGCTGCTGCAGCCCGGGTGCCACCAGTGCCAAGTGACTCAGCACCGGGAGGGAAAGGTGCTCTGGGGACCCTCGGGACTTGACCCCCACACCCCAAAATATGCCCTGGGGGGAAAGCCAGGGGTGAAACCCCTCACCCCAGGGGCAGCTGCTGGCAGGAGCTTGACCCCATGGCTGCTGGGGTCAAACCCTTCACACCTCGGTGTTTCCTCGGGAAGGAGGAAAGTCCAGGTGGAAGCAGAGACTCCTTTGTTCCACGGGAGCCACGTTTCCATGGTAGCCGGTGGGAATATGCTTCTCCACGGACCTGATGCCTCGTGGCATCACGGCAAGGGGAGCCCGGGGTGTCCCTCCACCATGGCCATGGCAAACCAGGGCACCCAAGCAGCGGTGCCCGGGCAGAGGGCGCTGCCCAGCTGTCCCTATGGACACAGATGCCACGACATCCTGGGCAGAGGTGGCATCGCTTGACATGTGAGCAGCGAGTGCCACCCCCGAGCTGTCACCCCCGGGATGCTGCCGCAGCCACAGCTGTGCCAGGAGCGCTGTGTTCCCGGCTAACTCCGGATTCCCGGCTAATACCACATTCCCAGCTCACTCCGTATTCCCAGCTAACTCCGTGTTCCCGGCTAATGCCACATTCCCAGCTAACTCCGTGTTCCCGGCTAATGCCACATTCCCAGCTAACTCCGTGTTCCCAGCTAACTCCGTGTTCCCGGCTAATGCCACATTCCCAGCTAACTCCGTGTTCCCGGCTAATGCCACATTCCCAGCTAACTCCGTGTTCCCAGCTAACTCCGTGTTCCTGGCTAATGCCACATTCCCAGCTAACTCCGTGTTCCCAGCTAACTCCGTGTTCCTGGCTAATGCCACATTCCCAGCTAACTCCGTGTTCCCAGCTAACTCCGTGTTCCCGGCTAATGTGGTGCCGGCGCGGGAGACAAAAGCGGCATTACTCACTGCCGGGGAGGAGCGGCTCCGAGAATTACTCAGCCCCGCCAGCAACTGGGTCTATTCTTTGTGCACCAACCTGGGGGACCGGGGAGGAGGAGGAGGCCAGGGGGTGGGGGACTCATTTTTCCTACGGAGCAATGGCCGCCCACTCCTCTGCAGCCCCCTCCTTCCCCCGGTGTCACTGGAGGGACGTCAGACGGGGGGGGATGCTCGGGCGGGGGCTGTGCCGATGCTGGTGCCTCCGGTTCTCCATGTGCCGCTTCCTCAGGGCTAATTGGAGATGATTGATCCAAGGAGAAGGTGGAGGAGGCTCATGTGGCTGTGGGAGTGACCTCCTGCACTCCTCTCCTCCAGGTGTCTCCAGGTGGCTGGCAAAGAATGTCCCCAAGCTCCCCAGATGTGGTGCACAGCCGGGACTGGGGGTTTTGCTGGAGTCTGGGCACAATGAAGGCATCACGCTGGTGTGGAATTTTCTGGTGTGGAATTTTCTGCTGGGCCAGGTGCACACACTGCCCCACTGCTGGGGAGGGTAGCGAACACATTGTCCCCCTCCTGGGGGAGTTTACTCCTGGCTTGGAGGAGTTTTTAGGGAGCTCTTGGTGAGGTTGATGCTGGGATGGATGGATGATGGATGGATGGATGGATGGATGGATGGATGGATGGATGGATGGATGGATGCACTAATGGAAGAGCACTGGAGAGGGGAGGCAGAGGTGACAGATGAGCCTCTGTCAGATTTGTAGCCACAGATGTTGCTTCTTAATGGAGGAAAATAATCAGTGTAGGCTGAAGGGTAGAAGAGGATTTTAAGTGGGGAAGGACATCGCTACCCTGGGTTGGGAGCACTGCCATGGATGAGGAGAATGAAGGTCTACAGTGTTCCCAAAGGCATGGCCATGAACAGGAGCAGAATGTGGGGTGAGGAATGATGCAGGGACAACAACTGCCCTGATAGGAAACATCTGGAGCCTCCCAAACCCAGGGGAAGCCCAGCTACAGAGCAAGAAGTTTTAAACAGGGGATAGGAAGCCCTTCCAGCATTTCAAATTCTCTGCCTTGGTTCCTGAGCATTTTGGTGACCCTGGAGCTCTCCTGGCCAGGCTGGGCTGTGTGATGGGGGTTTTGGTTGCAAGAGGATGTCCCCTCCTCTGGGAAACCAACCTTGGTGTGTGCATCAGGATAGGGTTGGCAGAGCCCTACCTTCAACAGGACCTGGATTCCTGGTGGGGATTCTGCTTTGATCTCCAGGGAATGAAGTGTGGAGGGTTCTGGGTATGGAGTGGCTGCCCCTGTCTGTTAGGGGAGTCCTGCTTCTCCATGGCTTTATTATGGGCTTTATTATTTTTAAATTTATTAAAACATGCTGGTGTTGCTCAGTACATAGGGAAATTGTTTCTTGCTCAGTTCCCAGACACAAAAGGTGATTTTGGGCTGGACCAGACCTTTTCTGGCTTGTCCAGCGTTGCAGCTCCTATGTCTGTCCGCAGGGCTCATGCAGAGCCCTGGCAGCCGTGTGTGTCTCCACGTGGCTTTGCAGGCACTAATGAACATCCCCCGTGCTGTGCTCCCTGCTCCCAGGGAGGAAAAGCTCGTTATCCAGGGAGATGGACGCGATGGCGTGTTCCCAGATACCCCGTGGCAGAGCCAGGCTCTAGGTCTGGATGCCTGGGTTACAGAGGTGCCTGGGGAGATGCTTTTGTTCCAAAATCAGTGGTGAATTTAGGGGATTCAAGTGCCACCACCCTACTGCAGCACCCCTGGGGGGTCTCCTTATTCTCTGCATCCCTCATGTTGCTCCTGTAAATGCACCCTCAAGCCTCTACAAAACAATTAAAACTGCAGCTACCCATAAAAATTAATTGTGCCGTGCAATGCTGCTCTCTGGCCAATGAGCTTGTCCCCACCTGACCCTGGCGGGGAGACCCCATCCCTATTGGAGCCCCTCCGAGGGGGGGACCGGGTACCTCTGCATGTGGTTGCCCCAGCAACTGTCAGTCTCCCGCAGCATCCATCACACCCAACATCTGGGAGCCGTTATCGCGCCTCGGGTGCGGCGGTGATGGAGCGGTGCTGCGGGATAAGCGTCACCCGCCTCACCTCGCTCTTTATCTCACAGTGCTCATAAATATCCGCTGGCTCCTGCGTGCCCCCCTGCCCCAATCCCCTCCCGGTGCTGCTCACGGGAAGAGCTGCCCGAGCAGAGACCTGTGCCCGTAGCAGACTCGGAAGAAAACCAATTAGGAGCTTCCGAAGCGCGGTGTCGTTAATTGCCTCTATCCTTGCAAATTAATAAAGCGTCGAGGCCATTGTTTGACTCTGCCTGTGCGTGCGTGGCCTCAGGTGCAGCCTGGGAATGTTGGAGGGAGTCTGAGGGGTGGGAAGAGTTGTGGGGTGATGGGTAGAGGGGAACTGTGGGGTGGGAGCCCAGCTGCTCTTCCTGCTCCTTCACCAGCGTGTCCTTGTGGGGCAGCAAGTGTTCTGAAAACTGTCCCAGATCTTTCCTCCACCCAATTTTTTTCCCCTGCCTTTATCCTGCTTTCCTTGTTCTCCAGCATCTAACCTGGCTCATGCTGGGGGATTCCTGCTCCTTTTCTGAGCCTGCACCATCCTTGATCTGTTGCTTTGCATCATTTAAGGACTTACTTTTAAAGGTAAAAAAATATGCTGTTAAAATAGAGTTGACTTTTTTAGTGCTGCCTAAAACTAAGCAGGTTCTGAGGGTCAGAGGTGCAGCTGGGGGGAACTGCAGGTGTCTGGGGCTGGGCTGGTTTATCCCAGGAATTCTTGGTTCTCCTTAATTAATTCGTAAGGCCTTCTCTCATGTTTTTACACAAACACCACGGTTTTGGCTCACAGCATCCCTCCCGAAGGGAAGCCCAGCGTGGGGCTGTGGAAGACACCCGCCCAGCTTGGAGTGCTGTCCTCATCCAAGGTTTTGCAGGGGAAGCCTGGAATAAGCATGAATCAGCCATTCTCTGAGCATAAAGCAGAGTGAGCACCAGCATCCCCCCCCCGGGGGCTGCCTGGGATGGCTCCCTGCCTGCTGCAGGCAGCTTTCCTGCAGGGAATGCATAATTTCCTTGGACCCCCTCGGGCAACCAGCTGGGAATCTCCAGATTCCCCGGTCTCGATGACAGTGTGGGGAATTTGGGAGCAGCGTCTCCTGCCCTGTCTCGCTGCTCTGCTGATGAAAGGCGAGTGACAGCCGTGGATGTTTTGGGGGAGGAAAACACGTAGGGCAGTGCTGCTGCAGGGAAAGGATTGCTCTGTCTTCCCTGCTCCCAAAAGATGCTCAGGCTCTGTCAGACTTTCCCAAGGATATGTTGGTCCTTTCCCTGCCATGGTTTGCTTTCCAGTGGGACTGACCCCAGGGATCAGAAAGGTGCTGGTGGGTCCCTGCAGGTGTTTTCCTGCATCCTTTAGGTTGCAGGGATGCTCCGGCTGTGCCTGGAGCTGCATCTCCTTGTCAGCGCCTCAAAGGATGCTCATATATTCAAATGCTTCGAGGAGCTGGGGCTCTGCACTTGTTCCCAGGAAAATAAATAAATAAAAATCGTCTGCTGGGATTTTCTTGCTCCCGTTTTTGCTGGTGAGGAGTCAGGCCCGGGGAAGGAGAGGAAAAAGCGGATGGCGGTGGGGGAAGGAGAGGGTGGGGATGGGGTGATCAGAGGAGGGCTCCTGCCGTCTGGGCAGATCCCAGCGAGATCCCGGCGAGAGCCCGGGGGCAGGAGCGATGCCCCTGCAGAGGCTGCGCTGCCTCGCAAAGCCTCGGCAAGGCCACCGTGTCCTTGTCAGCGGGGGTGGCGCAGGTACGCGTGGCCGGGCTGCTGTCCCCGCGGCTCCGAGCTCCGTGTCACCTTCGGAGCCGGGAGCCACCGAGCGGTGACCGGAGCGGTGCCGGAGGAGCCGCAGCACAGCAGGGAACAGGCATTCATGTGCTGCGACAGCTTTGCAACAGATTCCTTGGCGGAGCTGACTGCAAACTGCAATCCTAAACTGTCGGACGGCTCCTTTTTCCAGCCTGGGAGTGTGAGAAACAAATTTGTTTGGGTTATAAAAACATATTAAAAAGCAACACATTTTGTTTTGCAATATACATAGTTCTTCATGCCAATTTTTTTTTTTTTTTTTTTTTTTTTTAATGACTGCCATTCTAATCCCTTCCAGACAAAGACGTTTCTTAATAACTTTTTGTGGAGGTAATTGCTGGGGAGCCGTTTCAAAGTGGCAGGCAGGGAGCTGTGGGTTGCACAGCTGCAAGTGATGGCTGTGCATTGCTCAGGTACGGAGGGAGAGGGATCAAAAAAAGCTCTTGCGTGTCTCTAGCTTTGAAAAGGTTCCATACCTGGTGATGCCTGACACCAGGATGTCTGGAACAACACAGGAAAGTGGCTTTTTGCTCATCACATATGCCCAGATGGTTGGCATCTTGATGTGCATGTGCTCTGTCGTTCTGTGGTGGTTCACTGGCTGCTTGGCTCTTCCCACATCCTGGGTTTGGAGAGTCTGGCTCTGAGGAGCAGCTTATCAGCACCAGCAGTTTCCTCTCCCTCTCCACCAGGGGATAGCAACCTCCTGACTGGCATCCAGATAACATTCAGGACCTCCAGCAGAGGGTTTCCCTGGTGGGAACAGTGTGTTAGGGATCCCTGGGAGCTGCGGGTGGGTTTGGATCCCAAATCACTTGGGGTCCATCAGCTCCTCATCCTTGGGCTGATGATTGTGAAACATCCTGGAGTGTCTCCAAATCTCCTTTGAAAATGAGGGGGTCCAAACTTGTTTTTCCAAGATTTGCCCTTCAAATTGAGGCAAATGCCTGTAGGTTATTCTTTTAGAAATGGCACTGTTTGATGTGTAATTAAAATGCTCCATTTAATTAGACAAATACCAAAGAACCTTCAGAAACATGACTATTTTTCTATATTTACCCTTCTTGTGTTTTTCTTAGTGACTGTAGTTCCAATTAAAACAACCTCCCCTATTAAACAGTTGGCTCTTAAGCCCAGAAACTAAAAATACAGCAAGACCACCAAGCTGCCCTCCCTACCCCCACATCTTTACCTTGGACTGCTGCCTCTCCATTGCTTTGCTCCCTGAGAGCTTCTTGACGCACTTGCTGGAGCTGGTGGTACTTGACTTTGGCTTTGCTCCATCATTTCTCCTACCTTGTGCTAAAAACTTGCTGCCTTTGGGCAGAAATATGCCCAGAGCAGCCCGATTAGGATGGAGGGATGGGTTACTATGGGGATGGGAAGGCATTTGCAGCAGGTTTTCTCCCACCCCATTAATTTGGGGAGCCTTTGGAGGTGGTTTCATCCCAAAAAGCCCTGTTTGATGTGCCTCCAGCTGGGAGCTGACGCTTGCTGTGGCGGGGCTGGGGGGAACAGCTTGCATCCACTCCAAACATGTCTGTGCCATCCATGCATTTGCAGTATAGGAACAATAGCCGGCCTGCCAAGCTAAACACGAGCTGTTCCCCGAGTTATTGGCATTTTGCTGTTTGCCAAGGGTCTGGAGAGGAGGAGGATAAACAGCCATCAGCTCTGAGCTGCAGCTCGGGCTTGGGAGAGGGGCTCTGAAGGAAACCCCTTCCGATCATCAGGGTCGAGGCAGCGTCAGCAGCGCTTTGTGCCTGTGCTCGGGGAAACTGAGGCACAGACCCTTGGTTTGTATGCACTGGGCAGCCCCAGGGGCACCTCCCTACCCTGCTTGGCCCCAGCTGCTGAGCTCAACCCCCCAGGCACTGCGCCTGCTCCTGGCTCTGTTTAACGCGGAGGTAATTTCCCAGAGGTGCCTGAAGTTGCCTTAATGCGAGCTGTCAAAATGATGTACAACTGTGCCGGGCTGCCTCGCTCCCCCTGCCTCTCTGGTGACAATTTTGTCAAAGATCCTTTATGAGATGCTGTTTTGACGGGGTGCTAATGGCTCCTTCCTCATCAGGCACTCGCGATGTCCCCGAATGTGAGGAGTGGAAGCCGCTTGTTTCTGTGATAATTAAGAAAAATGATAATAACAGGTTCAAAGGAGAGCAGCTGGGGGTCAGTGCTGCTGGGTTGTTGGCAGCTCGGTGATGCTCACAGCCTGCAAAGGCCAGAGGTAGGTAGCATCTTCTCTGTGGGATGGAATAAACCCGATTTTTGGGAGCCTTTGGCATCACAAGATGCACCTTCGAGGGTTTGCTGGGATGGGGCAGCCTCCAGAAATAAGGAGCTGGCTCAGCTCATCTTAATAACATGAGAAGTTAAAAATAAAAATCAACATATACCAGATTATCGAGATGGGATTAATATCAATTTTAAACACCCCCCAACATCAATAATGACCCAGCGTAGCCCAGCTAATGAGATTGGGAGCCTCAGCAATCAAGGCAGAGGATTAGAGATGATCAGAATAAATCCCAAATGATGAGGGACGTTGCCAAAGTCTATCCTTGGAAGACCCCACTGGCATGGACCTCATCCTGAGGGATGCTTGGGGCTGACTTTGCTCGGCCCCAAGGCTGGGTGATGTGACCTGGCTGTGGGTTTGGGCACAGGCTGCAGCTCTTGGTGACTGCTTGGGTGTTGGAGCCCAAAACACTGACACCTCACTGACACCAGGGTGAAATCCCACCTGTCTGGAAGCATCCCATGGGTTCCCACCTCCACCAGTGATGCCTCAGACTCCAGGCCTAGATCAGGACACTGGGACACTTGGACATTGCCTAAAACCAGTTTGCCCACAGCCCTTGGATAGCCCCAACCATCTTCTCCTACAGCCACCCATGGTCTCCAGCTGTGCTCTCCCTTCCCAGTTCCCAGCTTAATCCCCGTGCGTGTTTTTAATGCCTCTGCATGTCTCTAAGCTCCTCTATACCCAGAAGCCAAATGCTCCTTGTAGGATTCAGATGTCTCCCCTGTGGATTAGATGGGATGGCTGCAAATTCCTTGTAATTTGCTCACACAGGGTCTATTATCTGCTCCTGGGAGGCACAGGAGGAGGGGGCTCAGGGTGGCCCCCCTCTGTTTCCCATCTGTGGAACACTGGGCCAGGGGGATTTTAGCCAGTGATCCCTTGTCCGGGCTGTGATTCAATTACTCCCCACTGCAGCCTTGCTGGTGGCTACTGGGCAGCACTGGAATTTCTTCCTCATGTGGTATGATGGAGGATGGCCCATCCCTGTGCCAGGCAAGGCTAGGTCATGTCCTCCCTGTTCTGTACAGGGCTGGAGCAGAGCATCCCAAACCCACTGAGGGCTGGCCCACAGCATCCCCATCCCATTCAGAGCTGGTTCATGGCATCCCCATCCCATTCAGGGCTGGACCAAAGCATCCTCATCCCATTGCTGGACCAGAGCATCCCCAGCCCACCCAGGACCATGGCATCCCTGTCCCATGCAGGCCTGAGTCTCCTCTTTCCCAGGTCAGCTGGTTCATCAGCTGCCCATGTTGTTAAATATCACTGCTGCTTGATTCAGGTGACTGGGATGCAGGCT
Source organism: Pseudopodoces humilis (assembly GCF_049639895.1). Classification (NCBI taxonomy): domain Eukaryota; kingdom Metazoa; phylum Chordata; class Aves; order Passeriformes; family Paridae; genus Pseudopodoces; species Pseudopodoces humilis. The sequence continues at coordinate 3,088,493 of NC_142224.1, read as the reverse complement.
GCATTTGCTGATTTGGCAGGTTAAGAGAAAATCCTTTCTTTTATTGAAAAAGAGTGGGAGCTGGGCAGAAGCAGGGGAGGTTTTGGGAGGGAAGTGCTTTCCTGCCAGGGATTTCTTGGCTGATCAGGGCTATGTGCTCCAGGAGTTTGATCCCTGCTGTGGGTTGTCTCATGTCCAGCAGCTGGAGAACAACTGATCTGGTGCTTTCAGGTCCTCGGAGATGTTTGCCCTCTCCATATGGATGTAGGGATGCAGAGCATCGAGCGAGGGCATCCCTGTGTCTCCCTCTTCTCGCCATGCGTGGTGGCATCCCCCACCCCCGAGGCTGCCGCCGCCTTCCTGGGGCGGGGAGCCCGGATTTGTCTTTCTAATGCCTCAGTCAATGGCATCGATTGGGCTGGAGCAAAGGATTGATCGTAATTTGGTCGGAGGGCCCCGGCGCCGGGTGCGAGAGGAGTAATTAGAGCAGCAGAGGCGGCGCGGGCCGGGAGGTCGGGCCGGCCGCCGGAGCCCATCGCCTGCGGAGGGACAGACGGAGGGACAGGCAGCAGGGAGGGCGAGGGGCTCCCGCTCTTCCAGCAGCCGGGATGCCCCTCCTGGCACCCAGACCCCCTCACCCCAGGCTGGCAGGAGCAGGGGGTTCTCACTACAAAGGCATGGATGCTGAAGCTGCGTGTTTTCCAGCTCTCCCTCTCACTGGAGCAGCCCCTCCAGCCCCAGAGAGCAATTTCTCCCAAAGTGGGCAGGGGTTGGGTGCTGGGAGTTGCCTGCAAGGGAGGGAGCCCACTGCACCACCCAAATAAAGAGTGACAGGGGATCCTGGCAGGAGCTGGCTCTTGCTACAGTTGGGCAAAAATGGGAAAAATTTCCCTGCAGCCCAAGGGAACGGCACCAGAGCCCCGAGCCGGGCTGCAATGCAAATCTCCCCTTGGCCTTCCAGCCTGCAACTCGCTGGCAAATCCCACGCACACGGCTGGAGCCTGCTGCTTTCCCCAGCCCTGCCTTCGCAGGGGGCTGCGGTGAAATAGGCTTTCTCCTCTTCCCCAGCAAGAATTATGGACCATCTGGATTTCAAAGGCAGCTGCTTTAATTGGAAACTGTTCCTTGCAGTGGGAAAGGAGGGGGCTCGTGCCTGACAGACACCCCCAGCTTTGTCCTCCCGTGCTGTCCGTGGCGATGCTGGGGAGCCACATCCCAACCGATGTCTGCACACAGCTGGGCTTGGGAGCATCCCGGGGGTGGTTCCCAGAGTTGGGTGGGTGGAAGGGAAGGGAGAGGAGGATGTAAACTTGGGGAAAAGGTCAGGCGTGCTATAAATAAGTGGCATCCGGGGAAAGAAATGTCAGTGTGCAGCAGCAGTGACACGCCAGTGCCCGAGATGGGGAGGGAAATGCTGTCTGGGAGATCAAATCCATGGAAATCAGGGATGATGGAGGGGGACTCTCCCTGAATCTGGTGGGTCACAGCATGGCTGTGGTGCTGCCCAGGTTGTTATTGGGAGTGCTGATGCAGCCAGGTGGGATTGGGGTACACATCAGTCACAATTCTCCCAGGCTCTCAGCACTTGGAAAGTTGTTCTGCTGCTGACAGGGAAAACAGGCTGGAGCTGAGGCTTTTGAGCTGCACTGCTCCCAGGAACGTCTTCAGTGAAGGCAGATAGATGGAGGAGAGCTTTCCATGGTCCTTCTGCCCAGGCTGGGAGCTTGTGTGTCAGGAAGATGTTGCAGGAGTGGGCGAGGACCCTGGAGGGGGGCAGTTTTTTGGGATGGGGGAGCATCAGCAAAGCAAGGTGCTGTGCTACCCATGCCCACATCCTCTTCAGGGCATTCCCTGGAGCTCTGCCGGCCTTCCAGGGGAGCGAGGCGTGTTCCTGGGGACTGACTGCACATTTGTCCCCAAAGAGGTCTGACTCGCTGCCGAGTCATCTTCCCGCAGCCCTGTGAATGCAGGGCTGATTGCTGCCTGGCAGGGAGGGAGCCTGGGGAGGGGGAAGCTGACTGGGAGCCAAGCCCAGCTGCGGGAAGCGATGCCGACAGCCGCTGCTCCCGGGCCGGGCTGGCTCGCCGGGCTGGTTTCAGCGGCAGCTGAGCACTGGCCAACTCGTCTCGCTGGTTTGTGCCCGTCCCGATGAAGGGATGCTTTGGGGAGTTGTGTGTCCTGGTGGTGCAGGACCCCCACATCTCCGAGAGAGCCCTGGAGGGCTGTCACCTCTCCCGTGTGAGTGCCGTGGCAGTGAGGGGTGACCCGGGGGCCGCTGGACCCTCAGGCTGGTGCCACTGTGTGACTTCTGGATGGGGATTTCCTCCTCATGGCTGGCTGCGGTGCCACCTGCTCATTGCACCTTCATCCCCAAGTCTCTCCTGATCCAGGGAGAGTTTGGGGACATTGTGGTGATGCCCTGAGCTTGGGAGCCTCCAAAGCCAACTGTCCTGAGCACTCTGTCTCCTTCAGCCCTTCACTGTGGCATCTGGGCTGTGCCTGGAGGACACACAAGGAAGGGCAGAGCCTCTTTGCACTGTGCCTGGCCCGTGCAGGAGCAGACAGCTTGGAGGGCTGTGGCCTCGGGCAATCCTGTTACAGGTTGTCAGGCTGTTGTTTGTGGGAGTTGAGGATTTGCCCACCTGCTGAGGGGCAGGGAGCGGCAGGAGGAGGACTGGGGCTGGAGGGACATGGGGGGTTCCCTGCGAGGTTGGACTCTGCTTCCCCCATCCATGATGTAGCCCGGTTTTGGGGTATGACTATGGGAAAAGTGATCCAGCAAGGGATGGTATCTGGCTGTTGGATCGTCAGGGACCACCCTGAGCCCCCCCAACCAAGAAGATAATTTTGAGGAAGGAGAAAAACAGTAGCTGGTTCAGCCTGGGCAGGGAGGTGCGAGGCTGCAGACCCAAGAGCCATCATCTTCTCCCCTTGAACAAAGGCGGCTCTGAGGCTCCCCTGCCTCTTGGCACTGCACAAGAGCTCCCTTCTCTCCGGCAGCAAAAGCCTTTTCCAAGCCCGGCCCCCCCTCCCCGGGAGGGCTGCAATGCTCTTCCCTGCCCTCGGCCAGCCCAGCCTGGCACCTGCCCCCCTGTTCCCTTCCTGGGGTGCTGTGGGGTCCGGCCGTGGCGGGGACCCCGACAGGCTTGTCCCCTCCTGCAGCAGGCGTTTGGGGGGGGCGATGCTTGGATTGCAGAGGGTCCCGCACCCCGGCGCTCCCTGCCTGGCACCAACAAAGCTCGTGGGGGAGCAGGGCTCGGGGTGACCACCAGCCCCCCACAGTCAGGGTGGGACTGGGCTGGGCTCTGGCCGCGGATATCGCGGAGCCCGGCACGGCAGCAGCGAACGGGGAAAGGAGAAGAGCTCCTGCGCCGGTAATTACGGACGAGGTGGATGCCACATGATCCGGGGACGTCAGCAGAGTGTGTCACAGCTGATGACACGCTGCATGTGCAGGGGTTGGAGAGGATGCCGGGGCGAGAGGTTGGAGCACCGGGACACGGCGTGTGCCCCACAGTGCTGAGCCAGCCCGGTGACCTTCACTGAGTCACCGCTCCTCCCCAGCCTGCCGGGGCACCTCTGAGGTGCCTCAGCCTTGTCCCGCTCCCTCCGGGGGCTCAGCTGTCCGGCATGGCCGGATCCCCGTGCCTCAGTTTCCCCCGTGCAGGGAGCTGAGCAGCTGCCGCGGCTCCGCGCCTCCCCCAGCAAGGAGAGCGGCACGCTCCTGGCTTTTCGGGGATGTTCTCGGGGATGCCAAGGCAGAGTGTGGTTACTCATGGCGATGACAGTGCTGATGACAAGTCCCGCAGCCCCCAGGAGCACGTGCTGTGCCTGTGCTCCCGCGCAGGGAGGTGTGTTCCCGGTGCCAGAGAGCCCCAGTGAGTAATGGGGTGGGCGGCAGTGCTGGGGTGCCGGGGGGGGTGGTGCTGCCGGGCAGGAGGGGGCTGCAGGGTACACTCTGTCATCCTTTTAGGATGGAGGGACGACCCCCACCGGCCCCAAGAGGGGTGTGTCCCCCCCATGGGGCAGTAGGATGAGAGGCTACAACACCACCGTGCTTGCAGGAAGGGTGAGATGGGTCCCCGGGGAGGCCACAGTGTCCTGCTGCTCCTTGCTTGGGGGAGCAAACACCGGGTCACGGTGGCTGCCGTGGGTCTGGGGGCTCCCACCGACCCCCGGGCTGCATCTGCCCCAGCCAGGATCCCACGGAGCAGCACAAGGCTTCCCCCGGCTGGTGTTGGGACAGGGATGCTCCACGCCGTGGGAAGACATATTTTGGCTGGAGAAGCAGGTGATGAGATAAGAATGGGGTATCGCGTTACCACAGTCGGATCTTTCTTTGAGGTTAACAAGACAAGACAGACAATCGCTGCTGCTTGATCCAGGGAGTGCTGTGTGAGTGAGTCTATTAGTGGGCTGATGAGTAATTAGCTCTGTTGGAGACCTGCTAACGGGAGGAGAAAGTTGTTACCGTGACTCAACTGACCCCTCTTCACACAAGTTTAGTGTGTCTTTTCTGAAATACCACAGGTGGATCATTCCACGACTTGGATGTGCAGCCAGGAAGGCATGGCAGGATATTCCTTGTTTGCCATCTGGAGTCACGCGTCGGTGATGAGCCACCGGCGAGGGGAGAGGGGACGAGGAGGGAACGAGCCTAACCCCAGCTGGGTGTGAGTCGAGCCCATCTGCCTGCTCGTCCTTTGAGGGGGCTTGTTTTGGTCTTTCCAAAGAGCAGGCTGGCTGTGCAGGCAGCGACACTGCAGGCTGGCTCAGCACTTCCAGGCTCAGCTCCCGAGTTTTCAGAGCTCCTCCGGGCCCCTGCCCTGCTGCTCTTCCTCGCTGAGGTGGCAGGGATGGGGTGGGCTCTCCTGGTCCCCGCACAGAGAGGGGAGGAGGTGACAGCTGGGCCATGTGGGATGTTGTGAGACACCAAGTCCCACTTTCGGAATGTGGGCCGTTCCCTCCGAAGTACAGGAGGCAGCTCTCCCGGGAGATCAGGTGTTGTGAGACTCGTGACTCCACCATGCAAATCCTGGAGGCTGTGAATAATCATGTACTTGTGCAGGGAGACTCAGCCCCGCGTGGGTTGGAGCATCCCTCGGCCAGGTGGGAAGCAGCTGGGTCCAGATTCCTGCTTTCCTGGACTGGTCACCAGCAGTGAGGAGTTAGAGGGAGAGAATCACTAATCCATACCTTGGCAAGTCCCATTTTCAGGTCAGCCCCTCTCCAGTGTTGAGTGTTTTTGCTGCCCAATACGAAGTCTGATCCAGAACATTGCTGCTCCAAGTTCTGGAATTCTCTGGGTTTCCAGCCTGAGTGGTAGCTCTTTCCCACTTTTCTTGTGCCGTTTCCCAACCCAAAATCTCTGTCCCTGATCCTGAGAGCCAAGCCCCAGGGAGATGGCAGCAGGGCTCAGCCAGGGCTGTGTCTCTCCCTGATGAATGTATTTGATGGGGAGAGCTGCATCCCCCAGGTCTCTGGTGCTAGTCTGAGAACTCCTGCCTCATCTGTCAGAGCTGTTTTCTTTAAGAAAGCAACGACATTTTTATCCCTCTTGTTAGGCAGAGCAGTGAATTTATCAGTGGGCAGCTGTCAGGTGACTCAGCTGGGCAGGGTGGGCTCTGCTGGCCGTGGCTGTGTGGAGGGCAAGGGCATCCCTGGGTCCGTAGCACAACACACAGGTACTGCTCAGGTCAGCAAAACACTGCTGCAGGAGCAGCTCCAGCTGGGAATGTGGGGCAGGAAGGTGCCAGCTCCAGGGTGATCTGCATCCCATGGGAACTGCAGTGCTGCACCCTGCAGAGATGGGGACAAGACACTTGTGTGGGTCTGGGGGCTGTGCTGCTGGTTTGCTTCCAGCTCATGCCCTTGGCACGGAGGGCTGCCCGCCTGCCTCCCACGTGCTGGGCAGGAGGTGGCCATGGCCAGGGGCTGGGGGGCTCCTCGCCGTGCCACTGATTCCTTCACCCGCTCCCGGCTCTGCCACCGCAGACTGACGTGCAAGTACAAGGAGTGCCCTGCTCATGTAAATAAACCCGGCTATAAATAGAGAGGGAGAGAAGTGTGAAAACAGTGGGGAATGGATTTCATGAAACCAGCAAATTAGTCTGGAGAAACAAGGGTGTGAACTGACAGCCATGCTCCAAACCAAGCCCATATTTCCAGTTTCTTGAGGGATGTTGGTGGGGACTCTGTGCTGGGCTCTTCTTGGGGATGCACACACTGGGGTCAGGGCTGGGTCCCCCCATCCACCACAGGCTCCTGATGCCTCCTGGGTTGGGCTGTGTTACCATAGGTGCCATCAATGCCCTTAATTATTTTTTTTTTCCCTTTGAAATTGTGGTAAAACCCAGGTAAAGACATGGAGATGATCTGACTGGTGACAGGGACTCCAGCCAGACCAGAACGCATTGTCTCTGTCTGGCTGAGTGAGGGCAGCTGGAGCTCTGCCAGCCTTGGGCTGGCTGCTTTGCAGGCAGTGAGTGATGGCTGGGATTTTTTGGGTGCTTTGAAGGTGGCGGGACCGGCATGAGGAGGGTGCTGGCCAAGGGATTTTGCCCTCCTGGGCCACTCCAAACCAGACTTTCAGGAAATAGGAGAGCAGCTCAGAGAGCAGAACTGCCCCAGCAGAAGGGTCAGCCTCGGCTGTGCCAACCCCCTGTGCAGATCTGCAAGCTTTCACTTCAGGCCTCAGCACTAGGAGCTGAGTCAGGCTTTTATGAGGTCTTGGAATTTGCTAAGGAAGCAAAGTGCCCGGGAGCTCGCGTGAGCTGGGGCAGGGCTGGGGGATGCTCTTGCCTCCTGCCCAGGGCCGTGCCAACATCTGATCCTCCGGGAACGTAATTCCAGGCAGAAGCTGTGGGATGTTTCTCCAACTCCCACATCCTCTGCAAGAATTGGGGTTTTTTTTTGCTTCTTGCCTGAACGTGCATGGGAAGAGGTGGGAAGACCAGCAGCTGCTCAGACCTCTTCCCAGATACTCTCCCAATGGGCAAGGGGAAGACAGTGAGTGCTGGGGACAAAATGATGTGTCCCCCACTCTGTGCGAGCCTGTCCCCTCCCGGGCTGGCTGTCATCTAGGGGAAGTTCAGTGGCCCGTTTTCCATGGCTGGCACGTTCCTGCGGGAGCCAGCCCGGCTGTTTGCCCATCTGGCATTGCCAGGTCTTTGCAGGGAGGATGGGTGGGATGAGATGGGGGAGCACAGGAACGCTTCCTGTTTTCTGCCCACTTTCCATTGAAACGAACCCAAATTCTCTCTTGTCAAGGGGGCTGTTCCCAGCAGGGGACAAAACAGATAGGGTGACAAGGAGCTGTCACAGCAGGCAAATGGTGGGGAGCAGGAGCAGGGGAGTGGCACAGGTGGTGCAATGACAGGAGGAGGTGCTACAGCTGGTGCTAGAGGTGACAACGGCACTGAGCCGGTGCCAGGTGAATGTGACACCAAGCTGTGGTGGTGGCAATGAGGTGACTGAGCAGTGCAAGGTGCTGGCAGAGGTGACAGCAAGCTGGTGCAGGGGGCAGGTGACATGTCTGTCCCAGGCTGTGGGGCGATGACCCTGGACCTCTGCCAGGGCACAGATGGTGGCAGCTGTGTTACCCTGAGCTGATGTGCGCTACAAGGCTGTGGTGGCACCAAGCAGCTGGCAGGGAGGTGACCCTGAGGTGGTGCAGCGTGGCAGGGACAGATGGCAGAGCTGATGTGGAGCTGGTGCAGGGGGCAGGTGGCTCAGCCCACGGTGTGGAGGTGACCCTGCCTAGTGACAAGCTGTCATTGGCGTGTCAGAGGAGTGGTGTATGGCAGAAGGGGCAGGTGGCATCTGGGGCCGAGGAGGTGACACTGCATCAGGGGAGGGGGCACATCCAGAGACAGGGAGGTGATGCTGAACTGGTGTAGGGGGCACATCCAGAGACAGGGAGGTGACACTAAGGCTATGCAGGGGCACAGCTGGGGACAGGAAAGTAATGCTGAGCTGGCACAGAGAATGCATCTGGGGACAGGGAGCGACACTGAGCTGCAGAGTGATGCTGAGCTGGTGTAGGGGGCACATCTGGAGACAGAAAGGTGATGCTGCACTGAGGCAGGGACACATCTGCAGACAAAGAGGGAACGGTGAGTACATGCAGTGACATTTGGGGATAGGGAGGTGATAATGAGTTGGTGCAGGGGCACATCTGTGGACGGGGAGGTGGCACTGAGCCAGTACAGGGGCACATCTGGACACGAGCAGGTGACACGGTACCGGCGCAGGGGCCAATCTGGGGACGCGCAGGTGACACCGATCTGGTGTGGTGACACATCTGGGAACGGGGAGGCGGCACCGGGGCGGTGCGGCGGCACATCTGGACGCGGGGAGGTGGCGGGGAGGCTGCGCGGGGTCCCAGGGCGGCGCGGGTCCCGGCGGGTGTCCGTGCGGGGAGGTGACCGTCCGGCGGAGGTGACCGCGCCGCTCCCGGCAGTGCGCATGATACTGCGGCGCAGGGGCCCCGTGCGCGCCAACCCACCTTGAACCGGCCCGGGCCGCGGCGGCGGCCAATCACCGCCCACTCCGCCGGGGCGCGGCCAATGGGCGGCGGGCGGGGGCGGTGCCGAGCCGCTAAAGGGCGCAGGCTAGGCTGCACCGCGCGGCGGAGCGCAGGTGCGGCGCGGCGCGGGGATGGGCGCGGGCATGGGCTCAGCGGCGGGCGGCCGGCCCTGAGCCGCCCCTCCGGCCCCGCCAGCCCCGCCGAGCCCTGCCCGGCCACGGCCAGCCCGGCCCGGCCCCGCCCCGCCCCGGCCGGGCCGCCCGGCGGGCGGAAGATGCTGCGCACCGGGGGCCGGTAGTACTATGATTTGGTATGTGGCCGCTTTGGTAGCAAGTGTGCTCGGCGCCCGCGGGCTGCCCGTCCAAGGTGAGTGCGGCCGCGGGGTGTTCTCCGCCGGGATGAGCCCGGGAGGGGCGCGCCGGGGTCTGCGGGGCGGCGGCGGGGCCGCCTCTGCGTGTGCCCCCCCCGCCGCTCCCGGTGTACCGGATGCGGCGGGGGGGATGCGCATGGACCGAGAGGGATGCGCGCACCGGGGTGGGGGGGGGGGGGCGGGCGTCACGTCCCGGGGAGAGGGTACCGGGAAGAGGCTGGGGAGGAGGGTAGGAGGGGGAGCTGCGGCTGCGAAGGGGGTTTGCGGGGTTTGCGTCTTCCCCGCTGCCGGTGCGGGGACCGAGCGCTTCCCGCTGCGGCGGGGCGCTGGCGATTCCTTCATCCCCCGCTGCCGGGGGGAGCCGGGAGCGCCCGGCGCATCCTCCCTCCCTCCGCAGGCGCTCGGCGGGGCTGGCCGTGACCTCCCTGAGGGCAGCGGCTGCAGCTGGGGAAGTTCGGGAAGCCGCGCTCCCGGTGCGGCGGAGCCTCTGCCCAGGGGCTGGAAATTCCCTCTGGGAGAAGGGAAGCGGGTGCGGGTCCTGGCGGGGGGCGGGCACGGCTGGCTGAGTGTCCCCCTTGATCAGGGATGGGCAAGCTTTTCTCCGCATTCGAATTTCTTCTCTGATCCTGGGGAAGCGCCTGCGGCAGCTCCGGGGGGTGCGGACAGCGTTTGCCCTTCCCTGCAAGGATAGCCCGGCCGGGCAAGGAGAAATGCAGGAGGGATTTGTTGCCTTCCCCTGCAGCGCCCCGGCTGCGGGTTTGGGGGTGACTTTGCTCCCCCCCCCACCGCTCAGGAGAGGCTGCCCTCCTTCTCCCCCCACTGCAGGCTGGCTGCTGTGCTGTGGTAAACTGAGGCACAGGGTTGTCCAAGGTCAGGACGGAGACGGCAGCAAGGAATAACCCTGATTTTCCTGCTCTGGCTTCTTTCCCTTCAGCTGCCAGCCCCTTCCCAGCCCTCCGAGCCATCCTTGCAGGTAGAGGGGAGCTGCCTGTCGCTGGTGCAGCACGTCCCCCATTTCTGCCGCTGGTTTCTCACTGGGCACATGATTATCCCTGTGTCCCGGTGGTTCTTTCCCGGGATGAGACCCTGGAGCCGTGCCCTGGCTGTCACCCACCCTGCCCATGGGGATGCGGCGGCTGCCGGCAGCAAGCGATGCCTGGCTGGCAGCCACCACCACTCCCCAGAGGAGACGCTGCCTCGGGGGGCACGGGTGGGCTGGGAGGGGGCAGGTGCCGGGGTGCTGCAGCCCCCCCAGTTCACAGCGCTCCTCGAGCCTCCTGGGTCACATCTGTGCCATGCCACAGTCCCTTGTCCTCCTCGCCTGGCAAGGCGGCTCCTGGAGGCAGGGGTGGGGGTGTGTCAGGACGGGGCTGTCCTTTCGCGGGGGTCAGGATGGGGCTGCCCCGTTTTGGGGGTACGTAGCCCCTCTTACTGAGCCGTGGCCGGCTGCTGCCTGCCTGAGCTGCGTGCTGCAGTGTGGTGAGGCAGTGTTTGCAGCAGCGGCTTGTACAGGGATGCTCTGCCGGGGAGAGGAGCCGAACAGCTCGTTCGGCACCTGGGAACTTGGAAATACCCTGGAGCCTCTCGGAGGGAGCTCCGGAGCTGGTGCTGGATTGGGTGGGTGCCGGGAAGCCCCGGCACGGGGGGTGCTGTGCGTGTGGAGCAGCGTGTACGTGATGAATGAGCGTGCCGTGAGTAATGCGTGGGTGGGTGCCGGGGGAGGGGGTGCTGCGGGCCGGCGTGGCCCCCGCAGGGGCAGGGAGCCCACGGGACTCGCCCCAGCTGCTGCAACCCTTTGGTCCTAGCACTGTCCTGTCCTCATGGGGAGCTGGCAGCCTGCATTGCTTGGGGACGAGGCTTTGGAAGAGAGCTGGGGCTCACCGTGTGCCGGTGCCCTCCCTGGGGGTTTTCCTCTTGCCGTGGCCTTCCTCCCACACCACTTCCTCCTTGTTGAGCTGAGAAGTAGCGGTGCTGGCCCTGGACAGCCTTCTTGCCTGGCTCTCCAAGGGCTTTCCAGGCGTTAATCGGCTCAGAGAGGGAAGGAGGGTGCGTTATCCCCTCTTATGGCATGGGGGAGGAGAGCCAGGACGTGACCGTGCCAGGAGTGGGTGTCAGAGGAGGGATCCGGCCTCCTGGCATTCCCAGCAGTGCCGTCACACCGAGGGGCTTTTCCTCCCTCTCCCACGAGTGTGACGCTGTGGCACCGTGCAGGGAGTGGGGATGCTCGTGGATCTGTCAGGAGGGTTTGCAGAGGGACGATTGGGCTCCGCCAGCCCTGGGCGCGGGCTCCGTTGGAGAGGTTCCCTGGACGCCGCGGTGGGCGATGCTCCTGGCGCTGACCTTGGCCGGTTGGAGTGGCTCGGTGTGGCAGTGCCAGCGCTGCATCCCCTGCTCGCTCCTGGCGCAGAGCTCTGGGGTTTTGCCTCTTTGGCCGTGGAGGAGTCTGGACTGGGAGCCGCTGGATTTGGCACGTGCAGCTTTGGCCCCGCTCTCTTCTGGCAAGGGGATGGTTTGGCACCGGGAACAGCCACGGGCATTGGCCGGGCTCCCATTTCCATCATTCCCTGGAGGTTTTCTGCTCCTCTGGACCTGTTGGATGGGAGCGCGCGGGGCAGGGAGAGACGTGAGCGTCTCGCTCGATGACTTGGCATGCCGGAGGGTCTTTGAGGCGATGTTTTACCGGCTCAGTTGCCTTTTGACTTGGAAGATGCAGCTTTGCTGGTGATGGGCGAGCCCTGCAAGTTCCTCTCCAGAGCTGTGGCAGGGTGGCACAGCTCCCTTTCACCTCTGGTCCTCTGTCTTGGAGGTCGTGCCTTCATGCTGGACGAGAAGCCCTGCAGATGGGCAAGCAGCGTGTCCAACCCCATGCCGTGCCGATGGAGGAGTCCTTCCCTCTCCCTTTCCCTGCGGTAGGAATCTCCCGAGCCGGGAGCCCTGAGCGACCAGCTGGCCTTTGGAAAAACAACTCCCTTCCTCCTGCTCCTCCATGGAGAGGCTGGCGTTGGTGGGAGGGCTGCCTGAGCCAGGAACAGCGTGATTCAGGAGCTGCTGGCGGGCAGCTCGGAGCGCTGCCTGCATCCCGGTTTCCTGTTGGAGGACTGTGAAGGCACCGGGATGGTACCCACTGCTCCGTGGGGAGGGTGATGCCAGCCTGCATGGGGGTCCTGCTGTGATGTGGGGCTGGGCTGGGGGCACAGCACCCTGGCAGTGCTCTCCAGCTGCAGGAGGTCTCCTCTGGGATGGGTTTGGTGCTCCAGCTCCCAGCACAGCTGTGTGTTCAGCCCCGTGGTGTGCAGAGGGAGCTCACAGGGAGCGCACAGGTAGCTGCTGGTCGTTGCTGGGAGATGATGCCTCCCACGAGGCAGCTGCCAACACCGGGCGGATGGCGATTAGAGGGAGGGGGCACAAGGGACCCCCAGGTAGGTGTAAGGTGACCGTAAGGGAGGAATTTTCTTTCCTGCTTCATCTCCGTGCCTCTCAGAACATCACCCTGTGCTCTCACGTGCTTGCTGAGCTGCTGCCTGGCCAGGCATGTTCCCGCCTGTGCCATTCCAGGGAGCAAGGACTCGCTGTGGTGCGGCATCCCATGCATGCATTCCCCTTGGGATGCCCGGGCAGCTGCCTGGCTGCCTGGAGAGGGTGGTGGTGATCCCACAGGGTACCCCTCGTGCCCAGGAATGGGGTTCTGAGTCCCCATCTCACTGTGAATGGGGCAACAAGCCACCCCTCAGAGCTGCTAATCCTTCTCCTCCCTGGCCCCGTGTGACCTTGAGGCATGTCACTTGACCTGCGCGTTGCCCTCCATCCATCTGGAAAATCGGGTTTAAAAAGCAGGAATTGCACTGAAAGCCCAGATGCTGCTTTCCAGCTGGGGGAGGGGGTGAGGGCTGTGCTCCCAGCCCCAGGGCTTCCCCCCACCAGGAGACAGGCAGATTCTTTTGGGGGGCTCTGGATACCCTAAGATAGGCAAAGGGACTGGGTTTGTAATGGGGGGTGCAACCCCCAATGAGATATTTAGGGGTCTACAGAGGTGGGGGACGGGCAATCTCCTGGCACCTCACACCCTGCCCTAGCAGCCGGGGTCCTTGCAGCACATTGTCCCTGTCCCCCACCCTGGGCTGCAGTCGCTCCCCTCTTCATTTCATGGTGATGGCTGCCTGCTCTCCTTCCCTGCTGGCCTCCATATGCCACGCTGGTGGCCTTGTCCTCAGAGATCCCTGCCATATCCCTCCTCCACCGATGGGAGCGGGATGTGTCAGAGCACATCTCATCTCGGCTCACCAGGGAGGGGAGGTCCGCAGGCTCCAGGCCTTGTGCCTGCTCCCTCAGCCATCCCCATGGGGGCACAGGGTGGGGATGAGTGCCAGGGGTGTGGGGCAGCATTGGAAATGGATTCTGGTGCCTCTGTTAGCAGGCTGCAAGGCGATGGAGGATCAGGACAGGATGCCCTCTCTGCCCCAGGGCATGGGTGTCCACTATGCCAGGCAGGAAAGCTTTCCCAGGCGTTAATTCCTTTGGAAACCTCTCTACCGTGGCCATGTCCTTCTCAGAAAGCACCTGAAGGAAGGGTCCTGCTTCAGCAAGTGCAGCAGAGATGCTGGATGCCTTCAGCTTCAGCGGGTCCTGTGGCACCTTCTACCTCTGCCCTTGGGATCAGAGGAACTGGATGCCCAGATCCAGGTGACGGTCTCCCCATCCTTGGCATCGCCATCCTGGGGAGCCCCGCGGTGGCACCGTCTCAGTGGCGGCAGCCTTCCCTCCTCTCCCTTTGGGATGCTGTTCAACTCCACCTCCGCATCTTGTATTCTTGCCTCCTGGCACGCGGCGTGCTTTTATTTTTCCTGGATCTGCTTGGATGACGAAGCCTGTTGATTACTTGTTTTTCTTTACGAGGCATCCCCCATCTTCACGTGAGCTCCTGCACCGAGGCGGATTTGGGGTTCGCATCCCTGCTGCCGCTCCCTGATGTTGACCCTGTTTCCAAACCGCAGATTCAGCCTTGAAACCTCTCTGAACTTGGCTGGGAAAATAAAGTGGGTTTAAAAATACCTTGTCTATTTGTGCTCTGTTTCTTCTGGCGTCTGCGGGTTGTTTTCAAGCGTTTCCCTACAAATGTGGGGGTGAGAAAACACTTTGAATTGAGAGCCGCAGTCTCCATTGCTCGCTTTCTTCATGGTCTGAACTTCGAAGAAAAACCTGGTCAGGGTTGGGACCACAGGGCTGATGGGTTGGGAAGTTGAGGAGACCCAAAAGAGGGGTTGTGAGACATCTTCCCATTGCCTTCCCGGTGCTCTGGAAGTGGGGACAGGAGGGCACGGGGCTGGTAGCAGGGTGGGTGGCAGCTGGGGAGAGCCGGGGGCCGGTTCTCTGCCGTGGCTGCCAGTCGGCCGTGCGCTGGGGAGGCGATGCTCAGCCGTGCGTGCAATTCCCCACCGGCCTTGCGATCAGACACCGGCGCTGTGAGCTGCCGGGGATGACCTATTTTCCTGAGCCCGGGCAGCCCTGGCCAGGCGTGGGTCCGGCGGAGCGCCTGGCTCGTCCCCTCCCCAGGGACGTCACCCAGTGCCCTGCCGGGGAGCCACTCAGGGCATCCTGGCGTAGGGTGACTCCCTGGCGCCCGTCCCCAGGGTGTCAGGGTGGCCTCTTGGGCAGCGAGCTTGCTCCAGCTGGGCAAACATCAGCATTCCAGGCTCCAGTTGGTGGAGAGGTGCTGGAAACCGAGATTCCCTCTTGGTAGCCCGGGAGCTGGAGCGCTGGGGTAGGTGGGGGGCTTGGGAAAGGGGTTTGGGTGTTGGAGCTTCCGTTTCCTCTTGCTGGTGGGTACAGGGTGTCACTTTGAAGGGGACGAGGTGCTGGGGACCTGCTCGCTCGGGCGAGGCGGCCGGGGAAGCGCGTCCTTGGATGCTCTTGAGCAGCACGTGATGGCTCTGTCCCCGCAGCAGGGCCATGGGCAGGGAGGGGGCTCCCAGCGCAGCCCTCCTCACCCTCCCGGATGGGCACAGCGGGGTCAGGACGGCTTCTCCCAGCTCGCTGCCGGGGTGGCAGGGGAGGGCTGACACGGTCCCTGCTGACAGGGTGCGAACGGGAGCTCATCGGCGATGCAGCGCTAACGAGGGATGGAAAGGTGCAAGAGCGTTGTCGAGGCGGTGCAAAGCGTGTGCGGGGGTGTGCGTGCACACCGCACGTGTGTGCTCAGCGATTCCCCCGCCCCGCTGGGCTCCGGGCGGATCCGTGGCCGTGCAGGACCCCCCTCCCCATCTCTGCGGGACCCCCAGAGCGGGCCCGGCTGCCTGCAGTGGGTGTGCAATGCAGCATCTGCTCCTTGCAGATGGCTCACAGCTCTGCACCCCGGCTTCACGCACCCCGCTGCCACCAGCCAGCCCTCCCAGTTAAAGAGCCACCCGTGCCCGTGTGCCGGGGGCGTGGGGGCTCAGGACGCTCGGGTGACCATCGGGCTGTGACCCTGGGCAGGGACACACCTTGTGCGTGCCGTGTGCGAGCTCTGCCCGCTGCCCTTCCCGCGGGGACACTCGGCTGGCGGGCCCGTGGGGTGGCACATCACGGGCCTCTCGCCGGTACGCGCTTGTGCCAGAGCCAAAAATAGCCGGTGATGCTCGGTGATGCTCGGCTCCCGCGGCGGGGAAGCGGTGATGTCACTCGCCGCCAATCACCGGCGGCCCCGAGGAGCAGCGCGGAGGAGTGGGAACGTGCTTCCCCGAGCATCCCTCCCCGAGCATCCCCCCCGGAACAGCCAGCGGCCGCGTGTGCTGGGAAAACGGGGGGCCCTTCCTCGATGGGAAGGGCGATGTGGGTCTAAACCTAGTTTTGGGGACCCCCTGTTTGGCTTTCCCCCAGCTCTGGGTTTCCCCCTCTCTCTCCCTCTCTGAGCGCCGTGCTGAGGATGCAGCTTTGCTGCTGCTGGCGGAGCAGGATGACGCCAGGCTGCAGCGAGCAGGGCGGCACAGCCGGGGTGGAGCAGCCTCGGAGCTGAGACCAAAGTCCCCTGTAATTACCCAGCTGGGAGGAGCAGGGTGACAGACCCGACGCGCAGGTCGCAGACGGGTTTCAGGCTTGGGGCTCTCAGGGATGCCCGAGGACATGTGGGCTTGGCTGGAGCATGGTGGCTGCGGGGCCCAGCCCGTCCTGGCAGCGGCGGCAGAGCTGGGTCCGTGAGCTGGCGCAGCAGAGCTGTGGTCAGGGGTCCCTGCATGCTCGGTCCTGCTCGCTGGAGGATGCAGGAGTACGAGCTAAAAGCAGCCATTTCCCTGTATCCAAAGGATACGAGGTAGCCCAGGTGCTGCTGCAATGTGGGGAGCAGTGCTAGGCATGCTCTGTGCCCCTCAACTGAGAGCAGATCCCCCATGGGGTCACTGGGCATCACCCTTGAAGAGGTTGGGAAGCTGTCCTGGAGCACTGGGGTGCTGATGGCCACTGTCCTGACTCCTTTGGTAGCTCATGGTGGCCTTGGAGCTGAGTGCAAGGGTTTGGGACCCCCTGTTGTTTCTGGGGCAAGGACGACCCACAGGCTGCTCTTGTTGGAGACAGGTGGCTGGGGATGGGCATTATGGGCATTAAAAGATGCTGTTGCTCTTCTGGCCATCCTGGTTCCATGCTGGGGACCAGCAGTGGGATCAGCCACGGATTCTTCCTTCGCCCCCTCGCAGGTGCCCTCGGCTCGAGGGAGGAGCCCGAGTTCGTGACCGCTCGCGCTGGCGAGAGCGTGATCCTGGGATGCGACGTGATCCACCCGCTCACGGGACAGCCCCCTCCCTATGTCGTGGAGTGGTTCAAGTTCGGTGTCCCCATCCCCATCTTCATCAAGTTTGGGTTTTACCCTCCCCATGTCGACCCAGAGTATGCCGGTGAGTCCTGGGGGGGGGGACGAGGGGAGGGTGCCGGGTCCCGTCCGCAGCACGGCCCGGGATGCGCAGCCCCGCTCCATCCGCTCCTCCGTCGGAAACCACGCAGGCTCTGCCTCTCGTTGCTCGCTTTCCACCCAGTTGGTTTTAATTAAGCAGCAGCGTTAGGAAGCCAGCTGGGCTGCGTGGGACGGGAGCAAGCGAGGCAGAGAAACCCAGGGTGATGCGTGGTGGCGGTGGCTGCTGCTGCTGCTGCTGCGCCCCAGAGCAGCTGTGAGCCCAGGGAGGGATGCTGGGGATGGAGCCAGGGCCACGTGCTGGGCAGAGGTGACAGGTTGGAGCTGCAGAACTCATGTGGCTGCTCGCCAATGTGCTGCCTGTGACACGTGGCTGGTGTCCCCTGGTGGGAGCTGGGAGCTGGAAAGCAGCCCTGAGAAGGTTGGTGTGGCAGGACAGACCCTCTGTGGTACTCCTTTCCTTGTGGAATGCTGTCCTGGGAATCTTCCCTGGGTCATATGGGACTCTCTGCCCAAAGTGCTCTAAGAAATGCTGCAGCAGGGAGGATGCACCAGCTGAGCCGTGCCAAACTCAGCTCAGCAATGGGTGATCCCACAGCCCGATGGCCACTGCACCAGGGCGGAGGTTTAGACTGTTTTGCTCCTGACCCAGTTTTTGGGGCTGTGCACAGGGTCAGCTCAGGGCTGCCCTGCTTTCCGGGAGTCTCCCAGGCGGGGAAAAGCTTTGGGGCACGCCTGTGTGCCGGCTGTGCCCCCGCCAGCCCCCGGCTGGGAGCAGAAGGCCGGTGTCGCTGCGGGCAGACATCACTCGAGGCACCTTGCCTGGCCCTGGCAGCTTGGCTCTGCTGTCCCCAGACGGGCGAGTGTGTCACCAGCCTGGCACCACCGGCCTGGCACCACCGCCTGCAACCACACCCCGCAGCTCAGCCAGCCCCAAACTGGGACAGTGCCCACACGCAGATGGGGTGTCCCTGTGGGGGTGTTCTGGGGATTGCTCCAGTTTGGGATGGGGTGTCCCTGTGGGGATGCTCTAGGGGCTGCTCCAGTTTGGGATGGGGTGTCCCCTGATGTTCTGGGGCCTGCTCTGGGGTCAGGATGAGGTGTCCCCTGTGGCCATGTTTTGGGGCTGCTCTGGTGTGGGGATGGGGTGTCCCCTGCAGTGATGCTCCAGGGGTTGTTCTGGTGTCAGGGACACGGTGCCAACGCTGTGCTCTCCCACAGGCCGGGCCAGCCTGCACGACAAAGCCTCCCTGCGCATTGAGCAGGTGCGCTCCGAGGACCAGGGCTGGTACGAGTGCAAAGTGCTCATGCTGGACCAGCAGTACGACACCTTCCACAACGGCAGCTGGGTCCACCTCACGGTCAATGGTGAGCGCGGCGGGGGCTGCGGCGTCTGTGTGGTGCCAAAATGGGATTTCTGGTGGATGCTGGATACCTGCTGGATGCTGGCCTCGATGGCATCTGTGCCTGGCAGACACGCGAGCCTGAAGCCATCCAGGCTGGCTGCTCCAGCCAGGGCGTGACTTCAAAAGGGACGAAGTTTTATTAGGGATTCTTCAGTTTAATTACACGGAGCTTGTTTAAAGGAGAGACATCAAGAACCGGGGCTGGGAATGAATCTTCTCTCAACAAACAGATCAGAAAATCAAATCTTTGTTTTCTTGAAATTCAGATTTACTCAAATTACTTTTTCATTTTATTAGGGCTGTATATTAAACTAATTAGCAAATTGTCATTCTCCGCATCAGGAGAGAGATCTTTATTTTTAGCCCAGCAGCAGGGCTGTGCCTCTCCTGCTGCAGTGGGGTGGCTGAAGAGATGTGGCCACTGGCAGCTCCTCGCTGGTCTTGCCTTGACCTTGTGCAATTAATTTAACCTTTGGGGGGATGCTGTGCTGTGGCACAGCGCAGAGCCACCTAATTGAGCCCAATTAGTGAGCGGGAGCTTTGCAAGAGGGGCCGTGCAGGCCACCAGCCCCATCCCTGCCTGCTGCCCTGCCTGCCGCTTCCTGCTTTCCCCCAGCCTGCTAATGAGCTCCGAGGGCTTGGGAAGGAGGGCAGGAGGAGGAGGAAGGAGGAGGATGGTGGTGGTGCCTGGCTCACCTCTGCCACGTGCATGGATCCTGCAAACCACCAGCTGGAGGGGCCCAGATACCCTGTCCCTCCCCTTGGCAAAATGGGCCAGTTTTGGGGCTTTTATGCAGCACGGGGCGTGCAGGGGCTTAATAACAATATAATAACCATAATCCTCCCAGCCCGAGGAATTGCTTTCAGGGTGAGGGCTGTGGCATTACAACGCTTAATTTTCTTAGGGGCAAAATAAAAATCATTTGGGGAGAAACAAAATATAATTCCTTTTCTTTTTTTTTTTTTTCCCCCCCCCCCAAGCAGATTAAATTGCCAACCTGTCTTCCTCTAAAGTGGGCTTTAACAACCGCGGGTAATTAGGGGCGGGCTGTAATCCTGCCAGCCTCTTTCATCAGGAAGGAGCCTTTCGATCTGCACTGCGGTGTTTTCCCATGTTTTGACAATAGCGAGTTAATGTTCAGCGGGCTGGGGGGAGGAGAGGGGGCAGAGCTGGGGTTCGATGTGGCCCCTCTTGGTCGGTGTCCCCAAGGACACCCCTGTCCCTGCAGCCCCGTTTGCCTTTGGGGTGGTCCCAGCCCCGCCTTGGGGATGTGCAGTGTCCCCTGTGTGCAGGCAGCGCTTTCCCCTCTGTCCCCGTGTGCCCCCAGAGCCAGAGTGGCCGCGGGTGACCCGAGGGGTCACGGTGCTCTCCTGTGCCCCCAGCTCCCCCCACGTTCACGGAGACCCCACCGCAGTACGTAGAGGCGAAGGAGGGCAGCAGCGTCACCCTGACCTGCATGGCGTTCGGGAACCCCAAGCCCATCGTCACCTGGCTCAGAGAGGGAGACCTTTTGGGTGCCAATGGCAAGTACCAGGTAGGTGGGGCAGGGCTGCCGTGGGGACTCCTGGCTGGGAGCTGGCTGGGACAGCACTGACAGGGCCACGGTGGTGGCAGCTCCGCCGTGCCTGGAGCCAGCTGTGCTTTCTCAGCACTTCTTCTTGGTGAGATGCCCATTTTCCCCCGCCCCATCCCTGCTGAGCAGCAGCCTGTAACGCTGCCAGCCCTTGGGTGCTGGCTGGAGACCACCCAAGTGCTTGGGACAGCCCTGCTCCTGCACCTGACCTGCTCCCTGCAGACTCAGCCCAGGGGCCAGGACCCTCGAGATGGGGTGGGGGCTGCAGCCTGGGGTAGTGTCCCCTTGGCAGAGATGGATGCAACAGGGCTGGAGCAAGGGAGGGTTGAGCAGGGAGGATTTCCCCTCCTCCCTCCCCTTCAGGACCATTTTTGCATCCCAGAGGCTCCCAAGCAGAGATTCCCCCCTGAGCTGTAATTGGTAAATCAGGCATTGGAATCAGCGCAGGCACTAATGAGAGTAATTAGGAATCATTTGTTACTAATTGAAATAGAAGGATGAGGCAGAATGAGGTGGGGGGGAAAGCCTGGCTGGGAGGCCTCCCTGTGCCTGGGGGTGCTGCTACCCCAAAGGTGACAGTCCCTTGTCCATCCCTCTGCTGTGTCCCCAGGGGGAATCCATCCACTCTTCCAGCTGAGAGGTGGCCCCACAGGGAGGACAGCGGCCAAGCTGGGGTGTCCTCCTCATCCCTGAGTGATGGAGCAGGTCCCTGGTGGGGCAGGGAATGCTCCAGCAAGGCTCCTTCTGAAGCTCCAGTGGTGGCAGGGTGCTTGGCAGGAGCGGTTTGGAGCCTGCTGCCTGCCAGTCACTTCTGGGAGATGAATGCGCTGGGATGGTTATTTATTTATTTCATGATTTCTTTTCCCTTCCCCTTGGCGTCGAGCAGGAACGCGTGTGTTGGTTTATTAATATCCCAAGCCTTGCAGAGCGGGGAAACCCGTCTCTCATCCGGCCCTGAAAGTGCCGGCAGCTCTCTGCCGTGGGAAGCAGGGAGGGTCTTCCCCGTCCCCCTGGGGGTCCCTGCCCACGCTCCAGGGTCTCCCCTTGTTCCCAGGTGAGCGACGGGAGCCTCACGGTGCTCTCGGTCAGCCGGGAGGACAGAGGTGCCTACACCTGCCGGGCCTACAGCATCCAGGGCGAGGCTGTGCACACCACGCGCCTGCTCGTCCAAGGTGAGACCTTCCAGCTCCTCAGCATCCCCTGGGAAGCAGGGATGGAGGGGCCACGGGGCTGTGGTGTCACCCTGGAGCGACCCCCGAGGCCTGTGTGCCTGGCACGGTGCTGGCTGCCCTGGGGCTCTGCATCCGGTTTGTAGGACAGAGGAATGCGCTTAATTGGGACAGTGGTGGCCGTGCTGATGAGCAGCCAGGCCCTGATGGCAGCTCAGTTTTGTTTGGGAAGCGGGGAAAAGATTGAGGCTGTCATGAAGCGCCTCGTCAGACAGTGGTGATGCATGACAGGCCTCCTGCTCCTTGCTCCCTCTCTTATTAAATAAATCTTTAATTAGGTCAACAGCTACCAGCAGAGAGAGGAGCACAGGGTGTCCTCTGCTCTGCTTTTGTGGCAGTGGTGAGCTGCTGGCTCTTGGCAGTCTGTTCCCCCTGGATTTTTCCTGTGGGTGATGCTAGCCTCAAGAAGTGCTGGGGATGAAGGGAGGTGTGTCCTTGTGTGCCCTGGGAGAAGCACCATGAGAGTGGATCCCCTCCTCAGAGCTGTAGAGATTAGGGAGAGGGCTGGGAATAACAGGGTCACTGTGGTTCTCAGTCAGCCCAGAGATTAGGGAAAGGGTTGGGAATAACAGGGTCACTGTGGTTCTCAGTCAGCCCAGAGATTAGGGAAAGGGTTGGGAATAACAGGGTCACTGTGGTTCTCAGTCAGCCCAGAGATTAGGGAAAGGGTTGGGAATAACAGGGTCACTGTGGTTCTCAGAGGATCGGGGCCAGCCCTGCCCCAGAGCCCTCCAGCAGCTCCCAGCCAAAACACTGTGATGCAGCTGAGCAGCCTTTGTGGGAACACCTGCAGTGCCGGGAGTGACACTTTCCTCTTCCCCCCTCCAGGACCTCCTTTTATCGTTTCCCCTCCGGAGAACATCACAGTCAACATCTCCCAGGATGCGCTGTTCACCTGCCAGGCCGAGGCGTATCCCGGGAACCTCACCTACCTGTGGTACTGGGAGGAGGAGAATGTCTACTTCAAGAAGTGAGTTTATAACTGGTGGGGCAGTGTGTTCTCCTTCTCCTGCTGCTCCTGGGTTGTGCTGGGAGCTGGGATTGTGTTGGGCTTCGCCCCTGGCTCTCCCTGTGATCCTCCTCTCCTCTTCTCTTGCAGCGACTTGAAGCTGAGGGTGCGGATCCTGATCGACGGGACGCTGATTATTTTCCGTGTCAAACCAGAGGATGCTGGAAAATACACCTGTATCCCCAGCAACAGCCTGGGCCGCTCACCATCAGCCTCTGCCTACCTGACAGTGCAGTGTGAGTGCAGGGATGGGGCTGGGAGTGATAACACCTGGCTCCCAGGCAGCCCCAGAGGCTCTCTTGTCCTGATATGACACTGGGAGAATCGGGCTGATGTGACAGCAGCCTTTGCATGAACATGGAATCATCCTCAGCAAAAAAAGCTTGAGAGCATCCCATGTGGGTGTGGGAGACAAGAAAGCAAATGGTCTGAGCAGCCTGAGTGACACTGCTCAGCTGGGACTGCTGTCCACCTTTGCTACAAGTGCTTTTTAATTAGGTGAGCATCATCCCATGCCTGCTCCCTCACTGTCCTCAGCCTGCTGGGAAGCACCAGCTCAGGGCTCTCAGTGCCAAGCTGTATTTTTGGGGCTCATTTTGGGGGTTTATTCCTGTTGGCGCGGCCGTTTGGCGAGCGCGGAGCTCGGCGTGTCACATTTTTCAGGCGGTAAGTGAGGTAAGTGATCTAAACAAGCGGAGGAGAAAGGGCTGGAGCAGGAGCGTTGCTTCCCACGCTCGTTCTCCCGGAATCCCCGGGCGGTAATGGGTAGTGTGCCACCGGCATCCTGTGGCATTCCACAGTAATGGCCTCAATTGCCGCCGCTCCAATTGCAATATTGCTCCGCTCAAAAAGACTGCTGCGTTTTTATTTCATAATGAAAGACAGGCCTGAGCAAAGTGGGTTCCCAGCGTGGGTTTTCCAAGGCTGTCTTTGAGCTGCTGACTTTAGACCTGGTGCTGGTTAGTGGGGAGCTTCTGAGAGAAGAGCTGGCAAGTCCCTGTGGATGTGAAGGGGCAGAGTGGGCAGGGGGACGGTGTCAGTGGTGCTGTGCCCAGGCACAGGCGTGATTTGGGGCTTGGATGTGCCCAGCTGGGTGGCTCTCGGGAAAGCCTGTGGCCTCAGGCCATTAAATCTGCCCTGCCGCTAATCCAAGGCCGCTTGTCAGGGCTGATAGCTGTTAAAAATAGCTCTAATGGCAGGGAGAGCAGCGCTCGGACAATCTGCCGCTCAGCCAAAGGGTGCTCGGCTTTTGGTGCCACAAACCCTTTTCCTCCTGAGCAAACCTCATCCACAGCGGGGCTGATGGCTCCGGAGGGAGCTTCCCATCCTCCGAAGCAGATGGGGACACCGCTCTGGGTCATTAGTGGGCTGGGCTGGCCCCTGGCCAGTGACCTAGTAGTGAAAGGCTCGATCCCATTACCCTCTCCCGCACTGCTGGAGCCCTTGATTACATTTCCTAAGAGGTGGAGTTGCGCAGAGGGGGGTAAAGCCTGCTCCATATGCGGCGCTGGGCAATCTGGGTTATGGTGCCACTGCCGGGGGCGCCGGATTTGGGGAGTGGTTGGGGTGATGTGCTGGGAGCAGAGCTCCCAAACTCTGCTGGTTTTGCCCCAAGAAAGCAATAAGGAAAGGACACCCCCATATCTTCCATCCCTTCCTATTAAGCACCTTAATGTTTAGCTCCCACTTTGCATCAGCAGTGCAGGGATGCTGCACCCCAAAACCTCCACATTTATCCCTTAATGCAGCGTAAGCCCCATCAGGATTTTCCCATAACCTCGTGCTGCCGGTGTCTAGACAAGATTGTGGAAATACTCACTCTTCTTATTAAAAATAACATTTTTTTAAAAAGCTTCTTATTAAAGAAAGTCTAGATTATCTTCAACCCACTCACACTTAATTAAAAAGCTCTTAGAAGTGCTGTTAATGACACATTCTAGACTGGAGGATTGCGAGACACCTCTCTGCGTGGGTGGTGCAGCGTGGAGGGGGGGGTTAGATATGTATTTTAAGGTTTTTGCATCTTGGAAAGGGTGAGGTGGTTGCTGTTCAACATGACCCAGCCTCAATGAGGCACGAGTACAAGCAGGAGGTAAAGGACTCATGGCAGCCTGGACATGGGTCCCTTTTCCCATCTGGGTGTGTTTTAAGGCTTGGCAGTTGAAATAGCTTTGATTGCTGGTATGTCAAACCAGGCTGTGCTGGGTGTTCATCACACCTGGCACGTGTCATGTTGTAATGGAGCAGCGCAGAGTTCAGTGGGATACAAGCTGGTGTGGAATTGGGAGCAGGCATATCTCACATTTCTTCTTAAATGCAGTCTTTAATGAGCCCCAGGTAGGAACACCCTGGACATGAGCAAAGCCTCCCAGAAATTCCAGGTATTCCGGTGGATTTGTGCGTAGCAAGCCTGGCTTAACAGCCCGTGGGAGCCAGGGTGGTGCTGGGTTTGGAATTCATTACAGAAGTGAGGTAGATCCGCTGAAGCTAGGCTGGGAGGAGAGATGGACCCTCTCCCCATGCTAACGTGGTGCTGCTCCCCCCCAGATCCTGCCCGTGTGGTGAACATGCCCCCCATCATCTACGTTCCCATCGGGATCCACGGGTACATCCGCTGCCCGGTCGAGGCAGAGCCCCCGGTCACGCTGGTCAAGTGGAACAAGGACGGGCGTCCCCTGCGAATCGAGAAGGTAACGAAGCCTCTGGGGAGGGGAGGTGGGGGCACAGCGGGGTTCAGACCCTCACGTCCTCAGCCAACACCAATGAGCACCACCAGGCACCCTGTGTGTCCCTTTGTGCTGGGAGAGAAGAATCTCATGGATGGGATGAGGCTGCTTTTCTTTATCAGCTGTGGGCAGAGTTAATTCCACTACTTGTACAGAGCCCACAGTGCCTGTGGCTATTCTGTGTCTCTCACACCTGATGCCTTCTTCCCCCTAAAGTCACCTCCTGATGGCCTTGGTTTATTTTTCCAATGGCAACAGGTGGTAAAAAGACCTTTTTAATAAATCTACATCTTCTCCTAATCGTGGGTTGATAGTCTGAGCAAGGATATTAGCCATTAAATATTTAGAGAAAACGCTTAATATTTTAAATTTTTTGCTTAAATATTAACAATTTGAAGTTTTAACTCCATTTAAAGCTGTTGCTGCTGTGGCCTCCTGGTCCTTGGTGCCCTCAGCCCTCCAGGTGGAGATGTCTTGCTAACTCCAGAACAAGTTTTATTTAGTTTTAGACTCTGATCTTAAATCTTTTGGGTTACATGAAGGAGCCCATCTGTGTTTGGACAGGCTGATGTTGCCCAAGATTCCTCTCTCTGCTGTTGAGACGCTTTGGATGTTGGGAGCGGGATTGGGCATCTCCCGGGGATATGACAGCCCCCCCAGGCATGGGTGGGGGGCTTGGCTCAAGGGGAGATGAGGAGCTGTGGTGGGTGCGGGATAAGTGAGCTCCCTGCTTCTCCCCGCTGCAGTATTCCGGCTGGAACCTGCTGGAGGACGGGTCGATCCGGATCGAGGAGGCCACTGAAGATGCTCTCGGCACTTACACCTGTGTGCCTTATAACGCCCTGGGTACGATGGGCCAGTCTCCCCCTGCCCGACTGGTACTGAAGGTAACTCTTCTGCCAAAATCCCATGGGTTTGCTGGGAGCAGTGTCCTCCTGTGCCAGGGGCAGCTCCCGGGGTTGTGTGGGGAGGAGGAGAGGCTCCAGGGTGGGGGTGTGTCTGTGCTTCCCACCAGCACCGGCGAACCCCCAGGGCGCCCTGTCTGGTGTAGCTGGAAATATCCTGCCGGAGCAGCAGCACGGGTTTTGACACTGGACTGGGGTAGTTTGAGGAAACATCTCCCTGGAATGTCCCCTTTGCCAATAAAACACTTAGCCTTGCTGGCCCGGGCTTGGGTTCAGGAGGATTTTAATAAATGGATGATTTGAGCTCCACGTGCTCCGGCTGCGTGCGGCGCCTGGGGCGCGCTGGGCTCCCAGCGCAGTTCCTGGTGCAGCTGGGGTGGGAGCTGCTGCCTCTTCCCTCCCTGAACACGGAGTCCTGTGCCTGGGAGGGAGCTGTGGTGATTCATGGTGTCTAGCCGAGGTTCAGATGACAACGCTTTGTGTACCAGACACACACATCCGCCGGGGCGGCTGCCGGGGCGAGGAAATCAGGTTGATGGCTGATGTGATGTGGGTGGGTTTCTTCCTGTTTCGAGGAGGTAAAAAAGCAAGATGCTGCTCAGCCTGGAAAAGTTGTGTGGAGTTGTCACAGCAGCCTTCCTGTGTCTGTGGGGACCTGCAAGGAAGATGGAGAGAGATTCTTTGTCAGGAAATGTAGAGATGGGATGAGGGGTTATGGGCTCAAACTGAAAGAGGCAAAATTTAGGTTAGATATGAGGAGAAAGCTCTTCTGTGTGAGAGAGGGGACACCCTGGTACAGGTTGCCCAGGGAAGCTGTGGCTGCCCCTCCCTGGAAGGGTCCAAGGCCAGATTGGAGCAATCTGTGATAGTGGCAGGGGGTGGAATGACATGAGCTTTAAGGTACTTTCCAACCCAAACCATTCTGTGATTCCATGATTTTATGCTCCAGTACAGTGGCTCTTTGGAGAGAATCTCCCTCTCCCAGGTGTGTAATTTGGTGTGCCATCGAGGCTCCTGGCACACATTCTCCACACAATTTTCCTTGCAACCAGAATGGGGATAGGGTTGGTTTGGAAAAGGCTTGGTTTTGATGATGGGAGTTTGGGCAGGCTGACACTCCTTGTTTTTCCCCTTGGCTGCAGGACCCCCCCTATTTCACGGTGCTACCAGGCTGGGAGTACAGACAGGAGGCAGGGAGGGAGCTGTTGATTCCTTGCGCTGCTGCAGGAGACCCCTTTCCCATCATCGCCTGGAGAAAGGTACCCGGCCTGCCAGACAAATCTGCAGTGCCTTTGGCTTTTGGTGAATATTGCAGACAGAGAAGCCACACTCTGTCCCGGTAAGAACAAACTGCAGGTACAGCTGCTTCGCTTTGGGCTGAGCCACTGCCGTCCTGTCCCGCAGGTGGGTGGGGGAAGCCCGGCTTGTGGCCACCGAGTAATCCCGGGAAACCGACACGGCAGCATCCGCAAAGCTGAAACACTGCCCCCGGCCCGGCCCCCTCCTCTGCCTCGCCAGCACTGCCCACAGGACACCCTCCTCCTTGCCTGGCTCCCAGCTGGTCGCTGGCAGGACGTGGCAGTGTGGCAATGCCGTTCTCGCAGCGCACACCTCCTGTGCAGGGAGGGGATGTGTCACCACAGCACATCCAAGGGTCTCTTGGCTCTGGACCAGTCAGCAGCTGCTTTACTGCCTCGTGACTTTAAAGACCCTGGGAAGAAGCTGTTTTTATGATGTTGGACTGGATAGGAAGATTTCAAGACGTTCCTTTTCATAGAGCAGGGTGTGGTGGCACAGCCTGGGAGCAGCGAGGGCTTTCCAGTTCTCCTGCAGCCTTCCCCTTGCTTCCCACCTTTACTGCTCCCATGGGAAAGCCACTGAACAGGAGACCTCCTGGGCTCTTTGTTGTGCTGTCAGGAACTTCCCTCTGAGCTTTCCATGCCCTTCTTAGGGCTCTTGAGAGTGAGCTGTATCCCCTCTGTCTGGGACCATCCCCAATCCTTGTGTCTTGAGCTGCTGGATCTCTGAGTCCCTTTTAGCAGCACGAGGAGGACCATGACTTTCACACATTTCAAGAGACCTGCCTAAAGCTTTTTGGCTGTTTAGTCTTTTTATCCATCTTATTTTTCTTTCCATGCCCTCACCAGTCTCAGTCAGGTTTCTTTCCAATCCCATTTGTACCTTCTGGTGCTTCTCCTCATTCTGTGGCTCTGGGCTTATCTCCTCCAACTCAGTCAGGGCTGGCTTGGACTGGGCTCAGTTTTCCAGTGGCAGAAGTCAACTCCCTCCCACCCCATCAGCCCACCAGTGCTGACCAGTCTCTTGAAGGACTCCTGGGCTTGCACTGGTAACCCCACGTGTCCGTGGGCTCCTCTGCTCCTCCTTCTTTGCGTCAACCTGTGGGTCCTGGTGTTGATCAGCAGAGTTCCCCACATGAAGAACACCTGAAGAGGACTCAGGACAACGTGGGATTTGCACAACTTTGGCTGATGGGCACAGATGAGTTGTTACAAGATCCATCTTTCCGCTCGACTTGAGAAATTCCAGGCACCTCCACGCACGCCATCCTCCCACATCCCCATGGGGTCCTTGCTGCCCAGACCTCTGCTGTGTCCTGCCTCTCATCTGCCGCTGTCTGAGGCTGAGGGGCAGTTTGGGCATCTCCTGGGGCAGCCTGTGCCTTTCCCATCCCGTGAGTGGTTTAGCTGGGATGGCCGGTGCCCCTTCCCGCAGCAGTTTCAGCTTTGGATGCCGGAGGCTGAGCCCTGGCGCGGGGCTCGCTGTCCGTGCGAGTGCCGTGGGGTTTCCCGCTCGTGTGTGAGTGCTGAGCAGCAGCCTCCTGACGCATGCCTCTCGCGTTGCCCCCCAGGTCCTCTCGGAAACGGGGGAACCGTCTGCCTTGCCACGACCGGAGAGACCGGATCCCCTGCCGGTGGCCGGCGGTGTCCCCTGGGCCGCGCAGGTAGCTTAGTGACCCCGCCGCCGCCTCGCCCTGCCCCACAACCCGCTGCTGAGGTGTGTTTTTTCTCTCTTTGCCCGGCTCCCCACCCCGCTCCTTGCCCAAGGTAGGGAAGCCCAGCAGGAGCAAGCACAACACGCTGCCCGGCGGGACCCTGCAGATCCGCTCCCTCGGCAAGGACGACCACGGCGAGTGGGAGTGCGTCGCCACCAACATCGTCGCGAGCATTACTGCCAGCACCCACCTGACTGTCGTAGGTACGGGCAGGGGGGGAAAGGGGCCTGGGGAGAGCCCCCCAGGCAAGGCAGGAGATGGGGATGCTCCCCACAAAGAGAAGTGTGGTGACAGGATGAGGGGGAGTGGCTTTAAACTGAGAGACAGAAGGTTTAGATGGGATATTGAGAGGAAATTCCTCCCTTTGAGGGTGGTGAGTCCCTGGCACAGAAGCTGGGGCTGCCCCGTCTCTGGAAGTGTTCAGGGTCATGTTGGACAGGGCTTGGAGCAACCTGGTCAAGTGGACGGTGTCCCTGCCCATGTCAGGAGGGTTTGAGTAGATCTCCCTTCAAGTTCCTTCCAACCCAAACCACTCTACGATTCCAAGACAAATTTGTCCTTTAAATGTTATTTCCTGGTGGAGTTGCCTTTCTCTGTGCTGTTGTTTTGGCCACCTGTCCTGCTGCCATTTCCAGCAGAAAAGGCCTTGGCCATTGGCTCGGTGCAAGAGGAATCCCCTCAGACCCTTGGGAGAAGCCCCCTTGCAGCCCTGGTGCTGCTCCCTCTGAGCTGTCCCCTCTCTCCGCAGGGACAAGCCCTCACGCCCCGACCAGCGTGCACGTCGTGGCCGCCATGACCTCAGCCAACGTCTCCTGGGAGCCCGGCTATGACGGTGGATACGAGCAGACTTTCTCAGTTTGGTACGGCCCTCTGTGAGTCATCCTGGCATGCTTTGCTCTCTGCTTCTTTTCCTTCCTAGCTGACCCGAGCTTCGAGCAGCCGGGGGGAGGAGGGTGGGGAGGGTGGCGTGCCTGGATCTGTGCCTGTGGGCCTTACAGGGCTGAGCTCCCTCGAGTTCCTCGGAGAGATGGGTGGTGGTGATGGTGGTGGGATCGTGTAGTTCCCGTATTTCCTCTCCCTTCTGTGCTGGCCACTGCCTCTGTCTGCCCCAGCAGGTTTTACTCTGCTTGTGGTACTTGGGAGACGCTTTGCATTCATGTAGCTGTGCCTCTGGCATCTAATTTCAAGATAAACTGTTTATGAGGCTTAGCAGCCAGGGAGAGGATGGAAAATGCAACCTTTAGAGAGTGTGTCCTGGAAGAGCTGTGACTAAGCAGAAATGTTCTCTCCTTGCTCTGAGCCTCTCTCTGGCTCCCAGGAGGTGGTCAAATCCTTGCTGAGATCATGGCCAGCACTGTGAGATCCTGGTACTGGGGCTGAGCCCCTGGGGCTTTGCTCCCACAGCTCCTGTGCTCACCCAAAGCTGGTGGGTGCATCCTACCCTCCTGCAGCAGGGCCAGGCTCAGCCCTGTGCCTTTCCCCTGGGACAGGGGAGGGAGAAATGAAGTGCAGCAAGGCTGGGGTTTACTTTGGGCTCTGCTTTCGTCATCTTCTTCTAAAGAATCATCCTTGGAAACGTGGAGGGGGTGATGCCTTCCCTTTCCAGGCTTGGCCTGGCATTCTAAGCCTTTCCTCTTGCTCTCTCATTCTTTCCTTGCCTTAATTTGCCCTGATGGAGGCTGCTGATAGAGAGGAGAGAGGGAGACGCTGCCTGTAATGATTTCTGCTCTGCTCCAGCCCGGGGCTGGGCTGTCTGTCTGGAGATGGAAAGAAGGAATGGATTGAACAGAGGGGGGAAAATGAGGGAGCAAGCTGAGCAGTGCAGACCTTGCTTTGATGAAAATGTCCTTGGGAAGGAGTGGTTAAACCTCTCTGCTCTGGAGACGTGGCTGCATCAGCAGCTGCTGCTGCTCTTGCTCTGCAGCCTGCTCTCGGATTCCTGCCTCCTCGTGGCTCTTCCAGACTCCACAGGGAGAGAGCAGCCAGCAGGGAAGGGTGTTTGCACCAAGCTTGCATTAAGGAATTCACAGGGAGCTGTGGGGGCTTTCAGCAGGCAGGCAGTGACCTGTCTTGCCCTGACCCTGGGATGTGATCCCTGGGGGATGTACTGTTCCCTGGGACCAGGGATCTGGGACACAGCTGGCTCATGTAGTGCCACTCAGAGTGCCATCCGTGTGCTTTCCTCCCTGCTGTGGCTGTGGGATGCTCAAGCAAAACATGGCTCCATTTTCTCTGGATTCGTGCTCTCCTCCCGTGTCTGCCGTTGTTGAGGCTGGAAATGCAAGCCCTGCTCCAGGGCCACCCCAGCATTCCAGCTACACCACATCCCCCCTCAGCCAGGGGGTTCTCCCAGTTCAGTGCTGCATTTACCCTCTGCTTTCCCCACCCTCAGCCCCTCTCTCATGTGTTCCTGCCCGCAGCAGTGCCGGGAAGGAGGGATGTGGGGGCAGTGGGATTAAACACTGCAGGGAAACCTGTGCAGGAGAGGGGCTGCCCTGCTGCCCTCCTGCCTCTGCCACGGTGCTGGGGGATCCTGGGATCTGTAGTTCCAGCTGGAGCTGTGGTGATCCAGAGGCTTTCCCTGGGTTTGGTGGAGGCACACAGAACGTGCACGGCTCTCCACCGACCTGCTCGTTTCCATGGCTTGCTGCCTCTTCTCTGCCTCACCTTCTGCTCCCTGGACAGCAGCGTTATTTCTCTTTCCTCCATCTTTTCCTGCTGGGTGGATTCACCTGGCTGTGTGCTGGTGGCTGCAGATGTGTCCCCTTACCTGTGCAGGACAGACCATCTGCACCAATCCTTCCCAAATCCTCCGTGGACACCACCAAAGCCTCAGACTCCCTAAAGCATCTTTCTAACACGAGCACCTATTCTTGCAGTATCACAGTAGTGCAGTGGTGCTGCTTTGGGATGTGGGATCCTGGTGGGATTAATGGCTTGTGGAGGTGGCTGCATGCTCCTGGGTGGCACTGGGATGGCGCTGGGAGCGTTTTTCACCCTGTATTTGTGGTTAGAACCCAGAAGAAAGGTTCTGTCCTGCACTCCCTGCCAGTGCCTCTGCTGCTCTGCCAAACCCTGAGCGGTGCCCCAGGCTGTGCTGGCAGCCCCCAACTTGTGCAAATGTAGCAGAGATGGGGATTTAGTTAAATGTCTCTTGTGGGATGACACGTACAGGGCTACAGCTGAGGGAGAACTTGGCTCTGGCTCAGGAGATGTCGAGGTATAAATGGGAACAGGGCCTGTCTCCTGCGTCAGCCGTTCCCTTTGCAGCACTCACCAAAATGCTCCCGCTCCCACTTTTGCCCGTGGGAATCTGGTGGAAATCACGTCAGAGCGGGGCTGTTGGCACTGCTGTTATCCCTGACCCAGCACAGGGCAGAGGGGAGAGCTGGTGGCAGTGCCCCTGAGAGCAGGTGGGACACGAGGGATGGTGTCCTGTGCCAGCTCGTGGGTGGCAAGTGGCTGCCCCTCGTCCATCCACATCACTGCTGCCAAACCAAACCATCGCTCGGGAAAGCTCCATTTCTGCATAAGAAGTTAATGCTGCCTCTTTGTCCTCCCTGTCAAAGACAGCTTCCCTGAGGATGCTCCCTTTTCTCTCGGCAGGATGAAGAGAGCCCAGTTTGGACCCCATGACTGGCTGTCTCTCCCTGTGCCAGCTGGTTCCAGTTGGCTACTGGTGGATACCTTGGAACCAGAGACTGCTTACCAGTTCAGTGTCTTGGCTCAAAACAAGTTGGGCACCAGCTCCTTCAGTGAGGTGGTCACTGTGAACACTCTAGGTGGGTCCTCCTTGGGAGCGAGGGGTGGGCTGGGGAGGGATCTGGGAGGTCTGTGGGGAGGAGCCCTTTGCCTTGCTTCATGAGATGCTGCTGAAGATGGAGATGAACACCATCAGCAATAGTTTCCAGCCATGTAGGGGTTAGTTTGTGGAGGGTCCTGGATGAAGCTTGCAGACTTTTCTGGAAGGATGAGGCTCTGGAAGGTTTGTCCTGAGAGACAGCATGGGAGAGCTGTACTGTGCCAGTTACCTTTCAGATCTTCCTTAAGTTCAGCTGAGATCAGGAGGTATTAATAGAGCACGAGATCACTTGTTACAGCTCAGAGCCTTTGGGCTCTCAGGTGGAAGTGGGAGGAGGCAGGAAGGCCTGGAGTCACGGCCTCATTTAGTCCAGTGCCTTTTGAAAATCCACTTTTCTATTTCTGTGATAAGAGTCCAGGCTCCCAAAACGTGCCCTAAACTCCTGGAATGTGGGAACAGCCACAGTGATCCTTCTGCTGCTGCTGGGGGCACTTATGGAAGACGACCTCCTGTGCTTGCCCTGCCCCATCTCAGAGGTGTCCCTGTCCCTTCTGCTCTGTCCCCAGCATTCCCTGTAACAACTCCAGAGCCTCTGGTGTTGGTTACCCCACCGAGGTGCCTAACAGCCAACCGGACACAGCAAGGCGTCCTCCTGTCGTGGCTCCCTCCCGCCAACCACAGCTTCCCCATCGACCGCTACATCATGGAATTCCGCGTGGCGGAGAAGTGGGAGATCCTGGATGATGGCATCCCGGGCTCCGAGAGCGAGTTCTTTGCCAAGGACTTGTCCCAGGTGAGCAGGGGCTGCCCACACCACACCCAGCTCAAGGATCTTTTCCAGCCTTCATGATATTGCACCATCTGCTGCAGCTCTGGGGAAGTTTTGGAGTGGCTCGATCCCTGTGCTCGATCAAAGAGCTGGGCAAGTGTTGGAAAAAATTAATAATTTAAATTTTAATAATTTTAGTTAATGGTGTTAAGTAATCACAATATACATATAAATTACAAACAGTGTGTTACTCTTCAATTACTCTTAGCCAGCATTTGGTGAAGTTGTTATAAGCTGCTTTTGTAGGAGCGCAGCTTGAGAAAATGACTGAAACTTAATGTTTTGATACAGTCACTCTGATGTGCTCCAATGAACAAAGCCTGGGAGAGAAGGATGTATTGTTGAGGTTGGAATGTAGGATTTATGGACCACAAGGACATTTTTCAGAAACTAGAAGCTAAAGAGACTAGCAAAGTCTCAGTATACATTAGAAAGTCCCTACACGAGGAAAAAGCTACTAAAAAGACTAAAAATATGCACTAATTAGCATAAGAAGCGAGAAATCAATAACCAATAGAGGATAGAATACTAATTAATGAAAGAGAATTGTGTAATTTAGAACCAATGAACAATAATTTTTGTTTGATGAAAACCTATAAATAGATGAAAAAATTTTCTATCTGTGTCTGGGTGGAGGCCAGGATTTTACTGGCTACACACGCCCTGGGCAAGGATAAAAGCCTGACTTGCTAACCTTAAAAAGGGTTGGAGGGTTTTATTTATGCTGGGGATGTTGGGAGGTCTGGTAGGACGAGGCTGGAGGCTGTGTGGGGGCCCTGACAGGTGTGTTTGGTGTTCCAGGACACCTGGTACGAGTTCCGTGTGCTGGCGGTCATGCAGGATCTCATCAGTGAACCCAGCAACGTCGCTGGCGTGTCCAGTACAGGTGAGGGCTGGCTCCTCTTCTCCCCCTGGCTTGGGGGGGCTGTGAGCTGGGCTGAGGGGGTGCAGGGCTGTGAAGGATGTGCTGAGCACGGCGCTGACCCCAGGAAGGGAGCAGGTGAGGACAAATCCCCGGAGCACCGCAGAGCCCAGCACGCCCCGGCGCTGCGGTGAGCCGGGAGAACAAAGCTCCGATGGGCACTGGCGCAGCCTGGGAACGGGAGTGAAAGGTGGGGAGAGGGAAACGCAGCACTGCAGTGCAGAGTCCACAGGGAAAAGGGCTTGGCAGCGGGAGACTGCACCGTGCTGCGGTTCGTGCGTGTTCCCTGCGCTCGGAGGATGCTCCTCGACCGAGGGGCAGGCGGAGGAG
The DNA here is from genome assembly GCF_049639895.1 of Pseudopodoces humilis. Taxonomy (NCBI): domain Eukaryota; kingdom Metazoa; phylum Chordata; class Aves; order Passeriformes; family Paridae; genus Pseudopodoces; species Pseudopodoces humilis. Next base: position 3,053,996 of record NC_142224.1, on the reverse strand, counting down.
GCTGCGATGGCGCTGGGGAAGGCGAGGGCAGCAGGGAGGGATGGGGATGCGGCGAGCCCGCATTTCTGGCTCTTGTGGAAAAGCCTGTGCTGAGAAGCAGCGGTCTCTCTCTGCCCCCAAGTGGTGCCGGTGTGGTGAGGAGAGCTTGCTTCAGCCTCCCTGCTCGCTGCCCTTGCTCCTCACGCCCAGTTTTTCTGATGGGGTTTGGCAGGTGCCCGGCCCCAGGCAGCTGCTCTCCCAGGCTGAAAGCCCAGGCTCCGTGGGGAAATGCGCTGATCCTGGGTATGGCACACGGCAGGAGCAGCGAGGTGTGCAGGCTGCACATCTGCACGTGCCCACAGCTGAGCTCTGCTGGGGCTGCACACATGCTCCTGTAGCAAAGGGGTGTCAGGGTTTGGAGCCCAGTTTTCATTGGAACGCTGAAATGAAGCACTGACAAAGAGGTTGAAATATCTTGTGCTGCTGCAGCAGGTTAAACAGCCAGGAGGTGACTGCAGGTTTGCTGCAGCTGTGTGTGTTTAGACATAAATATGTATTTGTTCGGTGTAGAGTCTTCCCTGGGTGTCCACCAGCTAACACAGAAAGGTTTATCAGGTTGCTTTGGGCAATCTGGTCTAGTTGAAGATGTCTCTGCTTATTGCAGGGGAGTTGGACTAGACAGCCTTAAACAGCCCTTTCCAACCCAAACTACCTTATGATTCAGTGATCTGGTGTGAGATCACCAAATCCCTTGGTCCTGAAGCAGCGCTGATTGCTCTCCCTGGGTGGGCTGGTTTGGAAGCAGGGTCTTTACAGAGCTTGTCATTCCTGGACACGGTCACTGCCTCCACACTGCGGCAGCTCCCTGGGGAAGGCAGCAGGTGTAACACTGAATTGTGGTTTTTCCCCAGACGTTTTCCCTCAGCCTGACCTGACGGACGAGGGCCTAGCCCGCCCGGTGCTGGCTGGCATCGTTGCCACCATCTGCTTCCTGGCTGCTGCCATCCTCTTCAGCACACTCGCCGCCTGCTTCGTCAACAAGCAACGCAAACGCAAGCTCAAGCGCAAGAAAGGTGAGTCCATTCCCCGTGTGCTTTCTCCCTCCTTCCTGTCTCCTCCTCGTTTCTTCCCCCTGGTTGTGTTGTGGTCGTAACCTTCTTCCCTGTCTGTCTCTTCTTCGTCCGTGCGCGTCCTCAGGTGAAGCCCTGACTTCTTCCCTCGGCTGTGCCTGAAAGCGCCCGTGGTCGGGAGCGGGAGAGGCAGGGTGGGTGAAGAGGCGCCAGAGAAACTAGCCTGGGAATTCGAGGGAGCTCTCCCACGTGGTGATAACTCCTAGAACCGGGGGTTTAGGGCTGGGCTGTCCTCTGGGATGCACTCGGGGGGCACCGCTCACCTCCTCCAGGGCCCCCTGAAGCTGGGCTCTCCAGCTGCTCCCAGCCTGCTGGAGCGGGCAGTGCTGGGCTAGAGAAGACCCCAAAGGAGACCCTGCTGCTCTGCTTCCCGAAAGCTGGGACTGCAGCCTCCATGCAGGAGCGGCTGGTAGGGAAAAGGGCGGCTGGGGAGCTGGAGAGGGCAGGGAAGCGGCTCCGTCTCCTCCAGCCTGCGGGGCTGCGGCAGCAGGACGGGCAGGACCCTGTGACGGGAGCTGTTTGTTGTCAGCAACCATTAAAGCACTGGAGCAATGAAACCTTGGCCTCTTGTTGAGTGTCTTTTGTTGTCTTGATGTTGAGTCTGTCTTGTCTCTGTCGTGTTGCGCCTCCTCAGCGTTCTCTCTTCTTTCCCCTTTTTATTCTCTTCCAGACCCTCCTCTCTCGATAACCCACTGCAGGAAGAGTTTGGAGTCCCCGTAAGTATCTGTCTTAGCTGCAGCACCAGGCTGTGGGGTCTTCAAGATGCATCCCTCCAACAGTCATTGCAAAACTCAAATGGAAATATCTCATCCTTATTTGCTTGCTCATGATCAGTTGTGTTTGGGTGTTCCCTGAACTCTTGGGAGCATAGCAGTTCACAAGAGACAAATGGGCTTTGGAGCAGAAAGCAGCAGGGACAAATGCAGCAAACTGAGCTAAGAGATGACCCTGCTGGATCTGTGAACATTTTCCAAAGCTGGAGTTGGCTGATGGAACTCAATTCCACACCAGTTGGAAGGCGCTCCTTAGGACAAGGACTAGCCTGCTGCATATGGAGTCCCTCCTGCCAGCTCGGTGCAGTTTTTGAGTCATCCTCTGCTGGCTCTTTTTTCCCTGGGAAATTCATCTTTTCTCCTGAAGAGTGCCCTGCTGAAGCCTCTTACCACACGTGCCCAAAGGTGGTGGATCATGGTGCTGCAGAAGCCACAGCTCCTTGCAGAGTCCATCAAAAGCATGTGTAGCTGCAAATCGGCAGGAGCATCTTCCCGCTGGGAGTGCAAGAGTCTGGGATCTTGTCACCTCATTCTTTGGCTCCTGGACTGTTGTAAAATGTCCTGGTGCCAGTAGATCTGAATCTTACTTGTTTTCAGTTCATCCACTGCACTGAAATTACCTGCACTGTCTCTGTTGGATCTGCTGTCTTTTGCCTCTCAATCCTGTTTGTCCAAGGCTTTCTGGATAGGGATGAGGCTCTCAGCCTAAAGTCTGAGTGTTGAGAATGGGAGAAAGAGTTGGTCTGAAATGATCCATCAGCATCTCCAAATGAGATGCTGAGTTATGTGGGAGGGAACGTTTGCCTGATGTCCCTCTTGTCAGGGCCTTCCCTGGGCATGGATAGCTCAGGTGGACATAAGAAACCTCAGAAGGAGTTGGAAGCGAGCTCTGGATGTCTTTTTTCCCTGTGGGGCTGTGGAGCTTGTTGCAAGGTGTTGGTGGAGCTTGTTGAGAGGCGTTGGGGTGTTGGTGGAGCTTGCAAGGTGTTGGTGTGAGCTTTCTGCCCCGAGTGTTCCGAGCTGCCCTCCCAAGGATCAGGGATGTTGTGCACCACTGCTGGCGAGACTCTGCCATCCTGGTTAGCTCCTGCCAGTTTCTCCCAGAGGTTCCTCTTTTGAGAGCCGGTAGCACTTTGTTTTCCGGATCCAGAGTTGTTCTTCTGGGCGAGAAGGCGTCCTTTCCGCTCCGGGTGACTGTCCCCTCTCTCGGTTTTTCTCCCCTGTGGTCCAGGTTGTCTTCCGGCAAGGTGAGTCCCGAGAGCATCCGCACGCTCCGTCCCCCCTCCGAGTCCTCTGATGACCAGGGCCCGCAGGCCAAGCGGATGCTGAGCCCCACCAAGGAGAAGGAGCTCTCCCTTTACAAGAAGACCAAACGAGCCATCAGCAGCAAGAAGTACAGCGTCTCCAAGGCGGAGGCCGAAGCCGAGGCCACCACTCCGATCGAGCTCATCAGCCGCGGGCCGGACGGACGCTTCGTCATGGACCCGGCGGAGATGGAGCCCTCCCTGAAGACACGGCGGATCGAGGGCTTCCCCTTCGTGGAGGAGACGGACATGTACCCCGAGTTCAGGCAGTCGGACGAGGAGAACGACGACCCTGTCGTCCCCACCTCCGTGACCGCCCTGAAAGCCCAGCTCACCCCTCTGTCCTCCAGCCAGGAGTCCTACCTTCAGCCACCAGCATACAGCCCCCGGTTCCACCGGGCGCTGGAGGGTCCTGGCGCCCTGCAGGCCACCGGCCAGGCCCGCCCGCCGGCCCCCCGGGCTTTCCACCACCAGTTTTACGGTTACCTCAGCAGCAGCAGCCCCGGGGAGGTGGACCCGCCGCCCTTCTACATGCCAGAAGTCAGCCCGCTGAGCTCGGTCATGTCCTCCCCACCGCTGCCCCCCGAGGGGCCCTTCGGACACCCCACCATCCCCGAGGAGAACGGGGAGAACGCCTCCAACAGCACGCTGCCCCTGGCCCAGACCCCCACGGGGGGCCGGTCCCCCGAGCCCTGGGGCAGGGCCGAGTTCCCCTTCGGCAGCCTGGAGCTGGCCCCTGCGCCGTTCCCCCACCAGCTCCAGCCCTGCGAGGCGGCCGAGGGCTCCCAGCCCACGGGCTGCCTTCCTCGGGGGCCGCCCCCCTCCTCCCTCCAGGTGGTCCCCGCATCCTACTCGGGCATCCTGCCCCTGGAGGCACCAAAGAGCTGGACCGGCAAGTCACCGGGCAGGGGTCAATCCTCCGTGCCCACTACCACCAAGTGGCAGGACAAACCTATGCAACCCATGGGATGTCAAGGGCAGCTAAGACATACCAGCCAAGGTATGGGCATACCCGTGTTGCCTTACCACGAACCGTCCGAGCCCGTCGGCCCCAGCGGCACAAGCACATTCAGCCTGGACACCAGGTGGTACGAGCCCCAACCCCGACCTCGGCCCAGCCCTCGGCAGGTCAGGAGGGCTGAGCCCAGTTTACATCAGGTGGTGCTACAACCTTCAAGGCTTTCTCCTCTGACCCAAAGTCCCCTGAGCTCCCGCAACAGCTCCCCGGAGCTGACTGCCCGCGCCCGGCCCCGCCCGGGGCTCATCCAGCAGGCAGAGGTGTCGGAGATCACGCTGCAGCCGCCCGCGGCCGTCAGCTTCTCCCGCAAATCCACGCCGTCCTCCACGGGATCTCCGGCGCCGAGCAGCCACGGGGACAGCCCCAGCTTCCGACCGACCACCGCCTTCACCCCCGTGGGCACCGGCTTCTCCAACTCCCAGGGCTCCTCCCTGCCCGTGGACACCATGGATGTTTTCGGAGACATCCCTTCTCCAAGGAGGGCTGGCGAGGAGATTCTCCAACCAGAGCCGACATCCACCACCACGGTAGCCGCCACAGGGTAAGTGCGTGAGCCCCCTGGTGATCCCCCTGGCCCCTTCCTGGCTTCCCCCACCCTGCCTTACCCACTCCCTCTGACTCCCTCCCTGCCATCACCATCCCAACTGGTAGGGTCTCTCTGGGCACGCTGCAGCATCCCTTTTGGAGACGGCGTCCCGCGGGCTTTGCTAGGCAGAGGCTGGTGCCACGGGCACGGGTTGCATGGCCGCCGCCCGAGAGCGCTGGGTCTTAGGCAGGCGACCTTCCCGGTCCCGTGGGAATCTGGGAGCGCCGTGACTCGGGCTACGGGCCGTCTACCAGGTGTTCAAAGACCTGGCTCGCTTAGGTAAGTGTCCTGGTGTCACTGGAGGTTGTTTCCTCTTCTAGCTGCTGGCTCTTGGCTTTCTTCGAACGTTAGGGCCGCCGCCGCCGCGCCTCTGTCTTCCTCCTCTTCCTTCCCGCGGAGTCTAGAGAGCTTTAATGCATGACAGAAAGAGCTATCACGGTCACCGCCCCACCTGCAAAAGGGATGCTGCAGCCCCAGGACGCGGGCAGGGAGAGATCAAGGACTTAGCCACACCAGCAGCATGTCAGGAGAGGAGGAAAAATAAAAATAAACTAAGCCCAGCGGAGATCGGGAGGCTGCCGGCACGCTCAGATCCTGCCCTAAAGAGGGATGTGGCTGCACTAGACAGTAGCGGCTGGTTTTCCAGGTACCAGGGTTGCTCCAGGCGAAAGCGTCTCTCTCTCTCTCTCTCTCTCTCTTTCTCTTTCTCTCTATTTCTCCTCTTTCCTTCCGTCTTTCACAGCACTTTAGACCCCGTAGCCGTGCTTTCGTCCCATCTTTCGTCTCGCTTCATTCTGGCTTCTTGTCTGGTGGGGTCGAGCCCCCTCCTCCGGCTTGTGGCAGAGAGGAGTCGGGGCCGGGGCTCCCAGCCCCGCGGAGCCGGCGCGGTCGGAGGTGTTCGGAGAAGAGGCTGTGTTTTGGGGAGGGGGGAGGCAGCGTTTCACCCCGCAGTGCCCTCCGCATTTCACTCCCGTCCTCTGGTACCTGGAAGCGTTATGGCCTTAGCAAATCCCTCCGGCACTGAACGGAAGGAAGGAGGGCTCAGGGGAGAGAGGATGGGGAGGGAGAGCAGCTGGACGAGCCTGAAACGACTTCTGTGTGCCTCTGGAAAACCCAGCTACGGAGCGATGCAGTCAGGGATGTAGTTGCAGGTCCATGTCTCTAGCAGGGCATTCCAAGGAGAGCCAGCTCAGGACAGAGCCGTGTTAGAGCAGCACTGTTGTCCGTGCTTTTATGCAGTGTATCCATTCGCTTTGTTGATTATCGTTTTTGTTTCTTCTTTTCCTTTCTCTTCTGTTTCTTTCCCCCTTTCTTCTCCAGCCTCGTTTCGTTTGTGTTTCAGTTTGGTTTCTTTCCCTCCTTTTTCCTTTGGAGTTGTTGACGTGCTGATGTGTTGCGGAGCTCGGCTCCTTGCGGGTGTTGATAACTGCTTTGTTTTTGATTAATCTCAGCTATCTGGGCAGTGTTGTCGAGACAAGCTTCTCCTCAGCTCAATAGGTAAGGGTGATCCATGTCCGAAAGGATGGTGTGGGTGCTGTGGAGGGTGGCTGGGAGTGGGGCATGACAGGGGACACGGAAGGGGCTTTTCCAATACCATCTCTTCCTTTAAAGGGGAATAAGGAATGCGAAAACAGTAGGAAACACCTCTGGACGCACAGTCTCTGTGGCTTTTGGGTTTCCCCTCCCAGCAGCACACGCTGCTCCCCTGCCTTCGGGGCTGGGGTTTGGGATGAGCCGAGCTGCCGTCTCCCTGGGCCACCCTTCCTTTCTTAGGGGATGGTGACACACTTTTGGCCCTGGCAGGGTGCACGAGGGCTGTGTGGTGTTAGGGAGGTTGTGTTGAGGTGGGGTTGTCCCAGATGATCCAAACCAGGAGGAGCCCACAGCCACCCCCTGCAGGCAGGAAAAACAGCCACCTCTGGAGCTGCCAGCTGCAGACAGTGTGCTCAGAGTGGGCTCCAAAAATCAGTCTCCAGCTGTAGTCCAGCACATGGAGAATTTTGTTTCCAGCAGTATCTGGATCTGTTTTCTTTTTCCCAAGTCTCCTCAATCACAGAAAATGGGAGAAGTCTTTCTCCCAAGATGGATTGGATGCTTGGCAGCAGCAGAACTATGGTCTCAGACTGCCAGAAAGGTGTTTTTTTCCTTCCCATCACAAGTGTAGTCATGGGAAAATCCCTCCATCCCTGAAATTTTCCATGGAGAAATGTTTGACTTCTTCTGACCCAGCTGTAATTAAACGGCCCTAAGCAGATCTTGCAAGACTCTTCCAATAAAATTCCTCCTGGGCTGCCTTCATGGGGCTGGTTTCCTAGATAGCCACGGGCATTTCTGGAACTGGGATGGACTAATCTGGAGATGGTTTTCAGACCTTAGAAGCAGAAGAATATCACTAACACTGCCAAATCCAGATGGGATAATAGTAATTTGTGACCCAGAGGATTGGCAGCACTGACCTGTTGGGCCATCAGCCAGGCTGGTTATGAAAGCAGAGATGGGATTGTAGATGGGCCTGCTTCTAAGGGCCTGCCCATAGCCAAACTTCCTTAGGACAGGTCTTACAAAAAAGGTTAAGCTTTGCTGCCTTGGTTGGGAAGAGCCCAGGTCCTGGCTGATTCTCTCCAACAGCATGAGGAGCTGTGCTGGGATGGGAAAGAGCCTCATGAGAGAGAGGTGGGATGCCTAGAGAAGTCAGGGAGGTGTTTCCAGGAGAGAGGAATCCCTCCAGCTGACCTGGAGGGCTGTCCTGGGGTGGGGAGAGCAGGATTGGTGAGGAGGGGGTGTTGGATGTGTGTGCTCCATGGAGGAGCCATCCTCTTGGCATGACAAAACCCATCCTGTTTGAGCCTCCAAATCTCTTGAGCACTTGGCTGCCTTTTCCTTCTGGTTTTCCTTGCTAATCCCAAAGCAGGGCATCCCCTGAGCTGGCACCAAGCCTTGGTGAGATCTGGGCTGTGCCAGGCTTTTTGGGGAATGGGGAAGCCCTCAGAGAGGATGTGGCTGTTTGTTCTTGCTCTGTGGCACTTTCCTGCTTTGGCAGCTTTAGGGACATGAGCAGATGTGGCTTTAGCACAGCAGAGGTGAGTCCAGGCTCGTGTCTGAGTTTGGTGTGGCTCTTGCCCAGATCCTGGTTGGCTCCAGTGCTGGCTGCCGTGGGCTGATGGATTTTGAGGAGCAGGGTCACACTGCCCAGCAGGATGGGGGCAGCCGTGTGTCCTACTCCAGGATGCTGCTGGGAGCTGCAGTCACAGGAACGTCTCCAGAGTCATTATCCCCAAAAAGGGAAAACCAGAAGAGTAAATCTCACTTCAATATGTGAGGAATCCCATAGAGAGCCCAGCCAAGTAATTTCTTGATGATTTGGGGTCGTAAAATTGTCAGTGTGTGCGGAGCACAGGGGTTTTATACCAGAGCAGCCAGATTTGTCTATTGCAGCATTAAAAGCTGAGAGGAGAAGGAGAGGGAGCACGTGAGCTCCGTGCTGCAGCATGATGGCTTTTGCTAGGTGAAGCTCAGGTAGTTCTGACGGATGGGCAGGGATCAATGATGCTGTTACTGAGCCAGCACGAGGAGTTCTCCCATCTTCTTCTCTTAGGATGAAGCGTGCATCTCGGAACAGGGTAAAGGGGGCTGTCATCTCCCTGCTGAGGGAAACCCAAAAACCACAGACGAGGCACCAAGCTCCCCTGCCCCTCGGCACGGCAGCCTGTCCTGGGTGGCCTCTCCAGGCCCCCCTTGCCAGGGCAGCACTGCCAGTGCTGGGAGCTGGGGGGCTTGGCCGTGGCGTAGCGTTGAGTGACGAAGGGACGTCGGCGCCAGGCATGCAGGAGGAGCAGCAGCCCTCGCTCCCCGCTTGAAAGAAAACAGGTTCCCCTTTAAAGACTGTCCATGTGCTGATCCTCTGCATGTGTTCCATGCCTCCTTCCGCTTGGAGAAGTTGTGAGTCCGCTTGTCTGAGTGCGTTTTTCTTTTCTTTCTTAATTATTATTATTATTATTATTATTATTATTATTATTTTATTTTTATTTTCAGTCTCTTTAATTTCCTTATATATTTTCTCACTCCTGTTTTTCATTTATCTTCCTCTCTCCCCTCCCCTTCCCCATGACTGTATCCCCCTCTTCCTGTCCAGCCCGGCCCCGTTTCCCTCGCCTTCTCTCCTCTCCGTCAGCATGGTGGTGAAGTCCGTTGTGTAGATGAGTTGTGGTGTCTGCAGACCTGTAGAAGGTCACCCCTTCTCTGGTGTGCTCCCTGCTGGGACCAGCCCCTTCCTCCCTCCCTCCTGGCGGTGCCTTGGCAGCAGCAGCAGCCCTGACCTGGGGCTGTCACCGCCGTGTTTCTCTGGCACCTCTTGTGCTGAAGGATCCCAAGCATTCCGGGATGGAGGCAGCAGCCAGCTGAGTGGGAGCAGAGTGGGAATTCTGACTTGCAGGAGCCTCGTGTAGGAAAATTGAGCTCTTCATGTGAGGAGGATGAAGGGTTGAAGGACACAGTGGGCTCCTTTCAAGTGGACACTCTGTCCAAGTGGATGCTCTAACATGCCCAAACTATTCCTGGATGTCAATGTCTTGGCTCAAGGAGAGCAGGAGACAGGGAGGGTGTGTTGAGACCTCCATGAGGTTAAATACATATAAATATGTGTATAGTATCCTTGAATCTCCTGGACCCTTCCTTTATATGGGTTCCCCTTCTGAGTGGAAAGAGGTCAGCGATGATTTCAGGGGTCTTCTCCCTTATATCTTTGCTTTGTACGTGGAAGAACATTTGAAGAAGAGCAGCTGAGATATGTGTTGGGCTGGATACTTCTCCTCTACTTCCCTTTCCTGTCCTGGGACTCTTGAAGGTCCTTCAGTACCTTTGTGGCCTCTCCAGTACCTCCCAGTCCATGCAGTCCACACACTTGCTTATGCAGAAGGGTTTTCCTTTGAAGACTTGAGGAAAACTGGTTCTCCAGGTGTTGGTGGTACCTTGCAGAAGGTTGGGGCCAGGAGTTCACGTGGGCTTCTCAAAGCTCCTTTGCTTGGCTCTACGCTGAAATTTCCAGAAGAAGTTTGCCTGCCTCCTGCACATCTCATCTGTTGGTATTCAAGATCTCCCTCATGCGTGGGCAGCTGCCCAACATGTGAACTCCGGGGGCAGGAAGAGCCTTTTGGCTGAGCTTAAAATGAAAATTAATTTGGAAGAATCAGCGCCCTTTGAAGAGATAAAGGGTGGGTAGAGCAGATAAAATTTGGCTGCTGAGTAGCATCGTTTTGTCCTCTGTATCTCTTCCTTGCCAGAGGTCAGACAGTATTTATGGTGACACATGGGTTCAGTGCACTCACTGTTTATGTTTGTGTGTATAAATACAAGTTCAATTACGGAGAACTAGTGGAAATGAGCTTCAGGCAATTTCCTCATAATCCCTCATGTAAATCTGTCTAATTTTGTCAGCATGCCACAACAGCTTCTTCTTAGAAAGAAAAAAAAGAGTGGAAAGAGCAAGAGACTTTTACAGGCTGAGCTTTAATAATAGTGGCAAAGCTGTCTGGGTGGTGGGAAGAGGTGGTAGGAGGCAGGTGCTGGGGGGCAGGACGGTGGCAGGATCACCAAGCTCGGTGGTGTCCAGGGCTTGGCACACATGAGCTCTGTGGGCGATGGAACTGGAGCAGCTGAAGTCACCACTCGCCAAGTACCTGCAGGAATGTAACTCGTGTGCTCCCCACAGCGTGGTGGCAACAAGTGGGAAGAGCCACTGGCCATTCGGGCAGGAATCGCTGCAGGGAATGCCACGCTGTGTGTGACCTGTGGGTCACTGTGGTCCTGCCTTCAGCCAGCACTGAGTGGCTGGCTGTGTTGGTTCAGCTCAGAGGGTAGATGCTGCTGGCAGCAGCTCTCACAAGACACTGGTTGGACTCAGAAAGGTGTTTGAGCTCTGTAAACGTTGTCTTCCTGACGAGGAAAAGCTTGGATCCAGCCAGTGGGACTCCCGGCATGTCTAATGAGCTGCTTCATCTTCGGCTGATGTGATGCTCTGCTGGGAGCTGGAACAGAGGCTCTCTGGGAGCTGGAACAGAGGCTTTCCAGGAGCTCTCTGCACCTTGACGTCTCTGTTGCGTTGGAAAACATGAAAAGGAGCTTTTCTGTGCCCAGTGTTTGGGTTCCTTTTGCGTCTGCTGCGCCTCAGCTGCTTCTTCACCTCACGTTGCACTTCCCTGGGTGCTCTCCACTGCTGCCAGCAGAACTGAGAAGCTTCTCAATCACACTCATCTTCAAAAAAAACCAAAAACCCTTCTGCTCCCCAAGGGGAAAAATCTCCAGGGAGCTCCATGCCTGTGTGCTCCAGCTGAAATTTCAACGCTCTGGAGACTCTTGGGATGTCGGATGGGAAGCGCTGCTGTTGCACTGTGCTCTGCAGTGGTGGCACACGTGGGGACCTGTGGGGGAAAACCTGCAGGGTGTCTTCAGTGCCAGCCAGGCTCTGCCTGGACCCCAGGGGAGGTGAGGAGCTCCAAACTCTCCGTGGGTGGGTGTGCTCTGGTTCCGCAGCCCGGGAGTGCAGGCTCTGTGCTCCAGCCCATGTCCTCACCCCTTCTCTGCTGCTCCCGCCAGCAGCCACGGTGTTTTCGCAATCCTGGATGGGGCACACCTTGCTGCCAGACAGGGGGACATCACCCTCAATGGTTCTGTGCCCAAGCAGGTGTCTAAAGGCACTGATGTTGCCTCTTGCAGCCAGCTGAGCCTGCTGCCCTCCTGCTGCCCGTGGCTTGTGGGGTTGGCTGATCCCTGCCCCGGCCACAGATGGATGCAGGAGCTGCCATCAGCACTGTCCTCTGTGTGGCTCCTGTGACAAGGTTTGGTTGCTGACCTCTGGTGACCAAGTTGTGAGAGCAGAAGAGAGTCATCTCCTCCTCTGAAGGGTGCTGGCAAGCTGGTTTGAATTTCCTTTCCTCATTGGAGCCTGGCTTAAAGTGTTGGCTTTATCACAGTGAAAGGTGCTTTGTGGAGCCTTCCCTGTCTTCTCTGCACACCTTGTCTGCAAGTGGCTTGGATTTATCCCAGATGGCCTCAGACTTCTGTGGCATTAGGAGCTGGTGACTCTTGGAGGGTCGTGGAAGTAAAATAGAGAGGGGGAAGGAGATGGGAAAGCAGCAAGAAGGGGGGATACTGTGGTGTGTTATCAATAAGAGCTGGACTGCCTGCTCTCCTAAGGAAAAGGTTTTCCTCTAATGCTCTGCTCTCTACAGCAGTCATGCTTTCCAGGCCTTGGATGGGAAACAGGTACAGTGAAGGAAATAAGACAAAAAATCTCTTTGCAAAGGGGAGGATACTGCACCTTGAGCTGGTTCCTGTAGAAGAGTTCCTCAGGGGTTACAGCTGATAAACTATCCCTTGCACCTGCTGGCTCTCCTGCAGGAAGCATCCCTTTGCAAACGCCCTCCTTGTCCTCGCAATAAAACCTCGTCAGTGTTTCCATTTCCAGCTCCCGGCCTCTCGCTGTTCCAGGAGCAGGTGCTCCTGTGCTGTCGCATTTCTGTTGTCGCTTCTCACAGGGACCTGGGAACGAGGTACCTCTCCCGGCTCTGTCGGTGTGTGCCCTTGGTGTCCCTGTCTGTCGTGTGGCCCCTGGTTTTCCTGGCTGTGGGAGCAGGGCCAGCAGGATCCTGCCTCCCTGCTGTTTGTGGCGCCGGTGTTGTCCGCCCTGGGTGGCTCGTGGTGCCCGTCTCGATGCTGCCGTGCCGCTTCTGCCTATCTCTTTCTTTTCTCTCTCCATCCCAAGGGGTTTCCTACCACTTCCCAGAAATGCCTTATCGGACATAGGATCTGCCCCATCCTGTTTTGTTTAGCAGTGTTGGCATGGCAGGCAGGTGAGCTGGGGGTGCCCACGTTGGACGTGGCCGGTGGCACTGGCCGGGTCGCGGTGCCGCTCGAAAACCTGGAGGAGACGTAGGGAGATGCCTCACTTCCTCCATCCCGCGCTCTGGCACGCCTGGCTGGCCCTGCTCCCTCGGCCCCGGGTTCCTCACCTCTTCCTTTTCCACGGCAGAGCCGGCTGGGATCGGCCGATCCCCCACCGGGGACGTCCAGAGGCCCGAGCGTGGCTGGGAGCCGCTGATGGCGCGTGTCTGCTTTTCCTTCCTAGAAAACGTCCATCTCCGCCCGGGGACGCTGCTGCACCTGAGAGGCTCGAAGCTCTGAAATACCAGCGGATAAAGAAGCCCAAAAAGTCATCCAAGGGCTCTTCGAAATCCAGAAAACAACCCAGTGAGTGCGAGGACCCTGCAGTCCCCAACAGCATTCCCTGTGTCTTGCTGTGAGCAGAGCTCGGGCAGATCCCTGCTCCAGCGCTGGGGGTCTCCAAGCCCATTCCTGGATGCTGCCCTTGTGCCCTGCCTCCCAAAGGGATGTCTCCCTGGGCTGCTTGCCTGTAGATTGTCCCTCCTTTAATCCTCCAAACCGAGTCCTTTCCACGCACCTCCCATATTTAGTAATTTGTTTGGATTTTGAGTGTTAATTTCATTTTCCCTGGTGCCCAGCGTTCTCCCTTCTTGCCACACTGCAGGTTCAGGGCCAGGCTTGCTGTCACCTCCCTTTTTCAGCAAGCAAAGCGTTCTGCTCTGCCTGCTGCTGGCTCCGGTCCCATCTGCCTTCTCTCCCCCCTTCCCAGATGGCTCTGCCTCCCAGGTTCAGCACCCTCCCAGCTCTCAGGTACTGTCGCCTGACGAAGCTGTCTGCCTCCGCAAGAAGAAGAGACACCCTCGTCAGGACCCCTTCGCCCGGCTCTCAGCGCTGAAGGACGACCTCTGCCACCGGCAGCTCCCTGAAGACCAGACAGCTATTCTCAACAGCGTAGACCACGATGACACCAGCGGACACGCCACCCTGCTCTAGCCTAGCGCCGGTCCCAGGAGGTGGAATAGGAGCTGGTGGAGGGAGCTGGTGTCACACCACGGGGGGATGGAGGTGGTGGGAAAGAGGAGGGGACACCCCTACACTGTCACCTCTCTGAGGGGTTCAGCGGGGACAAGCTGGGGGATGCTTTGGGGAGGATGCTTTGGGCTGGGTGTTCCTCAAATCCACTTCTCCCCCACCCCAAACTGTTTGTGTGGGGTGGGAAGGGGGGGTGTTGCACCTCGGTTTTGGAAAAGATCTCTAGGCTTCAAAGGCATGGGTGGAGCTTTTGACATCTGCGTCCGCAGCACGTGTTTAGGGGGAGAGTGTGGGATTGAGCAGCTGGCCCTCAATCGCCGGAAGAAATTGAATGACACAGGGTGTAATTAAGTGACAAGAACCTAACAACCCAGGCGGGAACTGGTAATCCCATGAATCTGATTATGATAAAAACATGACCAAATAATCCCAGGAAAGCTGTAATTGTGAAAATCTCCCTGCCTCCCCCTTCCCAGCCTCCTTTGACGTGAAGGTAACAGCAGCAAAACCATCCGCGACATCTTTCCTTACCTATCTCTGAAAGGGGAAAGCCAGAAAGACCCAGAGCCTTGGAATCAATGTGAGATGTGAGAAATCACCATTTGTCTGTGTGCAAACGCACTCGAGCCTCGGTAACGTGCGCTCGGTGCCGTGCGAGCGCGCGGGAACGGGGCTGACGTGATCTGAGGGCGTTTCCCCCTCCAGGTGTGGCGTGTGCCAGCTTTGATGAGGGTGGGTTTGATTAATTCTGTGTATCTCAGGCAAATGTCCCTCAGTGCCGCGTGGTGATGTCATTTCTTACTGTGTGATGTTTGATCTCTGCCGGTGACCGCGGAGCGGGGAGACGCAGGCGTGCGAGCGAGCGGGGTTTGGCTGCGTGGTCCCCAAAGCCTCCGTCGGCAGGTGCTGAGCCCCGGGGAGAGCATCTGGAAGTGCCCAGCTCTGCGGATGGACGTGGATGGCTCCGTGCAAAGCTAAGCCTAGCGTTTTGCGCCAGCTTAAAATGTGTTGCCGCTGGTTTCACCATTTTTCCCTTTTTCCTCCTGCTCCAGCCCGGATGTGTCGGCTGTGACACCCGCCGGGGTTGTTTCCCTCCCTTTGCCCCCTGTTCCCCTCAGTAATGCTGTTCTAACTCTTCACCAGAATGTATTTCCTCTTCAGAATAGGGTAGGTTTGGTGGCTGGTGGTTTTCTGGATTGCATAGGCCTTTTTTTCGGTTTGTTTTTAGCAGGCAAGGTGTAACCCGAGGACAGCTGGGCTCACTTTCCTGCTCTGCCTCCACTCTCTGACTGCGTGGCCTTGGGCAAGTCACTTGACCTCTCTGTGCCTCAGTTCTCCCATCTGTAAAATGGGGATAAGTCATATTTAAGCACTTTGGACAAGCACTTGGTGGCCTACAGACTGCAAGTGCTATGTAAATGCTTAGTGCTAATACCAAGCAATCCCTACCTTTAAAATATTTAGAGTTGGTTCTTTTTCTTTTTTTTTTTTTTTGTTTTTTAGATTGAAGTGGTAAAATCAACCACTGCATCCAGGTTTGCACAGTTCTTCCTCTGCGGTAAAGTGCTAAACCCTCCAGCCTGCCTGGGAATAAAACACAGAGTGTTTCATGTAGATATTCTTGCTTTGAGTGGATTCAGGCTGTAGGAAAAGTGTCAGGAGAGCTGGAGAGCCTCGCAGGCATGTTTTTAGCCCCAGGCTCTCTATTTGCATATGAAACTTTTGTTTATTCCCAGGTAGAGTTGCCAAGAGATTCTCTGCAATCTCGCCTTTAATTCTGCTTTGCCTTGGTTTTTTGCTCTTGCTGCTGGTTGAAGCTCCAAGGGCTGAGATGTTTGGAGAAAGACGAGAGCTCTGAGTTGTGATCTGGCTCTCCGACCATGCCACGCTTTTAGGTCGGAGCCTGTTGATTGCTCTGCCTCCACTTACCTGGTTTTAGAGGTTGTGCTTCCTCTCCCAGCAGGATGCTTGGGAACCTGTGACCACCAAAAGCAGAGCACCGTGTCTTTTCCAATCTCCATGCCCTAAGTAAGGTTTGAACCACTGGACAATGAATCCTCTAAATCGATAACCAGATATTTCTGAGCTTTAACAACTTTGTGTAGGTGGTCTCAAACCATCAGCAGGTTTATCTCGGGAAGGAGGGAGGGTCTGGCAGAAATGCCCCTCTCTTTCCAGCCTGCACCAGGGCTTTTTATTGACGTGACGAGTGACCTGATGTAAGAACCTCAACTCTCAGAGTGAGAACTCAACCTTGCTAACAGTATGACTGTGAATTTCTTTTCTTTGGGTGTGTTTTTAGGGGTTTTCCCTAGAACCTGCTCGGATCTGAATTGATTTAATGCCATTCTCCCGCTCTGCAGCGGGGAAAACTCTGCCTGGCTTGGCCAACTTCAGCTCACCAGTGACTCCAGCTGGGCTGCTCCTGACGGACAAGTGACCCTTGGGGCCAGGGGAGGCCTGGAGGCTCTGTGCTACCTGTGCCATGGCCAACTTGCTCTTCCTTTTGCTCTCATTGCCTCAGCCTCTCCAACAGAGGGTTGCTTTTCTATCTGAGTGCTTTCCAAACGATTTATGACACCCGTTCGGATGGGCCAGGCACTGTCTTCAGGCTCTTGAGGTTGCTACCTCAGGACTGTGCCCCATCCCATCTTAAGGAGCTCTAGAGGACTTGGAGCGCAGGGCAGGTTGACGGAGCATGCCGGCTTGCTGGGTCAGTCTTTTGAGAGTTGTTTTCCTTTTGCAGGTGTTTTGAGCCACTGGGCTTTTCATGGTCTTCGACCTTTAGAGGCTGGAGCTACAGCCCTCTCTCTTTCAGCCGTGTACCTGCCACGCTGCTGGAGTGGGAAATCCCGCCCGGGCGCCTCGTGGAAGCAACTCCTCCCTAAAACCATCCTTAACTCCTTTCCCTGCTAGACCGAGTTACCTTCTGATAGACTCGGGCCGTGCTTTGGCTGACTGGCTCGCCTCTTGCTTTGGCAACCTCCTCGCTTCTCCCAGCCCTTTGGTTCCCATGCCCTCCAGGGTTGCTCCTCTCTCCTTCCGTGGACCTGGAAACATCGAAGCCGTGTCAGACGATGCCAAACACTTCCCCCATTTCACCCCCGTTTGAACTCCGTGTCGCTTTGGTGGTTTGCAAACACAGCTGCTGTTGCTGCTGCTGCTGCTTCTTCATTTTTTTATTTTTTTATTTTTTTTCCTTTCATGCTGCAAAATATATCATGATTTCTATCTTCCTGGGCCAAACTCTCTTATTTTCTAAGCTGGTCTGAGGTAGATGGCTCTTTCTGTATCTGTAACCGTATGATTCCTCCTTGCACGTTGTGAACGCGATGTTCCAATAGGTCCCTTGGCAAATCCTGGCCCATGGTGGAAAAATGCCTCTGAATCACTGGGGTTTGTCCCTGGGCTCTGCTGAGGTGTCAGTGCAGGGGTGCCAGCCCGGTTTTGGGGGGTCCTTGCCAGTGCTTCCCCCTGCAAGGTGGCCACGGTGGGAATGCTCCAGCACTGGTTTCATGCTGCTGTGGGGTTGCAGGATTGGGGCACCCTGAGCTGGGGGAGGCAGCATGGAGAGGTGGGTACAGGATGCCACTGAGATCCTGTGGAAAAAGGGTGGTCCTGGGGTGCTGTCCCCTGCAGCCTGTCCAACTATGAGTCCTGGAGCAGGCAGGGGAAAAGGGCAGGGGAAGTGCTTTGCCTGCTTTTCCAGCAGGACTTGCTGAGCTCTCATCCTCGTGTTTCTAAGGTGACTTTGCCGTGCAGCCCCAGCAGCGTTTTGGTTCTGCGGTGTTGACTTGAAGGAAAATGCAAGTTAGTGTAAGGGGGGAGAGGGAGCGTTCAGGGCTCGTTTGTGGGGCCCCATTTCTGTGCCTGCCACAACAGCACCCACAGGCACAGGGAGCGATGACTTTGTGGGGTGGGGGAGCTGGAAGGTCCCAGGGTCTCTTCCCAATCTGAACCTTGGCGTGGTTTGCAGTCTGCCCCCTGAGCTGAGAGGTCTCCGTGAGCCCCAGGGTGTTTGTGTGAGCAGGGGATGCTTTTCCTGGGAGGACTCTCATTCCTGCTGCCCTGTGACTTGGAGGCTGCTTTTGGGCACTGGTGGGCTCCAGGCTGTTCATCTGGTGTTTGTCATCTTGTCAGCTGGCTCAGTGCCACCCGTTTGGAGGAAGGCTGGAGGTGATGCTGTTTGGATATATAAATGTAAAGGGAATGTAAAGGGAATAACAACTTGCTGTACCTGCCTCTGGGAGTGTTGAGGACACTGGATTTGGGCTCAGTAGCCCAGGCACGGTCCTGGCAGGTCTTAGTCATGTCTGGTGGCATCTGAACATGACACACATTCCAGATTCATTGCTGCTCCCACCTTGCCGTCTGTATTAAGACAAAATCCGCCTGGCATTTTGGTTTATCTTCCTGCTTCAGGCAGCGACGTAGGTTTGGGAGTTCTTGGAGTTTTGGATTGGTCTCAGCTGTAGTTCTTGTCTGGAGGTATTTTTCCATAAGGCTGGACCTTCAGGGATTTCCACATGTCCCACATGGGCTTGCTGCAGCCCCAGACTGAAGTCAGGGCGTTTTTGGAAGGAAATCTTCTCAAGGAACCCGAGTAAAACCCACTGTACATATGAGATATAAATAGATAGAGAAGCGTAGGACAAAGGTAGATAGGTTTGCAGAATTCAGTAGATTTGCATGTCGGGGTATGTGTGTCTCTAGGGGAGAGTTTAGAGCTGTGCTGGAGCGGGGGATCAGGATGGGCAAGGCAGGGAAGGGGCTGGGAGCAGCTGCAGCCTGAGGGGAATTTGGGGATGGAGAGGCACCAGCGTGACCTGCTCTGCGGCCCTGCTGCACACAACAGATTGCTCTGTTTCATTATTTCATCCCCAGTTTTTACCTTTTCTTTGTTCACTGTCTGTGGCTCACCCCTGGGCCGTGACAAGGAGGAGCAGGAGGGACAGGCCCCGTGCTCTTCGTGTCTGGGGCACGTGGGGCACGACACGGGACACGACAAGGGAGGGGGATGTCACGTTGCCTCATCTCTGGTGCCACTGCTTAAAGAAAAAGCTGCACCATGCGAAAACCCTTCCCTCAAGTCCCTCTAGATGCTGCTCTCTGGTTACTCATGTGAAAGCATTTTGCTTTGTGTCTGTTCTTCCCAGAAAAGCGTGAGTCAGAAGGGATGAGAGAGGGATACAGCTAAATTTGTCCCCTGAGCTGAGGAATGCAGCACTGACTGTGCCAGCCGGCCACAGCAGTGCCTCCTGGGAGGGACAAGATGTTCCTGACACTGTCTTTTTATGTTAAACCTCATTAGCAGGACTTTGAGGATCTGAGGCAGAGAGGGGATTTGGTCACAGTGATGCCAGAGCTGGTACTGACCCCAGGCATGGGGGCAGCCGGGTTTGGGCTGGATTCCCACTGCTCTCCCTGTGCTGTCTGGGCACCGGGTAGCCCTTACAGAAAACAGGATATTTACTCCCATTTCCCCCTTTCAGCTTAATTTTGTTGTTTTTTTTTTTTATTTCTGAGTATCTTGACTCCTCTCTGCCCATGTTTGTGGGAGGGAGAGGTGGGAAGTGCAGTTGTTCCTATTCGAGCTCTGTCAGGGAACGCCTGATCCAGGAACTGAGGGCTGGGAAGCAGCGACCAGATTTGGCAACACTGGTGCCAGCAAAAGAAGAAACTTAATATTTCACTTAATTCCCATCAGCTGGCACGTCCCCAAGCAGGGAGGACCAGTGTGGTTGTGGGAAGGGACTGGAGATGGGTGACTGGGATGAGAGGGAGCCGTGTTTGCCCGTTTTCCCCATTTTTAGGTGTTTTGGCACAGCTGGCTGAGCTCTTCTCCTTGGCATTGCGTGGCAGCAGGAGGAGCATCCCCAATCCTGGGGCTCTGGCTGACTTTTGATACGTGCATGGATGGAGGAAGGACCTGGGGAGGGGGTGGGCAGAGAAAGGGGGGGCAGAGGGGCTGGTCCAGGCTCGGGGGCGTTGGATGAGGCAAGCATGCGCTGTACAGGTACATAAGGATTTTTATACTGGTTGCAGTGGGGTGGGAAATGCAGGATGGAGGGGCTGGCATCCCCCATGGAGGACATTTTGCCCAGATTTTGGATTTACCATCAAAATGACACTTTCTCTCCCAGGAGGGCTTTTATTCTTGTTCTCCTGAGGTTGCGGGGCTGCAAAAGAGGGTGCCCATCTTCCCGGGTCTGAAAGCTCCTCAGATTTCCACCCACTCCCCCCCAGCACTTAGATTAAAATAAAACACAAAAAAATAAAAAAGACTTGAGAAATGAGCCCCAGTATCTCTATCTAAAGAAATGATATTGGTGTAGCAAAACCGCATTGTATATAAAATTAAACAAATATATATTTACTCTCTATTTTAGAAGGGGGGGAGAATAAATATTTAAAATAATTCATTAGTAATAGGTGTCAGAAACTTCTGTGCAGCATGAAAAAAGCTGTCAGAGGTGGGGAGAGTCTCAACAGCAGGAGCAGAGCAAGAATTTTTACATTATATTGCGCTTCAGCTTCTCTGCTTCTCCATCCACCTATAAATAGACAAAAATATATATACAAATATATATATATATAAAAATTATATATATCTAAGTCACATAGCTGTTTTATTTTTGTATCCATGCCTAGTGCTGTTTGAGCAATACAGTGGCGAGGGAGAGGAGGGCTGGGCCAGGCTGGGGGGCTCGCAGTGCTCCGGGGGATCCGCCCGCCCCGAGCCCAGCATCACCGCTGTTTGCTGTTTCAATAGGGAAAAACACTAAAAAGGGAAAAAATCCCGGGATGGGGAAGCCTGGGCTTGCTGCCAGCTTGCCCAGGGCCATGGTGAGGTGGTGTTTCCACTGAGGGCTGTCTGGGGCTTTTTTTTTTTTCAGAGAAAAAAGACAAATTTCAGCTGTGAGGGCGCTCAGGGAGGATTAGGCAGCTGCAGCCGGGGGGGTGGCACAGGGTGGGGGCACGCTCTGGGGACAGGGTCCCCATGCTGCTGCCTCCCTGGGTGCTGTTTGTCACCTGTCCTCACTGCCCTCGTAAATCTCGAGGGTTTCTGAAACCCTCCTGCAGTTGGTGGAGCCCCTCAGAGGCAGCCAGGTGGCCCCAGTGGGATTCTGTAGCTGGCTGGAGCAGGGAGCCTTCTCCATCGGGAATGTCAGTACCTCTCCAGGAGTGTCCCTGGCCAGCAGGGCTTACTGCTGCCCTGGGGGCTGCTGGTGTCCACTGGGGCAGCATGTGGGGCTCTCCCTGCCTGGATGGGTGGGATTTGAAGCTCTCCCTGCCTGGATGGGATGTGGGGTTCTCCCTGTCCCCATGGATGGGATTTGAAGCTCTCCCTGTCCCCATGGATGGGATGTGGGGTTCTCCCTGTCCCTGTGGGTGAGGTGGCATCGAGCCCTGGTGCAGTGGAGAATGTGCTGGGGATATTTGGGGCTTTCCCCGCGGGCTGTGGCGGGGCAAGGAGCCAGTTTGGGACTGAGCAGTGCCAGGGAGCTTCAAACCACCCCTCTGCCTTCGCTGGGGCACGATTTGGGGATTGTCTTTGGGCAGCAGCCACCGGGGCTTCGCTCCCCTCGGTGTGTGTCCCACAAGGCTGGGCTCTGGGGGGATCCAGGTGCTGCTGTTCGGGCTCAGATGGCCCCGAGGGGACAGTGGCACAGCCCTGGAGTGCTCACACCCTTCCAGAGGCAGGCAGAGCTCCCTGAGCGTGGTCATGCCATGTCCCCATGGCTGAGGCACGAATGTACCCCCGGGAGCTGGCCCCTCCAGCGGCACCGTGTCCTCCCTAGGTGTCACCTGTATTTTCCATGATATTTCTCTCTTCTTTGTCGGGTCGGGGGGGCTGGGGTGGGGGATGTTTCTAATATCCAGCCGAGATTTGTTCAGCACCAATTCTTGATATCAAAGCAAAGCATGTTTGATGGGACTAACTTGCATTTAATAGCGGTAAATACATAAGTGAGTATTTTATATGTTAAAAAAAAACAAACATAAAAAAAAAAAAAAAAAAAAAAAAGAAGAAAAAAAAAAAAGGATGTCAGGAGAAAGAGAAGGGATGAGATTTCTCACCGCTCGGTGTCCGGGCTGGGGGGCTGCCTTGCCCCCCACCTGTGGGGCTTTGGGTATTGCTGGGGGTGGGCAGGGGGGCGGGCAGCTTTCTCCTTTCCCCATCTCCCCTGGAATCACTTACAGAAAAAAAACAGGCAAAGGAAAGCTAGAAATGTTTACAAAGCACACTTCCCACAGTACCGTTAACCCTCTGGATGCCAAACAGACACATCAGGAGCCGCTCCCTCCCCGCCGTGCTCCGGTGGGGCTCAGGGCCGGCGGCTCCCACAGCATCATCCCGCTTCCCGTGGTTTCTTTGGTTTGGTTTTTTTTGGACACCATCCCCGCTGCCTCCATCCGCGCACCTGCCCGGAGCTTGCTTTCCAGGGGGCTTTGCTTCCTGCCCCCTCCCCGGCTCTTCCCGCTCGGCTGGGAGCTCTGGGAAGCGCCCCTCTCTGCTCGGGGAGGTTCTGGCTCGGTGGGAGATGCTGGCACTCACCCCTTGCCCTCCCAGGTGCACTTTAAGGCCAAACTTCCCTTTTTTTCCTTCTCCGGGGCTGGCAGAGAGCAGGCAGGGGATGCTCCCGTGGCCCCAGGGGGTGCAGGACCTTCCACACGGCTGTGCAGGCTCTGGTCCCTTGGCATTTCCCATGTGGGAAAGCCCTTTGGAAATCCTGGATATGCCCACGTTGCAGTAAGGTTCATCCTTTGGGCATTCAGGGTTCACACCTGCACACCAGCTCCTCGGGGAGCAGCCCTGGATCCCCCCGGGAGCATCTCCAGCTCTCCCATGGGAGCGTCCCTGGCTCTCCAGGGGAGCCCAGACTTTTTAATCCCCTTTTAATAGGTTTGTAGACTCTCTGAACCCTTGTAGACCTCCATAGGTAGCTCTTGATTTAATCCCCTCCTAACCCCATAGTGTTTTCCCCTAAGGCAGGATTTTCTTCCGGACCCAACGCATCTCTGGTTGCGTGGGACAACTTTTTCCTCTTTGTAAGAAGAATTTCTTGCCTCTGGATATAAAGACTAGACCATCCAACCTCGTTTCCATATCTTGACTGTCAAGTATTACAATGTATAACACACGTTAGGGTGCTCTTTGGTGCTGTTTCAATGGTAACCAGTGGAACTGACTTTTTTAAATAACAATAACAATAAAAAAAAACTTTAGTGCCGCTGGTTCCATAACGTTCGTTGTCGTGACTTTTATTTTTTTTCTTTTTTTCTTTTTTTTTTTTTTTGGAAGTTTTGTTAGGGTTTTGGTTTTCCTTTTTTGAATTCTTTTTTAATTTTTACTAAACAGTGAGTAGCGATCAGCTGCCAGGTTTCTGTGATGTTGATTTTAGGCCGGTGGCTGCTGTGAGCCGGGCGGGCTGTGTCACAATTTAGTGGGATTTGGGATGGAGTTGTTTCCTTTTGGAACTGCACGCAGCAAAATGAGCATTTGATGGGAGCCCAGACGGCAACTAGAGGGTTAATTTTTGAACTTTCAGGTATGTTCCTCAGAAGAAAATAATAATTAAAAAAAAAAAGAATAAAAAAAAAAAAAAGAGAAACAAAACACTATTTTTTCAGTAAGCTTTTTTTTTCTGTAAACGATTTACAAATAAATCTGACATGATGGTGCTGTACCAAAGCCTTATACGAAACTTATTCCGCTCTCTCTATAATCTCTCTGTATCTGTATTGTTGCTCTCGGCCTCTGCCAAGGCCAGGAAATGCCAGCAGGAGGGACCGATGGCCACTCTCGGCATCGGCATCCCTGGAATTCCCCGGGATGGGAATCGGCATTCCCCGGAATTCCCGGCCCGCGGGGAGGGAAAGCCAAATTTCAGCATCACTCCCCAGGCGTGCGATGAGGGGCACAAGCGGGGGTCCCTCACCCCAAACTCTCCTTCCGACTGGGTGCTATCCTGCCCCGGGCAGGGATCCGAGACCTCGCCGGCGGCGCTGCCGGCACCCCCGGGATCACGACCCACCGAGCCCCATCCTCGGGGGATTTTACATCTTCCAGCTCAGCCCGACCTCCGCAGTGCTTAGCCAAGGCAGACCCCTGGCTCTTGCCCTGCGAGCCCTCTCCCAGCCCTTCCCCTGGGGCCGGCCGGGAGCTGGGGCTGCTTTGATAGCTCTAAGCAATAATCCCACTCTGCCAAGAAAGCTGGGTCCTTTTGGCTCTTGGACTGTTGTCAGTTAATGAGTAAATGCTAATAAGCCAACAAAAATTGGAAGAAACGAGAGTTTGAAGCCCTGCCTTACTGGGAGTAGCTGGTCCCTCGGTCTCTGCCTGTTGGGATTTTAAGGCCTGCTGAGTACTTAATTTATCGCCGGTAACATTGCATGTTCATAGATTGACTTCTTGAGTTGATTTTTTCTTATTTTAATGTACCCACTATAAGAAATTCTGGCAGTGTTGCAATGTTACGTACAACTAGCCATGCTGTAGGAGAATGATGGGTTTTGGAATCGATTAACTTGCTCCTCATGTAACATTACCCTGCTTCAGAAATGTTTTGTATTTTGATATAAATAAACATTTGCTAAAAAAAAAAAAATAATAAATATATCTCTAAAAAGGCTTGGTTGCTGCCATTGATTTGGTTGGAGGGGCTGTGGGGAGGGGGGTGGGCTGCCCCAGAGGTGTCTGTGGGGGGTGCTGGGCTGTTCTTTGCCCTGAGCATCCCAAGTTGTGTTTTCCCCCTGGGATTTGCAGCATGTCCCAGCTGGTGCTCCATGCTGAGGTGGGTGCTGGGATGGGCACCGATGCTCCGGTCCTGGTTTTGAGCAAGGAGCAGGGGGGGAGACAGCCCCAACCCCATCTGGCAGGGTGATGATGGACAGTGAGCCCTGTCCCTTGCTGTCCCCTCCCACAGCTTCCCTTTCTCATCTTCCTCCTCCAGCCAGGGTAACCCGCACTCCCCTCCCCTTTACCTGCCGCCTTTGGAGCTTTTTGCCATCGCTTTGGCCCTGATTCATCCCGCAGGAGCCCCCCTGGTTATAAAGTGGCTGCGCAGGCACGGAGCGTGTCCGGGATGCCACAGTGTCGCCAGGCTCGCTGGTGGCCGTGCCACGAGGTGGCAGTGCCGGCTCGGCAGCTCCCGGAGCCGGGATGCGCTCGGAGCGAGGAGAGGCTGCCTGGACACCTCCAACACCGCTGTGCTCCGTGTGACCCCCACAGGGCCCGGAGGAGGGGATGCTTCTGTCTGTCTGTCTGTCCTCAAGCTATGCCCCAGCTCTGGGGACCGCACGAAGTCCCCCACCAGCCTCCCTGCAAGGTTTTTAGGGCTGGGATGGGCTGCCCTCACACCCCTCAGAGTGTTGGGGATATGGCTCAGCATCCTTAGGTCGGTTCCAGGGTTAAACCTCGGCTCGCAGCTGAACCCCCTCAGTCAGCAGGGATGCAGATCAGGGCACTGCAGCTCTGGGGTTCCCAGTTAAACCCCTCTCCAGGGGGGAGCAGGGATGCAGAGAAGGGCTGTTCTCACATCCCTCACCGGCTGCTCCCCAAAACTGGGGGCTGAGGCAGCCCTGGACCCTGCACACCTCTGCTGTGTCGGTACAGGGATCAGGGACCGTCCTGCCGTGGTCCCAGCACGGGTGGGAAGGTGCTGGGGAACTGCTCAGGTCCTGCCCAAGCTTTGTTCCAGGCTTGGTGAAACCCTGCAGGAAGGAGGAGGAATCTTCCCGTCTGGATCTACAGGAGAACTGATCCATGCTGCTTCAGAGGGAGTGACAGGGCAAACACAGGGTGCTTGGGCTGTGGCTGAGGATTGTGCAGTGGAATTGATGTTTCCTGGGGCTACCTAAAAATAGACACCAGACAAAATTCAGAGAATAAAAAGCAGTTCTATTTATTGAAGGGCTTCAGGTACATTTAGGGCAGACAAAGCCCCCCAGGGGCTGCACACAAAAATAGCTTACGGGTTTCCCACTTTTCTAAGTTTGGTCCATTTGTACATTGGGGTTCATCTCCCAATTCCAGCTGCAGGGAATGAAGGAATTTCCCCCAAGTTTGCTGCCCCCAACTCCCTTTTGTTTCCATCTCTGGGGCCTGAGGCAGTGAGGTGTCCTTGATTGCCAGGCCTG
This sequence comes from Pseudopodoces humilis, assembly GCF_049639895.1. Lineage (NCBI taxonomy): Eukaryota > Metazoa > Chordata > Aves > Passeriformes > Paridae > Pseudopodoces > Pseudopodoces humilis. Next base: position 3,028,152 of record NC_142224.1, on the reverse strand, counting down.
GAGAGGAATTGTTGTGTCGGCCCAAAGTGGGGAAGCAGCAGCTCCCAGTGTGTGTGGAGCTTAGACACTGAAGAATGGCAGGATTACCTGCCATGGATGAAAAATAGAAAAGCTAAAATCCTAAGGCATCAGAATGGATTCTAGAGCTCACCCAGGCTGTGTGGGTCACAGGGATACTCCCTGGGCTGGGGGAGGATGGTGCTGGGGTACATGGCAGCTGTGAGCCCCCCGTATCCCCAGTGCACCCAGGGCAGGTGGGCAGCCCAGCTGTGCTGATGGCTGGGGCACGGTCCCCTGGCAGTGCTTTGGGCCTCACAAGGCATTGTGACATTTCCTGAGGGAGGTTTAGATTCTCTCCAAGGGTGCAGGGGCTGAGAAAAAGCCTTGGGCTGCAACCACCGAGCCGAGGTGTTCCCAGCATTTTGAACACCTGTGCCCAGGTAACAGATTTATTTCACCTCCCAAGCCAGGGAGTGTTCCCCTCCTGTGGAGCCCCAGATCTGCCTCCTGGCTCCTTCCCAGCCCCACTGGGGACAAAACCCCTGCAGCCAGGCCGGGTGGCAGTGGCAGGAGGTGGCAGGGAGGCGAGGGATGCACCTCCTGCTCCAGGGGGAGGCTCCGTGCCCTCCACAGGTAGGTCTGGCTGGAGGCACAGTTTCTGCTATCAGTGAATTATTGATTGGATTTACCGCCACGGCTCTGACAACACCATTACTGGCTTTGACTTCATGTTTAAATCATCACTCCAATAGCTCTGAAAGATGCAATCTTTTATTTAAAACGCACTCAGTGGCTCTTTTTGATCCCCTGGCTCGATGTGCTGCTGGCAGAGGAGGGTGCGTGGCTGGGGGAGCACGAGAGGCTTTGGGGACACTCAAGGTCACTCTGCCGAGGGTGGAAGGAAAGAAACTTTCACCTCATGCTGCAGATGAAAGGCTGCAGGTAACAGGGAGGGCCAAGAGCTGTGGGGGCCATGCCACGGCCTCTGCCCAGCCTTCAGCCCCATCCCTGCCTCATCCACATCATTCCCTGTGGCTGATGGAGCAAGCAGGGAGCACTTCAAGGGCTCTGTGCCTCCAGCTCACCCTGCTGTGCTCTCCCACACATCCCCCGGCCACTGCTGTGTCCCCAGTGCCCATCCCCAGCGCTGCCCCAGCTCCCAGGCTGAACCCCAGACGCTGTGCCTGTGTCTCCACAGCTTCTTCCCACCGTGCCCTGGCTCTGGGGTGTGCAGGGCAGCCGTGCTGCTCTGGGACTGCAGGTTTTGGGGCACAGCAATGGCCCAAAATTCCCCCATGCCCAGCTGTGGGGCTGTTGGGATGCTCCATGCCATCCCGCTGGGAAGCTGAGCTGCTCATTCCAGCAGGATGGCAGGGCTGCCTGCATCCCTGCTCGTCCTTTTATCAGCTTTACCATCCAATATTCCCAGGCTGCTTTGTCTTTGCTTTGCATTTATCAATATTACCAGCTGATCCCACAGTCCCCCTCCGTGGGTTTATTAATATTGCCCTCTGATCTGTGGGAAGCGGCGGTGCTTTATATTCCTGCCCCATCCCAGCTCCTCCAAGCCCCCACGCCATGTTTAATTAGATTTTCTCCTTGGCTCAGGCAAACACAAATTGAGCTCCTGGTATCTCTCTGCTGTGCTGGAGCTGGTGCCTGGCTGAGGTGGACAGCATCCTCCACCACATTAATATTCTGCTGCTGGTGCATGTCTCGAGACGGTGCAGTCTGGGGGGTTTGCCTGGAAAAGGGATTATTTCCAACCCCCCACCCTCTTTTCCATGGATGGCAATTAACATGGCAGGGAAATCTCTTTTCCTACTAGGTCAGGGTGGCCAGGTTGAGGGGTCATGATTAGGAAGCAGCACAGGATCCCTGGATCAGAAATCAGAGCTGCTGCTTCCCCCTCTCCCACTGCATTCACCCCATCCCACTGCTCTGGGCCATTAATGTCATTTTACAAGGAATTCTTCTGGGCTTGGCTTTCCCCAAGTCAGTGGGGACCAGCGTTGGCCTCTCCCACTGCTCCATGGCAGCTTTTCCACATCAGAGGGAAAGAAAATTGTTTATGCAAAGTTTGTCAGTCCCTCCAGGCACGAAGGGAAGTGCTGATTGTTCTCCAGCTATCTCAAATCTTTTGCCGGTTTCCAAAATTAAAATTTTTCCCTGTGTCTTGCAGACATATTTGGAGTTTGTGCTCGGATTTCTGGACTTACTGTTCAGCAGATGAATTATTCTTATTCTTATTCTTATTCTTATTCTTATTCTTATTCTTATTCTTATTCTTATTCTTATTCTTATTCTTATTCTTATTCTTATTCTTATTCTTACTATTACTATATATATTATACATATAAAATACTATATATTACTATTATTACTAATTCATGCTTATTTTATTTTTATTTTATTTTATTATTTTATTTATTTCCCCTCCCCTCAAAAAAAAAGACTATTTATTGGATTTCTCCTCTTGCCACGGTCTTACCCTCTGTGTGTTCCTCTTCTCCCAGGGAATACAGGATGGAATCTGCTCCCCTGGATGCAGGATGTGTTCCTTGGGATGCAGGATGTGCTCCTTGGGATGCAGGATGTGCTCCTTGGGATGCAGGATGTGCTCCTCGGGATGCAGGATGTGCTCCTTGGGATGCAGGATCTGCTTCCCGGGATGCTGCCTCTCCTTTCCCAGCCCTGCTGGAGGAATGTGCTCACTTGAGTCAATAGGAAGCTAATTAAGCCATTTATCTGGGAAAAGCAGCCACTCCTGGGGAGCTCTGCAGGCAGGATGGAGGAGGAAGGAGCACAGAGCTGGGGAAAGCAGAGAAGGCTGTGGGCAGGCCCTGGAAAGGGAGAATCTCAGCTGGGAGCTGAGCAAGGTGGGTCCCATCCACAGCATTCCCTGCCAGGACACCCCAGGTCAGATCCTGACCTTCCATGTGTTGCCTGAAACAAGTCCCCAGTGCTAAAATCACCAATAAACTGCTTTTCTATCTGAGAACTTGGTGCTGAGTTGTATACACCCATCGTTCCCAGCCATGCTGATGAACAGTGTGCATTCCCAGCTGGCCCTCAGCTCTGTGCTATCCATGCAGGGAATCCAAATCCCATTTTTCCCCCCCCAGACTCCCCTCTCTAGGCCTGCTGTTAGCAGAGCACGGCTCTGCACTGAAGCAGGCTTCACTCTAACTTTAAATTGACTTTTTTAGTGAAGCCCTGGGAGGTTTTTCTGAGGAGTGCAGCCTATTCTTCAGGGCTTTTATAAGCCTTTAGTAGCTTAAGAAACAACTAAGTTGGGCCTAATCCCTCATAAAAGCACGTAGGTATTTCTTGCCCTTCTGCTGCATCAAGGTCTTAGCCTGGTGCTTTCCTTCACTGTTGTGTTTGTCTGAAGGAGAGGAAGGAAATGCCAATGAAATTTTCCTTTTTAAAGACCTGGATCCTCAGATCAAACCCATCCAGGGGGGCTGTGGGCAGGAGATGGGTTCCATGGGACAGGGGGAATGTCTCATCCCTGGTGTGGTGGCACAAATCCTTTTGGTTCCATGAACGTGCAACACCTGGGGAAATCTTTGTCTGGATCATTCCCCCAGTGATCCAGAGTGAGGGAAACAGTGTAAAAATATGGGGAATAAAGGATTCTTCCAGCAAAATGACAGTAACCCTGCAGTGAGAGGGGCTGTGCAGCTGTGCCCCCACAAGAAGATGCCCAGCCATGGGTGAGTTGGCTGATGGAGCATTAGACACATGCAGAGGGTTTTATCCTTCTCTTTGGGGAAGTTCCTTGTGTTCTGGCTGGGGTTTATTCTCAGAGACATGGCTTTTGTGAGGAGAGATGAAGGGTTGCCTTGCAGGTTTAGAAATGGGTGGATGCAGAGCTGGAGGGGTCTGTGCTTGGCCGGGGCTGGGCAGGATTTTATTCCCCAAGAGAATTCTCGTGGGCACTTGCTGGCTGAGCTGTGCCTCGTTCTCCAGCCTTTTCCAGACCTGGGGCTGCCCTGGGATCACTCTGAGTGTTCCAGACCCCAAAAGGAGGATTCCTGCAGCCAGGGCAGCCTGTGGGGAATGAACCCTGTGCTGGATGTTATCCCTGCACCGTGCCAGGGAGAAAAGCACCTTTGAAAGCCCCAAACCCCCACGGAACCTCGTGGGGTGACACCAGGGGTCAGGGACAGGCTGAATGCCAACAGGGGAGGGAACATTTTCTCACCCCACAGCCCAGAACAATGTGAGCTGCAGGAAGGGATGGATCACACCGGTGCTGAACATGAACACACAACTCTGCACCCCAAAACCACACACAAAATGGGGGCTTGTCTGCCAGTGGGGGAAAATTCAGGTCCTCTGGGCCAGCCTGGCAGGAGCTGCTCCATTTGCATATTAGGGGTGAGTTTATGAATTATGCAGCCACCACGGCACGTCCAGAGGAATCGGTTGCAACACGGAAAGCATATTTATCTTCGTGTCTTATTGATTTATTTTTCCTCTCCCGTTTTTTCAAGCTCCAGCAGCTGCAGTGAGGAAGGGAAAACAGCCCAGAAACCGGGGGGCTGCAGTGGGACAGTGTCCCCTCCCTGCAGCCATCAGTCCCATGGGGTATCTCCTCGAAGCTGGGAGCTGTTTCATGGAGACCAACATGTTCTGAGCACTCTGATGCTTGTTTTGGTGGAGCAGGAGCCTGGGAATATTTCAAAGAGTGAGTGGAATCATTGTTGGTGACAGCAAAGGTGCTCCTGAAGGGTGACATGGAGCATGGGGTGGTGAGAGGGACAGTGACCAGGAACTGTCCTCTGTGGGCATCATCACAGGTCCTAGCCAGGAGCCAGGCTGTGAGGACACATCAGAAAATTCGTCCTCATCTGGGTAGAGGCGCAGCCATCCATTATCACATTGTCTCCATTGTCTCTTTGTCCATCCATCTACCCTTTCCACTCATTAACTCCACCATCTGCTCCTTCATTTATCTCCCATCCTGGCCAGTAAATCATCCCTGTCTTCCCTCTCCATCCATGCATGAGAGAAGAACCTCTTGGTCCCCTCCTCATCGCAGACCCCGAGGGCCATGGCCCCAGTTTGAGTTTGGAATTCAAGGCTCCATCCAGGAGGGAAGCTCCCAAATCCCTTGGGGCTTTATTTTCTCTCTTAGATGGCCCAAAACACTCAGGAACTGCAGAGGGGAACCGGACCTGCTCCATCCCCAGCTGCTGAACTGCAGGTACCACTCACATCCACACTCCACCTGCCTTCTCCTGCATCCATGGAGGCATCCCCAGCTCGCAGCCCTCCCGGCTGTGCCCTTTTCCCCCCGGCAGCAAAGGTTAGCTGAGATCACAGAGCCAGCCGGCTGCCCAGATTCCCACTCCCTGGGGCTAATTATGGAACAACATTAGATAAAAGTCAACATATGTTGTAAAAGGCACTATGTATCAGCGCCTGACAGCTCCTAACAATGTGCTCATGTAACAGCTGTCAGGCTGCAATGCTGGGAAATGAGGAATATGTTGATTTATGGATATCAGATCTGCCCTCACGTTCACCGACGGCAGCGCAGAGCAGCGGCGGCGCCCGCCAGGACGGGCTGTTCCCCACGCCTTGGCTTGGCCTCCTGCTTTTCCCAGGGATGGTTCACTTCCAGATGTGCCCACATTTGTGTTGCTGCTCCTACAGAGCAGGAAAATCCCTAAATCCTGTTGTTTCTGAGGCAGGAGGAACCGGTCCTCATCCATGTGCTCGGAGAGCAGAGAGGTTAATCCAGCTCAGGGAGGATGGGGAGCTGCTGGAGAGGGTCCAGAGGAGGCACAAGGATGATCAGAGGGATGGAGCAGCTCTGTTGGGAGGAAAGGCTAGGAAAGTTGGGATTGCTCAGTCTGGAGAAGGGGAGCTAAGGGGTAACCAAATTTCAGCCTCCCAGTACCTGAAGGAGCCAATGAGAAAGACGGGGAGAGATGTTTTACAAGAGCTTGGAATGACAGGGAAAGGGGGAATGGCTTCAACCTGACAGAGAGGAGGATTAGATCAGATATTGGGAGGGAATTGTTCCCTGTGAGGGTGGGCAGGCCCTGGCACAGGGTGGCCAGAGCAGCTGTGGCTGCCCCTGGATCCCTGGAAGTGTCCAAGGCCAGGCTGGACGGGGTTTGGAGCCACCTGGGACAGTGGAAGGGGTCCCTGCCCACGGCAGGGAGTGGAACAATATGATCTTCAAATTGCCTTCCAATCCAGGCCATCCTCTGATTCTGTGATTCGTTTCTATATAGGACTGAAGTTCATTTCTATGCTAATGGTAATATTTTATTTAAAATTCAATCAATAAATATGTGCTGGCCCCATGACACCTTCTTCCCACCTCATCCCTCCCTGTTTCAGGGCTCTGGGTGCTCAGACCTCTTTGCTTTGGTTGAACCAAGCACTGTGTGGTTTCAAAGTCTTGGGGTCACAGGGCAGCTTTAGATAGCAGCTCACAGCCCCAAATACCCCCTTGGAGATGTGGTGCTGTCCCTGGAGCTGGGGTGGCCTGTCAGGATTCACCCAGGCTCTGGCCATGCTCCCCAAATCCATGGAGCTGAGAGCAGAGGCAGCACTGGGATCACTCGCAGTTATGGACCCTTGTGTTCTGCACCTCCTGCTTCTCTGTCCCTTCATGAAACCCCTGCACTGTGGCAATACCCCAGACCACGCTCCTTTAATTTCTGTGGCCCCAAAGGCTCTGTATTTTGTGGCAAACCAAAATGGGATTGAGGTTTGGGCAGATTTTGGAATAAGGGAATTGTGGTGAGCCAACGGCGGGGGGCAAATCCCCAAATCCTGGACCCTGCTCTCCTCCAGTTTTGGGGTGAAGCTCAGCTTTTCTACTGTCCTATCCCAGCTGGGATCTGGGGGGGATCACCCACATTGCCACTGCAGCAAAAGGTAGAGATGCCATCCAGCTGCTGGCAGAGTTCATTAGTGGCTCCCACTAACCAGCTTTGATGGGAACAGGGAAGGAAATTCCTCCTCAGCTTTATTAATCACACTCGGCTGGATGCTCCCAGGTCCAGCTGTGCCTGAGGGGACCCTGCTTCTTGCTGCTGCAGAGATTCTGCTCAGATCCGTGGGGCTTGGGCTTGTGTTTGGCAAGGAAAGAGCTTTTGGGAAGTGTTTTTTGGGCAGAGTGTGGCTCGTGTGGGGTTGTTGGGGAGGCAGGAGGGGATAAACCAGCTCCAAACTCATGTAATTTAAAATACAGGAGCACATTCCCTTTCCCTCCTTGGTTTCAGCAGCCCTCAAGGCCTGAGGAGTTGTGCAAAGGAGATATTTCTCCCTGGGAATGGGGTGGGGCTGGGTGCTTTTGGTGTGAGCTGGGTTTGCTCCCCTGTGGGAGGGGGGAATGTGGCCAGGGATCCAGCAAGGCTCCAAGATTCCTCTTGGGAAGGCAATGGATCCAAAATTAATTTGAAGTGGGGATGTTTTTTCAGCTCTTAATGTCAAGAGACATCATTTTTCGTTTCCTTTTCCAAATGGTGATCCCTAGCAGGATTTGCATTGCTCTTTAACTTATTCCAGCCATGTTTTCCTGTATGTGCATGCTGGTTTTCCAACATTTTGTGGGGCTGCTTTCCCTGATTTTTTTTGACAAATATGAATAAAGATGTGATCTACAATTGCTCTAACTCTTTTTTTTTTGAGTGCTGGGGTCTCATCCCCTGTAACATCTCTGCCAAGCTTCCCCTGCTGCAGGGGGAATGTGTAAATCCCAGTAAAAGTGCTCATTCCATTGAAATTTGAAAATATAATAAAGCCGGTTATATCTCTTTATAAAAAGTAATAAAAAAGAAGGTTAATGCCCTTCCTCAACTTGCAGCCTGTGTGTTTTAATCTGCAAAACAATAATGGAAAACTCCATTTATGGAGCTACAGAGAGGGTTGGACTGAGCCTTTACAAAACCTCACATAAGACTAAATAAACTCCGGCTCCATTGCAATTTGCTCTTTATAGGCTGATATTTACCAGCCTAGCAACTCCTCTACTTCCTAACTTGAATATATTTCATTTTTTTTAATACATATTCATTATTTACAAACTTGTTTCTACTCTCCAATTTCTGCTGCTTTGTGTGATTTCTCGTGGGAATTCTTTTAAAATGCAGATTTCATAGGAAATATTTTTTTATATAGGTATTTTGGCTATGTAATTATCTGAAGTCTATTGTGTTTAATTCCAAATATAACTTTGCAATTCCCCAAAGGATGACTCTATTTTGGGTTTTCCTCTCTTGGGGGAAGTTTTATTAACCACAGCTGTGTGTGTGAATTTTGGGGGAGAAGGTGCATGGGGGAATTATCCCAAATTCCCCGTGCAGGGCAAACCAGTGAGGAGGAGATGTAAAAGCAGCTCCAGGATGTTTTATTTTGCCCCAGTGGTGGGAAATAAACTCTGTGAATCTTTTCCTTTCCCCTCTTTGATGCTCAGATGGGGAACAGGAACTGGTGGCTGCTGCAGGAGTGAGAAGCTCCCACAAACCATATAAAAAGCATTAATGGGCTTTTTTATTTTTTTTTAATGGGGTTTGGACACTGAGCCTGGGATTCATCCAGGCTGGACCAAGAGCCCTGTGGCATTTGGAATGCAAATCACCCAGCCATGCCTTAATCATTACCACCGGGAGACAATTAGGGTTAAAATATAGATTTTTCTACAACAAGGCCAAACTGTAGAGACATAAAAAGAAGGAAGTCTGGCTATGATTCATTTATATCAGCCTGTTGCTTTGAGGAGGTTGTTAGAGGATGGGAAAGAGCCTAAATCCAGAGATCTGCCCCAAAATAGGGGAGAAAAGTGGGGTTTAGGTGGGTTCCCCCTCTGTGGAATTCAGGACTGGCTGATCCCCACAGAATTCCCCCTCTGGCATGAGAACCCATCAGCAAAAAGGGTTGGAAACAGGAAAATTAGTCAGCTGTGCTGGAATCTGATCGAAAGTGCAAAGCAGAGGATGAGGGAGGTGAACAGAAAGGGCCCTTTTTTGCATTTTTATAATCTTGTGGGTTTATGAGCAAGGTAAACTTAATAACTTGGGACAAGAGCCCTGCTGAGCACTGCCCGGGGCTGTGCAGGGAGGGGGTGAGGAAAGGGGCTGGGGGGGCACAAGGGGGGCACAAGGGGGGCACAAGGGGGGCACTGGGGGACCCCCAGGAGCTGGAGGTGAGCAGCTGGTGCCAGGCTGGGCTTCCCCTTTACCCCCTTGGCTTTTCTCCAGGGATTTACCCAACACTAATCCCGCTGCTGAAACTGCAGGAAATGTTATTTTTTCACAATTTCTGGCCTTGGAGGGAGGAGGAGGGGAGGGGAAAAGAATGAAGAAGGTTTGATTTCACAGGTTATTCCCAATCCCAGCTCCCTGTGGTGTCTCCTTGCCCACATCTCCTGTCTCAGCATCATCACTGGGGCTGGTGGGTGGCAGCCAGTTTTCCCTGCCTTTCTCCTTCCTCTTGCTCTCTGCTTTTCCAAAACCAGCAGGGAGGGTGGGGAATGGGCAGCAGCGTGTCCTGCCCCTCCTCTGCACCTTGGAATGCCCTTTCCAAACCCAAAGCCCGTGGCCAGAGCCAGCACACGGCTTTGGATAATCCTTGCCCAGATTGTGGTACTGTCCCTGTGGGGAAAACCCAACAACAGCCGCGCTCTAATCTTTAATTAGAGAGTTAATTACCCTCTGAGGCTTGTGGGGGGGCGGCTGGACATGGAGGGAAGCTGCTTTGTGAGTGTAATAGGGGGCAAAGGTCTTTGGGGTTGGGGGTGCTGGTGGCTCCTCCTTTTAGCTGGATGAGGGGTGGGCACCTCTCCTGTCCCCGGGGATGGATCCCAGCCTAAATCCACTCCCTGTCCCTGGTGGTGTGGGGGTCTGGGTGTCACCACCCTGGCGCAGGGGCTCCAGCAAGTGGCTCGCTGCCGACGAGCTGTGGTGGCCCACAGGGACGTGGGCTCTTGGTGGCCTCTCTGTCACCTGCTTGGTCTCTAACACTGAAGGCAAAAAGCAGGAGCAGTGTGAGAGCCCAGGGCCCTGCAGGGCACACTGGACAAGGCACACGGAACAAGGGAAAGGCTCCATGGTCCAGAGCACGTGGCACAGGGGATATTGCACGTGGCACATGGCACACAGCCCATGGCACAGAACCCATGGCACACAGCCCGTGGCACATTGCCTGTGTCACCCAGCCCCATGGCACACAGCTCATGGCACATGTCATACAGCTCACAGCCCATGTCACACAGCCCGTGGCACACATGGCACATTACACATGTCACAGAGCACCTGTCACCCACTCTGTGTCCTACAGCCTGTGTCACCCAGCCCGTGTCCCACAGTCCTGTGTCCCACAGCCCATGGCACATTACACATGGCACAGAGCACATCACCCACCCCATGTCCCCCAGCCCATGTCCCCAGTCCATGTCCCCAGCCCGTGTCCCCCAGCCCATGTCCCCAGCCTGTGACCCCCCAGCCCGTGTCCCACACTCAGTGTCCCCCAGCCCATGTCCCCAGCCTGTGTCCCCAGCCCATGTCCCACACCCAATGTCCCCCAGCCCATGTCCCACACCCAATATCCCCCAGCCCATGTCCCCAGCCCATGTCCCCAGCCCGTGTCCCCAGCCCATGTCCCACACCCAATATCCCCCAGCCCATGTCCCCAGCCTGTGTCTCCCCCCTGTCCCCAGCACCCCCGGGCGGTGCCGCAGGGCTGGGATCAGCGGCAGGACCAGAGGAGGGCGCTCTTGGCTCAGAATTGCCCCCCTGCCTCCCCCTGTCCCCAAACCCCCCTGCCCCAAGTGCAGAACAGCCTCCCCCTGTCCCCCAAACCCCCCTGCCCCAAGTGCAGAACAGCCTCCCCCTGTCCCCCAAACCCCCCCGCCCCAGGTGCAGTACAGGCTCCCCCTGTCCCCAAACCCCCCTGCCCCAGGTGCAGAACAGCCTCCCCCTGTCCCCAAACCCCCCCGCCCCCGGTGCAGGACAGCCTCCCCCTCTCCCCAAACCCCCCTGCCCCAGGTGCAGAACAGCCTCCCCCTGTCCCCAAACCCCCCTGCCCCAGGTGCAGAACAGCCTCCCCCTGTCCCCCTCCAGCCCTGCAGCCCCCGATCCCCCCCCAGCTTGGGGGGCCGGGAATGGGAAGGGGGGTTCACCCCACTGCACCCCGGGGTGGCTCAGACCCCCCTGGAGCATTGGGGACCCCCCAGGAACGGGGCCCAGCTCAGGGAAAAGACAAAACCAGCGAAGGGGACTCGGTGCCAGGGAAAGGGAGTGAGTGTAATGATGGGAAAATAAGGGAAAGTGGGAAATCAGCACAACAAAGTTGACTAAAGCAAATATTTCCATCACTGCAGGAGGGAGCCCGGCTGACTGGAATGTTAAAAACGCCCCTATTTGCATCTTTTTAAATAGGAGCTGATAAAAGCAAATACTCCACCGCCAATAATTATAATATTTTAATTGCGTTTCTTCAGGGCTTTTGTTTTCCAGCGAGACACAAAAGCTGTGTGTAAACTGGCAGAAATAAATCTCCCTGCTGGTGTGGGTTTGGGTGAGATTTCAGGGTCCTGCCTCAGGACGTGCAGCACCCCCGGGGTTCAGCTGGGACCTGGGGGGTTGCACATCTCCATCCCTGGGGGATCAGCGGGTGAGTTTTGCTCCCCTCTCCCTCCCAAATTCCCGGTTGCAGGGTCCCCCCCCATCCCTGTGTTTCTGCTGGAGTTTTAAAGCACTTTTAGAACAATTTTGGTTTTTGGGACCTCCCCTCCCAGACCCCAAACACCCAGGTTTGGGCAGGATGGGAGGCTCAGATGGTTGGAACCAAGGACCTAAGAGGTCTTTCCAACCCAAATAATTCCAGAAAACCCCTCCCCAGTTCCATTATGGTATGAAAAATGAAGCCTTTCATTAATAAACAGGTAATTTGGGGGTTGGGGGGTGGTATATCCATGCTTTTTCCCCATGTTTTTTATTCACAGCACATTTTTCACTTGCTCTCACAGGCCCCATCCAGAGGCTCCCTTGCTTTGGGGAATTTGGGATAGTTCCCCCAGCCCAGCACACCTGGGTGAGTGCTGTAGGTGGGCTGGGAGCTCCCAGCATCCCTGAGCCCCTGCAGGAGGAGTTTGATCCTTCAGAGTGGGAGAGCTGGAGGATGGGGAGGAGGCTTTGTCGTGGATGTCTTTATTTTTGGGTTTAATTCCTTAGCTACAATAGAAAGATTGGGGTTTTTAATAGGTGAATGGAGCTGTTGCTGCGTGCAGCTGCCTCCTCCCAGCTCTGCTCGTTCAGAAAAAGGAATTGTTGAGCTTTTCTCCCTCTGAGAGGGAGCCACGTTGTGCAAACCACCCCAAACTCTGCTGTGGGGTGTCTGAGAACCGCCGTGAAACAAACTCCACTCATCCACTCTTGATACCCCATAGAAAAACGATTTACAAGGAGCAATTCCCCAAAATCGCCCCCCTGCAAGTGCAGGGCTTGTGTTTAGCATCACCAAATGTCCCACCTGAGTGCCCAAGTGTCACCCAGCTCCCCAGAGAGCTCTCCACGTGGCTCAGCCTAGGGCAGAACAATTTCATATCAAATTCCCAGAGGAATTAAAGTTTTTGGGTTCTTAGCAGGACTTGGTTTGGTGGGTTCCATCCCCATGGTGGTGGCCCTGGGGCTGCTCCAGCACCGAAAGTCCTGCTGTCCTTTGGGGATCCAGGGAGTGTCCCAGGGGAGAGAGGGTCCCCCCATTTAGAGGGCACCCCCAAAGTGCCAGGGAAGGAGGGAGAGTGGAACTGCTGAGCCCTCAGTTTGGGGTGCACTGAGGTGAAACCTCATTTTTCCAGGGGGGGTGGTGGGGCTGGATTTGCTGTTTTCTGCCCAGGAAGGATTTTTCTCCCAGTTTTTGGCTGCTTTGGCTGATACTGAGGTATCAGAGGGTGGGCAGGGGTCCTGGGGAGGGTGGGCTGACTGGAAGAGTAGGAACAAGCTCACCCCTGTGGGATGGAGGGTCTCAGGCTGGGGTTTGGGATGGGAAGGAGCTGGGCCCAGCTGCTTCTGTGGGGAATGGTAGAGAGGAAAATAAAGGGAGTGAAGGGGAACAGGAGCAGAGTGGTTTGACCCAGGTTTAGCCTCCTGCTGTATTGTAGGATTTAACTGGGATTGGGAGATCCCAAAAGCACAGATCTTGAACCCCTCTTTGGGGGAATCTTCCCCCATCCCCAGCTCCACAGGCTGTTTCCTCTGAGTCATTCAATCTCCAGGCATAAATCCCGAGGGAAGCAGGGCTCATCGGCTCTGGCGCTCCTGGGATGACTTGTTTTATTTAGATTTTCATTCCTGGAAAGAGAATGAGACCTTTTCACCCTCTTTTTAGTGTTTCACTTGAATATAATACAGATTTTTTTTCTGTTTTCTCTGTGCCTGGCCCCAAAGCAGTGAGGAAGTGGGGATGGAGCAGGAAGGGATTTTTCCTTCTCTTTTCCCAGCTGTCAGAGGGGGACACAGCAACATCCCCTGGCACCACCCTGAGCTGTTGAAGCCTCTCCTGGCCCTTCTCCATCCAATTTCCAGCCTGTCCACAGAACCAAGGGGTGCTGAACAAACAAACCTCAAATTGGCCTCTGTGCTGGGGGGCATCACCAGAGTTTGTTTCTTTGGAGTTCAAATTAATTTACCTCCCCTTGGGCCCAGGGCTGTGCTCACAAGTGCAAATAAACCCCGGGCACGTCTCGCTTGTGTGCCCCAGGATCCACGTGCAACAAGATATTTTGCAGGGTCAGGGACTAATAATTTAAACTGCTGAGCAAAATAAATAAGTGTAAAGCAAAACCCAAACCCAGAGCACCACAGGAGCAGGCAATATTGTTTGCTTTTCAAATAGACACACGAAAAATACAAACAGTAGCAGGAGGGATACAGAGATTAAAATTTTTATAAAAACAAAATAGCAGCAATCCCACCAGGAAGCGGTGTTTCCATTTTGTATGTGCATAAGATTAGCAACACTTTGCTGCCTGCTATGAGCATCCCTCTTCCCCTCCTCCTGGGAAACTGTGACAAAAAAATATATATATTTTTGGACCAAAAGAAAAAAAAACCCAAAAAACAAAACCCAAAAAAAAAAAAGATGATTGAGATTTCCTACAGAAAATACTGACTTTTTAAATTGGACGTTGCTCCTGCTCTGGCCTGGGGGGCAGCCAGGAAACTTCCCCTTTTTACTTTTCCCACACAAACCCTGAAAATTTGGAATTAGATGCCTTCCTTGTAAATCTTGATGTGTCATAAACCTGAAATCCATATGGAAGGAGGAGAGGGATGAGCTGGCTCTGTGACAGGGAATTCTGAGCCAGAGGGGAGCGAGGTGTGCGTCTGGGTGGACACTGTGCAGCCACAGCTCGTGCTCCTGCTGGGCTCTGCGTCTTCTGCATCTTCTGCATCTACATCTGCAAATTGTGATTCCTGGAGTGTCACCACGGGGATTTTCAGTGGCAGGTCCCCAGGGAGCTGTGCCTGAGCACCACAGGGAGCCCTGCCCTGTGCCCACTGCCTTTCCTGCAGCTGCTTTCCCTTGGTAAGGGAATGTTTTCTGCCCAATATATTTTAAGGATCTTTGAGTGTTTGACTTTTGCAGTTTCAAAATTGAAAAGAAAAGGCTGAGATCGGTGGTTTGGTCAATAAAAAGCTCCAGTCTATTCCCTTTTCAACTTCACTTTTGCCATTTAACACTTGGACTGGCCCTCAGTGCTCTGGTTTAGTTGACAGGGCAGTGATGGGTTAAACAGACTCCATGACCCTGGGGGTGCTTTCCAGCCTAAATGATTCCATGATTTGGTCCAGTAATACCTTGTCCAGGTGCCTGGAGTCACTCCTGAGTCCCCAGGGCTCCTCTCTTGTGCTGTCATGTATCCAAAATGAGCTTGGAGCTGGAATTTGGAGTTTTTTGGACCTGGCATTGCTGGTAGTGACCACACCCCCAGCTCCCCGCAGCCCCCCAGCTTTGCTCCCCTCAGACACCCCCATTCTCCTGGGATCAAACCTGAGCCACGTGTGGGGTGGGAGCTTCAGGGAGCTGCAGGGGTGGCTTTGACAAGCAGATCCCACCACATCCTCACCTTCCCCACGAGCATTTGTCACCAGCGGCGGCTGCGGGGGGCCGGCAGCGCCCGTGCCCACCCCTCTGCAGAAGGCTGGAGCCAGCATTTGAATAATGAATTCTGCTTAAGACTGAAAGCTCCGAGATCCATCTGTAACAAGACTCGAAATAATTACAGCTGATGATTGCCTGGTACCTCAGCCAGAAAAAACAGAACAGATTTTGGCCGCCAGCAATTACAAGCAGCACCCGCTCGAGCACAGGGAGAACTTTCTGAGCGAATTCATGAATACATTTGTGAGGATCGGGAGCGGTGGGGATGGGGTTTGGGGTGCAGGAGCGTGGGGAGGAGGTGTCTGTGCTCACATGAATCCCTGAGAACTTGTCTGGGAGAGCAGTGGGTGTCCCCTTGGGGTGTGTGTCTGTCTGCAGCATCGTTTGGGACTGGGAGGAGCAGGGAATCCATACTCACAGCAGGGTTTGGGGTTGTTACCCACAGCAAGTTAACTGGTGAGGAGATGGGAGAAAAACAGGGAAAAGTGTGGCCACAATGAGACCCTTCCCTGAGCAGAGGGACACGTGGAGGTGGCAGAAGAGGGCAATGAATTTTGGACTCTGCCAAACATCTTCCCCCTGTTCCTTTGGGTTTGTGGCTTCACAGGCAGGAGCTGAGCAGAGCAGGGTTGTTTCTCCATCCAACACAACAGCGCTGCCCTTTGGGGCTGCCAAAACCACCCGTGCTGTCCCTGCTCAGATTTGCCTTCTGCATAATGGAGATAATTTATCAAATAGTGAATAATATGCTTCCCTTCTTCCATGTCTCCTCCACGTATCATTTCAACTGCCTGAAAATTGTCAAATTAGACTATTTTCCTTGACTGTTCCATTTAGGAGCAGGGGGAGCTGAAGGCTCCGATAATTGCACTGCTCACTCTGCCGACGTCTTGTAAAATAACAGCGAATAAAACTCTTCCTGCCCGAGCTCCAGGAATGCCCTCCTTGGTGAAGTGTGGGCTTTTCTCCTGAAACTGGATGCTGATGATCCTTAAAAGTCTGTTTTCTTTGCCCCCAGAGCGTGGCTGGCTGAGGCTGACTCGGGGAAGCTTCGGCTCGGGGACTGTAAGGACGCGGCGCTATCGCGTTTTCCCATCCGCTAAAATTGCGTGTGCTCAGAATTGTCCCTGTGTAATGTGCCTGTATTAATCATTGCTCCCTTATCTTGTTCGCCTCCAATCTACAAGGATCTGCTTGGTTCTCCTCTGCACCTTAAATTCTCTTTTATCTCAACTGGTGTCACCGCCGAGCCCGCAGACAGCTGGAGCATCTTTCCTCCTGCAGCTGGAAAATGCGGGCGGGACTCCCTCCTCTGTCCCCATCCCTGGATTTTCCGTGGGACGTGGGACTGTTGTATGGACTGGCTGGAGCAGTGTTGGCATTTTGGAGGATGTGATGGGTGTCTCTGCTCTGGAGCCATCCTGGTGGCAGGGATGATCCCGGAGGCCCGGATGCTCAAGGCCTTTGGAGCAGTGATTCAAGAGCTCCAAGAAATTTTGTGATGGGGGAGCCACATGCTCTGTCAAGTTGTTTCCTTCCTCCCTGGCCAGAATGACCTCGCTGACTCCCTGATTCTGGTTATGAGTCCATCTGGAAGTAGGAATGGCAAAGCTGGGAGATCTCGTGCATCCCTGGGTATTTCCACAGAGCGTACAGCAAGGGCCTGGGGGGCTTTTCCTCAGGGACTCTCTTGCACTTGTATTTCCCACCCAAGCTGAGGTGGATGCCAAAGCAGAAGCATTTTATTTTATGCCAAAGCAGCCTGCCAGCCCAGAGCAGATATGCAGGGAGGGTTTGCTGGTCCTTCCCTACGTCCTGAGCTTATCTTATGTTGCCAGTGGGGTTTTTGTAGGCTCTGTATTTCTGTTGGTATTGGGATATTGGGATTTCTTCTTCAGTGATTCAGGTTATTTTCTCTCTTTCCATCTTTACCACTGGAGCTGGTTAAATAAAACAGGAGCTACAAAATGCCTGCTGAGTCCAGGTGCCCAATTTGAATTATGATGATTCTGTTATATAATCCCAGAATCTTTAAGGCTGAAAAAGATCTTTAAGATCATTTGGTCCAGCCTCTACCATGCTCACCATTAAACCATGTCCTCAAGTGCCACATCCACACATTTTCTGGATGCTTTCCAGGATGGTGATTCCACCACCTCCCTGAGTAGTCCTTTCAAATGTTTCACAAAATTTGCCATGAAAAAAACCTTTTCTTTATATCTAAACTGGTGAAACTTGAGGCCATTTCCTCTCATCCTGTCTCCCTGCACCACCCTGTTTCGGGATGAAACGCGAGGGACCGAGCCTGCCATCCCAAATTTCCCACTTAATCTCCATTTAAACCCAGAATATAGGAGTTGCTTGGGCAATATAGACTGTGCAGCGTGGCTTAATGGGGCCCCAAATAAAGGGAACAGCTGGGTAATCAGTTCGAGTGGCTGGGAACCAGTTTACCGTGCATTAAGTATTCTTTGATTCCGTTTAATTGGGACATTGCAGAGACCCTGACGTCCAGTAATAAGGACAGTGGGAAGCTGATCAGACAGCTCGTTAACACTCAATTAATGTCGCTCTGTACGGCACAGCAGTAACTTTTAAAAAATGTATGTGCTCAGCCGAGGTGGAATGGGATTGCCAAGGCAATTTCCAGAGGGTCTGAGCCCAGGTTGCCGGGCGGGAGTGGCACTGCTGCGGTGCCCGCGTGCAATTGAAGTGGAATTAAAAGTTGAAGTGCAATTTTTTTAGGTGAATGCAGTCACTTTACACAGTGCAGAATCAGTTCATTTTTAATTTATAGGCACAATTAAAGCGCACTAAGAATAAAATTCATAAATCTTTAGCTAACTGACCGTGATTCTTTTGAAAACTCTTTTTGTTCCTCCTGATGTGGGCGATAGGGGCACCTGGCGTGCCTGGAATTACATTAACAGCCAGCTCTTCCCTTTCAGCCTTTCCTTGCCAATCCTCCAGGCTTTATTAATCTTCCCTGGATGTGTCCTGGCCATGCTGGGCTGTTTGCTTTGCACCCACAGCCGTGCAAAGCCTCAGCAGCAGTTCAGTGTTGGCTTTAGCTGAGGGACCTGAGCCAGAAGGGTGAATTCCTGCCTGTGGGATTTGCTGAGATGCAGAGATGGAGCAGGGGATGCCAGATGCCATCCTTCACCTCCCTCCAGGGATCTGTCACCTCTGCTGTGCACCACCTGAGAGGCAGAGGGACGAAGGGACATGGCCCTGGGCATCTCAGAGCAGGGACTGGTGGCTGTAGCTCCACTGGAAGCGCTGGAAAGGACTTGGATAGAAAAGCATAACCTGGAAAGGGAGGGAAGGAGCTTTCAAAAGGTGCAGCTCAGTCTGCAATAGCTCTGCAGGGTTTTCCTGTGGCATGGATGGAGGAAGCTCTCAGTGGTCTGGGTTCAGCTTTTCTCTCTCCCAGTCACTTTCCCATCATTTTCCCTCGGGCTAAATGGAGTCCACGCTTGGCTAGCATGGCTGGAGGGGTAATTGCCATCTCTGCATTTCCCTAATGAGCACTGGCTCTGCTAATGAGCCTATTGCTCCTCACAGAGGAGGTCTGACAGAGCACCTCTGCTCTGAGGGGGGCACAGCTTTGATCAGGGGATGTCTCTTGTCCCCTGCATGGTCAGAGTAGGAAAATTCCCTGCTGTCCTCTTTGTAAGTCAGCTCCTCCAACCATTCCTTGCCATCAAGCACAGATTCATTTAAGGGCCTGATTTCCTCCTTCTTTCTTTTCTTCTCTTCCTTTTTTTTATTTTTTATTTTTTTATTACATCTGCACACTCAGTCATGCAAAAAATTACATGATTTCAGTGCTTCGGCTGACTCCAGTCCCAGAGCGCAGGGGCTGCTTAGCGCTGCCATCACCACTCAATTAGCCCTGAGCACAAAAGGAACACGTGGAATATCACAGCCTTGGGCTGAAAGGGGATCTGTCCCATGCAGAACTCTCCATGGGGACTGCTGGAGCTTTCCCAGCTCGTCCTCAGAGCATCCTCCGCCCTCATCCATTGGGATAACGATGGGGACTGGGTTCCAGAGGTTGAGTTGAGCCTGAACATGCCAAGAGATGCAAAAAGTGAGGATGGAAGTGTTTGGTGCTGCTGACTCCCAAACAGGTGCTTTGGTGTTGATTCCTTTGCTGGTTGTGTGTCTGCTGCAAATTCCAGGGTGGATGGAGCCGCTTTGAGCGTCGTTTTGCTCCCAGGAGACAGATCAGCCTTCGTGGAGCAGCAATCCCGGCGTGCTGGGCTGGAGAATTCCCTCAGCTCTTCAGATGTGCCCTGGAGGATGCTAAGCTTGGGGAGGGCCCCCAGCCCTGCTGTGGACTCACCCCCCAGCCTGGAGCTGCATTTTTGTCCTGCCTGCAGCAATCTCAGGTGGGCTGCAGGGACAGGGGTGAGATTAAACACATGGCTCGGGGAGGCGGTGTGAGCTTTTCCTTGCGGTTTATAGACTACAAAACCCCGCCTTTCCAACACTTCCCTTCCTTCTCCAGGGAAAGCCTCAATTCTGCTGCTAAAACATGGTTTGCAGGAGAGGCAGGTGAGCACTCGTGGCACTCCCAGGACTTCTCCAGCCATCCCTTCCCCAGGGAATGAAACACCATGTCACCTCTGTCATTCATGATCAAAACCCCTGTATCTTTTGGCTGGTGATGACTGAAGATAAATCTAGCTTTGAAAGGAGGGGCAGCGTGTAAAAGAAAAGTTATTCCTTTCCTTCCACCTCTGCCCTTGAGTAGGAGCTGATAAAATCCAAAGGCTCTGCCAGGAGATCAGACTCCACTCCGGCTTTGCCCAGGAACCATGTGGATGAAATATTAAGCACTGGGGCTGGAGCAGGTAGAGAAGGAATAATCTGATGAGTAGTTAAAGGTCTGGTATCCTGCGGGGACACATGTGATTGATCAGCCTTGCAAAAATAAATAACCTGGCCCTTTAGATCTATGTAGCAATTTTAAATTTTTAATAAATCTGTGTGTATGGTGAAGGATAAGTCGTCACCCTGCGCTCTGTGCCTCTGATTCTCTGGGTGAATTTATCATGCTCTCCCTTTTGGAGGCTTCACATCCTGCTGATAAACAGTTTAAAACTCCTGTCCCGTCTTTATCTCGTTGAGCCTGGCTGGGAATGCTCCACCTCTGAACAAGGAGAAGGGAGAGCCCAGAGCTGTTGCCTCTGGCTTTGCCAGCCCGTGGTGCCCCCAGGTTTGCTGCAGGAGGAGGGAGAAGACCAGGAGTGCAGGGGAGGGGTATGGAATCCTCCAAAGAGGGGCAGAGTCCGGAGCAGAGGGAGCTGCTGGCTGTGGTGGCAGCAGAGATGACACAGCAGCCTTCCAGACATGGGAAATGATGGCAATGGGTGAACAGCACCTGCAAACTAATCCTGACAGGCTCCACTGAGCAGGGCTTGGGCCCCTTCACCCACCTGTGTGGAGCTGAGGCACTTGGGAATGATGGAGCCTGGCAGAGCTGATCTGTTTCTGCTGGAGAGATCAACCAGCAGCCTGAGAAAAGAGTTTGCTCCTCTGGGAGCGTGGAGTTGGAGGCAGAAGGATCCAGGTGCAGCTGAATTGCACATCTGAGAAGCGCAGGACGTGTTTGAAGGCAAAATGTGCCTTTCCCGTGGCTTGGTGTAAGGCTCCTGGGAAGGGCCGTGGGTGGCAGTTCTCTCCTGGCATTACCAGAGCTTTGCAAAAGTCTTTTGTCACTTCTGTGCCATTTTTGTGCTGTGCAGCTGTTCAGTCACATCCCTCTGTGTCCCACCTGAGCTGTGGAGTGAAAGCTGCTGCCATCCCACCCCTAAACACGCAGGGGTCTGCCATCCTCTCCTAGTGGGGGCTCCAGCAGCCCTGGATGAGCTTTCCCAGGTGCCTGATCTCTGCCAGGCTCTGGCACAGCCAGCCCAGGGAACACACTCTGCAGTGCCAGGGCTCTGTCCTTGCCGCTGGCTGTCCCCTGTGGCCGGGATGTCCCTGTTCCCCCTGCCAAGAGCTGCTGTTAAGGATCATATCCCGACCTGGCAACACAAACTCCATTCTCAGCGGGGAGGCAAATCTCGGAATACTTTTGGATTTTATTTTTACCATTGCTGTGGGAAAGCCTGTAAGATCTGCAGAGCCATGGCAACGTGGATGCTGCTGTTCCCCCACGCTCAGTGGCAATGACACGTCTGCGTGTGTCACCTGCGCAGGGCCCGCGCTCCTGCTGGAAGCTCGTGGTGGCTGCAATTAATTTCTACTTAAGCCCAGATAATTACTGATTTTGGTGGGTTTTTTTTTGTACTGTCTGTCTAACAGCCATCAGTATTTTTAGAACTTGAGCTGCCAGCAAGTTTCAGTCGTGGTAGAACCTCTGGAGGAGGTGCTGGTGCCTCACTGATGCTCTCAGTGGCTGCTGTCAAGGATAACGCAGGAGGAGGTGAGAGCTGAGCTCAGCTGAGGGAAAACCTTCCCCTGCTCCCCTAATAACGTGGCAGCGTGCTCTGGGCTTGGGTCGTGGATTTGGACGCCGGAGGGAGTACCGGTGGTGGTTGGAGGTCTGGTCTGGCCACCGATTGTCACCGGCAGCTCCGAGTGTCCGCCCAGCCGTGGGGACGGTGACAGCGAGCACAGTGCGGTGACAGGCAGAGGGAGCCCCAGGCTAGAGAGCCAAGGGATGAGCAGGGAAAGGTGTCCCAGCCATCCAGGGGATGTGCACGGCCCTGGCACAGCGGTGGGAGTCGGAGCTGCCGCCTCGGGGTGGTCCCAGCCGGGCAGAGCTGTGATATTCATCCCTTTCAAGCACCGCTGCTCTGCTCTTTAGGAAATCTTATTAAAAGCAAACATCTCCTGGCTCTGCGGTAATTGAGAGCTATCACTGGAGCACCAGGATGCTCTTTAAAGCCTTATGGGGGAGGAGAGAAGGTAAAAGCCCGAGGATGAAGGCCAGCCAGGAAGGATGAAATAGCATTTAACAGTGAGCAGCTTTGCTTTGGGCATCCTGGCAAGTATGGCAGCTCTAGGTGGGAGGCTGCTGGCACCCAGGTGTCATTTACTTTGATTTCTTGATAGTATTTTTAACCTTTCAGGGCCCAGGAAAGCCAGCTCTGCTAGCAGCACAAATGAGGATGGCTGTGGGGCCTTTGGTGCCTTTGATGATCTCCAGTAATTTGTTTTCCTGCTTCGTCTGAGGCAAACCCTGGTAACATTCTCTGTGCCTCCTCCTCTGCCACAGCCAAATAGGGAGCCAGGGACCTTTTTCTGGGGTGAATTTGGCCCTGTGAGCATTGCAAGCCTTCTCACTGGTTTTTAAACACTCTCATCAGCAGAGCCCAGATCTGGCAGCCAGATTCCTCGCTCAGGTTTAAACGAGGAATTGCCTCCATCCTGTGCTGTTTGTTGTCTCAATTTCTCTGATCACCAGCAAAGATTTTTTTTTTTAGACATTCTGCTTCTTGCAGATAATATTCCTCCTTGAGCAGACCTGCTTGGACTTAAATAGGCAAAATGTTGGGGGCTGTGTGTGCAGATTTTGCTGAGCTGCTCAGGGGTGAAGGTGTGGGGGCCGAAAATGCTGCTCCTGAGAGAAAAAAAGGATTCTCAGGGACACTGGGTAGAGGTGAGGAGGTGGAGCAGAGCTGCCAGGGGAGATGATGTCTGGGGAGAGCACTGAGGATGAAGGCAGTGCCTTCCTGGGGTGGTAACATCAGCCTGGCCCTGTGTAGGAGATGAGTGATTCCCAAGCATTCCCATCGTGTTGTTCTCCCAGGTTTTTTTGGATGCCCCAGTGTTTTTGGGCATGGCTTTGCTCTGCTGCAGCCCGTGAAAGCTGTTGTCCGACACATCTCACTCCTGCATGGCTCAAATAATGGTGTGAGTGGCATCCAATGCTCTCTTCGCTCCTTTTTGCATCCTCCCTTTTGTGAATAAAAGCCACTTTCATCTCCTACCTCCTTTAGCATTTTCCATCCCATTCTTCTCCCCCCTTTTTTTTCCCCCACAAAAAGCAAAATTTTTGTAAATGAAATGAGAGAGAAAGAGAGAAAAAGAAAGCTCAGATGCAAGTTGGTTTTTTTTTTTTCTCATGAAAAGGAAAGCATGGAATACAACAAATTAAATAGCCACCCGGTGAGAAAAAAGAGAGTGGAGTGAAAAATGGGCAGAGGGGGATAAAACCCAGATGAAAAAGGCAAGCTGGTGCTGGAAGATGCCAGACAGGTCTGGGAATAGAGGCATAGCATGGCGGTAAAATAATTGTACCCCTTCGGCTGAAGTCCAGCGCTGCTTTCTGCCTCGCTACCCCAAGCCTGCCATCCTCTGTTAGCTCCTGCAATATTTTATCCGCCAGCTCCGGCTCTGTTTCACCAGCGATGGAGAGGACTAGATTAATTAGGAGAGATCTCTCTCCCACAGCCAGCCCGGCTCTGCGGGGGGAAGGCTGGGAACTATTTAAAGGGATGAAGATGTACTGCAGCAGCTGCCATCTCTCTGGCTGGTAATGTGCTCGCTCACCTAGCTGAGAATTCATCTCCTTTTGCCCTCTGCCAGTAATTCCCAGCAAATTAAAGCTGGTGAGCTCCAGGTTGAGCTCCACGGCCAGCTGGGCTGGGCTGGGGTTTTGGGGAGAGCCGGGGAGAGCAGGTGTAAGGGAGGAAACGGGAGCGAGATG
Organism: Pseudopodoces humilis; assembly: GCF_049639895.1. Classification (NCBI taxonomy): domain Eukaryota; kingdom Metazoa; phylum Chordata; class Aves; order Passeriformes; family Paridae; genus Pseudopodoces; species Pseudopodoces humilis. Next base: position 3,004,352 of record NC_142224.1, on the reverse strand, counting down.
CGTTTGGATGAAGCTTGGAACCTTGCAGAACGTTCAGAACCTGAACATTGCTCTTGTTTATGACAGCATTGCCCTTCCTGGGAACGGGGCTGCAGGAATCCCGGGCATCCCCACAGCCACCATGGACCCTGCCCAGCACCGCTCCCCCATTTCTCAGCTCATTAAGGCCCAGCCTTGCCTTCGAGTGACACAGGTAATGAATCCTCTGCAGGGTGCCTGCTGGCTTTAATAAGCTGGAATGAACTGAGGATGAGAATTAACCTGGCAGGATTAGCTCGCTCTGCAGCGGGATGCTGGGGATGTCTCCTCGCGGGCCGTGACGGGAATTTTAACACCTCTGCTGCCCGCACTGGCTCCCGGCTGCTTTGTAGAGCATCCAGCAGCTTAAATCCCCTGCGAGGCCGAGGGAAGCAGGCAGGGGAGCAGCACCCTGGCTGGGATGGTGCTCTGCTGCCCGTTTTACCCCTGAGCCTGCGAGAGGAGCGATGCCGAGTTCTGCAGCTGCCAGATGTGCAGCATCCCAGCCCTCCCGCTGCCTCCTGCCACCAGCTCCCTCCTCCAGAGCAGGAGAGGAGCAGGGAGGATTTGAGAAGCCGTGTGTGTGTGTTTGGGAGGTGTTTTAGGCAGCTCACGGGGTGGGTTTCGGAGAGGGCCCCCGGAGCCTGGCTGATCACAGCATTGTGTGCGGACTCGGAGAGCCTCACGCCTGAAAACCCTGCAATTACCCTGCATTTGCTTGGGGCTCCAGGCTTTTTATTTTCACTAAATGGCTTTGTAATGCAGCCCCCCTGCAGGGCACGCTCCGTGGGACACGGTACGTGCTTCATGCCCTAAAAGCCGCAGGGATGGCAGTGTGGGGACATCCAGAGACTGTGCCAGGGATCCCGCACCACATCCAGATCCTCACCTGATCCCTGGGTCAAGGATCCTGATGGGATCCAGCAAAGGGGGCACTGTGCTCTTGGCTTAGTTTAGCCCAATTGAGGAGCTTCCCTGCTGTCCTGCTTTTGGCTGGGTAGAGTTAATTTTCTTCCTAGTCCCCGGTGGTTTGGATTTAGGATGAGCCCTGCTGTGACACATCTCTGCTGCCTGTCACCCTCCCCTCCATGCTGCGGGTCCCTGGGCTCTCCTGGCAGCTGGGTGAGCCCTGCTAGGTGCCCAGTTGCATGGAAGATCCCTCGGGTCTGGAGGAAATGAGGGGAATGGCTGACTGGAACACACGCCTGGGCCCACAGGGCTGCAGGAAGGTGACAAGGGATGGCACTGCTGTGTGCCAGCCTGGCAAAGCCAGCAGCCAGGGAACCCTGCTCTTTGCCAGGCTGCTTCCCAGCCAGGCTGCCGGTACTGGGAACCCGTGGTCTCCTCCGTGGGCATGGCACATGCATATTAATGTGCTTTTCCTGCCTTACAGGAGCCTCTAAGAACAGACACAGAGTCTGAGAAACCCTTGATGGCACTGCTTGTAATTAGAATGTAATTGGAGCAATGGAGAGCCCAGGGGCTGATTTGTGTGGTTTGGGTTATATTGAGGCTTGTGAGGTTATCCACCTCCCCAGGCCTGGGCTCTGGGGGTTTAGTGATGCTGCTTTGCCTTCGCTTGGGTCCTTCCTCCTGCCTGTCCATGGGGAGCAGGAGGGAAACAAGGATTGCAGGCACGGAGCAAACATCTCCTTGTGACACCACAGCCCGGCCTGAGGGCAACCAGAGCCATCCATAATTGATAACACCCAGGCTGGAACGAGCTCCCAGTCCAGGCTAGGACATCATTTGGAAACTGATCTGGATTTCCATGGAAAGTCCTTGTCTGCTGAAGGGTTTCTGGCTTTTTCAGATCTTATTAAGAGTGTGAATGTTTTACCTCTGTGTGGATGGTGGAGCAAGGGGAGAGTGAACACTGCATGTCTGGGTGAATTGTCCCCCAGGGTGCTGAGGACAGTGCTCCTGTCCTGTGGCACGGGGACAAATCTGGTGGCAGCCACCAGCTCCAACACTGGGGCTGCTGATGGCTTGCAGGAATAAAGCCCAAGTGTGGAGTTGGAAGTGGATGGAGCCTGGATAACCCAAAGTGTTCTGAAGAAGACAATTAATGGTGAGAGGAGATGGCTTTCAGCCACTTGGATTTTCCAAGATTAAACCTGGATATCCTGAGAGCATATCCCAAATTCAATGCAAGGTTGGGCAAGGTGGCTGTGCCTGCCCACCTTTAGCCTTAACTCAAAGGTGCAGTCCTTGATGAAAAAGCAGCCAGGGAGATTTTTATTCTGATGCTGGATTTCAGGGACTCACACAGGAAGGTGTCTGTTTTTCTCTCCCAATCCAGTTTGTGGAAGAAGAAAAACAATCAAAAAAGCAGGGAGGGTGATGTTCTTAAATCCACCAGGGCTTTAGGAGGATATTGTTTGTGCTTCTTGAATAATGGCTTTTGATATGTAATAATATTGTGCTGTGTTTTTCTGATGGCCAATATTACATTTATTTTAAATGATATAATCAGCCCTTGGCGTCTCAGCTGATTTAGTCAATTAAGTTTTTAACCTCATGTCTTCAATCTCGTCTGTGAGTAATTTAAATGTGGTGATTTTAATGAAAGTACATCTACCTGTTCATTTATCCACACACACCGTTGCCCTTTGGATCTGTGGTGAGAGGGACAGGAGATGGTTTTTCTCTTCTGCATGGAAATGTTTCGCAGGGCTGAGGAGACGATGCAGTGATTGGCATTAGGGAGCTACAGGGTTTATTTTCTTTCTCAGAGCAATCCAAATACATCAGATGCAGCAATTTCCAAAGGGACTGTACATTAAGGCTTTCAGAAAGGACAGTGGGATTGCCTCAGGTTCTGGGGTGGTGTTTTACCCCAGGAGATGACAATAATGGACCATCCAAAGCTGATGGATGCACAAAATCTCAGATGCTCATGCAAATGTCTGATAATTACTGCAGCTTCAGGGATTAGGCACTGCTGGGGCTGAGATTCAGCCTAAAACCCCTCAGTGCTGTTTGGGACACTCATGACAGCGATGTCTTTGGGGGGATGGCACTGGAGATCCCCTTCCTGGCAGGATCCTGGTTCCTGCAGCCCCTGGGCTGGCCCTCGCAGCTCTCGTGGTTTTTGCCTCATGCTGAATTCAAGCCCAGCAAATGCAGCTGATGTTTTCCAGCCTTCACCAGCATTGCAAAGAGAAATCAAGATAAACGACCTGGGGCTGCTCAGGGACCAGCTTTGTGTGCTCCTGGACACACTTGCTCCTCCCTCTGGTGTTTTCTGGCTCAAAAGTGAGTCCTCTGCAGCACCAGCACAGCCCAGGCTGGGATGGGTGATGGGGGTCCTTGGGCACACACCCTGGAGAGGTGGCTGCTCCAAAGGGGATGTCTGAGGCCAGGCTCTTTGAAACCAAGCCCAGAAGCAGCAGTAACGGCTTTTTATTCCCATCTCATAGGCTGACATACCTAAAAGCCTTTTTTTTTATTTGTTTTTGAAGTAAAAATATTCCAAAGGGGCATTATATGTGGTTTTCTCACAGAAGGCAACCTGCCTCCCCCTGAAAACACTTGTTTCAAAATTTTCAGTGGAAAATGTGAACAGTTTTTTGATAAAAGCATTTCTATTCATGAGCAGTAGCTCAGAGAGATTTGCAAGAAATAAATAGGTTTTGGCAGCATAAAAGTCTCTGTTGAACAAGGGGATAGGGAAGGTGTGAAACTTGATTTGGTATCGTTTGCCCATGGAATTTCAGCAAAAGTTCCTCAACAGAAGTGTCAGGGGATATTTTTCCATCAAGCCCCTGTCCAAATCTCCTGGTGCTGGTGGGAGCTACAACATTCCTGTGTCAATAATCATCTTCTTGGCTTTTGCAGTGCTCCGCTCCTTGGAGATTTGTCTCCATCTTGCCCTGGGCTGTGTTTGCTGCTTGCTGGGTGTGTTGGAGAGCTGGCCTCGAGCTCCCTCCACATTTCAGCCAGTGAAGGTCGCTGTGCTGTGTCTCAGAAAAGCTGATTTCTCCTGCACTTCCAATAAGCATTCTGCCTTATTAGTGCAGGTTTTTAACAAACTCTGTGCAAATCATAAAGCAGAGAGGGCAGGGATAGGGCCTGTGTTTGTCCGAGGCAAAAGTGAGGTTTTTATTTTGCAACTCTCTTGCTGATGCTCTGTCTCCTGCTGACCTGGGATGAAGGTGCCTAGGGCAAGGCAGGTTGGCATTCTCTTGTCTGGTAGAACTGGTCAATAATTCTGGGGGTAAATGAGTGATTAGCCTGTCAGGAATTCACCAGGATCCAGTTTCCAGCATGGCCCCTGCTCCCATGAAATTCTCTGCTGCCATAAGAAGCATCTCATCTTGGAGACAAACCTTGTTGGGGTGTTCTCATACCAGGTTTTTGGGCTCTGTCCTGCCCTAACTGCCAGCTGAAGTTTGTCTCTCCTCAGTCATATGAGGCTTTTTCCCTCCTTACCGCCAGGGATGGGATAAAACTGATGATATTTGGGAGTGTGAGCTGGCCCTGCACATCCACACTGCCTCTCCTCTTTATTCCTTCAGAACTGCATATAAGGAAGCTCAATTTTCTTGAAAGATGCCTATAAAAAAAAGGTATTTCCACGTCTGACAAGGAAGCAGGGGGTGCAGGGATGCTTGGAGCTGCCTCTCTACCTGCAGCTCTTCCCCCACATCCGTGTGGATGCAGCTCGGCTCCCCTGTGTGAAAGGGAGAGAGGAGGAGAGGCGCCTGCACCACTTCTCTTTAAGCAGAGATTTGGCTGTGGCTCTGAAAGCGGAATTAGAGGTAGAGTTTAATCATACAAGCTCTAAAATATGGGAGATTAAATCTTTTCAAGGAGGGCAGCTAAGCACTTTATTTTCTGTACGGGAATCTTCAGGGGGTCGGAGACCAGAGAACTGGATTTAAAGCTTTTAAATTACTTTTTCTTATTTTATTTTTTTAAACAAGTTCTTTTTTCCTCCCACAATACATGGTTAGGCAGGAAAGACTTTAAAGTGATGGTTAAAAAAAAGAGAGAGTAAAGATGGGTGGAATGGAGATGCTCGTTGAAAATAGACATTAATAATGTTGTGTTGAGTTGTTCAGGCACATTTAATCCTTCAAGTCCACATCTACTCTGGGAAGTGATTTTTGTAGAAGGAGGGAAATCTTCCAGGTGTTCCTTGTCATTTCTTGCCGCATTTGATGACAGATTTACTTCATGGCAAAGGGATTTGCAGCCCCTCTCCTGCTGCAGCCCCCAAAAGCCCTGGAGGTGCTCGTGGGTGCCGGCAATGCTGCAGGTCCTCTTCCTCCTGGAAGCTGGAGGCTCCAGGGGGGATGTTTAAGCTGAGATTGGCATTCTGGCTGGAATTAGGTTTTGTTTTTCCCAGCCAGGCGCTGCCCCAGCCTTGCTGGGGGAATTGGAGCTGTTTGGTTGCCTCTCACAGAGCCTGCTCGGGGATGTTCGCTTGTGTTTGTCTTGCGTTTTTCTTAATTTCACGGAGCTGAAGAGATCGATGGGAAGGTAGACCTGGGATTTAAGGCTGCCTATAGCACAGCTCTGTGACTGATGACCCCAGCTCTGCTGCTGCTCTCCAGGCTCAGGGTTTGCAGGGCTGCCAGTGCCAGGGCCAGCTGACGGTGACATCCACATGAGGAATGTCGTGTCCTTCCCACGTGTGGGACACCCGAGTGGCTCATGGTGCTGTGACCACCCTGGGAAAGGAGCGCAAAGTTGGTTTTGAAGCCTCTCAAAGGCTGAGCTCCACTCTGGGGGTCCTGCCTGGACCCAGTGGGACCTTGCGTGGGGTATCAGCAGAACGGTGCTGGAATCTCGGCTGTATCGGCTGCCTGTTACCATAGAAACACCCTGTGGCACCGTGCTTCTTTGGAATGAGGTGGCACTGGCGTGGTGGCAGGACGTGCTGCACTTTTCCCACGTGGACCGAGTGCCTTTGGTCACTGGAAGTTGTGCGAGGAGGGAAAGAAGGCTTGGCTTGGGTGACTGTGCTGGAAGGGCTCCAACAGCCAGCGCTGGAGACACTGCGGGCGATGGGAGAAGATCCCACCCTTGGTGGCGCTCCGTTGTCCCCAGCGGGGCAGGCAGTGGCCGCTTTCTCCGCTCCACAGCGGTGGAAGCTTGGCGCAGCCCCGGCTGGCCCTGAGGAGATCCCGCTGCATCCCTCAGGCAGCGGCGGCCTCTGCAACCCACCCTTCCTTTAATGGCCCAATTCCACCGAGCAAATGAGGCAGTGCCTCCGATCCCTCCCCTCGCTCTGCCAGGTAATTAGCACTCCATTAACTTAACGAGGCTGTGCCGGCCACCCTGGCCGTGGACACGGCGTGCAGGGCTGCCAGGAGAGGGGAGGAGGGAGCGGGCCTTGGCTGGGCCTGGGGGCTGCGGCAGAGCTTTTGTGGCTGAGCAGGCCGGGCTTTGCTCTGGGCTCTTGGGGCTGCCGAGGCTTTTCCGTGCTGGGAATGGCCACGACAGGGAAGGGTGGTGGGAATGGCTGGCACTGCTCTGGGAGTGAGCTGTGACATTGTACGCTGCGATGCTCCCGCATCCTGCACAACCCTGTCAGTGCCACTGCCCCCTGGCCAAGGGGGACTGCAAGGGGTGCAGTGTCCCTCGGAGGAGATTCCCTCCCTGCTGGAAAGGCTCAGACAGCAGCAGCTGCTTGCCAAAGCTTTGTTTGTTGACAGAGTTAAATTTGCAATTTCATGGTTTGGTTACAATGAGTTTAGTTTATAAAATTCATGAGCTGTTAGGAAGTGTGGAGAGGAGGGGTGAAAAACACGCCTGGGAGTGAGCAGGGACGTGGCTGCTGGCACATCCAGCAGGGTCCTGCTTTGGGGCTTGGGGATGGGATGTGAGAGCCTTGTGTAGGACAGAGGGATGAGTCCCTACAGGAGGAGAGATGCTGGTTTCTCCTGGTAACAACCACTGTGTCTTTACCTGAAGGTCTGCAGAGCTTTCCTTGCATGGCCTTCAGAGAGCCACTGGAGAAACAGGAATCCTGTCAGGGCTGGAGCCCAGGTGTTGTGGTGACAGGGGCTTGGAAACAGCAGGGCTCAGCCTGCTCAGGGAGCCTGCTGCTGGTTTGGAGCTTGAATTTGTGGTTCTTTGGAGCTTTGTTTGGGAGACCACAAAATGAGCTTTTTTTCCTGGAATCAGAAGGAGAGGGACAGAGAGAGGCAGTTCCCTGGAGTGTCACTGCATGGGCAGTGTGCTCCAGTCCATCTCCTGTGAAATGAGCTGGTTGACACCCTCACATCTGACTTTTCCAAGAGATTTCTTTAAAGCCTGTCCTGTGTGTTTGGGGGCTGACTTGGAAGCAGAGCAGCCCCCCAGTCCCACCCTTCCCCCTGGCTGGAGCTGCATCCTTCATCCCTCCAGCAATGGAGATGCTCCTCCAGGAGCCAGAGCTGCTGATGGGCTGCAGAGGGAATCAAAAGGCAGTGTCAGGAAGGATCTAAACAAATATTAGCTAATTAACATGAGCCTGGGGGAGGAGGAAGGGGAGGACACCTGAGGGTAGGAAGCCATGAGGTACCTGTCCAGCATGGACATCTGTGAGCAGGATCCAGCAGCCTATGTGTGCTGCCACGGCCGGGGCTGATGTTGTTGTGACATCAGCAGGAGACTGGTCATAAAACACCTTACAGGTCATAAAACACCACAGGATTCCACTGGAAATGCTGTGCTACTGATTTTTGGGTTATCAAAAGAATTCTGGTGTTAGTCACTGCATGGTCAGTCACTCTGTGGGGTTGCTCATAGACACAGGCCATAAATAGACACTAAAACCCCCTTTTCCTCCAGTGTCTGTTGGGTTATTGACTCCCTAAGAGCAATGATCTCTAAGGTTTGGCAGAATCTGTTGTGCTGAACAAGTGGATGTGGTAAGCAAGGCCCAGAAGTCGTTGGTGGAAATGGAACTGAAGTTCGAGGACGGTCACTAGATCTGACCAGGGCATCCAAAAACTGAAGGGAAGGTGACTCTAGCTGACTCCTGGACCTCATTCTGGTGATCTCTGCAGCAACATTGTCCATGAGGAAACCTTTCAGTCACTCTCTGTGTTCATTAACAGCCTTTGGGGTGTAATTAATACATCCTTGGCTTAGTGAACATTTCCGCTTGCGGCCTTTCACCGTGTGAAGGTTTCCCTGTGAAGCTGCTGGACTTTCTGTGAATACTCATGGCTCAGTTGAGGGTTTTTCTTTCTCAGCAAGCCCCAGTACATGGGTTAAGGATCCAGGTGGGGTTCATGGTCCTGGGATTTGTACATGGGGCCAGTCTGGAAGAAAATCCCCCTCTTCCCTTGCTGTTGGGGCACCTCTTTTCCGTCCGAAGTGTTTAATCACCTAATTTGTGTAAGGAGCATCGGCTTTTCATTTCCAGCTGTGCCAGCACAGAAGATGCTTCCTTGTTAATGAATCCTGGACTTAAACATCTCCTATGAGTGTGTGGCGACATGAAAGCCCAGGGAGGGGACAAGACTTGAGGGTGCATCAGGAAATTGGGAGCAAGGGCAGGACAGAGCACAGCAATGAGACCACCCGCAGATCCCGCTGCATTGTGCTCAATCCAGTATCCAAATTTCAGTCTTTTAAGAGGATTATCAGGTGTCTGTTTGAATTACTCTGACATGAACAGTCACTCAGAAAATGTACATTCATTTGAAAGGTCAAGCACATCTGATTTCTGCCTTTGGTATGCGGGGGCTTATCCTTTCAACTCTCCCTTCCTTAATGAGATTCTTGTTTCAAAGAGTCGCGCTGTGCTCAGGATTTGACAGAGTCAAGTGTGCTGGAGATAGTTTTTGTTATCATGTTTACCCTTTTATCTGCCTGTCCTTTGAAAGCTCCCCAGCACACAATAAGGATGCAGCAGGACGGCCACTCGGGGCGGCTCTGCCAGCAAAATCAGCTTTTTAGGGGTGGAGAGATGGAGATGTGCTAGCGGGGAGCTGCAGCACCAGGAATTTTGATTTCTGTGTGGCAAAGCATCCAAATGGAGAGAGGGTCTTTGAGAAGACCCCCAGTCACCAGGGGGGGCTGGGACAGGTGTCAGGGTGTCATCAGCTCCCATGGAAACCTCAGAGGAAATAAAGCCAAGTTGGGCTTGGCATGGCAGAGTTGTGTTTCTTGATTAAATTAATGTGTATTGATATTTCTCCCGTTGTTTTGACTTCACAGGCTGTTTAAATTCAAGCTTGTCACAACAAAATACAAAGGAGGTTGCTCGGAGATTGATTTTTTTTTTTTTCCCTTTAATCCTGTCTCTGAAGAAGAAGAGTATTTTAAAATTTTATTTTTTTTCCCCACTACCTCCAGGTTGACAGCCAGGGAAGGCTGCAAACATTAAAACTGTTGCACAAATAATTATGTTCAAATGCCGAGCATACATTATGGAGGAGGGCGCTCCTTGATTGTAACGTACGAATCAATTTTCTGCGTCACAAAATTACTGACACCGGAGTTGGCTTTGGTGATTTATTCCCTGGAATGACGATCCTGTGACTGCCTTTTCCCAGAGAGAGCTTTCTTTTCCTGATGGGTGAAGCTTTGGTCTCCTCTTTGCTGTCACTGCTGTCTCCTCCCTGCCTCGTTGACGGTCCCTTCCGCTGCTTAAAAATAGCGGCTTTTATGCAAACTACGTCCCAAAACGCTCCGCCAAGTTAAATAATGTAGTCACAAAACCAAATATTGAATAATGACTGAGGCAAGGATTAAGGGAGACAGGCAAGGAACAAAAGAGAGATTCTCAAGTGTTTTGAACACAAAATTGAGAAGACACAGATGTGCACGGGGCTTTTTCTCTCTGCAGCCAGAGGACGCAGATTAAAGGGGTCCTCCAGGACTGTGCACCCCCAGCCAGCTTAATCTGCCTAAAGACCTCTTCAGATCCAACCTTTTCAACAAGCCCAGCTGGCTAGAGGAATTTCTGCTGGGAATAAATTCAGAGAATCATAAATGGTTTGGTTTGGGAGGGACCTTGGAGGCCATGCAGAGGTTCCAAACCTCTGCAGGGACACTTTCCACTAGAGAACCTCCCTTGGCACCTCTTAAAATGGATTTCTGGGGAACATATCTTGGATTATTTTTATTTTTTTTTCTAGTGGAAAGCTCCCATGGGAACTTTTCTGTGCTTGCTTCTGGAAAGAAAATATAATTTCTCTTTTCCCCTTGTAAGGTGGCAGCCCAGGCATCGCCATCAACCTCAATTCTTTCCACAACTCTGGTTTTGAGGGAATATTTAAATAAAAAATGCCAGGGGCGGGGGAAAAAAAAAATCACAGGTGTGTCATTTCTCATGCAACTCATGGAATTTTTCAAATCCACCTGTTGAGTTGCAGTCACTCAGTGGGTAGCTGATGGCTACTCATATGGTGAGAGAGGCTGAAGGAATGTTGCACAAAAACTTACGTAAATGTCTTCTGTACAACTCAGAGAAAGTCTAGGACTCCTTTAAATCTAAGAGTTGGAAATTCAGCTGGGAAGCCATAAATTCAGTAGATGTCTTTTCCTCAGTAAATTCAGAATATTGTCCAGGGAAGAAGCATCCATGTTTCACAGAAGGAGTTACTGGACTTTCTGAGGGTTTCTTTTTCTTTTTTTTTTTTCTTCTTGGTCCAGAAGCAGTTGAAATGTAGCTCAGGATAAATTGCAAGGTGATGATTTACATGACAGGTGACACTGGCAAGCACATTATTCTCAGAGGAAGCATGAGATGGGATGTATTTACTGCCTGTCTGGGCAAATTATCCACTCTCAGATGTCTGGCATGTGCTTGTGTAGGAAATGTGTGTGTCCAAAACAGCTGATAAAGGGGATGTGGGGGGCAACAGTTAATAAATGCAACCCCCCCCATGGCTGTTGCTGCATCCCTCCTGCTGAACTCTAACTCATTTTTTGGAGACACAGATCTGGAGAGGCTCTGCAGCTGGGTTGGAGTGAGGGAGCACACAGGGGAATTTCCTTGCTGCTGCTGCAGAGGTGAGATGGGCACGGCATTGCTGAGGGAAGAGGGATCTGTGTTTGAGGGGATATCAGAGCTCAGTGTGTTTGGTTTCCTGTTCCTTCCTGAGGTTGTAACATCCCATCCACCAGGGAAACTCCTCATTTGAGATCAGGCAAATTACCCTGCTCTGGCTGCTACTGTTGCTTGGTCTTGTCAGGCTGGCTGTGATTTACTCTTAATATTTATCCCTTTTCACCTTATCTTTCCTTCTGATGAGTAAAGCAGAATAATGAAGTGGTGGTGTTAAACTCTAAGCTTGTGTTGTCCAAGGGGACTGCAGCTCACAGGCAGGGATGGATTGGGAATTTCAGTGCAGTTTTGGAGCCCTGATGTCCCAAGCTGGTCATGATCCTCCATGTGGAGACTTCTTTAGGCCATATCTGTTATGGATTATTTTATTCCCAGGAGTTTTTTTTCTCCCCCACCCTGGGTGGGGGGTTGCAGGATGATTGCTTTTTATTTGTGTTTTTGTGCCTACGGAAAACTTGGATCTCATCTGGCTTTTAAGGATCAGCTTCTGTTACCTCGCAGGTATTGTAGGTGGATGTGTAAATGAGGATCCTTCTGTTTACAAAGAAATGGATATATAGTATAAAAACAATTTACTTGTAAAAGACTCATCCTGCCTCCAGAATATGTTTGAATCTTAACACAAGACAAAGTAATTTAATCCCTCCCAAACCCATATGTTGTTTGCTTCTCATTTTTTTCCAGCAAATTTTACCTTCATCAAAAGATAAATCAATTTGTAGCAGCTATCGGCAGCTCTTTAAGCTGCCGAATTGAACAGCTTAATTAGGGAAAATATATTAAAAGATCTGAGAGCTGCTAACCCGTTCAGTGCCTCCTCTTGGTACATCTGTGTGGTCTTGCACATGTGTGGGGCTCCAGACCCCTCCAGTTTGTGTTTGCTGCTATTTTAATGTGATGCTTTGTGGTGTGGTGATGGCACTAGAGGTTTTACTGCCCTCTCAAAATTGGCAGGGCTTTTCTAGGCTGGTCCAGTTTGAAGATTTAAAAGTTTATTCTCTTACAATTATTTTTTTTAAATTAAAGCAATAAAAAATTTAAAATTATTATTATTATTATTATTATTATTATTATTAGGCTCTTTCCAAAGCACCTGGCAGCTGCCCAGTGTCTTTGAGCACCCCTTGCTGACCTTTGCCTGCTGCACGAGATGAAGTCATGGTCTGAGAGTTCTCACACCCAAATAAATAGAATAGGAATGATTTGGAGCACCATTCCCAAAGATCCACTCTCATTCAGCGCTGCTCCTGTACGTTGTTTGCACTTTAGAGGGGGGATGGAAAAAGGCACCCAATAAAAGTACAAACTGTGTGAGTCAGCCAGAATCTGCTGTTGTGCCTCGTTCATCCCATTAGCAAATAGCAGTGCTGAGTGTGTGGGGAGGTGGCTCTCCCCTCCTTCCTGAATGACAGCTTCTTTCAGGGCTAAACTCATTAGTGATGCTGATCTGCTGAGCATTCCCAGCCTTCCAGCCTGGCTCAGACAATGCTGAGCACATCCCTGCCTCTCCCAGATCTCCTGGACAGAGGAGTGGCTGCTGTTGATCTTTCCATTGCTGAGATGAGGACAGACATCTGCTGGACCTGTGTTGGTGGGACAAAGCTGCTGTGGCCTCAGCCCCAGGCTTCAAAAACCTGCTAGGAAGTGGATTTTTGGAAAGGAGTTTCCTGCTGCTCCTGTTGGAGAGGATGTGCATCAGCTGAGGATTTCAGAGCTGTGCTTTGCAGCAAAGCTTCCGAGCCTGAACTCTCTTAGGGCTGTTCCCTTGGGTGATTTTGATTCCTACGGATGAGCAGGCTCTGGACTGGCTTAAGCAAATAAGAGAATTTTCTGGCTAAGGCTGAGAATTAGCAGATCGAGGCTTGCATGATGGGCTACAACAAAAATAAACCAAAAACAATGTTTGGTTAATTTAAGCTTCAACTTGAGGTGCTGAGATAAAACAGAGTTGATATCAGGGTAGTCTTGCTTCAAAAGCAGAGTATTGTCAGCGCAGAGAGAAGTGTTCTCCATCTGTTCCCGTGGCTGTTAGGAGCTGATATTAGATAGCTCCACTGCAGGCTGGGAATCTGCGAGGGCTCATGGCAAAATCTTCATGTGGGAAGTTTTTTCCCTCCTTTGCCTTGCCTTAGGTTAACTCACACCCAAACCAGCCAGGCTTTGTAGAACTGGGTGTTCCTGGTGATGTCTAGAACTCATTTAACATCCTCCACTTTGCCCTGGAAGGACAGGGACAGAAAGGAAGCTGAAACGTCAACTGAAGGATCTCCTTGACATCATCCTGAAAATCTCCTAATGACCCAAGGAGTGGTTTCCTTGCTCTTGGAGCTTGTAACACATGACAGACCTTGAGGTTTTTCTTCTCCCACCTCGTGTATTTTTTTGTGCTCCTCAGCAAGAGAGACGAGGTTTGGCTGCGAGGGAAATGATGAAACTTAGAAAAACGAGAGGTCTTGTGACAGGCTAACACCTCAGCTTGCTTTGAGCTCGATAGTGAAATATATAGACACAATTTTTGTTGCAGGTGGCTTTTTCCATGGAAGCATGTGGGTATCTGTGCCCAGCCCCACACGTGTGTGTACATGCACAGTTATTCTTGCCTCAGCACAACGATTTCCTAACGATCTCTTACCCATCCAAGACAGATTGCTTTTCATGGTTCAGTGGCCGCAGCTCAGGCATCCATTTTAATCAATAAAACAGTCAAAAGAGAGAATAGATTTACTTGTTTCTGGTTTTTTACATTTAATTGAAAATTTTCGAGTGATTACAAACATAGCTATTGTATAGATTGCGGAGTTTAGAAGATAATAAGTGCCAAAAGAAAAATGTCCCCAGAGCCCAACCTCTTCCCCTCGTGATGCACAATAGATGGTGCTGGTTTGTGCCTGGCCTTGTCCTTTCTTCTCCTTCCTCAGAGTTTGCAAAAAGTGGGATGGATTTAATGGGGTTTTACCCAGACAACACAGGGATATCTGTGATGAGCAGCATTAAATCCTCTTATTTGTCTTGAGGGAGAATCTCCCTTCACACAAAACGTGGAAGCACCATGGGAAACCTGGAGATGCATCATCCTGTGAGCCACTTGGTCACCAAACAAGTGTGAGGATGGGCCAGAAAATCTCTCCCGATCCAACAAAAAGGGTTTAATTTTAATTTTATAGGAAAGCAGTTTCAAAAGGAGCTTTTGGTCATCAACAGGGGGAAAAATTAATTTCTGTCATGTTTTCATGTCAAAACCAAGCCCCTTCTTCAGAAGGAAACTGTGGGGATAAATAATTGGAGAACAGGAGGATTTGGGGTATTTCCCAATGCCCAATGGTGCTGCTGTGGTATTTATCCCTTATTAGCAGGTAGAGAGTGCATTTGATTATTAAATCTGTTCACTGTTGTCAATGTGAGTGTCCAAAGGTGGGTGTGATTGTAGGGGTACCACATATATAATTATCTTTTGAGATTTGAATAAATGTGTGCATGGAGAAATGATTTGTTCTGTGCTGTTAGGAAGGGGCTCTCCTAGACACCCATGGTTTCTGAGCTTGCAGCTTGCATTGATGCCTGATAAACTTTGCCTTTCTTCTGGGGATTCTTTGGGAAAAATAACAAGCCATGCTGTCTCTCTGGCTGTAAATTTAATAAACCTGGAAGCAGCACAGCAGCTGAATATATCAAAGCCATAGACTGTTAACTCCAGTGCAGGAAAACTTTAAAAACAGTGCTCGAGACCCCTGCGCTCTCTGCAAAATGAGATCTGAGTCCTCTTTAAGTGGTTTTTAATAGCTGGAATTACTGAAGATTGGTGTTTACCAGGGAACAGGTTTGTGAGGGAGCTGCCTGGTGGATGCCCATGGTGATATAATTTCCAGTGGTATTCCTGGGATAACCTCCCGAGCACACAGGTCTCCTCACAAATGAACGCTGAACCCTGTGTGCCGCCTGGCTCCGGCTCCTGGACAGACGATTTCCTCATTGCTTTTATTGTCATCTGTGATTTCCTCAGCTTCCTTGTCTGCTGGAAGCAGATTTGTTCTGGCATGGGCCAAGATGTGGCTCTGGAGGAGTGGTTGCCACCCTCCATCTGTCAGGGGCAGTGCCGCTGTCAGCTCGCAGAGAGCGTGGCTTTGTCCCCAACAGCCCAAATGTGGGGAGCAGTGTGGGATCTCACAGCGGTCAAATCAGAGATTTTTTAGGCTTCAGGCACTAGCTTGAGCCTGTGGGAAAGTCAAGTACACAGCTCTCTCACTCTGGCCTGAGAAATCGTAAGGAGGAATCCAAACAGTCCTTGGAGGGGGAAAATGACCTCTGCAGGTGTTGTTTGTTCCTTGTTGTTTATTTGGTGCTGTTCCCAACTGCCCAATGATGGTGATGTGTTGGTTTAATGACCAATGAGAGTTTTACCTTTTTGGATCTTCTCAGAACTGTCTATAAAAAGATCTGGAAGAATAAAACTTGCTCTCTTTTGCAGCCAAGGCTAGAGAGTCTGTGTCGTACTTTCACCATTCCTAATACAGTATGACAGAGCAGCTCTTAGGAATCTGGAGATTCCCAGTTTGGAGATTCCATCAGAGAAGGAAAATGGCTCACAGGGTGGTTTTGTCCACAAAATGAAGCATTTTTATCCTTTTTATCCCTGATACGATGTTGCAAGCGGGACAACCCCAATGCAAATGTTGGATTATGTGCAAACACACCCCGAACTGTTTGCAGCAAAATTGATTTTGCTGCCACCAAAAAAAGTTTATGGATTATGGCTATTCCTTTCTTGTCAGCATTTTAACTCTTCCTCCCCATCCAATTTTATAGATTTTGTGAGATTTTTCCCCCTTGCATATCCCTCACCTGAAGGAAATTACCATTTTGAGGAGGAACAGATCTTTTTCACGATTTTCTTTTCAAAAGCAAAATCAAATTCTCTGTCAGGAAAGGCTTCAAATAGAAAACTCTGACCAGCCCAAATTAGGGGGGACTCAATTTACTCTGGTAGAATACTTTGAGAGCTGCTGATGAAAACTGCAATTTAAGTGCCTAATATTATAATTATACACCAATGTGTTTTATTAATGGGATTGAATGCTGGTAGCTTTGTAGTAATGAGCTTTTTTGAAGATCCGTGTAATAGAGTTTTCTGATGGTGAGGACCCTGCCATGCTGTTCCCTCTAAAAAGCACCTTGAAACTCATGGAATAGCCAGGGACAGGGTTAATTCGTTGACTTGAGCAGTAATTAGCTGCCCTTCTCATATAGGAGTCCTTCCTGGAGGGGAAGAAGAACCCAAACCTCCAGTTTGTGGAGCTGTGTGGATGATCTGGAATTTTATTGTGGTGGGGTGAGTGATTCTCAAGCAAATTAAACGTTTGGGGAGCCTTGGAGATGAAAGGTTTTGTCTTGACAAATTAGCACTTAGCAGATTGCTGGTGTTAAAGAGCTGTGGGTTTGAGCAATGTGTACGATTGGGCCTTTTTAACACAGGAAGAATAATTTTCCCATTTTCTATCAGCATTTGAATGCACTTCTGGTAATAAATAGGGAGAAAAAAATGAAACCCTTGAGTGTTTTCCTGGGCCAGGGCACCCCCTCCCAGCAGGGTTAAGCTGGGTCAGTTAGAAAGATTCACGTTTATGGCTTGCATATTCCCTGTAGAAAAACCTGGAACAATCCTAACCTGGGGTCAGAAATAAAGGCTTCAAGAAAAATTTCAGTTTTAAGCAGAATGTTGATATGGGATATTCTGATAGTTTAAATTTTTTTTTTTCTTATTGTCAATTTATCACAACTCACTTCCCTCAGAATGAATTTTGGATAAATCAAATACTTGTATTAATTATATTAGTAAACACATTAACTATATAACGGTGCATACGAATTCAAGGCCTTCTAAGACTGAATAGGGACAGCAATGAAAATAAAATGGCAAAATGCAGAGTTGTTACAGTGTGAACTCAATGTTTCTTACTTGGTATCTTTTGACAGGGAAAAGTAACTTTTCAAAACCCACTACAATCTTCTTTACAAATCCTGCTTTTCTCTAAATGCTTCCCTTCTATGCTAGAGCATAATTAGCTTTTGTCAACTTTTCTATGGGCAGTTTTCATTTTGCTCTTTCTTTGAATGCCGTGGCTGCTTTTCTAGAATAGCTGAAATTTTGTTTCTTCCCCTGGCATCTTTAGTCTCCAATTTTCTTGGAGAGAAAACCTCATGTTTGGCCTCCCCCCACTAGTTAGGTGTCCTTGATGCATTTATTTAGGAAATGCAAAGCCAGGCAAGTGTTTCCCCTTCTCCCTTTGTTAATTAACCCAATGTGTACAATCACATTTTATTTGGCAGCTTGACTGGAGGGCCCAGCTGCTAGGAGATGAGCCATGGAGAGGGGAAACAGGAGCTTTGTGCTGAGTTAATATGTGGATTTTTGGAGCTTGTTGATGTTCCCTAGAACATCTGCTCCTTGGCACTTGCCTGTCCAGCTCAACCTGGATCCTTCCAGGAATGGTGGAACAGGGAGAGGTGGGGAAATGGGGGTGAAAATGGGAAAAAAGATGAGAGTGAGAAACTTTCCTCACTGCTGATGGATGCTGGTGTCCAAGAGCAAAATCTTGGGGACTTCTTCAGGACAAAACCTCAAGGAACCATGTCTGGATTTCAGCATCATCCTCAGTGACTTGTGGCATGCTGGGTTTCGTGTGGGAGGGATGGCAGGAGATGGGAAGATCCGTGTCCCGTGCATTCTCCATCCTGTCCTGCACCCTCCTGGTCGCTGTCAGTAACCAGGTGGGAAGACTGGGCAAGGAGACAGCTCCAGTGCCACCCTGTCCACCCCCACATTATCCTGCCTTATTACATTGTAATAAATTGAACCATTCCACTTCATTATTTCATATTTGAGGAGATTTATAGATTGTCCTGGTGGCTGAAGAGGCAGTGATTAAAGGAGCAGTGTGCTAATGAATGAGCCTCAGCACAAAGCCTTTTTAATTAATGCACAGCCCAGGGGCTGTAAACGCCTTGCTGATAACAAGCCTGGCCCATTCAGGACATGAACTGACAACTTTGCAGAGAATGAAGGCTTATGTGGAGACATGGGTATGGTATTGAAATGGCAATTAAGGCTAATAAAATGATTCGTCTGCCCATCCATCGCCCTTCTTCCCTGTGCCCGGCCCTGTCTCTGCCTCGGAAGTAATGGCAGGTGGAGATTTCATTTGGCTCCTCCAACCTTTCTTGGTGATTTAATTTACAGGCTGCATCTGTTCCTTCACGAGGCTCTTTCAGTCACATTAGAGATGGATTTTCACTCCAGGCTATTCTGAACTCACTGGAAATTTCCCTGAGTCAGATTATTTTTTGCCAGTGTTTACAGTTGCTTTTCTTTTTATTTCTTGAAAAAATTTTCTAATGGAGTGTCTTGCTGGGAGGGGAGGCAGTAAACTTGTTGGCAGTGCTGTTCATCTATCCATCCATCCATCCACCCATTCAGCATTGACTCTGGACTGCTCAGAGCCCTGGGATAAACAGAGTGGACTCACACAGCTCTGGGAAAGAGGGAACCTGCCAGGGGGAATTGTCAGCTTCTTTCAGGATGGTCTCAAACCTATCCCTGATTTTTGATGGGTTTCACATCCCCTTCCTGCACATCCAGTGCTCGGTGGTGTTGGTGCATTTCCACATTGGAAAAAATGACTTTGAAAAAGTGCATTAAGGAAAAAATCAATGTTTAAATAAACAGCGGTGGCAAACTGGAGGTACCCGTTGTCCTTGGGAAGTTACAGGGCAGATGAACAGCACAGACAGGTCACCACTGCTCCACTGAATTCTGAGGAATTGCCCTGGTTTGTGCCACATCCCGTGTGGTGGTGCTTAAATGCTGTGGCTGATGCTTGGCAGCTCTGGAGAATTTGAGAATGCTCTACTCCTCTGAGCATCCCTCGTGGCTTGGGAGTGAGGGCCCCAAAGCCTGGCACCCTCCCTTCCTCTCAGGGGTCAGCTTCTGCATATTGCCTCACTGAATTCCTGGCAGGTGGAAGCACTATTTTTCAGAAGGGGATGTGGGAAGAGGAGGTGGCAAACTTTTGAAACAAAGTTTAAAAAAAAAATAAAAAAAAGACAAAAATATAAATGATGCCGCTTGTGGCCTGCAGATTTAATGATATTTGCCCATTTGATTGATGAAGATGATGAACGAGGCTTCGTGGCCTGTTGAGGGTGAAAAGTCTAAGTACCAGGATGGAGAGTGAATCAATCACTCCCCGCTCCTGTGCCAGATGGGATCATCAGTTACCTGCGGATCCCGGCAGCGCCGTACATTACCCCTGGCTGAGGGACGGCACGTCAGCCATGGCTGCTGCCTCTTCTCCACAGAGATCGATAATCCATGGCCGGGGGAAGCAACACCACCAAAATGAAACCGCTAAAACTTCTCACCAACTTTATTCTTGTGTCGGATTTTGTTTGCTAATAGACACGTTCTGGCAAAATGTCTCACAGGGGTTGCACTGGACACTGGGCCGTGCTGGGCTGGGCTCCTCTGGGCAAGGCAGTGATGCCTTAAGATTTTAGCCTTTAATATTTTTCAAATCCTGTACTGCATTAATACTTAACTCTAAACTCCATATAAAGTGTAGTTAACTGTCTTCACATTCTGGTCAGACAAAAGAATCCCTTGAGGCCTGAGATCCAGGGACACCCGACAGCCTCAGGCACCAAAAAGTATAAACAGAAGTAGGGAGGGGAAAAATCTGGGGGTAAATGACTCCATTACCTGAAGCAGTAACAGGGGGATTGGAGGATTAACCCCTGATATGTAAATAAACCAAACTTTTATCTGTCTGAAAAACTTGTGACTGTCATCCAACCTGGGTGCAGCCCCTCTCGGAGGCTTTTGACTGCCCAGGGTGTATCTATTGAATATTTAATAAATACCTACTCTTATTGTCTCAGTCTTGTCTGGCCTCTGTTCTAGGTCGCTGCTCCAAGGCATCAGTAGGACACAGGGGATGGAGCACATGGGGAAAGGGTCTGTTGGTTTGTTGAAGAATAATCTTCTCTGAGTGCTTGCAGTGCCTGTGTTCTTTTTTGGTTTGTGTGTGTATGTTTTTTCATGGCCTTTATTTAATATTTGAGCACTTCCTTATAATTTCCATGCTGAAACCCACAGGGTGAAGGTAAAAAATGGTTCTGTCCCTGCTTTGAGCAGAGGGATTTGGTTTCAGTATCCCAATTCTGGACTCCTACAGCAGTCAGAGATCTCATTCCTTGGGCATTTCAAGCCATATCCTCCACGTGCCATCCCCATGTTACACCTGCTTTGGGCCAGCACTGTAACTTTATTAATTTGAGTCGTATTTTCCTTACACTTGGCAGAAGCCCGTGAATTATTTGAGGGTGTGTTGGTAAACAGGATTTGACAAACATTGGCTCAGAACCATGTAACAAGCTCAGGACTTGGGATGTTCATCAAAAGTTTTGGGGTTTTATATTTCCTGAGTTCCACCAACCTTGTGAGCAGAGCCAATGTGATTTATGGCTTTGTGTTATGCTCCTGTGAAACTTGCAGGATTTTGATATAAAATTCTCCCAGCTTTAACTATCAGGTTTCACCTGAGCCCTGTTTTGGAGGCCGTTAATTCTTTATGTTGTCATTTCTGAAGACCCTTTTACAGCAGGAGCTTGGCATTATATAGCACTTAATAATGGGCATGTTACACTCCAGAGTAAAGAACATTCTGCTGTGTTCAAACCTCTTACAGTGATCACTGCAGCTGCTGATGGCCAGGACAAATGTGCCCAGCGTTTTGCAGTGTATTTGTGTAGGGAAGCATCATTCTGCTATGGTAGTTTTTGGGTTGTGATTTATGCTCAGAGGTGCTGGAGGACTTTCACACTCTCTGAGTTCTGTTGTCTAATAAAGTCCCAAGTTGTGTCAGTGGAGAAGGAGAGCTGCCCTTGGGAACAGTCCATCCCTCTTGTTGACTTGGTCCGTTGACCTCCCCAGTCTATTATCAGGACTCATTGGAGAGCTGGCCTTAATTACCTGGCCTTAATATTACGAGTTTAATGTCCTGCTCAGACAGAGAAGCTGTCACTTGCAGAGGTCCTCACCAAGCATGAAGAACATGGTGGGAAGCAAAGGAAGCAGGATGCTGTGGTGATGCAGGAAAGGAGGAGCTGACATCCTTGTAACGTGCATGTCCTGAGTTTTAAGACCCTAAGGAGGGAGATGTGCTGGGCCAGGCTTGCTCCTGTCTCAGCAGATGCAGAACCAGCACATTAAACTTGCAGCCACAGGTGATGTGAAAACATCAGGATGGGGTCAATTTCAGACAGGGATGGCTCAGCACCATTTTTTCCCCTGGATGTGCTGGAGATTCCTTCTCTGACCTTGAGGATATTTTCAAATCTTTCTTTTCTTCTTGTGTCTGGGCTTTCTAGGGCAGAGACCATCTCTTACAATGTCTACTTAATCAAGGTTTTCTTCTTGTTTGAAGTCTCTGGGCACTGCTTTTGATATCAATAACAATCATGATAGTGAGAGACCAAAGACAAAGGAACAATTCCCAGGAAAAATAGAACACTGGTGCTCTCCTGTATTGGTAATTCAGGGGTAAGGAACATAGATGAGTTTTGACAAGAAATAAGAAGTACTGTGGAGCTCAGACTGCAGTTCCAGTGTGGACTGAAATCTGCTGTACAACAAACAAGCTTTCCAGACCTCACTGTGCTCTTTTACCTGGGTGGGAGGATAGGAAGGGAAACACAAATATTTGAATTCATAGTGCCTAGAGCAGGGTTGTGAGATGGGCCCTGAATCACAGGCAGGAGCAGAGGATTTGGGGAGAACAGTCTCCCCTAATAAATTCACGCAGCACCTGACTTGCAAATATGTGAAGGAGAGTTTTTCAGGTTGGAATTTCTGGCTAAATCCAGGACTTCTATCCAGCCCACTGCAGTCATTAGAGAGGGCCTTAAACTCATTCTCTCCTTTTCATTAGCATTGACCATTAGCTCTGGAGAGCCGTGTTATTGATATAAATGTCTTTGAAACCTCCTGAGCTCCAGGCTTTGACGGATTTCATAGGCTGGTTAGGGAAAGTGTTTCTTTTCATCAGTTTTGAATTTGTCACTATTTCAGTGGAATCAAATGGGACTTCTTGTGTTGCAAGGCAGGGAGGGTAGAAATACTAGATGTACTTTGTCTCCCTCACTCATTAATTCATATACATTTATCATAAGACTTCCTATTTGTCTCCTTTTTAAGATAAATAATCTCAGCCCTTCCAATCCCTTGTCATATGCAGACAAGAATGATTTAAGGAGCTGGAAAAGTTCCATATGACAAGGGATACAGAGATTCAAATGTTGAGTCTGGTCCTTTCATTTCTGGAGGACAGAGCAGAAGATGGAGATAACTGGGCTGAATATTCCAGTTTCTCTGCAGATGTCCTGTGGCTAACACAGGGACAAGTGCATGGAAACACATCTGTCCACCCCATTTTTGATGCTGATAACACATTCTGGGCTGTGACAAGTTTGAATTTTGCATGGAATAAGCTAAATTTTGTAGGAACTGTCTGTATGGCCTCTTAGTCCTGAACTCAGAAGTGGATGCTGAACGTGGATTTCCTTCCGCAGGAATGTTTTATAACTTGGCTGAGGTTGTAGCCGTGGTATTTGCTTAAGATCTGATCTAGATCTCCTGTAATTGCAAGGTGTCTTCTGGAGGATTTGGTAGAGCTAGGCTGTCTTATTCCCTTCCCCCTAATCTGAAGGTTATGCATCACTGTTTTCCCCCAGAACACAACAGTCTTTCCTGGGATACTCGGGAGGATCAGAGGAGGAATAGCACCAGCTCTGTTTTAGGGTACTAATCCTCTTGTAAATCCCAGCATTTGTATATCTCTAAAATTAATTCCTGGCACTTCAATGATGGTTTAAACATACCCATAAATAAATAAACACTGAGCTAATCCTCTCAGTGCCCGGGGAGCAGCGGGGTGAACAAGTAGTTAATGTTCGTGGGATGGGTGGGGCTGCTCCCGCTTTCCTGAGCACCGAGAGGACCCTGGGGGCAGCTGATGCCAGGAGAGGTGTGGGGACAGGAGAGATGTCTGGTCACCTGAGAGATGTCTCTGCATCATCCTCACCTTGCCCCTCTCTTCGGAGCTGCCTGTGAGCTCAGACGGAACCAACTGCTTGAGAAATGTCTCCCTGCAGCCCAACCTAATTTGTGCTGTCAATCCCCCGCTCGCCTTCCCGCGCTCGTCTTTAGCACCATTGATTTATTGGATTGCAGGAATATTAAGAACCTCAAACTATTAGTCCTGATTATAACTTCTTGGCGGCTTCATCACTCCATGTGTCTGGCCATGCTCAGAAGGAGACTGGGCCCTTCTCTTGCTCCCAAGCACCTATTGAGCCTCAATTTCTCACTCTCCTCCTCTCTGCCTTTCCCTGCCCTCCCAAACTTTCCCAAACCTGCTTTTCTTACAGACACAGCTATTTTTTGGGAATGCATGGAGGAATGGAATAACTTTCCCCAGCTGAGATGAACTCATCCATAGCAGATCCAGGGAGCTGAGGTTGCTTTTGCCCTTGCCCCCGATGCCTTCCCAATGCCTTGGATCTTCCCTAATTTCTCCTCTACTGCTTCCCATCCCTTTGCTCCCTTCAGGACAGTTAACACCACCTTTTCTTTCCTACCTTCAATGTCCTCTTTGAAAATCTCAACATCTTTGGCCTCAGAGTAGCCTGCAGACTGTTTTCCCTTCTCATTCCTTTTCCAAGTCTTGGGTGCTTCCAAAAAGAAGTGGGGTCATTCTGAGAACGGAGGGGAATGCATTTAGAGAAGTAAACACCACTTGCAAAGAGATGCTGCAGTAGCCCTGGTTTTGAAGCTGGCCTGGATCAAGAGAAAAACAGCCTCTGGCAGTGAGGGAGGGGGAGAGCAGGGAATTTGGGGTGAGAAAAGTGCTGAAAGGAACAGTCTGTGCTCCACAGTGTGCCCGGGGGGTGTGGTGTGTGCAGATGGACCAGGTCCCACCGGGCTCCAGCTGGGATGTGAATGCAGGGACAGTGCTTGGGGGGGCTGTGTGAGCTTCCCCTGTCACCACCAGGATTTTGGGGGTGTGTGAAGGGGCTGCAGCCCCCACCCTACACTGTGGTTGGGCTGTGGGGGATGCAGCAAGGTTTGTCTGTTGGCTTTGCAGCTGTCCTGTGTTTCTGCTTGGCTTTGCCCTCCAGTGGGAAGCTGTGGGACCATAGAGGGGTCCCCTGAGCCTTCAGGCTGAGTCCCTGGGGTTTGCTGCTCACTGGCACAGGCTGGAGGGGTCTGGCTGCTTCCACCCTCAAAGCTGTGCTTTGCAACAGGGGCCAAGATTTCATGGCCTAAGAGGAGTTCATTTGTGGGGGAAAAAAAAAAGAGAAATGGCTTTTAACTGAATGTGAGAGTTCCACATTATTAAGATCAGAGCTGTTCTTTCCTCTGCATTTCCCTCTAAATGATGCTGGTGCTGCCGTGGTTCCCAAAATCTGCATGGCTGGGGGCTCTGTGCCTGGGCTGGGCAGCTGTGTGATGCTTTGGAGAGGGTGTCATGTCCCACTGTGACTGTAATGGGTGGGGGAGAGGCAGCAGGATCCCACCACCCCCATCCCTCCTCATCTGCATCCAGGAGAGAGCTGCATCCGAGCTGCTGGGAGTGGTGTCCCCGCTCCTGAGCCTCCTTTCCTGCCCTCCAGAGGCTCCGTGGTGAGATAAGAGCTCTGTCTGCAGCACTGTCACTCTTCCATCACGCAGGGCCTCAGGAATTTTTCAGAGGAAGGGTTTCCACTCTGCTGCCTTGAGGCTGGATAATGCCTGGGCGAGCTGAGTGATGGCTGGGGTGTGCTCCACAAGGACCCAGCCCTTTCCCGGGAAAGGTTTTCCATCATTGCTTCCCAGCCCTGTGGCCATGCACTGCTTTAGCCTAATTACAGCAGCGCTGCTTAATAGACCTCGGAGCTTGCATTGTGCAGCTTTTACTGCCCAGGAAACACCAGTCCTCCCAGTGTGGGTGGAACAGAGAGGCCTCAGACAATCACAGAGTATCCTCAGCTGCAAGGGGTCACAAGGAACATCCAGTCCAGCTCCTGACCCTGCACAGACACCCCAACAACCCCACTCTGTCTCTGGGAGTGTTGTCCAAACACTCCTGGAGCTCTGGCAGCCTCAGTGCCATTCCCTGGGGAGTCTGGGCAGTGCTCAGTACCCTCTGGGAGAAAACCTTTTCCCAATTAACCTAAAATCCACCCTAACAGGATGGATCCTGTTTCCCCACCCATCACTTCCAGGCTAGGACAGCAGCTGGAGTTTTAGGTGCTGCTCTTGCATTCTGCAGACAGAAGAGAAGGATATTCCAGGTGGATTTGGATGCATAAATTAGTATTGAACAACCCCTCCATCCACTTCCACCCCTCATCCTTTCCCTTCTCCAGCCTTGCTCCCTGCTCCTGCAGCCCAGAGCTGGTGCCTGGGATCGCAGCAAACACTTTACTCACGGAGCAGCCAGCCTGCTTAAGGACCTAAATTTATTTCATTTTCTAAACTGCAGCTGGGAAAAAATAAGAAGCCATTAGGCTGTCAGTTGTCAGAGCTTTACAGGAGCATCAACACATCATGTTTTTCTTTACTGAGACATTAAATGTGTCAAGACCCAGTGATGGACTGTGTGGATCAGATTCAGAGGGCAGAAGGGATGGTGAGTGAGGGCAGGATGGTTTTCTCTTCTCTCCCAGCGCTGCTGGGCTCCAGAGTCTTGGGAATGCTGTGCTTTCCTGAATGTCAGCGTCCTTCAGCTGCTTCACCTTAATGGAACCAGTCACAGGTGTCTGCAGGGATGTCAGCAGGGAATGCCAAGCTCGGGTGCTCGCCCATCACTGGATGAAGCAGCACCACAGGTCTCTGGTGCAGCCCTTGTGGGGAGGATTTGGATGCTGCTGGCAGCCAGAAGCGTTTCTCCCCATTTTCTCCCCGTCAGGAGGTTAATGACTGCCTGACCACAGCAATGTGCCAGGGCAGGGAACTGACAGGCAGAGCAATGTGGAAATCGTGACTTAAGCTAAGGAGAATTCAATGTGAACTGAGGTTTTATTATTTCCCAAAGTACAGCTGGACCCAGGATTTTTGTTTTGTTTTTCCTGAGTTTGTCAGATGCCCAGAAACTTCCCAAAGCCTTCAACACCCCAAGGCTCTCCCGAATGCAGTGTTTGGTCTGCATGCACACGAGATGTGTGGCAAATACTTTATTTCAGATGCTGGCATATTTGCACTGGCACTGACTGCATTCCATGTGAGTGATGAAAGGCCTTGTATAAATACGGTGTTTCCATTGGTATTGATTGCATTATGATTGCAATTACACTTGCAGTGGAGCTGCCTGCATTATATGTGTTATTAGATTTGCAGTCATCATTAATGCCTGCCTGTGACCACTTTCTTTTTCCTTGAGTCATGTCTGACACAGCAGGAATAGAGTTGTGGAGGCAGAGGCAAGGCTGGGCTTGGGATGTTTGGTTCTCCTGCAGCACTGACCTGCCCAGGGAAGTGCCTAGATGGTTCTGGACCTGAGCAGCTCTTCCCACTCTTGCAGGGGAGTGGCTGATGCTCTCCTGGCTGTCACTGCTCGGTGCCTTCAGCTGGATGTCCCCTCCCACATAGGGTAGCCGAGCAGCTCAGCTCTCCTGGCAGCTCCTGCTGCACTCCCTCCTGGTGTGTTGAGATCCCTAAAATTCCAAGATGCCATTTAAAATTCCTTCTTGCTCTCTGTGCTGACCTCCTCATTACTGACCCAAATTTCCTCGGATATTCTGTCTAGTAAAATGTCTCTTTGATTCAACTTCTATATTTTTTTTGTGTTTTTTTTTTTTTTTGTTGTTGTTGTTTTGTGAGATGACAGTGCTGCAGGCTCAGAGGCAGTTTTGATATTTTCCAAGTCAATATCTCTTCCTGCTAGGAACAAGATGTAATCTGTGTGTGTGTGCCTTCACAGGCTCACACAGAGCAGCATCAGGCTCCTGGAACAGGAAAAAAGGGATGCGCGTTCCCCACATGCAGCAGGGAGCTCTGACATTGCCTCTCCCTGGCCTCTGAAGCTGGTGAGAGGATTGCCCTTTGCTCCCCTGCCCTGGAAATGTCATCCTGGGTGGAGAGGGAGTTCTGTGCCTGCTCCTTGCCCGAGGCTGAGGCAGCTCCGTGGCAAATTGATGAGGAGCAGATGCTTTGAGCTCAGGAAGGGTTTTCCCTGCCTGGGCAGGTGTTAATGGGAAAGGTTACAGGTACGATGGGGAGTGAGGACCAGCGTGGGAAGGGGCAGATGGATAAGGCAGGAGGTAGGAAGGATGGGGGAAGGAGAGAGAAGTGGGATGTCTGTGCAGGGCTTTCTTCATCTGCTCACTTAATTAGAGAGGAGACCCCAGCCTGGCCACCCCTGAGCCTTTGAGCAGTGGTGGAGGTTTGCTCTGGGCTCTGCCTCTGGCCTCAGCCACTGCCCCAGGGAATCTGCCTAAGACTTGAAGAAAGACAAACTAATTTTTAAAAATCCATGAAGGGGTAAAAATGGGGAAGGGGAGGTGGGCATGAGGAAGGGACACAAAATACATCCCCTCTCTGACAATCGACATGAGTTTGAAGTCAAAACATTCTGTGCATGTCTGTTTTTTTCCTTCCCTCACCACCTGGTAGCTATTATCAGATGACAATTTATTCCAGGCATCCTCTTGGGAAGAGATTTCACAAGCATCAAGATTTTAAATTCAGAAAGGGCCATGCTTGGCATGGTGTGTGCCTAAGCCAGAGTGTTTGGCTCCCCTTCCCACCCTGGGCTGTGCCCCTTGCTGGGGTTTTCTGTGTGTTCCCCTGGCAAAACCTCAGGATCTGGCTCTGAAATCTGAAGTCCAGGAGCCTCCACTGGCCCTTGAACCACCTTTTCAGGAAGAATCTCCAGTCACAGCTGGGAGAGGGAAGGACTCTTGCAGCTTGGCTGGGGGGAGGTGGGAGAGTTGTGCCTGGGCTCTGAGATATGCTATAAAAGGAATTTTATTCTGTGTAACCTCGGGAGGTTTGTGATGCAGATGGAGGTGGCTGCAGAGGAGCAGGTAGATCGAAGGAGCACCTGTGTTTCTCTGGAAGGATTCCCTTAGCAAACCTCAGCAAGCCTCAACATGGTTGTCTATGATTCAGGAGTTTATCACCAGGATAAATTGGTGCATCAGGCAGAGCCTTTTGTCTTTGCATTTCCTTTGCCTTGGAGGCTTATTAGTCAAATTGCTAACTATTAGAATATTACTTTACTGCTAATGACTTAGTAATAGGTTGCACTGGGATGTTGCAACTCCAAAGCCTGCTGTATTTTGTCAGAGAGGATGGCTTTTCCCTGGGTATTACAGCTTCCTGAGCCTTCTGTCATTAGAGAATTCTTCCCCTGGTGTAAAATCCCATCCCAGCTCCTCTTGCAGTCACCCTCTGGACACCCTTTTTTCCATATTCCCTAAAAGTGCCTTCCTGGTGCTGCAGCCAGGCGTGGCACACGGGGCTGTGAGCACCTCCGTGCCTTGCCAACGGTGAAAATAGACTTGTCATGTTTCGTTTGGTTTGGTTTCCAGCAGATGTATTCACAAATAACTTCATTTGATGGCAATGATGGGGAAAGAAAAGAAAATCATCCCCATGATTTTCTGAATGTTATCCAATGATCTATAAAGCTAGGCAGAAATTTAAAAAATAAAAACGGAAAGAGAAAGGAGGAATTGTGAAGAGTTTGACAAGTGTGTCAGTGTTTCTTGAACACATTACGGCACATAATTCAGTTGGCTTGGGTTCCTAAAGCACTTCAGTGCTGGCTCCTGAGCCAGGCTGTGCTGCCTGTGTTCCCAACACACAAGGGATACAGCAACAAAATGCAGGAAAAATCAGGGAGCCTTTAATACCACTCCTAGGGCTGGAGAGATGATGTTGGAGGAGGGAGGGGTGTGATCAGATCACTCTGGTTGTTCCTTCTGCTGCCAGAGCCACAAACCCCAGGGTTTACAGAGCTCAGCATGGTGGGATCTGCAAAACTCGGGGAGTCTCTGTCTGGATTTGCTTCTGGCCTGCTCCCACTGCGAACCCAAATTTCCCAAATGTGCAGAGCGCAGCAGGAGGAGCTGGGCAGGTGAGATGCAGGGGCAGTGCCAGCGAGCATCCCACGGCCCCGGTGCTGGGATGTGCTGGAGCTGCTCTCCCTGCACTGCAGCTGCATCAGAAACCTGCTCAGGTGCTGCTGGCCTCAGACAGCCTCAGGTGAGCAAGTCCAGGATTTTGGGAGGAGCT
Organism: Pseudopodoces humilis; assembly: GCF_049639895.1. Taxonomy (NCBI): domain Eukaryota; kingdom Metazoa; phylum Chordata; class Aves; order Passeriformes; family Paridae; genus Pseudopodoces; species Pseudopodoces humilis. The sequence goes on along the minus strand of NC_142224.1, from coordinate 2,974,986 downwards.
GGGCCAAGCCACCCCCTCAGAGTCCCACTGGAGAGGTGCTGCTGGTGGTTTGTAACCTGTAAAATCAGAGGTGCTTGGTCACTTCAGCCAAGCAGCTGCTGTTCAGCACCTCTGTCACATTCTGGATTTTAATTTGCTGCTGTTTAAAAGGTGGATTTCTTTTGTTGGCAGGGGGTGGGTGAGGGAGCAGTGCCCAAGCAGAGGCAGATGTGTCACTGCAATTCTGGATAAGGCAGCGTGAAGCAAGGAGGGGGAAAATATGAGCAAATAATAATCATAATACAAGCAGAATAAAAAATAATGCCATAGGAAGATTTAATTCAAATTCCTTTCCTGTCCTGACTGTGTCTGGTGACCAATTCTGTGGCACCGGGTTTGGTCACCAGGATTGGGGCTCTGAGATGGGACAGGGGACCTGGAGCTGGATTGCTCAAGGACTCCAAGGAGCCTGGTGCCCCATCTGAGGGCTCATCTCCAGGTGCCTGGAGGCATAGTGTGAGACTTTGTCTCTTGTTTAGAGACCCTTGGCTTTTATAAGTTCAAAAATGAGATGGCAAATTGAATTTATTCATGAGCATGGAGGCTCTCTGGGGTTTCCTCTTTAATTCAGTAGACTTGCTTTAAGGGACTCTGTTTTAGCAGAGAAAGGATGGAGTCGGTGCTTTCATCTTTCAAGCTCCCTTTACTGGCGTTCCCCCCTGGCTCCCGAGTCCTGCAGAGTCTGTCCCAGAGCAGAGATGTCCCTTTTTGTGGTTCCCATCCCTTTGTGTGCCGGGTTTTTGGGACCAGCCTCCGCTCTCTGTGCAGGGCTTTGGGGGAATCCATGCGAGAGGCTGCAGCAAATCCCACCCAGGGCCCACCAAGGTTCTTTCTCCTTCCTCCCCATCCCCTTTGGAGCAGGATGGGTGGGGTGGTGCCTCCACACCTGGCTGGCAGCTCGTGCCACACTGTCACTGCCACCCCAGTGTCGGGCTGAGGTGCCACAAGGAAGGAGCAGCGAGCCTAGCTCTGCCTCCCACCCATGCTCCCCAGGAACCCCGAGGGCTTTCCAAGCAGTGACAGGAGCAGTCACAGGCACAGGGACCTGTTAGCTGCACTTTCATGGTTCAGCAGGCTCCATTTCCACCTGGTGCTCTCCAGGGAGACCCCGTGAGCTGCAAAAGGTGCCGTGGGCAGGGAAAAGAGGGAGTTTTGTGGGGTGTGGGGCATCCTCACACAGGGTGAGAGTGTGAATTGGATTTGGGGGTTAAATATCTCTTCCCCAGGTCTTGGGAGGTGCCCCTTTCCCTCCCTTTTCCATTGGCATTGCTGCTAAAAAAGTGAAGGTGGGTTCAGGGAAGAAGGGGAGACAGAAGCTCCTTCAGCCTGCGAACACAGCTTGGGGTGGTGGCGCTTTTGTCTCTTGTTTAACCCAACAAAGCACCGTGGGCTGATAACCTCAGAGAGCTGCGCAGCAGCTCTTGTATAAACCATGGAAATGAGGAGAATTTTGCTGTGGTTTAAGTTTGTTATGAGCTGAATGTCAGCCTGGGTTTGTCGTCCCTGTGGGAGCGTCGGGAGCCGGCAGGCGGGAAGGTGCAGCGCTAGAATTCATTGCCTGCTGAGCTGGCTGCTGGCGTGTGCGCACACCTCGCGCTCCCAGCGAGGCTCTGGGGATGGAAAACCCTGTGGAAGGAGGTGATAAACCTCCCGAGACTCCACAGAGCTGCACCTCCACAGCTGCTCCAGTGTAATGGGACCTCCTGATGCACTTTATCTTTACTGGGAAGGTGCCACTGAAGGACAAAGTCTGATGATGTTTGGATCTTAATGTTTTACAGCTCCTCTGCCTTCGAACAATGCCTAAAAATACTAGTGTATGCAAATTATAAACTAATTTAGATGATGGAGCATGGGAATATTGCTCATACTCCCCAAGCATGGCATTTCCAATCATATCTTCGTTTCATTTTTAAGCAAAGAAATCATAATCTTGACATGTTTATCATTCAGTGCCTGCACCAATTATCTCTTTGGGTTCATTCTATAGTTCATAGAACTGATAGATTATGATCATGTTGTTAGGAGAATTGTGCAGTCATTATTCCTCCAGCTGGAGGAGAAGTTGAAAAACAATTATAAAGAATGATTCTCCTTTGGATTGCTTTTGGAGTTCGTAGAATAGGCAAGTTCCCATTACCAGGGGTCAGGAGCTGCAAGGTTCCTGCCACTGGTTGGGTTTGAACTCTCGTGATCCAAACCCCGGGACTTGCGACGCTTGTTTCCTCCAGCAAGCTCCAGTTGTAGTTATTATTTTTTTATGGGTTGATATCAGAGAGATGAATGCCATTGGCTGCACAAGGGCTGTGACTCAGAATGATAATTTCCAGTTTAATTACAGCACAGGGCGCTGGGGATGCACCAGTGGACACCTTTTGGGTTAGAAATTGAGGCTCGAGGCTTTGCATCCAAATAACCCAGTGTGGAATTTTGACTTGAAATCAGGTGAAGTGTGGTTCCCTCAAATTAAGTGTTGTTTTCTTTCAAGGTCCTTAATGAGACTTATGGGATTGTGACCCTCCCAAAGAAAATATTTGCAGGAGATGCTGCTAAAGGAGTCCTCTGGGAGTTTGGGAGTTGAAGGCAGCGCGGTCCTGGGGGAGAGCTTTTCTTTGATCCCCAGAAGGATCTCTCTAATCTCTTCCATAAACACGCTTGGGCAGCTCCAGGGTGATTTGGCAGCCGTGCCTCTGTGATGGATCGTCCCCAGAGGACCACGCTGCCTCCCCGCTCCTCCCTTGCCCCAGTTCTCCACTCACACTATCGAATTTTCAAGTTACTTGACCAGAAGGCAGCAGAACCAGAAAAACAAATGTCTTGTCAAGACATCATTCCCACGCAAGGATTTTGTCTCCTTGTCTCTCCAGGGCTTTTCTTTCTCTCCTCACGTCCCAGCTCAGGACACGAACAAAGGGCCATCCCCAGTGCCCTGGCTTCCTCTGTGCTTATCCAGTTTGGGACTGGATGAAACCCCCTGTCCCTCAGGCCTTTTTGTTTTGCCTTCTCCAAGTGGTCAATATCGACTGCTCGAGCAGAGCTATTTATTTAAGAATGCACCTTGTCAATATTTATGTAGCCTGTAGCTGGCTGAGTGTTCCAGAGCAGTGTGGGGAGTGATGGACGGGCAGGGGGAAGTCTCCAGCTGGGAAAGGCTCAGTGCTGGGGAAGGAGGGAGCAGCTTTGGAGGGGCTCTGGTGATTTTGCTATGCCCTGGAGTAGCAGTTTCCTCCCTGTGTTGGTCACACTTCCCTCCACCTTCTCTGAAATCCTTCCTTTCCCACTTCATCCCCTCTCTGGAGGGCTCAGATTTTCCTTTGGGGAAGGGAGAAGACAATCACATGCTTGCCACGAGACCCTCAGTTCCTTTTGGGGGCAGAACTTGCTTCTGCTGTTAATTACCTGTTTAAATTATGTGGCCTGTAACAGAGAACCTTCAATTAGGTTATTCAGGTGTTGCACACCCAGGGAAAAAAGGTGAATGTCCTCAATACAAGCTCATATTTTAATATGAAACCTGTTTTTATATGCTGGGTAGAGGTGCCAAGAGTCCTTAAACTTTAGAGGAAAGATGGAGAAAGCAGCATTATTATTTATTATTTTCCAACACCTCCCACCCCGAGCTCCCGGAGTTAACAGGCTCCCTGTAGCTCTCCACTGGCTGGGATTTGGTAGATGGATAAACACATTTTTTTTTCTTCAGAAAGGGGAAAGGTTGTTTACAACTTTTAAACCAGAATGGAAATGTTGTTTTCTGTCAGGACCATTTCATGAACAATAACAAAATAATGTTTAAAAAGCCTTTGAAGTGTCCCTTTCAAAAGCAAAACTGAAGTACTGTGGGGAATATTAAATACCACAAACACAAGGTATTAACACTTATTAATGAGCTAAGAGAAGAATAAAATGCAACTGAAAGCAGAATTCATGCCTGACACCAAAACCTTTGTGAAGTCTCTGCCACATCTCCACAGGAGAGGGTCATATCTTTGTTTAAAAACAAATAAAGCCACAAAATGTGCCTTTGGGGGGAAATTAGCCATGGGACTTCCAGATTTACGTTGATGTTATATTAATGGTGGTCAGGGGAAGACCCTTCTGGGTAGGAAACACTCAAGGAGTTGTCTCTGAGGTTCTTGCACCTTCCTTAAGTAATGTGACATGGATGTGCTTAAGTGCTAATTGTGCTTGACAGTGCTTTTCTCAAAGTGTGTTTGACTTTTTTAATATTAGACAATGGCAAGGGAACTGTTTTTGGTCAATTCCCTTTATTTTTTTATTATTATAGCAAGGATACAAAAAGCTTTTAAAAACAGGTGCTCTGATGAGTCAGAGCAAGATTTGCTTGTTCTGAAGAGCAGCTCCAAGGAGAACACAGGACATAGTTCCAATTACTTCATGGCCAAACCCATTACAAAATAAAAATATTTCCAAGTGCCAGAGGAGGGAGCCAGCAAAACACAGGAAATCAGAACATTTCTGCCTTTTTAATGTCTCTTTTCCTAATGAAATCAGAAGAAATTGAGCGGAGCAGCACCAAACTTTGCTGTCAGTTGAGAAAGAGTTGATAAAGTGCTGTCAGTGTGTGATGGATAAGCTGGGAGCACTCACTTTAAAAATCAAAAGTTTGTTGCTCTGGGAGGACAGGGCTTTCTCCTTTCTGCTCTGCCCACCTGTTCCAGTCTGTTTTTTGAAATATCTTAAAATCTCGGGGGTTATTTTTGGCCTTTTCCCTGCTCTTGCAGCACAGAGCTATCCATGGGGAAAGCTTGGGAATTTATGCTTGTCCAGGCTTGTCACTGCTCTCCCCACAAAGCAGAGAGGGTTTTTGCTGGTGAGCTCTGGGATGGGCCAAGGCACACGGTAATTCACGGCCTCACAGAGTGGTCTGTGTTGGAAGGGACCTTAAATCTCACCTCATTCCAACCCCCTGCCATGGGCAGGGACACCTTCCACTAGCCCAGGTTGCTCTAAATCCCATCCAACCTGGCCTTGGGCACTTCCAGAAGTCGACATACACATTCTACCTGGAAAAAGGAATAATGGCAGGGATGGTCCCAGCACGGAGCTGCAGCATCCCTTCCCGGGAGGACGCTGGGTTCGCATGGGAGACGTGCTGGAGCGCAGCTCATCGCTTCCATGGGGAGTGTGGGGACCATGGAGCTGCCTGGAAAAGCTTCCATGGGGAATGTGGGGACCATGGAGCTGCCTGGAAAAGCTTCCATGGGGAATGTGGGGACCATGGAGCTGCCTGGAAAAGCTGGGGGAGGCAGGGAAAAGGACATCTGTGAGATGCCGGAGGCGTCTCTCCACCCCGCAGCACTGCTGTCGGAGGCAGGGAGGAAGCGGGAGGGATGGAGAGAGCTGCGCTCTGCCCTGGGTAATGGGGGCCAGCTGGGTGACCCCAAACATCCCTGTGCAGCCCCAAAACTCCTCTCCAGTGCCTGGGATGGGCGGGAGCTGCCAGTGCCGCTCGGTTTTGGGCCTCGCCTTTTGGTTTGCGTGCGCTCTGTCACTCCACAAATCCCCATTCCCCGTCGCCTTGCAAAATGCCTGTGCCGCATATGAAATGGAGGAGATAAAATTACAGGATCCCAGAATTGGCCAGGCTCTGTGCAATATATAACATACCAGATGGTCCTACAGGATGCCTCTGAAATATCTGTGCAATAGCATTTTAAGAAACTGATATAACTGATCAGGCAGCATATGGAAAAGACTTTCTGTGCTGTGTGAGGGTGCAGTGCCCCCTCTCCCAGCACCTGCTCTGCCTCCCCAAATTAGGGGTGCCACGCAACAACGAGCATCTCCCATCTTTAATGGGAGATGTTCCCGTCACACATCTGGGACAGGGCCCTGCAGCTGGGAGAGCACCATTCCAGAATGGTTCAAAAAAAAAGAAAAGAAATAAAGTTGTTATTAAAAGGCAGAGTGAGAACACGGTGGTTTGGTGGCTTCTTCACAACAACCACCTCCAGGATGGCCTTCACCGGGGAGCATCCCAAGGATGGGGCTGTTTGCATGGAGCTTGTGACCACCCAGGCTCCCTCCTGCTGCTCTGCTGTAAATGGGGTTTTGGTCACATATTTCCCACCTCCCTGTGCTTTAAGCAGAGGGCAATGTGTTTGTGGGAGCAGACAGACCCCCAGAATGCTCCTGCTGGAAGGGAAGGAGCATCTCCCTCATCCCTGGGCAGCAGCAGCACAAAGCCCTGGCTCTCCAGCTGGAGTTTTACCCCTGCTCTCCGTCCTTTGAGCCCCCCCAGTCCATCCAATTTCAGATGCACCTCGTGTGCTCATCTTGCTCACGGTGTCCCTGGGCTGCCTCTCGCCCTGTGCACATCCAAAGCCTCTCCTGCCTGTTTGCTATTCCCTGCTCCTCCCGCTGCCCGTCTGCCTGGCCTCACACGTGGCTGACCCCTCTGTCAAACAGAGAGGACAATATTTCCTCTCCACAAGGCTCGGCTCATATTCTTTGAGGTACTTTGGGGTCACGGGATGAAAGGCTCCTTGCTGCTTCTGCAATGAGTCCAAGTCGAGCTAAGAATAGATCTATAAACAAGCCAGCAGGGAAGGCTTCCCTGGGGAACCTCTCGGGACTCTCAGAGAATGTCATTGCTGGAGTCATTGTCACAGGAGATGTGGACCCTGCTGGGCCCTTGCTCTGGGGGGTGCCTGCCTTTCCCATGTGGGGGATGGCTCTGAGCAAATCCTCTCCCAGACTGCAGATTGCTTCTGGTGCCAAGGAGAAGGGCTGGGGCTGGACACTGCAAAGCTGAGGAGAGGGAATATTGCATCCCCTGGCTGCAGGAGCTGCGATGGGCCATGTTGCAGGACACAGCTTCTGGGCTCTTGTTGGGATCTGGAGTGATGGAACCAATTTTGCTCCCAAACCCGTCTCCCTGGGTGCCCTGGGATGAGCTGCAGGGCTGGGTTTTTTGCCGGCACGTGAGATGCTCTGGCAGGAGCTCCACGCTTGGTTGCTACCCACGCTCGTGCAGAGAGGTATTTCGAGCTGTCAGTCTGGCGTGCTGTCTGTCTGTCCACCCACCCAGGCATCTATAAAAATCCAGGCTGCATTAAATGTCTGTCAGAGCCCTGCTGCTGAGGCCAGGGCTCCTGGTGCTGATCGCTGTCCTGGAACCCCACATCCAGGTGGAGGGGGTTGGGATTGGAGTCTGAAATGTGCAGCTTGATCAGCTTGATCCCTGTTTCTGGAGTAATCTACATAAAAGCTGAGAATGGGGATCTTGCAGAAAGCAGACTTCCCTCCTTTGTCTTTCCTGACTCTGTCCTCTCTGTTATCTTGACGGCTTCTGCTTGGCTGCCGTGTTGCTCTTTAATCTGGAGCCCTCTGTTCTTACCTGAGCTACAGAGGCTTGACGAGGAAAGCCACTGAACTCAGAGAAAAATGAAAAGGAGCAAAGCTTAAAAAAATGTTTTCTTTCTCTCTCATTCTTAAAAAAAAAAAAAAAAAAAAAAAAGAAGAAGAAGAGAAAACCCAACCCCTAGAAGCGTGCAGCCAGTGAGCGATGCCTGGATTCATCCTTGAACCGTCTCCTGCTTATGGATCAGGGATGCATCATTTCTACCCTGTTTTCTTTCTTTCCCCCCCTGCTCTTTCCCTGACATTCAGTCATTTTGATCAAAGCCAGGCAAACAAAAAACTCTTTGCTTTCAACCCATTGAGTGGGAGAAGGGAATCCTGCCCCAGTCCTAGCGAGAGCATCTTTGGAGAGGGTGGGATGGGGAGCCTGGAGCAGTGGGGCGTGAGGGGATGAGGGGTGGCACAGAAGGAAGCTGATGCCTGTGTGGAGATAATGTTTTGTACATGACAACAGTGGATAATTACTGTGATCAAAGACCTGTGTGAGGGTATCTTGTGTTTCATCGCTCCTGGCACTGGCACATCCTCCTGACGGCTGAGGAGGGGAGCAAACTCCCTCACTGTCTTTTCCCACCATCCTCCTTCCCATGAGGATCCCTCCCAGGAGATGGGGTGCTCTGGAGGGTGTTTTTGGGGGTGGCTGGGACCACCTGGGGGTGAGCAGGGGCCAGGCACTTCTCAGGAGTTCGCAGAGAGGGCAACGAGCACGATCAAAGCGCAAGAAATTCTCTTTAAATGTTAAGAAAAGCTGTTTGAGGGAAGTGGTGCTCCAGCACTGGAATGGTTTTCCAGAGACATTGTGGGGTCCCGACCTCCTGGTGCTGCCTCGTTTTCCAGTGCTCACAGCACGTCTTTGGAGGTGCCTCATCCAGCATGTGGTGGGTAATGATTCTTGACGGGAATTAGGACCCTGTCCATCTGGCCCCGTTCTGCCATCTAACAAGAGGAGATAAGTGCACTTAACAACACACCAGCTCTTGTTCAGGCCCCTTCTTCCCAAGCCAGAATCAATAGCAGGTCTCTACAGCTTTTAGAGACTTAGATCCCATCTTTTCATCTCTCTCTCACTCATTTTTCCCAAACAGCATGCGCATGATTTCTCTTTTTTTTTCACGCTGCGGAAATTTTCCCGTTCTACCTTTCATCTGCACCCGCGTGGCACCGGCCCAGCCGGGGCTGCAGCTTGCACGCCAGATAAGAAACCACACCCTGATCCCCATCTCCCCCTTTCTCCTGGTTGGGAGCTCTCCCACAGTCTCATTTATCTTCAAAGTGCTTTATAAACACTAATTAATCCCCCCAGCAACCCCGCTGGGGGAGGTGATGCATCGCTGTTTGCCCTCAGCACCCTCATTTCTCCCCCTCGGTTCCTTCCCTGTGTGCTGGGTGTGCTTGCCCTGCTCTGGAGGAGTGGGACACTCTCCCCATGGAAGGGTGGCAGGACAGTTGGTGTCACAATGGTTGGGGACCTGCATGGAAGGAGCCTGGCCGATGGCACTGCAAACCAGGACCATCAAGAGGTGAGCAGTGCTGCTTGCTCCATCTCCTCCCGAGCCCCAGCCTGCTTCTCCCCTGGCTTTTCTCGCTCATTTAGTTGCCTCGTGTCCAGCTCGGTTGCTGTTCTTGCCTTGCCCCGGGCTGGATGGTGCTGCTGGCCCAGCCTGGGGTAACTGTAAGTATTTGCCCTTGGCAAGGGCTGCAGGGATGAAGAGACACTTGGGGAGGATGGTCAGGTGGGTCCTTGTGGGTCCCTGCAGAGCTTGGGGCGATTGATGCTCAATTCATAGAATCACGGGATGGTTTGTGCCGGTATAATCTCATTCCAACCCCCAGCTATGGGCAGGGACACTTCCCACTAGACCAGGTTGCTCCAAGCCCCATCCAGGTTGTTTATTCCTGCAGGAGCTCTGAGTTCAGAGAGTATTTAAAAAAAAAAAAAAAGAAAAAGAAAAAAGCTAGGTTTTTTTTTCTCTCTCCTTGCACGAAATGCAAATCAATAGCTGTTGTATTCACATTCTAACAAGATGTCAAGGAGAAAAGGGTAGCCTTTCATTCAGCAGAGCACACACACACACCCCGAGGGAGGGGACAGGAAGGAGGGAGTGGGGCGGGAGGAGGCTGCGGGGGCTGCCTGGGGCGGGCGCTGCAGAAAGGGCACGGGGGTGAAACCCACAGGCACGGCCGGCTGGGGAGGCTTTCTGTTTCCCTGGAGCCCATGCTTCCCTTTCTGCCCATCCCTGAGCTCCTGCTGCCCATCCTGCACATCCCTGAGTTCCTGCTCCCCATCCTGCCCATCCCTGAGCTCCAGCTGCCCATCCTGCCCATCCCTGAGCTCCTGCTCCCCATCCTGCGCATCCCTGAGCTCCTGCTCCCCATCCTGCCCATCCCTGAGCTCCTGCTCCCCATCCTGCCCATCCCTGAGCTCCTGCTCCCCATCCTGCACATCCCGGACTCTCCTGCTCCCCATCCTGCCCATCCCTGAGCTCCTGCTCCCCATCCTGCACATCCCGGACTCTCCTGCTCCCCATCCTGCCCATCCCTGAGCTTCTGCTGCCCATCCTGCCCATCCCTGAGCTCCTGCTGCCCATCCTGCCCATCCCTGAGCTCCTGCTCCCCATCCTGCCCATCCCTGAGCTCCTGCTCCCCATCCTGCCCATCCCTGAGCTCCTGCTCCCCATCCTGCACATCCCGGACTCTCCTGCTCCCCATCCTGCCCATCCCTGAGCTCCTGCTGCCCATCCTGCCCATCCCTGAGCTCCCACTTTGCTCCCCTCCATCTCCCTGTGTGAGCAGACAAACAAGGCACCACCTGAGCTCCTTGCAGAGTCACAGCCCTGCAGAGAGGTGCCATCCAGTTCCCTGGGACTGGCCTGGCTGGGATGCTCTGTGGAGGATGCTGGGCTTGGGAAGGAGAGTGGAGGTGGCCAGGGCAAGGATGGTCCTCAGGACCTGGAAGAGCAGGGAGACAGCGCTCTGTGGCAGTGGTGATGTGTGGCACATGGTGATCTGTGGCAGTGATGATCTGTGGCATGAGGTGATCTGTGGCACATGGTGATCTGTGGCAGAGGTGATCTGTGGCATGAGGTGATGCAGGGCTCTGTAGGGATCACCTCTGGCAGATGGGATCAGCTCAGTAGAGGCTGCTCTGGTGTTGGAGCATCCGTGGTGGGAGCAGGGATGCTCCTCACCCTGCTCTCCTGCGCTGCTCTGCCCCCTCTCCCCGGCTGTGCAAGCAGAGGGCGAGGAAACCTCTGAAAATGTGTTATTTCCCCCAGAGACTATTCTGGTCCCAGATGTGAATATGCATTGAGACAGCTGGGGAAAAAAACCTCTGGAAATACACACAAAAATCATGTCTAGATGTGCCCAGCGGACCAGAATGTCTGCTCTCCGATCGGGGGCTGCCTGTCAAATTTAAATATGCATTTTAGATTCTCTGCTTGATATCGGAAAGCAAAGAACCCCAAATATCCCAGAAAAGCTCCACCAGCTAAATACATATTTATACACCTTTTTATTATGTGTCTTGGAAATCAAACAAATGAAACGGGCCAGTGTCTGCTTGGTCCTGCAGAGCTGGTGAGCAGTGATGGATTTGTTTGGCTGATCAAAGCACATTTGTTCCCATTTTGCAGATGGGAAGGTAAAGGCAGCGAGGTACCTAAGGTCTGCTCCGAGGTCACCCTTAGAGCTGTGTTTGGCAATTCGGGTGCCAGCCTAATTGGGCAAAATATATGCAAAGAGAGCAGCTCAGTGTGTGCTGGATTTGGGTAATAATCACTGCCAGGTGGAAAAAAAAAAAAAGGCAAATGGGAGAAGTGTGGTGGGAGAAAAAAATAAAAAGTAAGAATGTGTTGTTTTGAAACTTACCCAAATATAGCTTTTCAACTCTGGGTTTGAAAGCAGAGCAACATGTTTGTTCTGAGTCCATCAAACATTTCTGTTAATTAGAAATGATTTCTTTGTTCATTTCCTTTAGTTCCTCCAAGATAACTTTATTTCTTTTTGCCTTGGGCGGATTCCGAGCTCGCTGTGTGGATTTGGAGAATGAGCTGCAGCCACAGGGTTCAGCTGAGCCCCAGAGCAGCTCAGTTTCCCCTGGGGACAGATGGCCCTGTCCTGGGCTGGCCAGGAAGGATGCAGCCACATGCCTGGCAGCCTTGGGAAATCCCAAATGTCTCTTTGCAGTTGTTTTCCCAAAATACTCGTGAAGCAAAGGATAAGCTTGGTGTCATCTGTTGGGGTGTCATTTAGAGGGAAATTCAGGACAGAAATATCCCTGTCCTCATCCCAGGGTGAGGGAGATGAGGGAGACGCTCTGCTTGCTGGATTTTTCTCCATATGATGATTTAGCTCTTTCAGAGGTCAAACAGCATAACTTTACTCTTATTAAAGGAATTAAATCCTTAGTCATGTTTTCTTTGGTGCTTTCCTGAGGATGCAGGAGATGGGATGCCTTCAGCAGACAATGTGGGAATATGGTTGAATTAAAAGCTTTTAAAAACTTATGGTTTATTCATGCAGAGTAGAAAATGGAGAAGGAATAATGGTTAAAAGCCAGAGAAAGTTTGTCCTGACAGTGTGGGCTTGGCTCTCATCCCTCTCTGGGTCGCGATACCCCTTCCAGATATCCACAATGGATATGGCTTTGTGCACCAAACTGTTCCTGCTCATCCTGGTGCTGCTGTGTGTGGAAATAATGCCAGATAAGAGGGATGTGCATGGACAGGGATGTGATGGTACCGAGTTTTAACAGGTGGGTGAGGGAAACAGGGGAAAAAGACCAGAGGGGAGGGAATGATCAGGGGTTTGTGGCTGGATTTGGATGCCAGCCCCAGCTCTGTGACAGGCTGTGGGAATTGGTGTTTATGGATCCATCATTCTTCCAGGATTCCAGCACCCCAGTGCAGAGTGTCTCTTAGCCAGGTGCTCCCTGAGATGATGGTTTAATGCAAAAAGGAGTCTTGAGGGAAAATAATCCAGGAAAAGGGGATGCAGGGATGGTGAGAACAAGCCCAGGTAGATGAGAACAGAGACTAAGGCGAGGAGAAGACAGAACCCTGGGATGTGGGATGTGGAGGAGTGTGTGGCCACTGGTGCCAGAAAGCTGTGGTGAGTTAGCTGGAAATCTGAAGTGTTGGGCTGAAAGCTCTCTTGGGCTGACCTGGAACTCAAAAAGAGACCTTTAACCCCAAGTTAGTGGGGAAAGAGATTGTCTTGAGAAAAACTGCAGGTTTAAATTTGTCCCAAAGCATTAAAAAGAATGCTTACAGTCTGTTTTGAACAAAGCTGACATTATTGAGAAATAAGAAACATATTTTTTTATAAAATGTCAAAAATAAGCACTATTTGTTTTGGAAACTAAGTTTTGTAATTTTTTTTTATTTTTTTATTTTTTTGGCAATGCAGCAAACTCAAGCCCTGACTGGTGAATGCCTTGGTCTGGAGGTGGCTGTGGGAGGGCAGCTGTGCTGGGGATGCTCAGGGCTCAGCAAAGGTGTGGGAATGTGCCAGGGTGGGGGTCTGGGGGTAAGGAGGGAAATTGTGGCATCCTGGAAGGAAAAGAGAGCATGAGGAAAACTCCTTGATATGGGTTGGTATGGGGTGGGGGGTCTGCAGGAGCAGGTACCCTGAGCTTAATGTCTTTTGGGGGCTCTGTGAGCTGCTGAAGGGAAAAAAAAAAAACATGTCTCCAGTTGGGATGCACAGGGAAGATTGCTGCTTGGTTTAGAGATTTTGTGTGAAAAACACCCACTCATGCTAAAAAGCTTGGACTGCTCCCTGGTTTGCCTCAGCAGTAGGAAAGAGCTGCTGCTGCTTTCCCAGCATGGGGAGCAGAGGGCAGGGTGAGCCAAGGGGATGAAGCTCGGGGCTGCTCCACCAGCCAGCTCCAGTCTGGGGAAGAAAAAATTCCCCTTTGCAGGCGGCTGGTGCATGAGGAGCTGGTGAGACCGTGCCCATGTCTGTGCAGGGCTGCTCCCTGCATCCCAGCTGCTCCCTGCATCCCAGAGCTGCTCCCTGCATCCCAGAGCTGCTGCCTCCATCCCAGAGGTGCTCCCTGCATCCCAGAGCTGCTGCCTCCATCCCAGAGGTGCTCCCTGCATCCCAGAGCTGCTCCTTGAGTCCCAGAGCTGCTCCCTGCATCCTGGGGCTGCTCGCTGAATCCCAGAGCTGTTCCCTGCATCCCAGAGCTGCTCCCTGAATCCCAGGGCTTCTCTCTCCATCCCAGAGCTGCTCCCTGCATCCCAGAGCTGCTCCCTGCATCCCAGAACTGCTCCCTGCATCCCAGAGCTGCTCCCTGCATCCCAGAACTGCTCCCTGCATCCCAGAGCTGCTCCCTGCATCCTGGGGCTGCTGTCTCCATCCCAGAGCTGCTCCCTGCATCCCGGGCACCAGCTGGTGCCGGGAGGGATGCTCGGGGGGTCGATGGCTGCATTTAACTCCCTGGTTGCGGAGTGCAGCCCGCAGGAGAGCGGGTGTGCGTGTGTCAGTCAGCATCCTGAACCAATGGGTGCCCGGTAGGAGGTCTGCGCTCCCGGTGCACGCACCGAGCCTGCTGCTCCTTCTGCCAGTTGTGTGCGAGTGTGCGTGAGTGTGCAAGGGGAGACCAGACACACTGACTGCCTGCTCCCGTCTCTCCCCCTCTCTCCAGCTCGCTAACTCCGTCTCCCTCCCTCTGCAAACATTGGATTTAAACCTGCTCAGAATTCAGCGCAGACGAAAAGCAGCGGCGGCAGCAGCAAGCAGCGAGCAAAGCGGCCGCTCGCCTACCGCAGCTCCAAGATGTACCATCCTGCCTGCTGGATCGTCTTCACGGCCACCACTGCCCTGCTCTTCATCCCAGGTAGCGCAGAAAGCTTTTTCTCCGGCGGATGGGAGGCAGGGGCTGGCAGGGTGGGAGAGCCGAGCGGGGTGTGCGCGCAGGGCAGCGGGCTCCGCGCACATTGCGCACCAGAGCGCACATGCAGGCAGGCAGCGACTTCTTCTGCAGCGGGGGATCGCCCAGTGCTCCCAGTGAGGGGCTCCGGTGCTGGACCCCCAGGTGGGCACCGAGCCGCCGGTACCTGAGCGGTGCCCGCACCTGCAGTGGGATCCCGCAGCATCCCCCGAGCTGGGGCAGGGTCTCTCCCCTCGGGCGACCTCTGCCTCCAAATGATGGGCTCATGCAGTTTTTCCCTTTCAGAGTTGTGCACCCGCTGTGCGCTCCCTCTTCTGAGGGCTGTCACGCTATTCCCCGTGCTCCCCTCATCTCTGCTTCCCCGATTCCTGCCAGGCAAACTCGGTGCCTTCCCCTCGCTCCCTTTTACAAAGTGAAAATGACCCCCCCGCCTCAATCCAGGCGCTCGGGGAGGCCGTGCCGGTGCCGCAAGCTCCGTGAAGCGAGCGGGTGGCTCCCGAAATGTGACTCGGCCTCGTCCCCACGGCTTGCCGGGGGAGATGCTGGGTTTGGATCCAGCGCTGGCTCCGTGCTGCTGCGAGCGGGGCAGCGAGCGCTGCATCCAGTGAGGGTGATGGGGGAGCACAGTGAACGACGGGGGAGGAAGTCACCGGCGTGTTTTTGACGATGATGTGCACTTTTAGCAGCTAGAGAGATTATCATCCCTGTGCGAGCTGGTGGGGACTGGGTGTCGAGGCTCGGATCCGATCTTAACCCAGCCTGTGTTTTTCATGCCTGCCAGGGAGAATTGTGTTGGACTCGGGAGGGCAGAGAGAGGCACGGCTGTGATTTCAGCAGCTGCCCGTGCTTCAGTTACAGCTTTGCTGTGCAGGGTTGGTGTGTGTGGCAAGAGGGTGAGGCTGGCGGGGGAGAGGTTGTTCGTGTCACAGCTGGAGAAGAGCTCTGCCCACAGCAGTGCTGAACGCGAGGGTTCCTGGGTTAAAACTTGCTTGTGGAGGCTTGTGCCATGGGAGCAGCCACATCCTGGGGTCCTGTGGAGCTGTCCCAGTGCAAACGGAGCAGATCAGTGGATACAAGACCCCCTGGAATGGGCTGGGTACCCCTCAGTGGGATGGGAGGGGGCTGGGATGTGCAGCAGCACTGGGGTCAGCGCTGTCCCCTGGGCTGAGCTTTGGCTGTTGGCGAGCAGTGGTGGAGAACCCTTGACAGCAGAGCCTCGAGCTCCTCAGCAGCACCAGAAACCAAAATGGTGCATCTGTGATTTAGCATGTGAGCACGAGGGAGCCGTGGCTGTGCGAGCTGCCTGACTTTGTGTGTGTAAAGGGGTATTTTTGGACACAGATCCTCAGCAGGACAGGGTGGGAGTGCCTGGTGTGGGGGCGAGCATGCCTCAGCAAGGCTGAGCTGAGTGGAGCCTTGGCTCTTTCACCCTCTTGCTGGATGAGGTTCTGTGGGTTGGAATTGCAGAGAAACGGATGGAAGCAGCTGTGCGGGCCAAAAGGGAGGACATGTGACACGTGATGGGCTGTCATCGACATGTCCTTAAGCTGCAGGAGCTGGCAGAAACCTGACAGGGCGCATTTGCTGTTTGCCAGTGGCCTGCTGCAGTTTCCTGGGGATGTGGCTGTTTTGGCCAAGGCCAAGCCAAGGCTTGGGCTGGCTCTGGCCTCTGTGTGTGCCAGGGAAGGAAAAGGCCCCTCCATTTAAGCCCCTGGACTTGGGAGAGGCTTCTTGATCCTCACTTACGTGGTTGTAGCTTTCCCTTCTTATTTCCATTAAGCAGCAATATCTGCTTTGGCTTTGGATGTCCCCTGAGCTAAACCAGCCCAGGACTTTGCCTGGCTCGGCTCAGCCCTTAATCCATCAAGCCAAACCCTTCTGCCTGCATTAGAGGAAGGGAAATACTCTGGGCTGCTCGGTGCTTTGCCTCCCTGCCCTGGATTTGAGCATCTCCAATCCTTTTTATTTGTGCCTGGCTTGCAGAGATTGGATGTTTTCCCTCCCCGCCCAACCTGTCCCAGCAGTGATTTCAGTCATGGTTTCACTGCTGTGGGCTGGAACACGACTCATGTTGGCAAAGTCATGGATGGCAGAGGGAAAGTGAATGGTCCCTGCTGTCCTTTGGAGCCTGCACCTTCCCAAAGTGGTTTTTTTTTGGGCTGTTTATTATCTGCAGGCATAATCCCAAGGGTTTTATGCAGGTGACGCTCCCCTGGGATATGCAGAGGCTGTTTCTGAAGTGCAAACTCTTTCCCTTTCCGTTTTTATCTGAATCCTGCGGGAGTTTCACACGGGGTGGTTAAAGTGAGAAGGGAACCTGCTTTTAGAAGGTGTAATTAGAGTGAAGGGAAACATCACAACCTGAAGGCTCCTGCAGAAAATAGCATCGCAAAGTTATTATTAGCTGTAATAGCTTATTTGCCAGTTTTTCCTCTTTCTCCTGCTCCCACCTCTGTCCTTCCCCCCTTCTCTTATTTTTGTTAGGAAAGATGCATTTTTCCCATTGGGCCTCGTGTCATCTCGTTACCAATTTACTCTCGTGGAATCTAAAGACACGAAAGGTTAATGCAATAATGAAACCCTGACCCCTCTGGTCATGGAGAGCGTCTTACTCTGCAGCTTTTTATTTCTCTGTGAGACAAGTTTCTATCTAAAATAATTTCGAAGGCTTAATGCTGTTGTCATCTGGAGCCTTGGGGGAGGTGGGACCCTGGACATGGGCTGCTCTCTGAGGTGGGAAGGATGCTGAGGGTTTTTAATGAGCCCAGCACTGCAGGATGGGGAGGTGAGTGGGTAATTTAATTGTCAAGCTGTTGGCAAATGCTTTGAACTGCTGGGCATTGTGGGTGCTGCTGTTTTGAGATGAGGGTGGGCTGTGATGGAGAATGAATTTGGGGCAGGGGGGAATCTATTTGTCGGAGCTGCAATTACAGGGTGACATCATGGCTCTACAGGTGGCAAAAATCAATGCTCATCAGCCTCTTTAGACATTTATATTGCTGCCTTTGCAGGCTGGGGGAAATTACTTGTCATGGCAGTGGTCAGAAAATCTGGCAGTGCAGGGGGAGATGGACAATCCTGTTTTTCACTGCTCCAGGGAACTGGGATCAGGTCTTTGGGTGTCCCCCAGTGCTCCACCATCACCCTTGCACCCAGGAGCTGCTTTCTGCATCCTCACAGAGATTCTATGAGAAATCATCCTTGCTAGGGCAGCCTGGCTTTGGTGGTTGTTGTAAAACTCATCTAAATTTACAAAAGAGACATTGCAGGCATTAAAAACACCTTCCCATCCCTTCCCAAAGGGTTCCCTGCTGCAGGAGCACGCTTTTCCCACTGCCTGTGACACGACAATCACCTCTCTCTGGTGGGGGGTGCTGGGCTGGTGGAGGGCTGCTGATCCCTTCGACTAAGCCTGAGAATAAGTACCTGGAGCACATTAGTTCTGCTTTAGTGTCATTTCAATATGAGCAAGAGGGGCTTAAAGGGATTTTCTGTGCTCTCCCAAAGTCTGGGGATGGGTGTGGATAAGGCACTGCAACCATCAGTCTTACAGGGATCAGGGAAGCTGGGGAAGATGTCCCAGCAGGACGGGGTGTGAGCCCAAAAGCACTGTCTGATCTTCCTCTGCCTCTTCCTGAGGCTTGACCTGTAGTTTCCCTGTTAGAGGGTGATTTCTCCATCTCCTAGGTCCCAGCGCAGGGTGGAGGTTGGTGTTGGCCTCTTAGGGGATGTTTTAATTCTGCTGGGGAGGAGCAGCACTCGCTGTCATTTCCAAACGATGTGGGAAGGGAGCGTGACAGGAGAGGAGGCACACACAGCTCCTGCTCCGTGCAAATCCCTTCAGGGCAAGTTCCCAGAACAATTTGCCCTGGGGGCTTTGGGTTTCAGGGCCGGTGGCTCTGGCAGCTGCCTTTCAGGATGCCCCAAAGTGCTGAACCTTGCTTTGCGTTTTCCAGCAGCTTCTCTTTGACAGCATCTCCTTTGTGCATTCCGTGGTTGCAGACGGCCGGGTGGAGGAGCTTTTGCTGGTGCGAATCCCTGTGAAAAACTGAAAAGGGAGAGATGTTTCAAAGGCACCGATGGGAGCTCTGTGCCTTAACTGGCGCCTTTGAAAATCTTCTCCAAAGGCTTGAATATTTGGTTATGGCGAATCTTGAGCTGCATAAACAGCTGTGTTCATATTTTACACTTGAATATGAAATTCGGAGTTTGTGCTTTTCTTGGTAAGAAACCAAAGTCACTGAGTGGGGCTGTTGGGGTGCTGCAATGAGCCCAGGGGGTGAACAGGGTACCTAGGAGGATCATTCTGCTGCAGTCAGGTGGGGATAGAGGAAAACTTGTTGGTCTTTATCTGTAACCTCCTTCATGACCCTGGGGTCACCCTCAGCTTCTCAGCCCTGCCTTTCCCCTCCCCAGTTAGGCAAAGCTGGGCACTGATGCTGAACCCTTCTTACCTCTGAGCATCCCCTGAGATGCTCTCGGCTGCTGGCATGTGCAGGATGGGGAGTGATTTCAGCTGTCACACTCCTCCTTTTTGTTTAAACTTAAAAATAATAACAGCTTTGCTGCAAATCTCTTGCCTCCCAGTCATCTTTCCCTAATGAAGGCACGGTACTTATAATTACCAATGCGGCAACAGCACATAACAGAGGTGGCTTTGACACTTGCTGCTCCGTGGGTGGGTTTTTCCAGGGAGCTCCTCTTCGTTTCACGCTTAGAGGGAAGAAACTCTTTCCTGCCTGCTTCTCCAAAGCTCTGGGATTGTGTTTTCACCTTCTACAGGTGACCAGGCAAGGTGGCTTGTCTGGTGGGAGTGGCAGGGGCTGCATCACCCTTGTGAAGGGATGGACACACCAGCCCAGGTGCTGTGGGGTCTGGCTGAGGGGGAGCTGGGGGATTCTTCCTCTAGTCCCCATTTAGGTTCAGACAGTGTGGGGTGGCTGAGGGCAGTGGTTTGGGAAGCTCAGGTACTGCAGGGACCCGCCAGTGTCAAGAGCCACCCCCTTGGGAGGAGCTACTTTTGGGAAGTTGAACCTGTTGCCTGTGCGGCAGTCATGTGCACCAGGGACACGTGTGAGATCAGGCAAGGAAGGGGGAAAAAGAGGAGATATTTTTAGGTTTACTTTTCTGTGAATTCAGCGCTAGTGAAAAGTGCTAGATTGACTGCTCCAGAGACTGAAGCAGGCTGCAAAGTGCAGGGAAGGGCTAGCCCAGGAAAGCTTCCCTGTCAGCTCTGCACTTGAGGATGGGATGCTGGGACTGGCCCTGACCAGCTCAGACTGCCTGGACAGCAAAGCCACGGGGAATGTCTGTAGTGTTGAGCAGAGCTGGTGCACTCGTGGGGTTTTCCAGGGGATATGGGATTCCCAGAGGGCAGCTGGGGTTACCCGTATTCCACATGGCTTTGTCCTGCATGATTCACCCCATGGGCTGCTCCTCCTGGCTCCTCAGCCACAAGAGGACCAGCTGACCCAGCAGCAGGAGGGTTTGGGCTTCCTTCTGGTACTGCCTTTTCCACTAACCAAGCTTCCCAGGCATGTGCATTCCCATGCTTCTTGTGGAGGATGGAAGAAGAAGTCTTCACATGGGGCTTTGGCCCTCAGAGCAGCTCCAGGCTCATGAGACTGGGCTGAGCCAGGCTGTGCCCCACGTGTTTTCTGAGCAGTGTCCCTCTGCTGCCCTCCTGCAGCCCTTGGCCTCTTCTCTCCCAACTGTTTACTTCTGCCTTTTGTTTCCTGGACTTGTTGCTATGCATGCAGCATGTGGAAGGAGCTCCAGTGTATATAGGCCACACTTTGATTGTTCAGCAAGCTGGAAAATGATGATTATAATTTTTGACAGAAGGGAAGGAGGGGGAAGGAGATCTCTGGGCTTTAAAATCTGCTCTGTCATAAGCAGGATCTTGCAAGGGCCTTCTGATGACTTCTCCCGCCCCAAAGGAAATGGCGTTTGCATAGCAAGAGGGGTTAGAGGAAAAATTTCTCTCTCTACAAGGACAAAGTGGCAGTTCTTTCACCAAGCCTTCCACCTCGTGTGGCGGTCCTGTCACAGAGCATCAGCCAAACGCAGTTGGTGTCGGCCAGTAATTGACTGGGAAGCACCTGAGAGGGACCTGGATGCTGCTAAAAAAATCCTCCTTCCTGTCAGAGCAGCACACACAGGGTGCATCCCTCAGGATGCAGCGCCAGCTCTGGGGGACATGGGCATTGTCTGCAACTGTCTGGAAGCCCCAAAGACCCCATAGATTTAGACCCCATAGACTTCTCCCAAAGGGGTAGCTCCATTTGGGGCCACACCAGCAGTGGACTTGTCTCATCACAGTCCAGGGTGGCAGCAGAGCCCATGGAGATGTTGGCTGCTCCTGCCGTGCCCCTTCCCGGCTCACAGCTCTGTTGGCATTGGCTGCGCAGTCCTCGAAGGATCTCCCCATTTATTTATTTTATTTGATGACATTGGCTAATTTCCACGTTAATTTTTTATTTTTCTTTTGGTTGTTTATTTTAATGCGATCGCTTCTAATGAGGCTAATGACATTTAGTCTCTGTGGCGGCGCATTTTAATTTGGTCACTGAAATGTCAGCGCACGGCAGCCTCCCCCTATCTCCCCGTGACAAAAGGCACCTGAGACAAAGGGGCTCTGTCCCCGGCTGTCCTTATCTCCTTCCTCCCAGGGACAGGCCAGGACTTTTGGCAAAGCCACCTCCTGCCATCCCCTCCTCTGCTGGCACCAGGGGAGCGGGTTTGGCCGCCAAGGGCTGTGAGAAGGAAAAGCGAGGGCTGCCGGAAACTCGGGATTTTCAGGCGAGCCAGCACCACGTAATTAATCAGATGTCAGAAGCTCTCAGCAAAGTTAGCTTTGATCGGCAGGGAAATCTGTCAAATAGGTCGTTCTGCTGCCCCCGGTGCTTTTCTGTCTCGTTCTGCCCATAATTCTACCTTGGCACTTTTCCTTTCCATGGCAGAGCTGGGAACTTCCTGCAGCAAGGTAGGACCTTCCTGCTTGGAAAGCTGGACCAGCTTCTCCTCACCTGCACCAGGGCTGGTGCCATGGGCATTGCAGGGCAGGAAATGGGAAAAGGGGAGAAGGCTGAGGTGGGAGTCATGGATATTTGGGGATGTTGAGGTGCTCAGATGTTGTGTGTGAGTTTGGAGAGGGCTCTCCCCTCCTTCCCCAAGCTGGGGGCTCAGGAGCAGCCTAAACCCTGGGGGAGGTGGCACTGGGGTCACAGGTAGCTGCAATGGAGAAGTGGAAACTTCTCTGCCTTGTGTTGTACTCAAACCTCTCAAGATGCTGAACCTCAGAAGCCTGAGCCATTTTGCTTAAGAATAAGTCCTTTTTTCTGCAATCTGGGTCCAAATGCAGCTCAATTTGATCTGTTCTCCTTTGATCTGTTCCTCCCTCGCTATTCTATGTACCAGGAATGGATGAAGATTAAAGTTTGCAGTTTCTGAGCAAACTAGGTTACTCATCACTGCACGATACCCAATTACCTGCTGATACCTCAGGAGTGAGAAGGTATTGATCCTGCTTGGATTTGAACTTGTTGAACCAAAGACTCTGGATATTTCAAATCTGTTGCTGAGGACGTGCCGTTTCCTTCAGGAATCAAAGCAGGATGCAGGCTGTGTTTCTGTACCACATGGATTGTGGGAGGTGGGTCTCTCCTCTCTGCCACAAGGGAGATGACCAAAAAGTGATAAATAATATTATCTGTACTCTCCATGGTACAGGAGGGATGTAGACATAATGACTTTTGTGATGTGCCTGGGAGCATCTCAATTTTACTGGTGAGAAGTCCTCAGAAGCTGAGTTTTACCCCACATGGGTGGGTTTTCTGTGCCTTCTCTGCTCTTTGTGACCACTGCAGGCTGCAGAAGTGCCTTTGATGTCACACCCTGTGTGTGCCTTCCTCCTGTCTCTGTCTTGTTCCCAACCAGAAATAGCCCATCAATTCAAAATAAACTCAAAAATTCTTCCAAAATTACCTGGTGAGACGAGGCCGGGGGGCCTGGATCAAAACGTTTATTACTGAAACTCTGTGATACCTGTGATACAGTGGCTGTTTCCAGAAGATCTTAAAATACTTCACGGAGAAGAGAAATTTCATTGTACCTGTTTTTGTAGACAGGGGAGCCAAGGAATAAAGAGGGAAAATGACTTGCCCAAGGCATGTGCAGAGACACGTGTTAAGAGACGTGTCCTTGCTGTAGCTCCAAATCTGAAATGCGTTTTTCCTTGTGAAACAGTGGAGTTCAGCTTCCTGCCTTGAGAAACACAGGGGAGAGAGTGCAGGATCAATACATTGGGTGCTAAAATCTCTGTACTGGGCTGGCAGGGAGCTGGAGCATCACCAGCTTGGATGGCCCAGTTTGTGTCCTGGCAGGAGAGTCTGTGCCACAGTTCAGGCAGATGTCTGGAAGTAGGAAAGTGTGAATTCATGAGTTGAGGGGCACCCTCTGCTCCTCTCCAGGTTGGCAGGAGGGCAGCACGTGATTGATCCCTCTGCCCTTTCACGTTGCATCTTTGCCTGTCTTTCCCCTGTGGTTTGAGAGTGGTGATCCCGGCGCTGAACGGAGGAGATGAACAGAGGAGAAATTCTCAAGCACGCTCTTCACTCAGCCCTTGGTCTCCAGATGGAAATGCTCTTTGGAGTTTCACGGAGAGCACACATTTGTCCTGGCAATGCCTGCCCTGCCTCGGCTGCATGCGCTGCAGCATCCGCCGGCCGCTCCGAGGCCGGGAGCCGCTGCCTTTGCCAGCCTCTCCGTATCCTCGGGACACTTTATCTTTATAAAGTCGCAATAAGTGGACAGTATAATATATTTCACTTTTAATAAGGTGTTGCCAGTTGCACACACTCCGCAGAGCAATTAGTGTCAAAGGCAGCTAAGCAATGGCGAGGCGCCGTAATTCCGCTGTTTACCGGGCTGCAGGATTTATGGGCAGTGCTGGAGGAGCCGCGGTCACAGCTTGGCTGGAGGCACAGGAGGTGCCGTGCACTGGCTTGGAAACCACGCTCTGAGCTGCCCCGAGTCGTGGAACTCTTGGGAGAGAGGCAGGAATGAGCCACTGCTTTGTTTTGGTGACCTCCCAGTTCTGGGATTCTGAAAGGAGATGCTGAGCCTGCTCGGATGTGCCAGCCGGACGGGCAGTTGCTCAAAATTCAGACTGAGAGGACCCCCTTGCTCTTTGTGTTTTGGCCTGGGAGGCAGAGCTTTGCCGTGTGAGGTTTTCCTCATCGAGGAAGGGAATCACAGAATGGATTGGAATTAAAAGGGAATTAAAAAACATCTCATTCCACATCCTCGCCATGGGCAGGGATAGCTTTCACTAGGCCAGGTTGGCTGGCTTTGAACATCTCCAGGGATGGGGAGAAGACTCGAGAAGTCTCCAGTGTCTGGATTAAAGGGAGTCCCTGGGCTTGGCTGGCACATTGTGCTGATGGTCTCTCCAGCCGGGTGGAGACAGGACAGGAGAGGGGAGTTTTCATGTCTGGGGGAGGCTTTTTTGTATCCTTGCAGCCCATGAGGTGCCTGGAAATATCCAGAGATGGTGGGAGACCCTACTCAGTGGTTCTGCTTCCCATAAGAGTAACCCCATTTTCTCTCCTGGGCATCTAGGACTTCTTACTTCAGCTTTTTAAAATTTTTTTTTAGCATCAGGGCATGTTGGGCAAAGAGCTTAAGCGAACTCAGCTCAGGAAAGTGCTTATCCCTGCTTCCTTCCCATGAACTGAACATTCCTGCTTTTGTCTGGGGACTCTCTGATCATCACAGGCTGTACTGTGCAGTTTTTATAAAGTCAGTCCATGTGCTGATCTCACTGCTGAGGCTGTCAGGCATCTCCACCATCCTGCCAGAGCCCTCCTACCCAGATCTGACCAGGCTCATGCTGCCACTCGTGTTTCCAGAGGCTTGACCCACAGTCCTTGGCTTTGTGGGAGGACAGAAAGTGGTGTCCCACCAAGGGTGGTGTGGAGGGAGGTGCTGCTGTGCCTAACAGCTGGATCAGATGCTGCAGAGTGAATCCAGCCAGGATCTGCTGCGGGGAAGCAAACTCAGTTTGTGTCAGATGTGCCGGATCTGATTCCGAGGGTCTGGAATCAGCCCGCTGGGGAATGCTCGCGCACGCAGCCGCTCCCAAGCGAGGTGACGTGCCAGGGGTGCAGCGCTGGGTTCTGCACCCCTCATCTCCAGGTGCCATCAGCTGAACCTGCACCTCTCCTGGCATTTGCCATCCCAGCCCCTGGGGATGCCTTCACTCGTGGGGGGATCAGCCCCAGAATTTTGTTTCTAGAGCGAGCACAGGTGATATTGCTGAGCCCATGCCCCTGCCTGCTCCCCCTTCCCCACCCCTTGATTCTCAGTTCAATAAAGTCCCAGTTTCTTGGGTTTGTTCTCCGAATTGAAAGCCTTCCATTTTCACACCTCTGTAATTGGTGCTATCTGTTGAGAGAAACTCTGCAACTCCAGCCAGCCAGGGTCAGGAGGAGCTGAATTGAATTAAAAGGAGCAGAAATTGGTTTGAGGTGGGCAGAGGGCCGCAGGGAGAACTATGCAATTTCTCTCCTCGGGGCTCCTGATGAGAAGAGCAAGCAGCAGCTTCCCATCTCTGCCCATGGGAGGCTGACACTGGCCCACCCACACCTTAATCTGCACACTGAGGTGGGCACCTCTCAATTGAAAACAAGGAAATGAAACCCAGCATCTCCTCCTTTTATCTGGCCAGCAGGCCAGGGCTCCACTCCTCTGGCTCCTTGGCCAGGATGCTGACAACTGTCACTGAAATGACCTTGCCGTGATTAAATACAGCAAGAAGTGGTGTTCTTAATAAAAAACTAAAGCTGTGATACAAGCTGATGGCTGGGAGATTTGAGGTGCTGTGTGTTAATCCTACCAGTATATCAACCCCAGGTTGAAAACTCCTCGTGCTGTTGGACTGAGTTAAGGGTGAACATCCCAGCCTTTGGATCGTGGTTCCCCAGCTCAGCCTCTGCTGGCTTAGGCTGGTGTAAAAGCACTGCAGCTTCAGCCAAAGCCAGTGGATTTATAGCCCCGTGGAAAAGCTACGGATGGAGAGTGTGCTGGGAAGTGCCAGGTGTGGAGTTGTCTTAGAGGAATAGATGTGATGCTTTCAGCTCTTAAGGAGCCGCTTGGAAATTTTCCCACTTTTTTTTTCCCCATGAAAAATGTTTTTTTTTGTTATCTTCATTCACAGTGTAGGAGAGCTCTTTGCTTGACTCTGGGAAGCTTGTTTATCTTGAGGATGCTGTTTCTAGGAGCAGGAGGAGACCCATCTGAGGAAGGGAATGCTGCGACCTCTGATCCCTGTGCTGCCTTTATCCCTCAGCCTCCACAGAGTTCTTCCCCAGGGCAGGCCAGGCTGGCTTTCTCTTTTGTAGCTCTTCTAGTGAGTGTATAATTAGTTTTTATAAGGGATTTGGCCCCAGGTCTTCCCCAGCCCAGCAAAATGTCCTTGACTCTTCAGAACCAGAGCTGCTCTCGCTTTGGTGCTGGCTTGGTGAGCACTCAGAGTAGAGTGGCTCCAACAGGACAGTGCAGAAAGGGGGAGATATTTCAAATGGTGAAATTTCAGGCAACAAGGGAGCAATTTTCCACCCACTTCTGAGCTGGAGCGAAGCCCTTCCAGTCTCCCTTTCTGTGGCTCCCCAGCTGGGCTGGCACCAGGGATGTGCCATTTATTAGAGGCGGTAAGAAGGCACATGGCCAAGGTAGCCTTGGAGGATGCCAAGCGCGGTGCCCTGCCTGCCCAGCTGTTTGGAGGATATCCCCAGCCCCATTTTTCCCCCCAGGGGGACTCAGTGCTCATGGCCTCGCTGTCCCCTGCTCCTGTCCCCGGGCAGGAGAGGGGGCAGTGGCACGGCTGGAGCTGGCGGAGCGCCCTGTGAGCACCCCGGGCCCCTGCTCTGCCTCTCGTAATTTATACAAGCGTGAGCCGATGTTCCCTTTTAAATTGACAAAGGCAGAGACTGGAGCCCAGGAAGCCCTCTGACCTCAGAGCCCTGGTCCATGAAAATTACAGGCGCTGTACAGCGCGTTTCCTCTTGATGTACTTGCAGTGGGGAGATGCTGGTTAATTTGCCAGGACTCAGAGGTGACCCGGGTTTAATAAAGAGGATTAATGGATTTGAGCTAAAGGTCTCGGCTGTTTGGAGCTGATAGCCTTCTCCTTCGAAGACACTCTGGCGAGGCACGGCTCAGCCTCCTGCCGGGAGAGGTGGGGGCAGCTCTGCTGGAGGAGCGGTGCCGTGTGGGCAGGGCACTGCCTTGGGGTTAATTAGCAAACCCAGGTACCCCAGCCCATCTCCCCAGGCTGGGCAGTGCTGCTGGGAGCTGCCAGCTTGCCCTGTGTCCTGCCTGTCATTTCTGCAGTGAGCAGAGACACTGGTGCTGCCCTGGGATGTCCCCTTCCCACCTCCTGGACATGTGTGCCAGCCCTTAGGGGGGACACGACCAGGTGAAGGGCATGACAGCTGAGACACAGAGCTTGTGCAATGCCTTCTGCTCCCCTTTTGGGATTTGATGCTGAATTTGGGCCCTGATCCCTTGTTTCAGCAGCTTTCCCTGTGGCTGGTTTGGGAGGGCAGTGCCCTCTAACCAGTGGATCCTAAGGGCTGATCTTACTGAGAGGAGTTTGTGCTTTGTACCAAGTCCAGGGATTTACATTCTTCCCTGGGGAAGACAGGCAGGATTTTAGAGGTGGACATGGTCACACCAGCAGGCCCTACAGTGGTGGGCAGCTGGGGAGCAGCAGAGGAGATGTTTTGGCTCAGGGCTGAATCCCTGGGCAGTGTCACAGCCTGGTGTAGGGACTGAGGGAGGATGGAGAGGGAGTTTCTTGCCTGGAGGACGCACAGATGAGGTGTGAGTGGTGACAGGGCTGGGGGGGACAGGAGCAGCCTGAGAGCAGTTTGTCTCAGCACATCCATGCTGCTCTGCCCCGTGGAGTCCTCCTGTTCTCACAAGGGTTAAGGACAGTCCTGTGGGAAGGATCCCACGGGGCTGCCAAAAGCCGTGGCAGGAGTGATTGGCTGCCAGGGGCTGCGATGGGGAAGAGGCTGAGCTGAGCCGCTGCCATACCCCCCTGCTCTGCCTTCCCACTTAACGTTCCCAGCACGCAGAGAGCAATGAATTCCCCGTAGCGTCCCGCTCCCTGGCCCTGGAGTCTCTGGCGATATTCCCGTAATAAGTAAGTGGAGTACTTTGGACAGGAGCAGCCAGGGACTGGGCCAGTTTCCCTGCCGGGAAAATGCATGCACGATCAATGCAATCAACTTACCCTTCAGGTCCTTTTTGGGTTGGATGGAAGAGATGCTCTGACTGAAACCCATTTATTGAGTAGAGAAGGTGCAGTGGAATTACAAGCTATAGCTTTTATCAGCTCCTGGCTTCTGCCTTGTCTTTTCCTTATCCAACAGAATGCCAAGTGTTATGAAGCATTATTCTCTTAAAACCCCATTACTCCTCATTTCAGAGGGGTGGGTAAGCACTCAGTGATTCATCCTTTGCCAACTACAGGTGGAAGTGTTCAACAGGAGGTCCTGGCATGGAGCTGGAGTATTATTTATCCCTCTAGGGCTGGGCACTGACCTCTCTTAGCTCTCTTGCTCGTCAGGGAATTCCAAGTGAGCATTTCCCTTGCAGAGCTGAGCATCAAGTCAGAGCCAAAATCATTTGTGTTCATCCCGGTGCATCCCACAGCTCTTTAGGACAGGAAGGGAAGGTATTTAATG
This sequence comes from Pseudopodoces humilis, assembly GCF_049639895.1. NCBI lineage: Eukaryota > Metazoa > Chordata > Aves > Passeriformes > Paridae > Pseudopodoces > Pseudopodoces humilis. Next base: position 2,946,912 of record NC_142224.1, on the reverse strand, counting down.
TATCATGCAGAAATTAAATCCAGGAGCTGGTATGGATGATTCAGCAAATGCACTTAAGGGTGATGCCCTGTTATAATGGATCCTGATGTGTTGCTGGATCCCAGGTGGAAACCCTGGAGAGAGTTTGTAGGGATGTTCATGGCTGCACAAACTCTGAACATCATCAGGAATGAGGTCAAGTTTTGTCCATCTGTGCATGTGTTTTAGTCACTTCGGGCTGATGCTGGCAGTATTTTTTGGTCTGGATAATGTGTGACTCGTGGGGAATTTCTCCCTCTATAAACAAGCCTATTTTTGAGTAGCTGCTGAAATGAAAAAAAGGAAAAAAACCAGAAATTGTGAGTTTGCTCTCATTTAATCTTTTTAAACCAGCCACCACAGAGGCCAGGGCAAGAGCTTGTGTGGCAAATAATGCTCACAGGCAGCCAGGACTTGGGGTTTGTTTCACTCCTGCTTCCTTCAGCAAGAAGCATCACCTGCGTGCCATCCTCTTCCTCAGGAGCCGGCTTCTGGCATGCTGTGTGCCTGCCTGCCGCTTTCCTGATGTGACACGAGCGATCTGGCTAATGGTCCTGTGCTGCTTCCCTGGATCTGGGGGGGCTGGGCACCAAATTTAGCCGAGCTGGAGCTGGGCAGAGTCTATTTCTGTCAGTGCCGGGGACTGTGCCGGCGTGCAGAGAGCAGCGCTCCGGCCCCGCAGCCCCTTCCCCAGGCTGCATCCCAGGAGTGCCCTGGCTCTGGATGCACAGAGCCTGGATGCAAAGAGCCAGGATGCAAAGAGCCACTTGGCAGTCAGGTCAGGCTCTTTCTGCTCTGCTCAGCCCTGCGTGGAGCCGTCCTCGCCGAGGACCTGGGGGTGCCGCAGCGGGGACCCCCCTGTGCAGCGGGGCCTGGCGAATGAGCGCGGCTGCACCGGGGCCGCTGCCTTAATGCATTCAGCCAGCATTGTCTTCCCTCAGCTCCGCCTGGAATTCATCCCTGGGATCACCATGTATTATTTAGCGCTGGAGATGCGAGATGCTGTTCTCAGGAAGGAGCCGGGCAGAGCATCCCCAGCTCCGGGTGTTGCCTGGCAAGCGAGCAGAGCATCTCCGTGGTCCGAGCCTCTGGCCCTGTGCTGCTGCCGTGGCTTTTCCCGGGAGAGCTCTCATCCCGGGCAGCAGACCTAGCGCGAAATTGCTGTTCACCCCTGCAGCAGGAGATTTAATTATCATTAGCTGAGCTTGCACAGCTCCACGTGCTGTCGTGCAGCTGCAAGTTTAGCTGGGCCTTTTAAAAATCCAGCTGCGATGTTTTTTTTTTTCCTCCCCCTTTTTTCCCCTGTGTTTTTATCCTTTGCCTCAAACAAAAGCTTTGCTTTTATGTTTTGGGTCAATTTGGCAGCCTCTGAGCACAGTGCATGCTCAGAAAGGGCGGAAAATGAATATTTCAAGGATTCCAGCCAGGCAGAGCAACCTGTGGGCATGTTTAAAATATGCAAGTCCCATTCCCAGGGATTTGGCATTTTTTGCAGGATTTGGTGTTTACTTTGTACCTTACCAATTTACTCTGGGGAAATTAAAAAAAAAAAACCAACAAAAAAGTGCTAAACAGTCCCCTTTTTCTTGAGAACAGGAGTCAGGGTCATGGTGAGTGTGGAAGGAAGGGAAGAAATCCCCAGGGAATTTTCCCCTGTGGGCTGGAAAAGTCAAACTCCCTGAATTGCCCAAGATTTCAACTTCTTTTTAAAGGCTCTGGCTACCTGTGCAATGAGCTGACAAAACCCAGCTGGATCTTCCAAAAAACTTCTGCTTTTTAGGAGAACTTTGTTTCCATCAGCTTTTCCTGCAAAACTATTTTTAAGTGCCAGATTGGGGTTTTTTCACCAAAAATCCCCCGTTTCTGGGAAATCCTGAGCAAATCCCCATTCTGTGGGCCAAATTCCTGGTGTGGTGACCTTCCCCCAGCATTTTTCCCATTCCTGCCCTACCCAGCCCTGGAAGCCACTTTCCCCCCCATTGCCAATAAAGGCAAACAAAAATTAAATCTATAATTATCATTACTAATTCCACTTAATTAGTCACAAGCCAGCAGCCAAATTGGCTTTCTCATAATTATCAGATAAGCAGTAAGCACATCTCATAGATTATAATTAACACTGCTTAATTAAAATCTAATATACATACACCCTTTCCTCAACATATGCCTAATTGGGTTCACAAACAGAGGGGGTGTGAAGCCCCCATCCCTGTTGCTCCCCCAAAGATTTGTTGGATGCCACTTTTGTGTTAAGTTGGTGGCACGTGGTATGTTCTTCCTGTGCTTTTCCAACACCGTGGCTCCAAAAAAAGTGAGTCCCTGCAGCACGGTGAACTCACACAAGATACTCTCCTGACTTCACTATTTTTTTCTTATTATTGTTATTGCTCCAGCTGTGACCTCTCCATAATCCCCCGTCGACGCTGGGCTCTGCAATAATAAAGCAGCTTGAATAAATTACTCTTTCAAAGGCGGAGGCCGGATTTTGGAGCAGAGCTCTGGAAATTGATGTCTCTCTTACTCCTTCTTTTCCTGAGAGGGGCTGGGAGATGCTCCGAGGCTGCAGTGAGGCTTTTTGTATGGAGGGAAACTCTCAGAGTTGTTTGCACCCTCGCTGCTCATTGATATCTCACTGAAATCTTATTAATACCCCACTGAAATCTCATTGATACCTCACTGAAATCTCATTGATATCTCACTGAAATTTTATTAATACCCCACTGAAATCTCATTGATATCTCACTGAAATCTCATTAACCTCTCACTGAAATCTCATTGATACCTCACTGAAATGTCATTGATATCTCACTGAAATCTCATTGATACCTCACTGAAATTTCATTGATACCTCACTGAAAACTCATTGATACCTCACTGAAATGCTCTGGGTGTCACAGCAGGGTTGGCAGGGAGGCCCTTGGTCCCCTCCAGGCTTGGCTGAGGGGTTGATGCTCACAGGTGAGAGCCCACACTATGGTTTATGTGCTGAGGGGGCTTTCAGCTCCTCTTTCCCTGGATTTGGTGGAGGAGCCACTCCTGTGGATGAAGAACTGGGTCTGAACCGGCACAGACATTGAAAGGCAGCCACCACAGCTTTGCTGTCCCCTTTGCAGGTGGCCTGACTTTTGAGCAGGGCCTGCCAGCACTGATTGACCTTGGGGCAATAATTACACTGTTCCAGGTAGCTGTGCCCCCATTCCCAGATAAATTCTCACCTCTTTGGCTGCCTGAGAGAAGCAGAAACTCCTGATAGTGCTGATTATTAATGAGATCATTTGCCTGCCAGTTTTTGCTGAGCTCATATCTGACTGGGGAGTTGATTCACTGTGGGAGATTTACAAAATGTGATTTCTGTCTCAGAGATGCTGAGCCGAGCTCCTTTAGCCAGGATGGAGGGGTCTGGGATTTAGTCCTGGCGGGGGCTCCTGGCTGCACTGATAGGGAGGGTGGGGATGGGGCATTTTTAGCAGCATGGGGATAAGATCTTCCATGTCTGGAGAATCGTGGCTGTGGGTGATGCCAGGGCATCCCGGCATTCTGTGATGTCAGCTTGTCTCCAAAGGCTTTTAATGCAGCGGCCGTGGAAAGGAAAGGCTTGGCACGTGTTCCAGCGTCAGGGGAGGATTTGCGGATTAGAGATGTGTAATTGTATGTAGTGCATGACAAAACAAAATAAGTGGCAAAAAGAACTCAGTCGTATTAGGAATTCAAAGCGAGCATTAAGCTTTTCTACATTAAGGGAGGCAAAAAAAAAAAAAAAAAAAAAATAGCCAGGAAAAAGCGCGAGGCAAAATCCCCTTTGCTCGGCGCTCCCGCTCCACGCTGAGGCTCAGCAGGAGCTGTGGGATGAGGGATGTTCCCCATCCATGGGAGACAGGGGCCAACCACTCCTGAAAAGTTTTCCCTGCCAGCTGCCAGCCTTGGATGGGTTTGCTGGCCGGGGAGAGGTGTGCATTTGGAAAATGAAGGCGAAGCATGGCTGGGGCTTCTGGGCTGGTTTTCCTGGCGATGCTGGAGTGGCAAGAGCCAGGTGCTGTGGGCTGTGGTGGTGGCTGAGCCCCCTCTCCACACTGGCCCCGTGCCCTGCGGTCGAGCATCTCCACAGCCTCTGCTCGAGAGGTTCTCGCCCGCCCGTGCGAGGCAGCTGGAAGCTTTTGTCTGTGGGGATTTCTCACCATCATAAGATCTTCCCAGATTAAGTAAATAATTTCACATTAGCTTAATTAAGTCTAATAGACTCATTAGTTCACTCTTTGCACGTGTTCCCAAGGGAGAATGGCCGGGAACCGTGAAGAGTTGCTGCGGAGAAATCCTGTGGCATCTTAAAGGCTGGAGCCAGCAGTGGGAGCGCTGCTTCTGGGTCAGGGGTGGCTCCGTGAGGTTCAGGAAGTAAAAATTTACATCCTCATGGTGGCTTGAATGATGGGCAGGTCTTTCCTGTCCAAAATGCTCCTGGGTTTTGGGCTGGCTGGTGGCTCAGGTGTGGCTGTGTCGGTGGGGGTGGTGTCCCAAGCAGGAACATGATCCAGACCATCCCCTGGTGCCACATCCGCTCTGTGTGCAGGGAATATCCTGCCCTGGCTCCATCAGACCAGTCTGGCAGTGCCACAAGGACACACTTTGGAATGAGTTTTTTGATGCTTTTGCAGAATTTTTCATCCTTTCCCCACTACCAAGAGGTTTCTAAGCCCACCATGCTCAGAAGGGTGGAGAAGAACAGGGACTCCTGATTCAGTGGCGGGGTTGGGACGCTCCCTTTGGCTGTGGCATGGGATGGCAGGAGTGGCTCCTGGATGGTGATGTGGGACATGGAGTGACTGCTGGGGGACAGATGTTGAGCAGAGAGGCAGATGTGTGGGGGAAAAAGGGCTGTGACTGCCCTAAACAGAAGGTGTGGGGAAGGGAAGAGCTGATGGAAGCTAAAATCTGTGTGTGTGCAGGTGCTGCCAGGGTGGGAATGTGCCTGTTTGCAGCAGGGGGAGATTGTGGCTTTTCTCTTACCTGCTGGTGTGTGCTACTGAATTATACTGCAGTGTACAGGGCATTTTTATGATGCATTTTAAAGTTACATCAAGGGCATTGAGAGCATATGGGTAGGTGACCTCTTTTTTGCATTTGCATAAATCTAAATAAATAAAATAAAATTGAGAGTGGGAGGCAGGGACCTGCAGATCTCTTCATTCTGGTGGCGTGTTCCCATCTTCTGCACACAATGCTGAGGAGCAGAAAGCACAGAAGCCTGAGGTAGACATCTGGTTTCCCTTTCAGAAGTGTTGCCTGTTCTTTATTTATAAAGAAATTATTGTATTTAAAGCCAATACTCATCTCTTGTACCAGCAGAGAGCAGAGATAGATGGATAGATTAGAGGGAAGTGGGTTGTGCATATAAATGGGGGTTAATTTGCTGACTCTTTGGAGAAGTGAAACCTGGCTGGGAGCTCCGGGGTTTGGAGGTTCCTGGGGGTGTTTTTGATTTCAAAAGCAGCGTGAGAAGAGCCAGTCCTGGCCAGGGGGATGCTGAATCACGATGTGCTGGGTACCATCCTCATTCCTGCATGGCAAAGGGGGAGGATGGAGGGAGAAGGGGGAGCTGACAGCATCCCCCAGGCATCGGAGCGGACAACGACAACGTCTCCTCTCCTTGTGGCTTTGGGATTCATCCCTCCACATCCCACCCACGGCATTTCTCTTTGCTTTGCTCCATCTGGGCAGCAGGATTTGGTGCTGGCCGTGCAACAGCTCCAGCAGGGATGGGAATGGGAAGAGAATAGATTGAAACGCTAAATATACCCAGCAGGAACCAGCTGGAGCCGGTGGAAACCTCAAACGTGTACATAGAGAGGAAGAACACAATGTTTCATTTGTTTTGTTTTATTTCACAAGAAAAATCTTCACAGCCCAAACTGTCACTTTGGAAGTAATTTGTGGCTGAGGATTTCAACACCCACTCCAATGATATTTTATTCTGACCCTAAACAAAATCAATAGCTTTTTTTTTTCCCTCCTCCTTTTTCTTCTTCCTTGAGAAAACAGTATTTTTCAGCTCAGTGGAAGAAGAAAATAGATTCTGCCCAGTGTTGTTAAAAAGATATTATAACCAGTGTCTCTGGAAGTGTAAAAAGTACATGATCTAATATGTCTGAAGCAATTTTGAAAGGCTGCTTTATTTAGGATAATGGAGAAGCAGCAGTAAACCTCATAATCTTCCTGGATAAGGAGTCCAGCAGGAGGGATCTGAGCTGCAGCGTTGTGCCCTGGCTGCTTTTTTTCACCTGTCAGAGCTGGGGTTGAACACTGGATGAAGCCCAGTGAGGTGGTGGGACCCAGCAGCATCTAGGGAGGGTGGGGAGCTCCTATTTTAAGTCTCCTGAATTGGAGAGAGAGGCTCTGAGATGCAGGAGCATCCCTGGGAGGGGTTAGGACAGCAGGGGTGCTGGTCAGGGCTGTCTCTGGCACTGCTGCTCTGTCTTGTCATGTTCCCAACCTCTGAAAGCACAGAAGCCTTCAGCAATATTGTCCCCATTGTTTGCCCTCCTCGGGAATTGCAGAAAATCTTGTTTGCCAGAAGGGAGGCAAAAAAAAAGAAAAAAAAGAAAAAAAAGAAAAAAAGGAGCCTGATTAATTTTAAAATAAATTATAAATTATTTTTTTAATAAATTATGAATACATTTTCTCTGTCAGGATTTGAGGCTCTCTGCTCTGATCAAAAAGTTTCCGAGTGTGTTCTTTCCCCACTTAGTCAAATGTAGATGTGTGCATTTCTGCTCCTGATTTATTTTATTTTATTTTGATGAATTTTTTACTCCAACAACAACAAATACTTTGTTTGTTCTTGACAGGCATTGGGGGAGAAAACTTCTGAAATGCTGCTCAAACACTTCACTTGCAATCAGCATGAGTGCTCTGAGGATGCTCTGTGCCTCCACAGCCCCTCGGGCGCCTGGCCAGGGAGTGGGAGAGCAGCAGGAAAAGGGTGTGGAGGATCAGGGAAGATGGATGGAGCTGGAGCAGGGACCACCAGCCCTAATGACACACAGGCTGCTTGTGGTGTGAAACAGCTCTTGAAGTGCTTTCCAAAAGTCTAAATCCCTTGAAGGAATGAGATGTAGCGAGTGACGCACTTCCCTGGGTGGTTTGCATCCTCCTGACTCCACATCCAAGCTTCCACATATTCAGATTTTGTGAATCTTGTGTCTGTGCCAGGTTCTGGCTCTGTTCAGGTATGGGTAAGGACCTGGCTCTTTACAGACATTTCTGCTGCCACCCAAAATTTTGCCCAGCATCACGTCCTTGGGCTGGATAAAAGGGCTGTGATTAGCCTTCCCTTCAGAGGACGACAGGGCAATCACTCTTGTAGATTTTAATTAAAATGTTTAATTACACACAGTTCCAGCAGGCAGAAAAGTTTAACACCGATCCTGGCCAGCCCCCAGACTTGGGGTTAGTGGGAGCAGGGGAGAGGAGGAGATGGGCATGGAGGAGAGGCCTTGGGCTGCCTGTCAGTAACACGATGGATTCTTCAGTGCTCAGAAGGGCAGGAGGTGAACCTGCTCACAGGGACAGAGCGACAAAGTCACGGGGACAAAGTCACAGGGAACACGTGTGTGCTGCTTATTCATTTCTCCCTGGTCCAGTTAGGGGGGAGTAGCAGCTTCCTTGCAGTTGGAGGCTGGTTCTTCGCTTTTTTCATAGCAATGGCTCATCTTCTTCATCCTGCACACAGCCCCCTGGTCTTTCTCAGCAGCTCTCCTGCTCAGCTCATCCCCTCCCAGCCTGTTCCAGCGTGTGGGATTATCCTGCTCCAGGTGCTCAGCTTGGCACTCTGCTTGATGTCATAGATACTCTTCAATATTTTGAAGAACACAGCTGCTCCTATAAAAACAAATCCCTGAAGTCTGTTGAGGTGTTTAAAACTCATTTTCCATATGGAGGTCCCCGGGATAACAGTGCCTGAAGAGGCAGAGGAGCCAAGGCAATGGCTGGAGTAATTGGCTCGTGTTAATTGTACCAGGATGAACAGATCAGCAAGGCAAGACCTATCTGTGCTGGGTTTGGAGCCCTTTTGTCCATTGCCTTGGAAGCAAAGGTCTTCCATGAAGGTACATCCCAAAAAAGCATCAGAAATCAGTTCCTGAAATAATCTGTGAGGAAGAAAGGAAGGAAGGAGGGAAAAAATTAAATGCAGAGTACAGCCTTTCTCCAGGGAGCAATTACCAGCCTGAGAAAAAGCTCTTGGTGCTGCACTCCCTGAAACACCTTCCCATCTGTGTGCATCCTCTTCCCGCTGGTCCCACAGCAACAGGGACAGGAGGAGCCACCAGACTGGGAAGGGGCTACCAGCTCCTCCAGAACCCCCCTGAGAGTGTGGAGCTCCTCCCTAAAGCCTCACCCTGTTCTCCTTAGCCTGAAGGGGAAAGCCAGGAGATTCCCAGGAATAGAAGGAGTTGTTGGAGGTCTCCAGCCTTGACTTGCTCTGCTTTTATCCCAGGATTCTGCTGAAGCTTTCCTGCTGCTCAACCTGGGTGGATTCCAGCCCCCTTCACTCCTGTAGTGGTTTTCCTCCCACTGCCAAATTCTATTTTGTATGAGCTGTGTGAGGCAGCAGAGATAACCCTGACTCCTGGTCCCTTTCTCTCCTGCTGCAGCCTGGGACTGTCCTTACTCCATTGACAAGATATTTCCTCCACAATGCACCACTCTTGTCCAGGAAGCCACACATCTCTTAACTTCACTAAAGCCTATTAGGATTCAAGCCATTTTCTTTATTTCTAAGTGTTTTCCCTTAATAGGCACTCTGTGTCCTGACATAACATCGAAGGTGCTGTGTCAGTGCTCCGTTTTTCCAAGATTTGGAGAAAGGATGCTCTGGGAGGGCTGGGCTTTAGATCTCCTACCTGTGGGGTGAGTTCTTAAATTGAGGGTGATTGCCACTTCAGAGCTGGTGGCCAGGTTTATTGAGAAGCTGAGGAGCTTCTCAGCAATAGCAATAAAGTCCCAGCCCATGAGAAGCTGAGATTGCAGGGGAGTAGCAGGACTGAGAGGACTGGAGTTACCAGCTGGAGAGCGACGTGGTCTTGTTATCCAGTTAACACCTCGTGGAGCTGGGGAATATTTAGCTCTGCTAAGCAGGAGCCCTGGTATGAGCAGCCAAGGGTTTCACAGCTCGTGGTTAGTGTGAAAAGCCAGGGCTCACCCCAAGTCGAGGAGGCAAACCCCATCCCCAGTCCCTGACGAGCCCCGGTGCCGAGGTCGGCCTTCTCCATCTCCACGGCAGGCTCCTCTGCTTCCCCCTCCGTGGTGATCGCTGACGTGTTTATTTCTCTGATTAATGAACTCTGCAAATTAACCTCCTCGCTGCTCTATAATTGCCATTAAGGCTTCAAAAATCACTTAAGCGTTTCCGGCTCTGGCGAGCCCATTCCGTTGGGCTGGCCAGCGCCGCGTGCTGATTGCAGGGAGATAGAGCCCAGCTCCTGACCTCCACGTTTACAATTAATTATTGCATTCAGCACCCAAATTACCCCCGCTCTCCACGTGCTCAGCTTTATCTCTCTGCACACACAGGCTTGGCTTTTAATTAAAGGTCCTTCAAATTAAATGAAAACAAATTCAATTATTGCCTCTCATTGGAACAGCTCACCGCAGACTCCTGACTATACTTCTATGGAGAACCTGGAGACTGCTGGTCTCCCATAATCCAGTCTGACTAAATTTGCCTGATCTGCTGTTTTCCTTATCATCACTCGAGCTGTTCTCTCACTGCCAGGTCAGACGTGGGCTTGACTTGCAGAGAAAGCAGAGTTTTAAATGGGCTTGTTCTCTCTTTGTGTTGTTGCCCTTCAAGGAGGAGATGCTCTTGTACGGTGTGGACGGGTGGGACCATCATCATTAGTCTTCATTTTGGCAGCAGTGGAAGGGAGAGGACCTCAAAAATGAGAGTTTGGCCTCTCTGGTGCTGTGTACCTGGATGCCAGGTGGTGGGATGGGCTCTCACCCAGGGGCACTGTCACGTTCAGAGCTGTTTGTTTGAGCATGGAGCCCTCCAAGCTCCAGATCTTCTCAAAAGGGGACATACCTCACGGGAACAGGGGCAGATCTTTTCCAGAAGTGTGACTTGAATTATTGCAGCTGTGAAAGCATCACAAACCAGTGTTTTTTCTGATGGCCTTTGGTTTGGCAAAACCTACGTGGTTGAGAAGGTTTCACAGCAGGTGGATACCTTGGGAGAGCTTGGCTCAAACAGGAGCCCTTGGCTGGAGATGAGCTTCATTTCCCCCAAACATTGCCCTCTAATGCCTGCCCAGGTGCCCCTTCAAGTGATGCTCTTTCCTGCCTCCAGGCAGGATTTCTTAGCCAGAAAAGCGGCTCCCTGTCCCACAGACACGAGTGGTCTCCTAAAAGGTCCTTGTTCATCTCCCATGTGAAGGAGAGAGACAGAATATGGCTCTGGCACTGCTCTGCCAAGTGGATTGGTCCTGGTTATTATTTTTCCTGCCTTTGTGCAGTTTGTGCCATCATCTGTGCTGGCACGAGCTGGCAGGAGGGACCAGCTCCAGCCTCGCTGGTGCAGAGGGGGAAACAGTCCAGCGTGTGGAGGAGGGGGAAGCAAAGCCAGCAAGCGTGCCCAAACCCCAGAATGATAACGAATGCCTGGGGTAGGACTCTCTGGTGGTGTAAATTAGCAAAATATCCGCAGCGTTTTGCCAAGCAGCATCAGCCGATGATCGGCCTCATTAGGTTCACCTATGGAAACCCTTCCCCGGCTCCCCGGGGCTGAGCGTGCCCGGAGAGGGCACCGGGCAGCGCTGCCAGGCGCGGCTGAGCCGGGGATGCTCTGCCAGCACGGTTCAAAAAGCACCAGCCTGCGCTTTGCGGAGCAGCCAAACTCCTCATAAGTCTCCCGCTGTGCCGAGCTCTCTCCGTGCCGCTCTGTATGGTAATCACCCCAGATTATATTGCTCTTTAAAAGGCCGCAGCGATAGCTTTTATTTTGCTCGCAGCCAAGCGCGGCTGCCTGGCGGTGATTGAAGGTTAGGCTGCTGTGACCGGGGCTCGCCTTTCCCCTTCATCCAGTCCCTTCTGGGAGCTTTCCCTGTGTCCTTTGCTTACAGCCGGGCTCGCTGCTCACTCACGGTGATTTTGTGACATCTCTTTTGCAGCCCCGTGCAGGGTGAGGATGGAAGGTGGCTCTGGGAGTGGGATGGACGTTTCCCAGCAGCCAGCCTTAACTGGGGTAGAGCATCCTGCAGCACCTCCCTGGAGGCATTTTCCCCCTTGCTGCTCCTGCCCAGCCCCTGGGCAGTACAAGGACACCGTGGTGACACGAGCAGCCTGGCCGCCTTTCCAGTCCGAGGTGGGCTCCGGCTGGCTTTGATCCCTTGGAATTCTGACCGAGAGAGAGAGGGAGAAGCGCCTGTAAATAAGCAGGCTGCACACGCGGGCTCTGTCCCCCTGCGCCGCTGCTGCAAGGGGAGAGAGGAAAGCAGAGCCCCTGGGAAGGGGGACAGTAAAAGCCGGGAGGAAGAGAGGCGAAGGTGGCCGGGATGGGAGGGGAGGCGGTGCGGATGGATGCACGGGAGGGGACTGGAGAGGAGCAAACGCCGGAGAGCCGGAGCGAGCTCATCTCTGCTGCCCGCGGGGTGCCCGGGCTGAGGCAGGCGGCTCTGCTGGCATTTCATTTATCGCTGGACACCGTGTCCAGAGCCTCACTCGCCCCCTCGGGGGGCAGCACAGTCGCTGCCTCCGGGTCGAGGAGCAGGGCTCGTTTCAAAGCCAGGCATCGCTTTGTGGGTTGGTTTTTTTTTGCCACCACCCGGCGTTTGGGCAATTATTAGTCTAGAGCAGTCGTGGAGGATTTTCTGCTTCAGTTCACGAGTTCCCTCTTGCTGCACAAACACTCTGGTGAGGAACCGATTTTCTCTGTGATGTTCCCGCAGCCGCTGAGATGTCAGCTTGGTGTCTGGGGTATCACAATGAATGTCTCTTCCCCATCAAAACCATCTGGAGTGCTTTAATAACACGGGGTGAGATCCCAGGGTAGCGCTCCTGTTGCAGCTGAGGATTAAGATAGGATGTCAGAGTTTGTGTCCGAGGGAATCGCATTTTTCCCTTACCTGCAGCATCTTTCCGTCAGTGGATCTCGAGATGTGTTAATCCTGCAAGGCACAGCATCTTCAGGCTGAGGCTGGGGGAAATCAGGCATGAGAGGAGACCTCACAGCAGCCTGCAGCTTCCTTGTGATGGGCAGTGGATGGGCTGGCACAGATCTCTTCTCTCTGGTGACCAGGATCAGGACCCAGGGAATGGCTGGAGCTGTGCCAAGGAGGCTCAGGTTGGATATCAGGAAAAGGTTCTTCCCCAGAGGGTGCTGGCACTGCCCAGGCTCCCCAGGGAATGGGCACAGCCTGGAGGCTGCCAGAGCTCCAGGACAGCACTACCAGGGATGCCCAGGCTGGGGTTGTTGGGTGTCTGTGCAGGGCCAGGTGTTGGACTCAGTGATCCTCGTGGGACCCTCCCCACTCAGGATATTCCTTGGTTCTCTGAAATCACTCCTCTGAAGATGGATGGCTGGAGAGGTGCCCTGACTCGCATCACCTCTGTGGCCACCCTTTGCTTTTCCTTAAATAAATGCAGCATAGGAAAGAAAATTCTCTGGCTGAGCATCAGAGGGCTGCACTGTGAGCTGATGCAGCCCAGGAATGCAGCTTAGCAGGTTTGTTGGGCTTTTTTCTGGAGGTTTGAAGCGTGTGGCAGAAACAGCAAGGTCGGAGTTCAGGTTTGACTGCAGCCAGGTGGAACAGAAAAGTTATGAGGCGTTTAGAAAAGTGTTTGTTTTGGGCTTGCATTTGCCTTGTGAGGCCCATTACTGAGTGCAAGCCGTTCTCTGCAGCATGGTGATGGCAAAGTGTGGTTTATAGGCCTAATGGAGCAGATTTGTCACTGGAGCAAGGAGGTGTGACTCTACTCAAGTCTGCAAATTGCCCCCCTGTTCCTGCAGACTGCTGTTTTTTCTTTCCTTTCCCCCCTTTTCCTCCTCCATCCATCACCATTCTGCGCTCGCCACAGTGATTTCCCCAAAGTCATCTATCCCCAGGCTGTGCCATTAACGCGCAGGCTTCGGTGTGATGGCTTTGTTTGTTCTTGGAAAACTATAAATATTGCTGGAGTAATGGCTTAGAGGATGAAGCTGGGCCATTTTGGGGTGTCTGAGTTCCGGAGGGCTGAAATGTATCTTAAAAAAATGAAAAAAGAAAAATAGCTGATGCTGTGAAAGGAGTGAAGGAATTGGATGGGGTTTTGCTTTGGTCTCCATCAGACACTTTGTCCCTCCAGCTCCAAGTGTTTGGCACTGCTGCAACATCCAATCCTACCTCATCCTGGCCTGTGTCCTGAGCATCCCTTGCCCTCAACAAAACAGGAGAGGGCTAGAAGTAGCCTAAGGAGAAGAGTTTAGTAATTGTAATATGTAATTTGGCTGCCATTTGGAATTTTACCAGAAGAGAGCCTCTTTTTCTGGTGGGCTGTTTGGCTTTGTTGTTTTTTTCTTGTCTGTGTGTATAAGTATGTCCATAAAAAGTGCTATTAGGGATGAGGGCATAGCTTGTTTTAAGCCGTCTCAGCTTCTGTGGCTGCAATGTAGATGCAATTTTAGTAATTAGACTCGGTGCCTCTGTCTGCTGGCAGAGGGATGTTTACGTGGTGCAGTGTTCCAGCTGTGGTGTTTCAGCAGCTTTCTGGGCTTTAGAAGTAAAGGTCAAAATATTAAACAGGGTTTTATATTAAAAATGAGGAATTACTGCTCTGTGGGTGCTGGGGTTCCCGCAGAGAGGCTGAGGATGGGAGATGCTGGAGGGAACCCTGTCCTTAGGCTGGGGGTCCTTATCCCAGAGGTACCAAAACATCCTCTTTATATTTTAGAAGTCCTTACAGGAATTAGAAACAAAGATCACTTGACTTACCAACATTCCACTAGAGGCAGAGCAAGGTATTTCCTGGGATTTGATTGTATGGGATGGTTTGGCTCTGGAGTCAAAGGTTGGGCTGAATGATCTTGGAGATCTTTCCCAACCTAACCAATTCTATGACTCTGCTGTGGAAAGCTGGTAATGGATGTGTAAGAAATAGGAAATGAGGATTGGTTGATAACCTATCTTCAAATGGGGAAAAAATCTGACTTCCCTGGATAATTTTCAATTGGTTTTGTTTTCAAGATGGTTTTGTTGCCTGGGGTGTGGGTTTTCCTAACCATTGAGGTCAGGAGAAGATGAATGTCAGTGTTCTTGTGAAATTCTGTTCTTCTCAGTCTCCCCGAGACCTAACAGCTCTTTTTGCTGAGGGCAGAGCAGCTTGTAAGGAGTGAGAAACACAAGAACCCAGAGGATGGCACTGCCACTGCTGCTGGAAAAGGAGAACAAAGGTGGAATAAGCCAGGATTTGGCTCCTCTTTGCTGATGCACTTTTCCCCAGCGGAGAGCAGAGGTTAATTGTTACTTGCAGCCATCCCCATCCCTGCCTTCATCAGCACCACGGAGCAGGTGGACACAAGATGGATGGGCCTGGGCTGCACCTTGGTCTCCTTGGGAGAGGTGCGGCTCCAAAGGCATTTTTGCCATGAGAGATGGGATTACACACAGGAAGTTTTGCTTTTCCCATCCTCCCAAGAGCCCACAGCTGTGTAGTGAAGCGGGGAACAAAGGGAGATAAGATGGAAAGAGAGTGTTGGCCGGGAATGAGTTAGACCTGTGATGGAGCATTTTCCTTGAGAGAGGCTGTTACTGAAAATTGTTGGCTGTTACAATGCATGGAGAGGAGGAACGAGGCAGTGGGGATGGAGTAGTTTTGCATGGGGAAACATCACGGAGCAAGGCTTTTAAAAGGGGCTTTCTCAGCATGGCTTTGTGTGGAAAGCAAGGAGCTGTGTTTCGCCTGATCCTGGCAATTTTCCGTGTGTACTTTGAGATCTGGTGATGCCTGAGAGTGTGAGCCCTCATGGCAGGGATGCACAAACAAGGATTTACATCACACTAAATAAAAACAAAGCCAGGAAAATCTTCCCACTGAGGCCAAACTGTTTTTCTGCCCAACCTGAATTCTGCCCAAGGCACGGCTAAGGTTAAATCTTTCCTTTTCATCCCTGTCTTCTGTGAAGACTGGACGACTTCGCTAAGTGTGATTGGAGCAGTTTGTTTTTAAGCTCCACATAAGCACTATGCTGGATTTATAGCGTTTTCATTCTTTTGGAATCGACCCACTGGGAGCCATTAAACTTTTATTGCTCTCTGCAGTTGCCTGGCCGGAGCGGGATGGAGCAGCCCTGCTGCTGGAAATGCTCCGTCTTCAGCTGCCAGGATTGTGTTGGAAGGGAGGGACAGCAGGGAGAGGCCTCCCTGGGCCACCCAAGGGTTTGCTCATCAGCTGGGAGATGCTTTGGATGTGATGATGGTTGTCACAATCCTCTGCAAGGCAGAGGAAGCTCTACAAATGCATCCTCCCCAGGGTCTTGCTGTTTCCCACCTCTCTTGGCTGACAATATCCCTGCTCATCCTTAAAAGCTGAGAGTGCAGGAGGCTTAAGACTTATTTTTGTTGCATCCTGGGACTATCCAGGTTTTTAAGTACCTGCTGGGCACCTTGCCTGTGCAGATGAGGGCCTGGAAGCATGTCCTCCAAAGGGTTTGTGAGGGATTGTTGGATGGTGCCGTTTTTCCTATTTCATCCTCAAGCCTCACGCCTAAATATTAACAAAAGGATCCTGCCTTTTTAGGGATGGGAAAAATTTATCACTTGTGATAATGTGAGGGAGACAGAACACGGATATTGCAGCCTGAGCTGCCTGACTTGACACTCTCTTGGCACAGGGAGAGAGAAGAGCTGCCTGCTGAGGGCATTTTTCATGGAATGGAATTTCAGGACAGGTGAGCTGCGTGCCTTGTTCAGGTGCTGATCCCACTCCAACCATGCTGAGGCTAAAGCTGGGGAGATGCTTCCTACCCCCAGGAGAGGGGCCAGGCTGGGAGCAAGGTTAGATCACACCCAGAAGATGGTCCCTCAGCTGGGTCTTGTGTTGTGGTGGATGAACCTCAAATGCAGCAGTTGAAAGAATTTCTGGAGGGAAATTCTCTTGGCACTGCAACCTGTGGCTCCTATCCCACTCCCAGACCTTCACCAGTGTGGACCTTCCCCTCTTCAAGACAAAACATCCTTCATGGGTTTGTCTTTCTGACTGAACTTTCTGCAACCCTTTCCTTGCATTCCCATGGGAGCCCTCCTTCAGTCAAGGCTCAACCACCCCCGAGGCTCCAATATCCAACCCAAAACATTGGGCAACTGGAATTGTGCAAACAAAAACTGAACATCCCAGCATGGCCACTTCTCCCTCCTGAAGGGAGGTTTGCATTATCTCCTTGTAGCTCCAGAAGGCCAGGCTGGGCTACTTCTGTCGGCATGTTTTCTAATTTAATTACTTATCCTTGTCTCAAATTGTTTATGGTACACTAGGCTATTAAATGTGCCATAAGCAAATGGCTCTTGAAAGAGGAAGAGGATTTATTTGTTTTAGCAACCACTCCAACAAAAGTCTATTTCCTCAGCTAATTAAGATTCCATTCGCTAATTTAAATGTTATGCTAATTAAAGCATAATTCTGAAACTGTAAAAAGGAACTTAAAAAAAAGGGGGGGGTAGAAAAAAGAAGCAGCAAGTAAGAAAGAAAACTGGTTAGCCTTTAGAAATTACATTAAATTTATTGTGTTGTTGTAACAATGGTGAATGGAGTAATTATTTCATTTGCCTCTCATGTGCTATTCATGCTGTTGCTTTTATTCATTTTCCCCCCATTCTCACACTTCATCTCATTAACACCCCTTCTCTCCCCTCTAATGGGCAACATCTTGCGATGGTTTAAGATGAATTGTGAGCGTGATCCCTGTGCTTCCCAGAAAAGGGCCACACTGAGAGTATTTGAGCCTGTTTATCTTCAGGCCCGAGCTGAGACAACACTCAGCGGCCAAACTCACGGAGTTACATTGTGCTCACTTTAATTAAAATATAAATAACCTGCTTTTGGGGGGGAATAAAGAGAAAGAACAAAAGGAGCGAGGTCTGTTTTGGTTTGTGTTTTCTTTTTTAAATCTGGCTGTATGTGCAGGGGACTGGCTCCTTTCCTCAGTTCACCCGGTGGATTCTGGCCTCATAATCTGGGAGACAGAATCACTGAGCACTTCAAAAGAAGATTAATTCAACAGAGACTTTACTAAGATAAAGTCTGGTACTTTCAAGGACAGGTTGAATGGGGCTCTGGTTTTGTGGAAGGTGTCCCTGCCCATGGCAGGGGGGGAACTAAATGGTCTTTAAGGTCCCTTCCCACCCACACTGTTCTGGGATTCTGTGATTGTTGAGCTGAAACAAATATATCAGGGGAAAACCTCACCAGAAGCAGGGAAACTGGACTTGCTGTTGTAGTTTTGTCTGAATGCCAGGTCGTGGAGGTCCAGTGCCCACCTTCTACCTGGTTAATCCCACCAAGATTCATCACCCACCAGAGCTGGCATGGCCTTGGGGCAGCCTGGGAGGTGCCAGGCTGATGGGCATCAGAACCCCAGCCTGAGCATCAGCTCCTTGCTTTGATGTTTGCTTTGCCTGGGCCAGGGTGAGACTCTGAGCTTTGCTGGAGCCTCTGGAGGCCGGGATGAAAGGGCAGAGCCATCCACAACATGGAGAGAAACCGAGCTCTTGAGAGCAAATGCCTGCACTGGAGAGGAAATAAAAGGGGAGAGGGAGATGAAAGATGAGCATAAAGAGACCTGGCTGGCAGGAGCAAGACATGAACCCCAACAAAAAGGAGGTTGTAGCAGCCCCAGTCTTTTCCCCCAGGATTTTATCCTGGCGGTTAGGATCCTCTCCTTTCTCCAGGTCAATCTTTGCCCTGGGGTGCCAGAGCCTTCCCCCACTCCTGGCTGCTCCATCTTGGGAGAGAGAATTTGGAGAAAGTTTCTTTGCAGTGTTGTCTTGCTGTGTTCATATTAATAACGAGAAACAGGCAGGAGTTTATTATATTGCTTTAATTTATGCATTTGGAGTTTTTTAAGAGAAAACCAATTAAGATTCTCTGATGAGCCCTCCAGCTCCCAGCGGCTTTGGGAAACACTTGCCATGAGATGTGTTCAATCTGTGGCCAATACCTTTGTGTGTGATCCTGATAAACACTTTTGGGTGATGCTGAAAGAAATGCAATATCTCCTCCTGCCTCCTCTCCTGCCTCCTCAGCCCTAATCCTGCTCACTGCCATCACTTTGCCTGGCAGGCTGAGTCCCTGGGTGCTTCAAAGCAGAGTTTGTGGAAAAGGCAGTGTGATATTCAAGGCAGGGCTTGCTGAATTTCTGCCCTGCTCACGCTGTGGATCGTGGCTTTTCAGTTGTTTCAGGGCTGGGGAATGTTGTCTGCATCAGCTGTTCTGGATGTTCCAGTTGGATGAAGGAATTTTGGGGTGTTGTGCCATATCTGTGAAGGAATAGGGACTGAGGGATGTGTGTTCCTGGC
Source organism: Pseudopodoces humilis (assembly GCF_049639895.1). Lineage (NCBI taxonomy): Eukaryota > Metazoa > Chordata > Aves > Passeriformes > Paridae > Pseudopodoces > Pseudopodoces humilis. The sequence goes on along the minus strand of NC_142224.1, from coordinate 2,928,358 downwards.
TCAAGCCCCTTCCCAAGCCCCAGTCTCTCTCTCTCCACCCCAGGTTCCTCCCTGCAGCTGGGCTCCAGCTGTGGCTCATCCCCTCTCCATCCCAGCTCAGCCCCTCACTCTGGACCCACAAGCAGCACCTGCTCTGCCCATCCTGGTCTGCAGATATATTTAAACTTTGATCTTGATGGGAAGTGACTGGTGCTACATTAAAGCCATATGTTTTAGAGGGAACGGCGGGGACGTGTAAGCTCAGTGATATTCACATCTAGAGAGAGCTGGGAACTTGTAGTGCCACCCACACTTGGTATTTCTGCCGGCTCTGCGAGGCTTACACAGCTGGGGAAGGCAGAGTGGGAGCGAGATCTTCTGCTTAAGGGATTTTGTAGAGAGAGATGGATTAGATAGATTTGATGGAAACTGATAGTTTATGAAAATGAATTCACCTGCATCTCAATTTGGTTCTTGATGCCAGGAGACAGAGAAGAAGAGGAATAAAAAAGGCGAGAGGGGGAGAGGGAAAACAATCCCAAGTTAATTAAAGTGCAGTTTTGATGTGCTGTGCTGGGCTGTTTTCTTTTTAACTGTTTGGCAAGTGGGATGGATCCCTTCATGTCAGCTTTCCAAAGAGAAGTGAGCAAAGGGATGCTGCATCTTGGGACTTCTCTTCATCTCCTCTGACTGTCCAATCAGTCAGGGGAACAAAGTGGGACTGGAGAAGTGAGGAGAACCAAGTTGGCCATGGGTACTTGGCAGCATGGAAAAAGCTGCTTACGATGGCTGTGTTTATCTCTGGATTTATCAGAAGTATCCTGGCAGGAGTGGAATTAGCACTGCTCATTCAGCACCCAGCTGGAGCGGGCTGCCATCCCCGCTGGCTGTCACACCACTCCCTCGTGTTTGGACACTTGAAGCTTTGGGAGAAGCCAGATGTTGGGCAGGAATAAACAAAAATTTTATAAATCCCTTTTTCAACTCTCCTGTCACCAGGAAGGTGACAAACCATAACATGGTGTTTCTCCTGGAGGCAGGGGAGTCAGGGAGGAACTTTCCATCCCAAGTCATGGAGTTATGAAAAGCTGGGGAGGAGACAGGACTGTCCCTGTTTTGCAGAGTGCGAAAGAGTCACAACCTGTTTTCCACAGGCTTTAGATATACAAAAGTGCCCCTGTCTTCAGTCAGACAGGACACAGGCAAGAATTTGCAGAGAATCCAATTGGAGTGGGGGGTTGAGCTGGATCCTGGACCTTGCTCTGAGTATTTCCAGCTGATGGAACTGTTGGAACAACTGGCTCTGGGTCCTGTGGGAAATCTTACTTTTCCTTTGGTTTGGGTGTTCAAACAGGGCTTTTTCTTTCTTCCCTGTGATGGAAAACTCTCTGAGCAGCTCCTCATCCCGAGGAGCTTGTGCTCCTCTGTGCTGAAATCCTGTTGTCAGGGCAGTGAAGGTCAGAGAGGTTCTTGGAGTTCCATCAGAGCAGCAAGATCCAGATCTGAACCGTGTTCCTCTTGCTCTCTGTTGATATTCTGATTGCTAAATAATTATTGGCATTGGTGAGCACAGGCAGCTCCTCAACTCCCTGTGGCTGTAAGCAAATCTCTTCATCTCTGTACTTTGCTTCCTTCATCTAGACAACAGGGAAAATAATCCTTATTTTCTCTCAGTTTGTGTCACTCTTTCAACATAAATATGAACTCCTTTGGGCAAGAAGTGTCTCTGGGAGCACGGGAGGAATAACCAGGGTCTGGAGGTGGCATTACATGTACGAGCAGGACCTTTTTAACAGGGCTCTGTGCAGCTCCAAGGGAGCATTTCTCAAAAGAAGATGAGGAAAAAAGCCAGCACAGAAAGTTGAAAACAAAACATGTGGGTAAATTAAGGCATGTGAGGCTCGCTTTGGAGTGTGAGGGAAGCATCTCTTCCTGGTTAGTTTATCAAAGGGAGGTTAAGAGGTGATTTCATTGTGGTCTACATATTTCTCTGTGGGGGAGAAGCTGCTGCAAATGGACAGGTTTTTAATCTAGCAGGGAAGAGTGTGTCAGGATCCAGTGCTGGAAGGTGAAGCTGGACTCATTTACAATAGAAGCAGTGTCCGATTTTTGAAGGGAGGGTAATTAATCACAGCAACGACTTACTCTGAGCCACAGCAGGGCTGCCATAACCCCTGAGCTCCACACTGAAGGGAGACATTTCTGAGGGGCTTTCAGGAGCCACAGGGAAAGCTGGGAGCTTGAGCAGGACCCACTGGTGGCAGGACCCCGCCATCCATGGGATGGGGACAGTCCCAATACCTCCAGAAAGCTGGACAAGGGTGTTTTTATCCCAGTTTAGATGTCTGCACAGTGCTGGGGTATCCCCAGGTGCAGGGAACAACCTCGGACACATTAAGCACTAATCACTGCCAGGCCTCCAGGGATCAGCAGGGTCGTTATGCCTTTTTTTTTTTTTTTTCCTTTCAAAAACATTTTTAAAAATCAATACAAATAAATAAAGAGGCCATAAATCTAGGAAGACAACCGCAGCTCCCTCCGGAGCCCTCTGTTTTGTGGGGATGGGTTGAAGGGTGACAGAGCATTGACCTGCCTGAGACAGATGGGAGGATGCTGGAGCCAATGTACCCTCTAAGGATGCAGGAGAGGAGGCTCGAGGGGGTTGCAGGGCTGAAGGGGTGCAGGATGTAGCTTTTAAGGTATAGGACATCCCCAGCTGGCCACTGACCAAGGGAAAAGCCTGGCTTTAGGAGCGTTTTGTTGACTTTAAGGCCAGGGATTGCTTGAAGAACAAGAGCAAGCCAAGGCAGCCCCAGAAGCCCCTTGCCTTGGCTCCCTTGAGCTCATCTGGTCAGAGCTGATTTCCCCGTGCCTGAGTTTCAGCTCTGGGGGCAGGGTCACTCTCAGCCTGAGTTATTTGTGCTGAGCAGCACCCTCTGACTCTGGCACCCTCATTTCTGCAGGGGAACCCATCCAAACTCCCTCTCTTTTTGTCTCAGCAGGAGGGGTGCTTTTTGAGAACAGTTTGGGAAACATTCTGGGTGACCCTGGGAACTTGGGGTGGATAGTGGAGCTCCTTGTCGTGCTGCAGAAAGCTGACTAGGAAACCTCAGATGAATTGTGCAGTGGGTCATTTCCAGAGCTCATCCACGCTTGGAGGTACAAGCTGGTTAAAGCCCTTCCCAAGGGACAATATATTCTTATAAAACACAAGATGCTGCATGTACCCACTCCCATCCAAGCCAAACAAATTGTGTCTTGGGCAATTCCAGCACAGAAGGGTGCCAAAGGCACTGGCCTTTACCTGAACGCTGTCGTCATCCCTGTGGTGTGCAGCAGAGCAACAGCTCCGCCTTGGCAAGGATCCTGCTGAGGGAGAAAATTTATTCATGGCACCTCCAAATTTGTATTCGTGGGTGCAAGGTGGGAGCAGCAGCAGCTCAGGGGATCCTTGCTGGGTCCCTGAGAGTAAAATTCATCCCTGTGTGCCTGGCATAATCTCAACAGGTTCTGTGACTCTCTTGTAGCCTTTTCCCCCAGTTCCCCTCGAGGGGGCTGGTTGTTTCTGGCACAGAGGGTCTTCCTCAGGCAGGTTGTGCAGGAATTGCTGCACTCCTTGGTAATCATGGACTGTCAGCAGCCTAAGGAGAGGAGTTCAGCTCAACACCAGCACTGCAAGGCGAGATAATGGTAAATAACCAGCAGCTATTGGGGAAGGTTGAAGTAAAATAAATGGATCCAATTTTCAGTCTTTCTCCTGGGTTTTTAATTTTTTTTTTTTCTTCTTGCTCTTTCATTTCTTCCTGTTTGACTCTAAAGCAGCTCGGGCTGGTGCAGCCCCAGCAGGGCTGGAAAGCCCTGCACCTATAACTGAGGGGGCCCTGGTCTTTTGCTTTGGTCTGCACCGAGGTCCAAAGTTTTTAGGTGTTGAGGGGGGAAGCAAAAATCAATTTGACTTCTTGTCAAGGGATAAGCTGGGAAGGAAAACTCCTGGTCCCTGCTAAGAGGATGGAGGAGGGGAAAAGTGGCTCAAAGCCCCTCACAATACCTTAAATAAATCTTTTCCCTAGTCTAGCTGCCCACACATAAACAAAATGCATTTTCAACCTGTTCTTTCTCTATCCTTGACAGCACAGTGGCAGTTTTTGCCAGAAGTGCTTGTGGGCTGTTGGTGGAGACGTGGTGGTGGGAAGCGAAGGGTCCCCGTGCCCCGCGGGGGCTGCGGGAATCGCTCCAATCGCTGCTCGCTGACCTCTGCCTGAGGCTTTGAAATCCATGTGAGAAAACCATAATAGCTCTCCACCTTACACATCCTCCTTGTCAAAACAGAAACATTTCTCGCAGAGCCTCATCCAGGACTTAAATACCTCCAGAAATTCTTCTGCAGCAACTCGCTTTTCTGTCTTGCATCCAGGAGCTCTCTTGTCAGGCTGCTTCTCTTCCTTCCCAGCACCTCTTTCTCCGTGCTTCCTGCTGGCTTTGGAGACTTGGAGGATGCAATCCTAATTATCCTCGTGGTGTTTTCTGTCAGTTCTTGGGATTACATCTTCCCATTGGGGAAGAGCAGGTGCAGAAACTGGACCTGCTGTTGGCACAGAACAGGGAAACACTGGATCCTCCTTTGCAAAGTATTTTTGGGGCCACATGGAGGTAGTGAAAACAATTTGGGTGCTTGAGCTGGGTGCACTTTCTAGAGCTCTGGGTGCCTGCAGGTCATGCCAGCCCCTTCTGGCTCCGCTGAGATTTCTGGGATTCAGGGATGACAAACATGCAAAGCACGGTGTAATTAAACACGCCTTGGCTGCCTCATTAAGTGGTTGCTGGGAGTAAAGCAAAAGCCTCTCTGACAGCCTGGCCTGGAAGGAGCAGGGGCCATGGAGATGACTCAAGGCCAAGCACAGCTTGATGGTGAGCGTGTTTCCAGCTCCGTGCCATGAGGTGCCGAGCTGGGATCCAGCGCATCCGCAGCCTCTCCCCCGCCGCATCCTGCTCAGCTGTCCGATGCTGCAGATGAGAAATAAAACAAACAGCAATTTCCCAGCCGTGCAGGCTCTTTGAGCCCTGATTGCAAGCAGTGTGCTGTCTGCTTTTTCAAGTTCTCCTGCAAAAGCATGTCAGGTTTCCTTGGAAACTTCTGAAACTTCCTGTCCTTGGCGTGAATTCTCGGCGGTGTTGAGTACTTCGCGTGCTGCAGAGTGGGTTGAGCTGTCGAGTTGTGGTGCTGTCCTCCCAGCACCTGGGTGTTGTTCAGGGGGAACTTCCAGGGCTTTTTGGGATGCTGTGTGTGGTACCCCAGGGAGAGCTGCCTGTGGGGACATCATTCCCATTGCAGGAGCTTTCCCTGGGTTTTCCTGCCAAGGCTGCGGGGTGGTGTCTGCTTTTGAACCCTCCAGAAAGACAAGGGGAATCAGTAAATCCAAATATCATTGGGGAATCTTCTCAAACAGCAAGGTCACCTCCCAAATTAGGGAAGATGGAGAGGCTCTTGGGCACCTTTTTACAGCTAAATTGTTCCTCAGCTCAGAGCAGGCAGCCTTGCCAACCTTCCCACTCTCCATTCCGAGGGTAAAAAGCCCAGGTGGTTCTCATGGCTGCGGTGAGTGGTGCCCCAACCCTTTTCTTCTCCCCCTTTTGAAATCTGAATTTTCCATAAAGCTAAGCCCAGACCTCTGGTGAAAGGTGTCTTCTGCTGCACAGTCATGGGGAGATGAGAAAAAAAAAGGGTCTTCTCTCTCTTCTTTAAGGCTCTTCTCTCGCCTTTTCATTTACCTCGAGCCTTGGAGTGAAATTCCGTAAGGGCTCTGTGAAAGAGCACTGACACAAGACTCTAATTTCAGGTGTGAATATGGAGACATTTTTCATTAGGAAGCATATGGTGTTAAGGTTAAAAAAAAAAAAGGAGATGAAGTTTGACAGCCAGGAACAAAGCAATGAAATAATAACTACAGGTGGGCAAAGCCTCCAGCAGCGTTTGCAAACAACAAAACCAAGCTAGGGGCGGTTCAGATCCAAGTGTTACTGTTACTTATTAGAGTTAGTGGAAAAATTTTCAGGGGAATCAGGGTTGTTTTTTGACAGAAACTTGGGTTTTCATCAAAAGTGAAATTTCCATGGGAAGTGTTCACCTTCTGAAGGAAATTTGGGCGTGTGGTAGGAGACAAAGAAAGAAAGAAAAAAGCAAAGAAAGATGTCAGAAATCAGCTGAGGAGTTTTTATGCTGAGTGATGGATGAAGTGTCCCCCAGTGCCAGGCAAATACAGACTGGGAAGGTGGGTGCTGGTCACCTTCAGCCCAGGGGGTGCAGGCACCTGGCTCCATCCCAGCTACCAAACACTGGCCTTATCTCCCCATTAAAGCAACCTCAGAAATACACAGCAGCTTCCCCACCCATAAGAAAATGTTTCCTTGATTCTTTCCTTTGAGACTTCGTGGAAGTTTTCTGCCTCCTCATCTCTCTAGGGATAAGGTTTATCCTTATCTCTTGGAAGTGTTGTCTAATGGCTGGAGATACAGACTGGGATGTCTGAGGCAGCTGTTCTCTAAAACATCTTTTATTTCTCTTTCTGCCTAGTAAAACGGGGTTAAAGGTATTAATACTCCTGGTAAAATACTGGGGGAGATGCTGATTAAAAGGCTGGGGTGGGAGGATCTTTGCTGCCGGAGCTTCACGTCTGGCCTCTCATGTCCCCTCAGGGCTTTGGGAGAAAGTTGAGCTCTGGAGCGAAATGTCATTGCTGAGGCTCCGCTTTCTTCTCTGCTCTTTGAATGCCGGGTCCCGAGCGGCCTCACAATTTATGGTGAATATTTTATACCTCTAAATGATGTTTTGTGGGATTCCACTCATCTCGCCTGCTGTGCCTCCTCCAGTCGTGGAGGATGGAGCCTTTGTTGGATGTGTCAAACTTGACGAGGCGCCGTTTTTCCAAGTGGATAATTCTGTTCCTCTGTCATCGAGGAAATTGTTTCCTTCCTGGAAAGGCTGAGCTGTGGCCTGAACAAGGCTTTGGCTGCCAGGGAGGTGGGTAAAAGATGTAATGTGGCTGCAGGTGGCCTTGAGATAAGGCGTGGAGAGGACATTCCTTCTATTTTTTCCTGGTCCCATTTTGGATCTTGTTCACACTGGGAAAAGCTTCAGTGTAGGGGAAAGGGGGGGTTGCTGAACCCCCTCCTCACTGATCACTTCTCAGGCAGGGCAGCGGGGAGAACGAGCGGTCTGAGCGGAGAACAGCTTTCTCTACAAAACAGAAAAAGGGCACTTGGAAAAACTGGAAAGTGGGAAGATAAATGGCATGAGAAACAAGCCACTAAAGAACCCAAGTCAGGAGATCAGATTGGAAATATGCTGCTCGTTTTCCAGTTCCAGTCATTGCCTTCTGCTTTGAGCTGCCTCAGACAGGCTTGGCGTGTCAGCCCAGGGATAACAGAGCCGGTCCCACGGTGTATCCCTGCAAAGCAGGAGTGGGATGGAGCCTGGCCAGCCTTGCTGGCTGCCTTGGAAGCTGGAAGCTGGAGTGGCTGCATCCCAATACCCTCGGCGGACACACTCCCACCACGTCTGCACAGGGCTGCGACTTCGAGGACCTGTGGGAGGAAAGGTGCCACAGAACCACCGGTTTTATTAACACCATGGAAAGTTGCCAGCCATAATTAAAACCGTGAGAAGCTTGGCGGTCTCACTTCACAGAGCCTGGTACAAATATTTCTGTTGGGTTTGATCCATGCTGCTTCGGAGCCTCTTGGTTTCACCTCGCGCTGCCGAGCTGCGTGAGGTCTCTGCGAAGAACGCGGTGAGCCCTTGCCGAGGTGAAGCAAGGCAAGGCTGACGTGATGTGAACGCTGATGAGGAGACCAAGTTTCCTCTCAGCAGGCCACAGTTTGCCTGCAAAGTTTGGGTAAATTGGATAGGAGCGAAGGAACTTGGAGAAGTCAGTTCAGTAGCGCCTTGTGTGGGATTCACCGGCATATTTCCCGCATCTTCTCTGTCTCAGGGAGGAGGAGTGTGGGGAAGGAGGTGGGGAAGAGCAGACTAAGAAGAGGAGGCAACCTTTCGTAACTGCGTAGAGATGTCTCTCCTCTTTCCCCACTCTTGCAGGAGCCATCTGCTGCAGCTCAGCAGGCTTGAGCCCAGTCAAACTGTTTTCCCCCCTGCCTCACAAATTGCTTCTTGCAATTTCAGGCAGGTGTCAAAGTCTTGGTTATAAATGCAGCCTTTGGAGAGCCTCTTTGCAAACATGGCTTCTCTGGGGACAGAGAGTTACTTCATGGAACCTGCTGTTAGCGCCATAAAAATCCAGCTGTGATAGATGCCCAAGTTCTCCATAGTCACTGAGGAGATATGGGGGACTGAAGAGTTACTGCTCTTTGCAGGTGGTGGAGGAAATTTGGAGGATTTGCTTGGCTGGCCACCTTTTAAATGGTGATGCTTGCTGGGGTTTTAGGAGAAGATATTCCCGTTTGAGCAAAATCTGAACAGAGGGACCAACTTAGACCTCTCTTCAGGCTCTTACCTTAAACTTTGAAGGTGACTTTAATCAGTTCCTGAAGGAATTTTCCCATCCTTGGCAAACTCAAGGGGATTGAGATGATGATTTAACCACTGAACAACAGAAACATTTGGTACAGGACATAGTAACTATGATATCATCCTTGTGACAACAGATGACTCATCCCCAAGATGAGAACCTCCCCTGAATTCTTAAAAGTCCTCTCTCATCCACACTATCGAGCCCAGGCAGTTGGATCCAGCCTACAGGCGCAGTCCTGCTCTCCTGTTCTGTGAATTAAACACATTAAACATTAAACCCCAGAGCGCCACAACCACGGTTTGAGGGTGGCTTTCTTGAAAGCACCACCGTTTTCCTCAACAGCACCTCCCCAGCTGCGTGCAGCGGGGTTAAAAACGGAGAAAGGGATGAGGAGCTCCTTCCATCTGTTGCCCACCTCTCCTCGCAGAGCCGAGGGGAGGGTGGCAGCGACCGCCTGCATTGCGGCACCTCCCTGAGCCAGGGGGGCACAGCCGAGCGCGCCCGTGGGAGGCGGCACGGGGTGGGTGCGGGCACGCAGGGTATTTTTAACGCCGCTCCCCGAACGTGCAGTCGGCACCGGCAGAAAGTGCCAGATTGCCAGCCCAGCCAAGAATTCCGGGCTTGCGACTTGTCGGGGAGGGAGCCGAGGCGTGAATTCAGCGTGCCGCGCTTCTTTCCAGAGAGTGCGCGGAGAGGGCTGGAGTGTCCCTGCAGAGATGAGTGCTCCTGCACCATGCAGGGACATCCCTGTTCGCCCCAGGTGTGGGCTTGGAGTCATCCCCTCCAAAATATCCCCTGTTCACCAATCCCCTCCTCATGGCCACGCAGCGGGGTGGCCTCAGCCCATTTCGGGTCGCTGAGGGTGTTGATGTGCTGAAGCGGTGCCAGCCCAGCTCCTGTTTGTCCCCCAACGGGGACAGCTGACAGCCAGCAGCTGAAACCAAGCTGGCTGCTTCCTCTGCCGCAGCAGAAACAGGTTTTGTGCTTGTTCCTGACCTAGAAACAGGGCCAGCCACCTCGAGGTGAAGAGCTGTGCATCCTCTTACTCATCCCTGGAGCCTTTTAATCTTCTGAGCTGAAGATCTTTTGATCTGAGCAGCTCTGTAGTGCAGGCCAGGCTGGCCAGGAGATGTTGAATGTTTAAAAACCCTGGGCTGCTCTCTCTACAGGGGGGTGGTGCAGGCTTAAAAACAGGTCTGGTTCCTCCTGTGCCTGGTCAGGGGATAGGGGGAGGACAAGGACACCTGGCAAACCCTTGGGTGCCAGCTAGCTGTGTAATATCTAAAGGTTTTTCCTGCGGTGTCACTCGGAGAAGTGCCTCAGGCTAAGCAGCATCCCTGGGCTTGGGGCTGCTCTGCAGCAATGGGACAGGAGTCAGGACTGAATTCACCCCTGCCAAACCTTTGATTTCCTTAGGAAACCCCTGCCTGCTTCTCAAAGTGGTCAGCAGTGCCTGAGTATCCCCAAGGGTGGGGATAAAAGCTTGGAAGGACCACCAAGGCTCAGGAGCTGCTGTCCTTGAGGTGCTGGCCATGCACCCCCCAAATTGTTCTGCCTGGGGGAGAGTCTGGCAACTGCCACCACCTTCCAGCCACCACAGAACGCTGCACTTCCAGCCTCCCAAGCTGCACATCAGAGTCACCTCTTCAGCAGCCAGGAGGACTTTTTGGAGAGCTGTTATCCTCCAGCTCCTGGTGCACTGGATTTGAGCAGCTGAGATGTTTGTGCAAGGCTTCTCCTGGCTGCAAATAGGCCCTATTTCCTGGCAATTCAGTGGTTTTAGGGGATGCTGCTGTGGCTGGAGGAGGGAGCCACGGTATGGCAGGGCACAGCCTTGGACTCTGACCTCACAGAGCCTTTGCACAGCATTTGCTGCCTAATGAGGCTCAGGCAGCAGCCTGAGAGCTGTGTGGCAGATCATTGCAGGAAGATCAGCTATTATTGGAGTTGGTGCAGATGATCTGAGCGATGATTTGCTTCTCTCTCAAAATACAATTAGTCACTTCCACCAGCTCAAAGGAGAGCAAGGGCCTGAACTATTTGTGGTTTTGTGCTGAGGGAGCAGAAGAGTGAGTCCTCCTGGTCTGGACAGCTCCAGATGAGCTTTGCCTCGTGGTGGTTTTTGTTCAAATGAAGCTCTGTGTTACGTGTCTACATTTTTAACACCCTCAGATCTGCAGCTGTGCCCTGGGTGTGGGATGAGGTGCTGGAGGCAGAGGATGGGCACTGATGGGTCCATCCACAACAGGAAAGCAGCAGGTGGTGACTGTAAGGTTGTTATTTTGTTCACTAAAATGGGAGAAAGGCTGTACACAGCTGTATTGCTTCCCTTCTCTCTGGCTGGTGGGGATGTGATGGTTTGGGCTTTGTCCCAGGACTGTTTCTCTGCTCAGCAGGAGCTGAGGATCAGCTTTGTCAGCTGGCAGGCTGCCTCCTGGCCTCGCAGAGGTGTGCTGGCTGCAGCCTTGCGCCTTGCAGGTGAGCTCTGCCTCATCAGGAGCCAGTACCATGCCAAGAAGATGCTTGAGTGAGATTATTCCCAGTTGGTACCCAGGCCCGGGTGCCTTAAAGGAGATTTCCTCTCTCTGCACTGCACTTTGCTTTTAAACACTTCTGGCTGGTAGCTGCTGCAAGTGTGAAAGCACCTCAGGTCAATTGGTGTTTCTGAACAACTTAATTAAGTGCTTTTTGCTTCTATTGAGCACCTGCCCTTAAAAACCAGCCTTGAAATTGCTACATATAACCAACACCTTAAGGTGGCTTTATCATCTGAACTTTCTGCTTACAGGTTCTCTCTTGCTGGAGCAGTCACTCCTCCCTGTTCTTCCCTGCCTGCCAGCCACGGCTCCTCCTGGATCTCCTTGGGATCTCCCAGGAAGGGCTGCCCCACATCCCATCCCAGCTGAAACCTTTCTGCCCCTCCTTCCTGCCAGGCTGTCTGCACAAACAGGATCAGGGGGGTGTTCTGAGACTAACGGGGCGTGCTTTGGGCTCCCGGGGCTTTGGTGTGGGCAGCATCTTTGGGCTGTGTTTGGTGTCGTGGTGAGATCTGGATCCAGGGAAGATTTGATGCACAGCTCTGTCCCCAGCTCTCCTGCTGCCTTCCCTCTCCCTTCCCCTCTGCTGATCAGAGCAGTTGCTGTGTTTTAGGCTGTAAGCAGTGTGCATTGTGTATTTCCATAAAGGATGTGTTGTGGAAGGGAATTGTATTGTAAATGCCGGCTGCGTGCTTCCTTTTAAACTATACCCCTGTCACCAGGCAGCTTTCTACAGGTTGGTTGCAGAGTGAACAGCTGAGAACCTGTGGGAAGACCCAAATGGCACTTAAATTATATTTGCTCTTTGATTTCCAAGACATTTAGTACCATTTAATAGAATCAGAATGCAATTTAACTCTGCCAAGTGGGGGAGGCCGCCTCGGGAGAAGTGACACTGCCATAGCTGGGGAAACAAAAAAAAATTTAAGTGAGCAAAACAGCAGGGTCGCATTTACTATCCGGGTAATTATTATTAAATAAAGAGCAGAGTGGGACTGTGTCTATCAGCCTCCCTGAGCACTCCAAGTGGCATTAACCACTTCAGGGCCGTGGGATGCTCTGGGTTAGGAACACTCCGGGGGACACCCGAGGCCTGGCAGCTGGAGATGCTGCGGATCACCAGCCGGAATTAACCCGGGAGAGTTTAAGCGGAGGCTGAGTTTAGCTCTAATGATCCCGTTAGCCCTGCTGGGCTCCCTCCCCCGAGCCAACAGCAGCACTTCAGTGCCAATATTGTTTTCTCCACCAGGAGCTGGTTATTAAAAAAATAATGCAGGGAAAGGGACAGGAGTTGTGCTGAGCTCAGCTTGGAGACAGCTCCGCAGGGAGGTCTGGCTTTCCTGCCTCCCTGTCTGGCTAAAAGGATGATGAAGACCTCTTGCTTGAGTTTAAGCATTCTTTTTTATTTTTCTTTCACTCATTTTTTTTATTTTTTTCTACCATTCTCTGGTGTTGTTTGTTTATTTGGTTGTTTGTTTTTTGTTGGTTTTTTTTCCCATTGTTGTTGGGGGTTTTGCTTGCATTTTTGATTTTATTTTTAACCTTAAACTGTCCATTTCAGCCACCAGGACGCCTTAGGTCTTTCACACTAAATTCTCTGCAGTGAGGAGCAGTTAAGCCCGGCCTGGCTGCCCTGCTGAATTGAAGGTTTTTGGGCAGGTCTCCAATGCAGCGAGACAACGCTGTGGGTGGATGATGCCCAGCCCTTGTTCCCTGCCTGTTTAAAGGAGATAATAGCACTTCCCAACCTCACCGGGGGTTTGCAGGGGACGAGTCTATTAAAGATTGCGAGGTGCTAAAGATGCTTTGCTGATTGGGGCCATACAAGTAGCTGAGGTATCTGGTTTAGGGGAATCTTTGCAGTAGCAAAATCAGAAGATTGTCTTTTTTATTGCCTGGCACCTGGAAATCAGATTGAGTTGTTAGAATTTTATTTTTGCCTGAAAAAAAAATTACAGTAAACTGGGAGATAACTTACGTGTGGTGATGATAGATCTCATTCCTCAAGCATGTTTTGGCTGAAGCTTCTTACACAGCAGGGAAACACTCCCAAATTGCAGGTGTGGAAACTGAGACACTGAGGTTCGAGGTGATGGGGATCACCTTGACCAAAAGGTTGGAGCAGTCTTGCCCTCATTATCCTTCCATCCAGCTGGGGACCAGGAGCTCAGTGGATCCCAGGATGTGCTGGATGGCTGGGAGTCGTGGGGAGGAAAGGTCCCCCCTAAAATGGTTAGTAGGCATTTCTGCTTCGTCCAAGGCAGCCAGAATTCCTGCTCACAGCAGCTCTGGGTGTCAGCAGAGATGTGCAGGCAGAGGCTGCTGCTGCAAGATGAGTTTCCCCTGGAAAACCTGGAGCCCTTGTAGAGCACTGTGACAGATGCAGGTCCCCATTCCTCCACTAGTATTAGCTGTGAATTTATGTCTGCATCTCTCAAACAGCTTGATATGTCCAATCCTCCTGGATAAAGGCAAAGGATTGAATTATTTCCAAAGGACAATATTTCATTTCCTATAAGTGCCTTAATCTCGTGAGTAAATATTACAGCTTTGTGCTATAATCCCTAAGCTGGTATATCTCTTCCCTTCCCAGTTACCTTTTGTGTTGATTTACATTTAATATGTTGCCATTAAATCTCTTTCTCTCCCTGAGGCCTATTATAAGTGCAGTATTTATTCTGTTGAGTCTTTTTTAGTCACATTTCTATTGTATTCTAATGTGCTCACACAAAAGACTGCCGGGCACATTCCTGGGATATTTGCATCTTTTTCTTCCCTAATTTTGTCTGGGCTCCTGAAAACACGTGCTGGTTTGGCCCTGCACCCAAGGATTCCTCATACAAATGAGATTCCTTCAGGAAATCTTCCCTGCTAACTCCTGGGCTTTCCTGGTCTGCCAGTCCTGTTCCCAGGAGGAGTGTCCTGCCTGGTAGAACTGAGCATCCTGATCTGTGGAAAAAAATCCCTGAGACAGGGAGATCTCCATCTCATTTCATCCTTGGGCTCAGGCTTTGCATGAACCCACCTCATTCATTAGGCTGCTCAAGGAGAGCTTTTCTGGAATTTGCAGGCAGGAGGGGCTGGTTTGAGAGCTGCCTGGGGGTGTTTAAGGGCAGGACAGAGCAGGGGGTGGAAGGACTGCAGTAATGTTTTAGGAGAGAGGGGATTTTTGGCTCCTTGATATAATGATGGATCTTTCTAACCCTTTTCTAGGATATCTGAGGATCTCTGCAGCCAGCTGGCTGTTCAGGGTGAGGGGGTCACAAAAGGTTTCCTGAGCTGGGGAACCTCCCCTGGGTGGTGTTTTGGAGGTGGATGAGGGATGGTGAGGGATTTGGGCTCCAGGAGGCTCAGAGGCTGTGGGAGGTGGGGGAGAGGGACAGCTCCGTGCCCTTCTAAGGGTGGGGAAACCGGGAGAGGTCACCCCCCTTTCTCATGGGAAAGGGAGAGTTCATCACCCCTGAGAGCACAGAGGAAAGCAGAGAGCATTCCAGCTGGGAAGGGAAAGCCCTTCCCTCCCCCTGCTCTCAGCACCAGCCCTCAGTGGGCACTGCTGACCTGCTCATCCCTTAATCCTGCCTGATTTTGGGGGGCTGTGTTTCTGTTTTCCAGGCTTTGGAGGGAGGTGTGGGAGACTGGGGGTCTGTACTGCCTGGGTTGCTTATTTCCATGTGCAAATCCTTATATTTTCCCGTGTCCCTGTTCTTTTCTCTACTGTCCCCTCGATATAATAGCTTTGCTCCTCTCTAAAGTGCCTGGATCTCTACAGATTAAGGGTGCTCAGCAGAAGCTATTATTATTGTGATGCTTTTATTGCATAGAGAGACTGAGACATTAAAGGACTCCTTCAGCTGAGGCTTTTAGAGGTAGAGAAGATTGGCCAGAGCAGATTTGGGTGCAAACATCCACCCCAGGAGACAACCCGAAGCAGCAAAGAGCTGAGCTCATCTGCCTGGGTTGGAGGAGAGGCTCATGCTCAGACTGCAGATTTCCACCAGCACTCTGAATGTCAGCTCTCCTCTGGAGCATCCTTGCCCACGGGAAGCAGGGATAAGCTTCCCTCACTCCCTGCCTTTGCAGAGGGTGGTGTTGAGAAGCAGGAGGTCCCACAGGCTCTGTTCACAGGTAAAGCCTGTCCCACTTGGCTGGGAAAAAATCGTGCAATTATTGACTAATGGTCTTAATCAGGCTGAAAGTGTGCTCGAGCCTGGGTGTCCCCTGTCACCTCAGCACCATCACCTCTGCTAGGGACAGGTCTTGTGGCAGAGCCACTGCCAGGCCCTTTCTGGGACCATTAGCATGGATTAACCATCCCAGAGAAGCCAGCCTTTCCCTATGAGGCTCGAATCTGAGATTAAGGTTCTGCAAGATGCAAAAGCAAAGGAACACATACAAATATCCAGGGGTAGTGACAAAATGGCTGCATTTGAGCTGTGCCAATGAGGCGAACAGCAAAGGAAGGAAAAACAAATGTTGGCTGTTGGGGGACACGGGGAAACTATGCTTTTATCTCTTTGAAAATCACTCTTCTCTGTTTGGTTTTTAAATCTTCTTTCCACACTGGAGTCATTCTGCTACTACGTGCAAAACTACCCAGGGGAGTTGGGGGAAGAGGGAGAAAAAATTAATTGAATCCTTAGGTTTGAGTGATGGCTACTCTGAGAGCTTGTCAACCTGATGGTAAATCTTGGGGGTGTTAATTGCTTTGAAATCCCTTTCCTCTCGTCAGCAGTTCCCCACCTTCCCCGCAGTCCCGTCTCGCTTGTTTGCAGCCCACGGTGAGCTGCCCATGCACAGCTCCGAGCATCCAGGGGAGGCTCAGGGTGAGAGGGAGGGATGCCTTCTCCTTATTCCCTTTCCAATGGCTCCTGTTTGCTGATAAGGTTAATTGATTTCTTTTGCTTTAATTAACGAAATTCAATTTCCGCTTAATGAGAAAGATTTTGGTGTGACACGTGTAAATGGCGAAGTTAGGAGTGCCAGGCTAGAGGGGAGGGAGGGAGCAGCCTGTGTGTGGGCAGGGGAGCTGGGGGAGGTGGGGTCCCTCATGCTGGGCATCCTCCTTGTGTCCCCAGAGCGAGGTGCTGCATCCTCTGTGGTACCCAGCAACATCACCAAACATCCTCTGCAGTTTGGTGCAGCTTTGATCTGTTCAGGGAGAACTGACCCTGGGATAGAATCACAGAATGATGGAAGGGGCCTTAAAATCCAGGTCATTCCAAACCCTGACATGCACAGGGACACCTTCCCATATCCAAGCCCTGTCCAACCTGGCCTTGGACACTTCCAGAGATCCAGGAGCAGCCACAGGTTCTCTGGGCAACCTGTGCCAGGGCCTTCCCACTCTCCCAGGGAACAATTCCTTCCATATATCTGACCCAGCCAGCAGCACATGGGCTCCTTTTCGGGCCCTTGGCTCCCTCGTTTGTGCTGAAATTGGGATCAACAGGAGAGGAGAGTGGGGGGAAGGAGGATGGCAGAGAGAGAGAGTCACTTCTCATCAAGTTGATCAATCTTTCTGCTGTTGAAGCCTCTCAATGAGTTGAATGTGATTTTCTCTGTCTTACGCGCAAGGTGGAAGTTGATCGCTTTCAATTTTCAGCATGCAGAACTGGCACTCTGTCAAGCTCCTGCCTTGCATAACCATGACTGCTGCTGGCCAGGGCTTCCAGCACACCCAGAGCCGTGCTGGGAGCGGGGCTGGGTGTGGGCAGCACCTGCCTGGGAGCTCCGGCCAGGCTCATCCCTCTGGTGATGGTGTGGGGCGGGCTGCTGGGAAGGGGAGGGTGAAATCTCTGCATGGGGCTGAAAAAATGCTGGGAGGGGACAGTTGCGACAGCACAATGGACTCGATCACCCCAGGATTCCAAACCCAGAGCCCTGAGAACGTTCAGCTCATTGCACATCAGCCTGCTCTGCAGCTCCGTGGTCAGGGAACGGGCTAGTACTGAGTGCCATTAACCTGTCTGGAGAAGCTCTTGCTGCTTGACAAATTCCCATTTCCCATGAATGAATCCCGAAGGAGGAGGCAGCAGGTGCTGGCAGGGAGGTTGGGACATTGTTTGGGGGCTGTTGTCAGCAGCTTGGGGTGTGAGCATGGCCTGGAGCCTCTGGCCTGCCACAGGGGCCAGAGGCTGCAGATAAGAGAAAGTGATTTCTGGTTTTAATTAACTGAGCTTTCATTTCAGGATAAACAAAGGCCGTGTTTGTGTGCTGACAGCTGGCTGTCCTTCTGGGTCAGATAAGAAGGCAAGTTATTGCCTCCCAGCTCTGGGAGGGAACAGGAGAGAGTCCAAGGATTGGGAAAATGTGAACAAATGCCGGTGAACCTACACGGGCAGCGGGGCTGAGCTATTGTGTGTGTTAAATTTGGATTCTTGTGCCTATTCATCCTCCTGCCCCTGGGCAGGAGCTGCTGTCCTGCCATTGTCCCAGCAAATCCCTAAACCAGTGGCAAGCGTGTTGTGGCTGGCGTCCAAGGTTTCCTCTGCAAAGCTGGAGTGTTCCCGGGGGCTTTGCTGGCTTTGGGAAGGATGGCTGCCCATCCCTGCATGAGCTCTGTGATTTCTGAGTCTTCTGGTGCCCTGAGGATGAAACTGTCCCTGGGATGTGTTCCAGGGAGGGGAGGGAATTGCCCCGAGGCCAGGCACTGGTTTGCTTTGGCAGCCCTGGCCTTGGCTGGAGCAGAGGCTCCCTCGGGAGGATCAGGGTAAATGCCAGCTCCCCAGTTCAGTGTCCCCTCCGAGGTGATTCAATTGCCTATAGACCTGAGAAATGCCGGCATTGGCAGCCTCGTGCCCTAAACAACTCATTCCGTGGGGAAAACATGGAATTCCATGCGTGCTCCCAGGCACCTGCTGCTGCTGCAGGAGGGAGGAGCAGTTAAAGCCATGGAGGAGTGAAAACGCCTCTCCACGGCGATGATTTAGAAATCCAGCCATCCTCCGTGGCACCTCTTCCCAGGCTGGTAGGGAGAGGCTGTTCCCAGCATGTGCTGCTGCTCACTGCTGCCTTCTGGCCGAGCAGAGGCTGGGGAGAGCCGGATTTTGGCAAGGATGGGCACAGGGCAGTGCTCCCTGGAGGTGCCTGTGTGCACTTCTGGAGCATCCAAGCACCAGGACAGCACCTCTGGGTCTCGGGAGCTCAGCACAGCAGAAAGCAAACAGCTGGTTCGGCAGGGTCAGCAGATGTGCTGCACATCTGGGTGGGGGACAGGGAGCTGAGAGCTCTGCAGGTGAGCTCAGATCTTGCCTGAGATGCTGAAAGGAAGATGGTGCTGGATGTTTTCTCATTTAGAACATTTGCAGGAGGTGTTTTGGTAGGTCAAGGTTTTCCATTGCCTTTGTGAAAAATCCCAAAGCAAAGCCTGAGGTTTTGAGGCTCTGGCTCTTGCACATCATCCCTTCAAAACCAAAGTAGGAGTATGTTCATTTCTTAGCTAATTTTTTACTGAACTTTTTCCTTGTTCTTTTTCACTGGAGAGACAAAAGTGGAAAAACTTACGTGGCTTTGTGGGATGTGGAGGGAAAAAGTTTGGTTTTCCTTTAATCTTCAGCAATACAAGTTGGCAGTTTCAGTCCAGTTCCAGTCTTGGCACATTTTCTCTTTGTGCCTAATTTGAGGTGACCGCTCTAAGATCTGCTCTGCTTTCACATTCCTCAGCCTTGTGTTTTTCCACTTCCAAGACTGTGTGATGGATCTTAAGGAGTCTGCATTATACAGCCCTGTATCCATCTGTTGTCCTTACAAGTTAAACAGCCTGAAAAAAAATGGATTAGAGCCTCAGCTCCTATAATGAAGCAGCAATTTGTCTCCAGATCCTGATCCAGGTGTAACAGAGCTAACGAGCTGGCTGGCCTTGAGCATCAGAGAATGTTAAATACATTTTTTTGGTGGAGAAAAAGCTGGAATGAGGAGGAGAAAGCAGCGGTGAGAAGAAGGAGGGAGGGAAGGACAACAAAGGTGGGAGAAATTGGGAAAAGGGATGGGGTTATCCCTGCTGAGCACTGGTCATGGAGCTAAGGCGGGTCTCTGGACAGGATGGATGTGCAGATTGTGCCTGGTGTCATCTCCAAGGTGTCTTTGAAGCAGTTGTTGAACATCCAGTGGTGCCACAGGTTACTGGAAACCTGGAGGGGAGGGGAAAGTCCTGGTAAAGCCATCTGGCTGCTTTTCCTACGAGAGGATGCCAAGGCTTGCGTGGGCTGAGCCGCTCAGCGTCTCTGGCAGGGTGTGGATTAATGGGAGGGCCCCCAGTCCCTTCCTGCTGCTCTCCAGGGGAGCTGCAGGATTATTAAGGCAGGTAAAAAGTGCCGGAGAGAAAATGAGAGGAGAAGGTCTCATTCCATTATGTGGGAGAAAATACTTCCCAATTAAAGAGAATGAGCTGAAAGTGGGATGTGTGGGGGGAAAGGGCAGCGAGGGAATCATGCAGCTCCTGGCAGAAACAGGTGCCTTCAGTGGGGCTGATTTCCTGGAGCAGCAAGAGGAGAGGATGAGGAGGATGGTTGGGTAATTTTTTTTTTTTCTTATGGTGAGGAAGGTTTGGTTCTGAAAGCGAGAGGAGAGGGAGGGGAGGCCAGGTTGATGGAGATCACGTTTCATTCAATTTGGAGAAAAGGAGAGGGAGAAAAGAAGATGAGCCTGAAATGAAGCTTAATTTTAATGAAGAAAAATTCTCTGCTAAGTAAGGAGAGTTGAAAGGGAGGGGAGAGGAGGGTTTGAAAATGATAGGAGCCTGACACGCTATTGTGGTGGAGAGATTTCCTTTTTTTCCTTTTCCCTTTGGTTGGGAAAGAAAAAAAGATAATAAAGACAGTGAAAGGTGGAGGAGAAAAGAGAGGAGAGATCTAAAAAATGAGTTGCAACGCCTGAGAAGAAGTGGCCTCACTGCTGGGGGAGGTGGCTCAGGGGCCCTGCTCAGCACTCCATGGATGCAAATGGCTTTTTTCCCTGTTTTACACCCCACAGTGTGCCAGGCCTGCAGGGGCAGGGCAGGACTCAACCCAAATCTTTTAATTGATTTTTAACTCAGATCTGACTCCTTTAATGGGTATCAGAGGGACTTGAAACACTCCAGGGGCCACCTGATGGATGGGGCCACAAAGAATGATGAGCACGAGGCATTTGCTGCTACTTTGGGTGTTCTGTCTCTCCTGGGGGAGGATTTGGGGACTCGTTGCCAGCACCATGGTGGGAAGGACAGATCCAACCCTGGGCAGTCATGTATTACAGCTGGCACAGTAAATCAAATCCCTTCCTGGCACCCAGGATGGATTTCTGGGCCCTTGGGACTTCACTGCACTTAGGATGTGCATCCCTGCTCATTCCCAGCTACTGATTTCCATTAGAAGAAGTTAAAAATACATGAATGGCGTCATTTGCATTATTTTCTTTGCCTTCTAATTGCAGCACCTTGCACACAACTGAGGCCCAGCCACCACTGAGGGGAGGTTGAAGAGGGGACTGGTGCCAGCTGCTGCCTCAGTGGGATGGTTGGCAGTGCTGACCCAGTGAAATCCCTTTTACAGAGGAATTTTCTTGCTGGGGGCTGGTTTGAATGCACAGGAACCTCTGTGGTGGCACAAGCCCTTCAGACACGCTGGAAATATTTGGCTGAGAGTTTCTTGCTGCTGTCATTCTGGCTGCCCTTGGTTTGGTGGGAATTACTGGGTATTTCATAGATTCCTTTTCCATCTGTTTCCCGGATTTCTGCTCATTCCCCAGATCTCCTGCCTGGCTTGTAGCTGGTGGGTACACAGGCTGAGAGCACCCAGGGAACCGCAGTTAAAAGCTCATCTCATCTTCTGCACGACTCACGCTGCAGAACTCGCTTGGTTTAAGGCTTATTAAAAGAACAACGCATCCTCTGGGGACAAAGAAATCCATCTTGTTTCCAAATGCTTTTGTGGGGACAAATCCAAGTGCTTGGCGATATCAGGCCCGGGTGAAGCTCACATTCATTCATTTATTTCTTGCTCAGGTGACTTTGGCTTCATGCAGACTTCTTGTTCTTGATGAATAACACTTAAGTCTTAAAGTAGTATTTGTGTAAAGCTGCTGAAGAAATAGGAGGCAAATTGCCTGCAATTGCTGGATCCTAATCAACAAGCAAACAAGAGAATTGCTCCCTCCCCTGTCCAAGCTGTCACTATTCCTCTCCATGGAAGTGTTTGATGGTGCTCCCAAAAGCAGTGAGAAATGGTGATGGTTCCACTTCCTGTACTCCATCATTTTTGCCAGGACAAAGCTGAGTGGGGAGCGCCAGCTTATTCTGGAGGGATGTGGGGAGGCTGGGACACTCTGGAAATCTCTGGTTGTGTTCTGGGAAAATGTTCCCTTCCCTCTGATGGGGCCTGAAAAGGCATTAGGAGAGTTACCGATCTGTGGCTTCCGGGAGGCTGCTCTAAAATGGGCTCTGTAATCTCAGAGTTTGGACCTTTTTTCTCCAAAATCCAAGGCTTAGATCCTTGATTTGGTGTGGATGAGTCCCTCCTGCTCCTCTCTTCCCCCCAAATCCTTTCCCTTTGAAATAACACCTGCTCATATCCTTGTGTCTGTCATGGGGAGGCAGAAAGATCTCATCACAAGGAAACGTGGTTTGCTTCAATCCCCCCCACTGCCACACATCCTCTTCCAAAATACTGCATAATGTCAGACTAAATCCTTATCAGAAATTTTAATGAGCAAAATAAAACCTGAAATCTGTGTGATTAAAATCAAATCTTCCCTCTTCTGCTCTGCTGGAGCTGGCTGCCAAAACAGAGGCACAACGCTGACAATGGGAGGCCCCTCGTATTTAATTACCTCCGGCTTCATTGGTGCTTTAGAGAGAAGTCCTCTGGTCCCTGCTGGGGCTCTGGAGAGCCTCAAAGAACAAACAGAGGGTGGTTAAAGTGGTATCCACTAAAATGTGCCCAGAGAAGCTGTGGCTGCCCTGTCCCTGCAATTCTTCCTTCTAGTGGAAGGTGTCTCTGTCCATGGCAGGGGGATGGAACAAGATGATCTTTAAGGTCCATCCCATCCAAAACCATTCTGGTTTTCTGTGTTTGGTTGCTGGTCTGTGCTGTTGGAGATGATCCAGTTCTGGCTCCAGGCAGTTTGGTGTCTCCAGAGATCTCAAGGGACAAAAGTTGGCCAGTGTTGATCTCAGGTGCTGCTGTTTCCTTCCCCCAGTCTTGATACTTGTGGAGGACTTTTCCATGGGTGGTGGCTGCTCCTGGCTGCTCCATCTGTCCACTCACCTCTCTGCCAAATTCTTTTTACTTCCTCTGTCAGCCCTGCATCACCTGTGCTGCTCAGTGCCCAGCTGTCCTTTCTTACCTCCTAGAGATCCCTTTTTCCTGCTTTGTCTGTCCTTGAAGTCACATCACAGTCCTTTGTGGTTGCTGTTAGGCACACGGCTGCCAAATGTCATCATCCAAGGGACCTCCCTTCAGAGCCAAGGTGGGCTCACCAAAGGGAGGAGGAAAGGTGAATCCTGGTGGCTCTTGCTCTTGCCCACCTCCTTAGTGCTGTTCCAGCTCCACATCTTCTCTCTGTGAATGAAAAATCACCTTTCAACCCCTTTTTTAAAAATACAGTGTCTGTAGTGCCTTTCAGCCTCCCTGGGCACTCCTTGCAGCTGACTTCCAGTCAGAGGTCCACACAGTGCTGCAGTGAATTAATTGACTTCCTTCTCTGCTTCTTTCATTCCTGGATTAATTCCTTGAGTACCTTTCAAAATCACCATCCGACTTTCCCAAAGTCTCTTGAATTATGTCTTCACCCGTATCCTCTCTCGTTTGTCTCTTTCCAAGAGGCTGTTTCATTTCATTTGTCCTTCGAAGGAAGCGGGAGCATATTTCATGAGCCGGAGAATTGAATCAAATAGAGGAGAGCAGGGAGCACTCACCTGAGCTCAGACCTTTCCCCACCAGAAAGAGAAAGAGATAATTAAGAGATACTCAGGAGGTGCAGCCAGCCCGTGTTTCTGGCAGGAATCCTGACTGAGTATCTCTGTCTGCTTTGCCCAGAACGCAGGATGCTTAAATTATCATAATTTAATGGCAATAATATGAGTATCCAGATAGGAATAACTAGAACAAATTCTGGGAAGTGAATGGGAGAGCTTTGGTCGCAATGACCTTGCTGTGTCTTAAAACCTGATAAGGCACGGTGACTCGAGCTGGAGAGACAGTAATGAGGGGAATATATGCAGATGGCCAGCGTCCTCCTCAGTTCCTGTGACATTGTTCCCAAGCAGGTGGACAGCGCTGCTGTCGTGACTTGTCTCGCGGACAGCTGGCTCTGAAATGATGGCGTGACAGTGGGACATCGACTCCTCAGCGCTCCTCCCCTTTCTCTTTCTTTTTTTGGTGTGGTTTGAGAGGCAGGAGTAATTATGCCAAGATTAGAATGTTAATCATCATTTGCAAATGGGGGAGTTGTTCTGAGGAAGCAATAATGTATTGAGGGAAAGTATGGATTGACTGACTTTGAGTCTAGAGGAGCCATGCGACTGCCATCCTTCAAGCATACGTCTCCTTGACCTCGTGAATGTGCTGTGCGATGCTGGGTCAGAAATCTGTAAAACTCATTTGAGAAATCCTGTTTTGATTAATGTCAGCCTGGCCAGACATTCCCCCTCCTCCATAACCAGCCATGCAGTTTGCTGAACGTGCTGGGAGGAAAATACTCGGCAACTGGTTTGTGGCACAGGTTGCTGTGCGCTGCACTTGATCTTCTCCAAGATGTATCCTAGGGAAGCTGGGCTGGAATAAAGCAGCATCACAAAACTGGGTAGGAGTGCACAGGTCCATGCCTGCAGTCCCCTTGGTTTTGTGGGTTTTTGCAGGAATCATTTTTTTAATAAAAAAATAGCAGAAAAAAAGGTGTCTTATTGACATTTATTGTCTATTTGCCCTCTTCCAGAAGTTAAAGCTCTCTGGGACTGGAAATACAGATGCTCCCTGCAGGACCAGCATCTCCTTCCTCCTAATTTAATTCACTTGACAATAATAAGATACAAACCCACAATTAAATCCATATTAATAGATACAGCTCCACAAAGTCATGGGGGCTGTTGAATTAAGGTCCAGCCCTGCCTGGTCCTGAGTGCCTTTCCTTTCTGCTCAGCTACAGTGGGAGCTCAGGAGTTTGCAGGCTCTCATGTGGGATCCTCAGCATCTTGCAGAGTTGGGGCTTTTAATTTTGCAGATCATCAAAGGCAAACCAATCCATCAATTATCAACGCTCCAGCTTGCTGCTGAGTAAATGAGAGTATTACGGTGTATCAATTAGCAGCATCGGATGCCCTGAAATGATAACAGAGGAGCTTTCCAGACATGCCTGGCATCCCAGGCTGCAAACTGAGAGAGCAGGTGCCAGGATGTGGCAAAAATTGGTGGGATTTTGGCTGTTGGGGAAGGGAAGATGCTGGACTTGGAGAGCTGGGCTTCATGGGGGGAGAAACAAAGGGATGCTGCTGGGTTGGTCCAAATCCCATCTCCTGTTCAAGGGTTGTAGCTCTTATGCGTGGTAGGTGGTTACAGTGGTTGACTGCTGAGAATCTAATTGTACTTGGAATGCAGAGAGATTTGGGATGTTTGGGCTTTTTATAAGGTTTTTACTTCAACAATTCCAGATCAGTAGAAAAACCTGCTAAAGGAGCAACACTCCTGACCTCATGTTCTGCAGTCTGTGCCCTCTTCCCCCTCTTTTCCTCCACATTCAGGGTGTGACATGAGCAGGCTCATTGGAAATGTTCATTGGAAATAATTGGAATTAGGAATGACTGCAGGAGCCATTCCTAATTCCTCAGCATCCACTGGGGAGCATGTGTATGGCACAACAACGAGTCCTGGTCCCTACACAATTCTCAGTGCTGGTTTGTCCTGCATCCCTCAAGTTCATCACCACTAGGCTCTCATTATCTGTTCAGATTGATGCACTTGTACTCCTTGTATTTATTTATTATTTTTTATTCAGCACATTAAATAGAGCTCAGTGAATAACACATTTTTCTGCTCAAAAAAAAGGAGGGGTGGAAAACTCAGCCCCACTCCCTGCAAACACTACTGTTTTGTTTAGATTTCATTTATTTAAATATATTCCCAAAGGGTTTGAATAAAACAGAAGGAAACCCTGTGATGGGCCTTTGAACCGAATGCTCTGCATGTTTTTGTGTTTCAGCATCTTTTAAAATTGTTCAGTTCTTCCCCTTTCTGAACCAATCCAGTGGGTTGAACCCAAGAATTGTTTGGGGTCACCAAACTTTTGGTTTCTAGAGAAAGATTTTTGATAGTTTAGGTTTCTCTTCCTCCTAGTTAAGCAAATGAGCAGCCTTTCATGATGGAAGGATTTTGCCATTTTAGGTTTGTGCTGCTGCTGCAAGAAAATTTGGAATGGAACCAAAGTTAATGGGGAAGGCTCTGGAGATCCTATGAGGAACAGATGAGGGAACTGGGAGAGCTCAGCCTGGAGCAAAGGAGGCTCAGGGGGCCCTTGTGGCTCTGCACAAGTCCCTGCCAGGAGGGGACAGCCAGGGGTGTTGGGCTCTGCTCCCAGGGAACAGGGACAGGAGAAGAGGGAATGGCCTCAGGCTGGGCCAGGGGAGCTCAGGGTGGCCAGCAGCAGGAATTTCTCCATGGAAAGGGAGCTCAGACCCTGGAACTGCCCAGGGAGGTTTGGAGTGCCCATCCCTGGATGTCCAAGGAAGGCCTGGATGTGGCACTCAGTGCTCTGGCCTGGGAACAAGGTGGGGATCAGACACATCAGACCTCCTGATGGTCTTGGAGGACTTTTCCAGTGATGCCAGGAGTGATGATGCAGATATTAATTTAGCAGCTGATGTCTTAATTCCTCATTACATTTTGCAAACAATATATTTTGCAAACAATTCCCCCTTGAATTCCTCTCACCAGTAGCTTTCAACACCTCCTTTTCCATGTGGAAACAATCACAGTGGTTGAGCTGCCCAGCCTCAGAGCATGACTTGCTGGGATGAGGTTGCTTTGGTTTGCATCCAGCTGTTTGCAGCTGGCCAGCTGTGTCTGAAGTCAGCCTGGGAGGATGTTTTGGGACATTTACAGTGACCTGTGCTGGGGTGGCAGGAGCTGATGCTCCCCCCTGCATGTCCAAAGGCACCTGGCAGCATGTCCCAGACCTGCTGCCTTATGCCTAATGTGTGCAATGGCCTTAAATATTCCTGGCGTGTGATATTTTTAAGGAGTATTCATATAGCACTTCCCTTAACAGCTACAGCAGTGCACCTGAGGGATTAGAGCTGATCTTTGTCACAAGTGTTTAGTGCTTGATACACATGTTTATTATATATTTCAAGTAAATTGGAGTCAATAAACCCTCTGCATAAATATAATGTCTCTGAACAAAACACACATCCCCTCCCCAAATAGGCCATTTGCTATGCAGGAGCTCTAAAGAGTTGCAGGGACGTCTGATTCTTACCTCTGTTGTAATTGGCTTTAAAATATAATACCCTCCCTTCAAAGACAGGCTCCCATACTGTGAAAATGCCTTTTCTGTCCAGGCAGGGGCCAAATAATAGCAAATTATAAGCATGGAAAATATTTAGAAAAAAAAAAAATAAAAAAAAAGAAAAAGAAGAGGAAGAGGAAAGAGGACTCTGAATTATCAGAGCTGATCCATAGCTTGCAGTCTCATACAATTTGTCTTTTGAATACACCATACGAACCAGCTATGAATAAAATCAGTCAATTTAACCCAAAATCAATGTTCTTTTGTAGAAGTGCTTAAAATCTAAGTGGAAGGGAAAGCTTTGAAGCTGCCTATCCCTTGGTAAATGCTGTACTTACTCCCCGTTTGATTTTAGCAGAAAATCCTTCCGTCTCCCAGTGCCCAGCACAGCACCTTCATTAGAAAATCTGATGAGTAATTAGCAAATGTGTGGGAAATGGCTAATTTTTTTAAATTTTTATTTAAAGAAAACAATGTTTTCCTTGCCATGGTTGGCACATGTGGCTTCCACGAGCCTTGTTGCAATGAGGTTGTGTCACAGCCCCCTTGGAGTCGTGTGGGGAATTGTTGGGGACACGTGTCCCTTGGCAAGGGCCACACAGGCCTTGTAGGAAGCCCGGAGCTTCCTTTGTCTGCCTGGTGCCTCCAGGGAAAGCCCATTGCTTCTCCACCTTGGGAGAGCTGCCAAGGCTGGGAGCGCTGGCAGCCGGTCGCTCCTCGGCAGGTTGGCAGGCTCGTGCCTCCACCAGGGATCCGGGCAAGCCAGGTTGGCTCCCGCTGCTGGATTAGAGGCTGTGGCGTGATAAAGATGTGCAAAGTGTTTCCCTCCTCTCCTCTGGGGAGGGGAGCTCCTGGTCCCCGGGATAGTGGCACCATGGAGGTGCTGCTTGTGCTGGTGTGGCTCTCCTGGCTCCAGGCCGTTGTCCCCTTGGCTTCGCTCCTTGGCTCCTGCCACTTTATCCAAGCCAAATTTGCAGCCCAGGCTGGAGACGAGTCCCAGCGCAGTGCAGATGGTTGAAACCCCACTGAAGGAGATGTTTAGAAATGGACAGGATGTCACAGCCAAGGAATTGAGCCTGACACATCACCATGGAGGTGCCCAGTGATCCCAAATTCTCTCTTTTGAATCCCAGTCAAGAGCGCTGTGATTCAGCAGCTGTGATCTGCTGCTTGGAGGATTAAAAGGCTGCTTGGGTCTCACTGAAAGGATTTTTCCCATTTTGCTGTCATATCTTGGCACACCAGACTTGCAAATGTGCTTTCTTTTGTCTAAAATAGTTACCAGCCCTACTGGGGATGAGACATGGGGGTCTGGGTGATGTGTCAGGCCTCTCTGGGGGGCTCTGGCAGAGCAGAGTGACCCCTCTTATGCAGAATCCCAGACCCTGTTTCCATCAGTAACATCTCTGGTCTTCCAACCTCTTCCAGCTACCTCTTACACTGGGGTAGGTCATCAGGGGTTTTGCATGATTGAGTTACAGGGTCAAAGATGGGCCTTGAGCAGGTCCATGAGATGTTTTGGTTTCTTTCCTTCTGTGATGCTGGGTCTGCTGAAGGTCCACATTTGGTGAGGTGCTTTAATGATGTCTTGGGGGTCAACTAAGTAATCTCCAGTCTTGAGGGGGAGGTGGTGGATCTGCTCTTGTCAGTCTTCAGGTATCAATTACTGAAGTGAAAGGTTCTTTTCTCCCTCTTTGTTTTGATCAATTGTTGATAAATAGCTCAGTGCCTGTGATGGATGTTGTGATCAGAAGTTTGAACTTGCCCCAGGCCTGTCAAATTTGATGTATCTCAGATGTCTGCACTAATTTGTACAAATGCTTTGCAGTGCTAGAAGAAATCAAAACCTTGGAAGCACAAGAGTTTGCCTAAAAAAGGAGCAACTTTTCTTTCTTGTCCCCAAAGACCTTGTGTTATTTCAGGTAAATGTTAACTTAATGCCTGGGGACCCCAGCCCCAGTCAGGGTCCTGCAGCCCAGCTGTTGTATCCAAGTCAGATTCGTTCTTTCAGAAAGCTGATTTCAAAATAAACAGCTCTTGGAGAGGAAAAAGGGAAATCTCACAGTACCATGACTTGCAGAAGGACGTGCAGGTGGTTGATAGCGTGGCCATGAGTGTAACCTGGTCACCTGCGGCTTTGTCTTCACTAATCTGCTGCTTTCATTTCCCAGGCTGGCATTTCAAGCAGGTTAAACACAGAAATCAAAAAAGCAGCTCTTGCTAAATTCCCTAAATAAAAACATTTTGTGGCTTAGCCTATTTATAGCTGGCTGAGTGAAGGCAGCACTCAGTGAGAGGGACATCAGGAGGTTAATATGCGTGCAGCTGGTTTGGCCAATTGATTTTTGTGACCATTAAATTCCACTTCTGAAAGCCTTGCATACACATTTCAGCTGATCCATCTTGGACAGCAGAGTGCTTCAAAGAGTGCTCGAAGCTTTGTTTTGCCTGGTTTACAAGAAACAAGGTGTTGCTGGTGAAAGGTGCTGCAGATAAACTCACAAGGGTTTGGTGTTTTGTTTATTTTCCTCATTGTTTTTGCATTTTAATTGGCTGGCAGCTCTCCCCACGTCTCCCCCACCCAATCCTTATTTAGTTCAGTGTGTAATTCCGCACACAATGCGCACACGCTGAGGTGTGGTTTCAAGGTCTTCGCGTGTTTAGCAAATATTTCAGCCGAAACGATCTGTTCAGCTGTTACATTGATTGCCAAGATTACAGCACGACAACAAACATTATTTGGGGGATCGGAGATGAAATTACAGCCCACTCTCGGCGGCGTCTGCGGCGAGGAGCAGATGCACCGTTAATTTGGTGCAGCAATGGCCATTACCCAGCACAGTGGTGCGGGATGCAGCAGCATCCAGGCAGTTGTGCCCGCCGGCACCGCCACGGAGCTGCAAACCCCGCAAGGATCCGCGCCATGCCAGGGCCTCTGCTGCCGGCCGAGGGCTGCCGTGGTGCAGGCCAGAACAGAACAGGTGGTAGAGTTTGGCAGAGTTGTGTTGGATGGGTGGGATGCAGAAAGTGGCTCTTGAAATGGTGACAGATCCGCAGTCGGTCTGTGGAGCGCGGGGTGGTGGTGCTGGCCACGGCGCAGGCTGCGTTTTTCCATGAGAGTCTTGGACCGATGGAATGATGGCGTGACCATAAACCTGTTTATTTTGGAAGGAGTAGTGATGGGCAAATGGGGTGTTTGCTCCATAAGCTGGCATCCCCTTTGGACAGGATGGGG
Source organism: Pseudopodoces humilis (assembly GCF_049639895.1). Lineage (NCBI taxonomy): Eukaryota > Metazoa > Chordata > Aves > Passeriformes > Paridae > Pseudopodoces > Pseudopodoces humilis. The sequence continues at coordinate 2,898,605 of NC_142224.1, read as the reverse complement.
CGCAGTTGTGTTAGTTTGGGATTCAAACTTTTGCTGGAACCCAAATCCATTGGCTTGCAGATTGCCTGTGACTCAAGTTGGTGGAGGAATTGGGCTTTGGCTTGTGAATTCCAGCCCTGCAGGATGTGTGAGTGCTGCTGGCACATTGGCCTTGGGAGATGAGCTGCAAGCAGCACTGAAGGCAGCAGGAGCCCATCTGCTGTCACCCAGCCTGCCTCAGTTTCCCCATCTGTACACTGGGCAGTGTCATGCAGGTGTGCAAGGGGAGCTCCATGGAACGTTGGCACATTGTGACACGTGACACTGGGGCTTGGGCATGTGCTGGCACCCACAGCACCCGGGAGGGACCATCTGTGAGGGTGAGGAGATGGCAGCAGGGTTCTGCCCCTTGTCCTTCTCCCTGAGAGCACTCCCCATGCAGCTGAGCAGGCTGTGGATAAGGAGGAGGCTTCCTCCAGGGAAAGAAAATGTGACTTCTGTGCCATCCTTCCCCACAGCTCTCACTGTGCTGCCTCCCCTCAACACACGCTTTTCACCTCACATCTGCAAAGAGTAAAATATCTGCTCTAACATGGGGAGCTGGTGCATGCAGAATGAGGTCACTGCGTTTGATCTCATCATGAACATTTTTTTATGGTTGAAAGGTGAATATCAACTGTGTAGTGGCCACTGAGGAGCTCAAAGGAAGGACGTGCAGCCTGATATATGGCACTGCCTTGAAGTTTGGGGCTGGGGCTCTGCAGTCCCCAAGGACAAGACTGGTTGAGGACTCTCTGACCTTGAACATGCTGCTCTGTCCTGCCTGATGCTCCCAGGAGATTTCAGGCAGAGGAAAACAGCCCAGCCAGAAAAGTTGATTGAATGACATTTCTGTCCTGATGCTGGCTACAGGGTCACCCTTCTTATTAAAGTTAGGGTTATTGATAGCTCTTTAGGAGTCTGTATAGAGTTAATAAGTGGTTAGCAGATGTTAGAAGCATATTGCAGATATTAGTGGTAGATTGGGATAAATCCATCAGTGGATGATGCTGCTGGTGGCTATGGACATGAGCTGAGCACTGCCTCATTGGCTAAATATTCAGCAATCCATTACCTGCTAACTATTTGCCTTTATTAAGCCTTGTTTAACTCTCTGTTTACCAGCCAGAGTCCCCCTCTGGGAAATTTGGCCTGAAATAGCACCAAGTACACAAATCTCTTGACACCCCTGCCAAAATCTTGGCTAGCAAGTAATTTGTACATCTGATTTCTGCCTTTGCTTTGAATCCCTCTTGGAGCAGCCTCCTCAGCCCATTTCTCCAATTTATTAAGCCACTTTGTCCTTGGAGTGGTAGAGGCACAAAAAGGTGATCAAAGAGGAGGTAGAAGATCAAATATTAAATTTCTGAATGTTTTCTGCTAAGTGACAGCAAGGGAGCCAGGAATTGAGTGTCCAATATTGCCGCTTTCAATGGCTTTCTCTTCCAAATGTCACCACGTAAAAATAAAACTGGAGGGAAAGGGAAAAGCCAAACAGCAAGAGGGACACATCACAGCTAAATGACACACACCCCGAATGCTGGAGTGGTTTCAGTGGCTTTTATGGGAGCTGCTCCCATCTCGGCAAAGTTAATGAGTCGCCAGTTTTCACTGCCTGCTGGGTAATGTCAGGTCTAAAATACAGCAAAGCCTGTCTGAGGCAGCCACTCAAGGGAGCAACAAATACAGGTTGCAGGCAGAGATGGCTCAGAATTGCTCTCCACGGCCCTGGTCCTCTGCAGTGACCAAGGAGCTTGTCTGCTGAACAGGGAAGGATGACAAAAGTGGTGTGGAGCCGTGTCCTTTGCTAGCCAGGGAGGTGTTTCTGCTTTTCTCTGGTTGTCTCTGGCTCCTGGTGGTCCTGTCCTTCCATCCCAGTGGAGATCAGTGTGAGGGTGTCCCTCATTGGTTTTGTTCTGCATTGTCAAAATCTTCAGGCATTTGAACCCCTCAGTTTAGCCTTGATTTGGGATTTGAACAGGGTAGGAAGCCAGGGAAAAAATTGTGCTGTAAAATTATTATCTGAAATTGTTATGCAATTATTATAGACCTGCTACTGACATTTCTGATTTTCTTTGTCTCCTACCAAGCTGGCCTGTGTGACCTGGTCTGCAGCTCAAATTTCTGCTCTATTGTCAGTCTTCTCTCTGATTAAACCAATCATGTGCAGGAGAACCAGCATGACCCACATGGTCCCATCATTCCCCAGGGCACTCCTGGATCCCATGCTCAGTGCTAACCCTCCGAATCACTGGTGGCTGCAAGCTTTAATTACCTGTGGTGTGGCCAGTTGGGATGCATTTGGGAAATTGATAGCTTGGCACGATGATGAATAATTCTTGCAGCTTGGTGAAGGTGGGATGAGTTACAGGTCAGCCCCTCTCCCTGCTCGGGGAGGGAGCGGAGATTCACGGATGGGATTGGACTCAGCTTTCAGGAGAGGAACATGTTTGTTCCACAGACATTCTGGTAATCCTGCCTGGGGGTTTCAGCATCTCTGTGCAATGTGGGAGTCCTTTGCACCTTGGGGATGTGCTCCCTTGCACCTGCAGGCAGGATTTTGGGTTCCAGCAGAAAAGAATATCTAGAAGAGAGCCCACAGGTGGCATTCAGTGATGTGTCCTGGTGGGATGGGAAACGTTTCCAGGGGACAAAACCCAGACAGTGGCTGCTGACACCCCAGTGCTCATAAAACGGAGTTGGGAGCAGAGGTTTGCCAAATGCTGCCCATCCTTCACCCAGGAGGAGGAGGAGGTTTCCTCTGGGCCAGCTGCTGGTCCATCTGCATTTCTGCTGAATAACGGAGCCGGCATGGGGGAGCGTGGGTGGTGGAATGTCGCCCGTTTCCATGGCACCTAAGTGCTTCTGCAACGCTCGGGAAATGGGACCACGTTTTTATTCCCATTAGAGACACAGGAAACTGAGGTGTGGGGAAGTCAGGAACCAAGTTGGGCTCAGTGATGTTGTCACTGTTTTGGGGACACACATCTCTAAATGACAAACTTGGTGCTTTGCAGTGGGGGGGTCTGAAAAGCCAGGGATGTGCGTTTCCCATTTGAAACAGGTCATGAAGTTCAGATAGGAACTTTCAGAAATGTTTTTAGGACTGCAGTTGTTTGTAATAACTGCACTGGCCTTCTCTGGCTTTTTAAGTCATGTTGTGCCTCTTGCGTTTCCTTTCATTCGTTTATTTATTTATTTTGATAATCCCCACTTCACAGAAGGGATCTGCAGTGAAAGAATTAGTGGCCTGTCAAGGCAATTTCTCACCCTCTTCACCCAGGACATCTGGTTCGTTTACATTAGGGATACTTCAAAAAATAATTGTTTCGAGCCCATGATTCATTTATTATTCACTTCAAAACATTTGTGTATGACTTTGCCTTTTTTGAGTTTTCTCAAGTCTTAGGCAGTTGACATTTACTGGAATTATTTTGTCCCTAATTACCTCTATTTTTGATGAAAGAGAATTAAAAGCATAATCAACATCCCCAAAGTGTCTTAAGTCAGACAATTGCAGAATGGGTTCACTTTCAGCAATCCTATGTATCATAAAGAGAGGGTTTTTTTTTAATCTTCTTATTTCTTTATTGTTTATTTATACAAAGCTCATAGTATATTTTAATTTAGCATTTTTTATACATATTTCATCTGCTTCTCTACCACATTCAGGATGTTTATATTGAATTTCATGCTCACTTATGCCCAAGCATAGTTTTTGCTTAACTGGCTGACACAGCTTTAAGAACCATGGATGGTTCCATATTGTGTTTCCAATTTCACTTTTTTTTGTTATTATTATTATTATTTCGAGCCATTTCCAGTCATTGCAGCATGCCACTAGTGTATTACACAGACACTATTTAAAATACCTGTGTCTTGTTAAAAATAATAAAGGTTTAAAATGTTATTCTTGCAGCATCCTTAGCTGGTAATGACCTTTCTATTGCCGAGCACTGAGGTAAAGGAAAGACACGGTGGTTCTTTATTACCAGAGGAGCCTAACTAAGCTGCAATTGCCAATGTCAAATTGCTTGCGAGCTGTTTGACCTCCTATTTACTTCTAATTTCTGGAAGCTGTTTGTAAGAGCTGCACTAAATCAACCTGTCATTTGATTTCGCCTTTTGCAACCGTCACTGAAAGATTTTATACTTATGAGCATCACAGAGGAACTGCCTGGAACGGCTTGAGAGAGAGTGTTGGAGTTTACAATGAATGTGGGAATGTTTGAGGACATAAAGGGTAGGAATTATGGGCTAAGGGCGATGGGAGGAAAGAGGAGCTGGTCCTCCTTTCACAGGAGAGAAGTGGGGAGCAGCAAGGGAAAACATGGACCTAAAGCAAGATGTTACCCGATGGGATTCCACATTTATTCTTACTCCATGGTTCCGATTACGGATTTACACAACTTGTTCTTTCCCCTAAGTGCTGGAGCTGCAAAATCAAGCTGCATTCACCCTGCTTCTGAGCTCATCACTAATAATAAAGATCCTTCAACGGGAGTGGAGTTGACAGTTGTGCTGAGGACAGTCATCGCGGGGGCCGCACCGCGAGCGAGGACACGTTATTGTTCGGCGTGAACCACTGTTCCCACACTGTACAGCTCCTTCAAAGGCTCTCAGAACGCTGCTCAGTTGTTCAGCTTCTCAATACCTCTGGTAGGGAGCCAGTGTTCAAGGTTTCCTGCAGTGGGGGAAACAGAGGCAAAGGGAGGATGAAAAGGGAGATGGGAAACAAAGAGGTGATCGTGATTCCTGTCTCCCAGTGGGGTGTTGGGACTTGCTCCATAGGAGACTTAGTCCCGAGCTCTGCTGTTGAAAGTGTCTTGATTCCGCTCTTTTGCAGCAGAAATGTGAGTCTGAGGCGTGCTGGTGTGTTCTGCTGTGTGGGTGCTGGGTAATGGCACCAGCAGCTTCTCCTGAGCAGCTTTTCCTGAGCATTTTTAAGAGCCTGATGCTGCACTGATGTATCTGCACTTGCAAAATAGCAGCAAAAGGTGTTATACAGAAAACTGCCTCTATTACAGTATTTACTGATCTAGGTATGTATAAAACCACTGCAGAAGGCAAAGCCATAACAGGCCCCTTTAACAGGTATTTATGGCCAGGTCCTGCTGTAGCATCGTTCCCATTCCTCTTCCTGTCTCCCAGGAGTGTTTTGCAGTCACAGTTCTCCTTGGAAAAACAACCCAGGGAGCACCATGTTTCATCTTGGCATGGTCACTTGACTGGATTTTTGGGTGCAGGTTTTGCATCCTCCCACAGGAGGAAAATAAGTACTTTTGGAAAACCTCTGTGTGCAAGGTCTGCTTCTTTCACAGCATCAAAAGAAGGAGACCAACAAAAGGCAGAGCTGAATAGCAGATAAAGCTGGGAAGAATAATTCCTGACTTGTTCCATTCTGAAGATAAGTGATGTATAGAACTGGGTCCATGTTTAAGTCTGAGGGAGAATTGGTTTCCAAGGATAAGGCCATGCTCTGGCCAGCACCTGCTGAAGTGTTGCTGTCTCCCCTAATTGGGCTGTTAAACCCTAGGGGAGCAAAAACGTGGTAATGACCTCCCTGGAAACAAAGCTGGAGAGAGGAGGAAAGATGGGGAAATGTCTCAGCAATCTGTGACCAAGTGCTTAGCACCAGGTGCTTGGATGTGAGGAAGCTGAGGGTGAGATCTGTCTCCAAAGAGATGGCAGCGCTGTGAAAACACACCGAAGTAAATCACTGCTCCCTAAGCAGAGCCAGCCCCCATAAATCAACAATAATATCTCAGCCCTCGCTGAGTGCACGTCTGAGACACTGCACTCAGCTCCAGTCACCGTGTTACAAAGGAGGAAATTACAGAATAAGAGGAGGTGAGAATTAGGGCAATAGGACCAAAGCTCTGTGAATATCAGATATTTTTTTTTGTAGTACTTCTGGACAATTGGGGTCAGATTGGTTTTGATTTTTTCTATAAAATCAAAGTAACACCCAAAATGAAATATCAGACAGTAGGGGGAAAAAAAAGCCAAAATTGTTTGAAAAAAAAAAAACAACCCTCGCCCTTCTCCAGGCATGCTTTTTATTTTTCTACAACTCAAAACCCATTCAGTGGGTTTGGCATAATTTCACTCAGAGTTTCAGCAGAGCCAGGGTCAGATTTCTGGTGGTGCCAGTTCTCCCTGGCTTGGACTCCAAAATCCATTGGAAAAAGGGCAGTGGATGGAGGATCAGACAAACCTGAACCTTGTGTGAGATGAAAAGGGAGAGAACAGCTGCTGGATGCTGTGGCAGAGGAGAGCAGGGCTGGCTGCTGCTTTGGTGGGAGTCTGGAAGAGCTGGTTTGGACTGCAAAGGGGTCACACAGGCAAGGGGGAAGGAGAATATTAAGAGTTGATTTGATGCACATAGCTGGTCATGACTCTCAAGGAAGATACAAAGACATTAAGACATGAAGTGCTGGATTTTGTCCAAAGAACAGAGCTGGGAAAGGCTCTGGAACACAAGTCCTGTGAAGAGTGGCTGAGGGAGCTGGGAAGGCTCAGGGGAAACTTCCTCACTCTCAACAACTACCCAAGGGAGGTTGGAGCCAGGTGAGGATTGATCTACTTTCCCAACTAGCAAATGACAGAGCAAGAGTTGATGGCCTTGAGAGGAGGTTTGGATTGGGTATTAGGGAAGATGTCTTCCCCAAAAGGGCTGTCAAGCATTGAACAGTCTGTCTAGGGGTGTGGTGGAGTCCCTCCCTGGAGGGATGTGGCACTTGAGGACGTGATTTAGTGGTGGCCCTAGTGCTGGGGTGACAGCTGGACTCAGTGATCTCAGAGCTTTTTCCAACCTAAATGGCTTCTTAGGAAGACAGACTTGCCCCAGGGGTTTCCCATGGGGCAGCTTGACTCCCCTGGCCATATTTAGCCTGGCTGGGTGGCAGCAAAACCCAAACCCTGCTGCTCTGGGGCCTGGGGTGCTGCAGCTTTCTTAGCAGCGAAGGTGGGAAGGACTCTACCACTGAGTGATCTGCTCATAATAAGGTTCTGTTATTAATGCTCAGTAATGACCTTGCTGGGGCACAGTTGAGTGCCTTGTCATCTGTCCTGATCTTATTAGAGGCGTCGGCGGGGTTTGGTGTGTGCCGGTTCCTCTTTATCTCATTGCTATCAATACCGCGCGCAGTCATGAGGGCCTCGTTCCCAAGGGCCTCCGATATGTCTAAAACCCTCTTCGTGACTTGCTATTTTAAGAGTCACATTTATAAGAAAAAAATAGACAGTTACAGTAGACCAACAATGTCTTTCCTATCAGCAGCAGATATATCAGAGATAAAGTACCCTGGCTCCTTCCTTTTGCTGGGGCCAGGCAAAGGAAGAAATCCTGGTGATTCATGGGCTGGTGGTGGCTGGTGGCTCCAAGGCCTACTAATCACAGGTATTAATGGAGCCAACTGGAGAAGTGGGTCAGTGCTCGGCCTGAGTTAGGAGCAGAGTATGTCACCAGGAAGAAAAATGAGGGGAAAGCTCAGAGATGATGTTAGCAGAAGGATTTTTGCAGTCAGAGCTTGGGAGACAACTGAGAGGAGAAAAGACTCTGGTATCTCCAGGGCAGATATGAGCAAACATCTTGTGCTGTTGTAAATGGGAAAGAGTGAATTGCTTGCTTGATGGTAAATTTAAAAGGATAGTGTGTTTCTATCAATAACCAGAGGCTTAAATAATAGACTTTGGTCTGACTACCAATCTCCTTTCCCCATTTAGGGAGAAAGTCTCTGTGAGCAGCGGGGAGAGTCTCCACACAACATCCTGTAGCTCTATCTATCACCTACCTTATCAGTGGGTGTACTACAACTTCTTGTTCCAAGTCAGCTTTTTCTTTGTCTCTTCAGCCTCTTCTCCACTTCTATTTGTGGTTTTTAAAATGTTTTTTCCAGGCAGGCGACACAATGGCTCAGCCCAAAGCATTGCTCAGATCCAGCCATTGCAGAGGAGCTGGAAGCAATGCCGTGGGTGTTTGTGTGTGTGGTGAATCCACACCTGTGTCCATCTCAGCATGGCTTTGGGGTCTAAAAAAGCTGAGTCTTCTTCCTTGTAGCCACTCTTTTGTCTAAAATGGCTTGGTAGCATTACCAGCATTTTACCTGCAGAATGTTTTGTGTCCCATCACCGGCTTTCTGCTGAATTTGTTGAAGTGAGCGAAACCCATATGGTGGGGCCTTGCTGCACACTTGGAAAATGGGATTCCAACCAGGAGCCCTCCCGTCGCTGCTTCAGCCGAGCCATTTTGTGCCCCGCTGCTGCGCTATTAAAATAAGCACGAATTGAGAATTAGTGCAGCACAGTGGAAGGGACAGGCAAAACAAGTCCGAGGCTCCAAACAACAAATTATTCTTGAATCAAACATCTCATTAATGGCTGCAGTGTCGCCACTCTGCTTTGCATAATTAAGTTTCATGGGGCGTTACAATTAACAGTTGTGCCGCAATGTAGGTAGGAACAATCTCCCGTTTATTTACCCTGGCTGTATCTGAAAGTGCTGTGTGGTGAATAAGACGCATTTACAAGTAGATTAGGGTGCATTCTGGGTCATAAATTGAGTAAGGCTGTAATTGCTTTCCAACAAAGGAGAGCTGCAAATAAGACAGGCCGCCTCTCTTTTTTTTTTCCCCCCCTCCTGAAACCCCTTTTTTCCTGTTGATGTGTCTGAAAATTCTCATCCCCAGCTAAATAACACAGTTATGGCATTGAAAACCTTGTAGAAGCTTTTTCAACTTGACAGCTCCTACTCTGTAATATTTCAAGGCATATTTTCCCCCTTCTTCTTCTCCCTTCTTGAGTCTCTGCTGCAGAGACTTGTTTTAAAACCACATATTCTGGCTTTGTATATTATCAGTCAAATATCCGCATGTGCATCCACGATGGGGAGGGAGAGAGGGGAGATGCTTGGGTTTCAGGCACTTGGAATTAACTGGGAAAGAAGCCAAAATGTCATTAGAAGCACTCGGATACGGCAGAATGCGAAGCACCTCCAGTCTATATTCAGATACGAAGGCAGGCCCAGGAATTAAACATTTATCAAGGCTGGGGGATTAAAGCCTGACCACAAATACTCTTCTTGGTGAAGGGCTTTCCCTGCGAGGAAGGAAGGATCCGGAGCGTTAGCAATGCCGATTGCAAGCTGTTGAGGAGCAGGAGAAGCTCGCGCCGCCTAGAAACTCTCTAGGCCAAATGAGCTTTTCTTGCTTCAAATATTTCTTAATCGTACTTTCTTATAGGATTATGAAGAGGCTGGTGGAGAATGTTAAAAAAAAAAAAAAAAAAGGGTTTTTTTTCAGCCTCAAGAGTATTTCTTGGGTGGTTGGTAAGACTTGGAGCCGGAGTAGCTCAAAAAAGGGAGAGAAAGATTCAGCTCCCAACCAGATCTGTTCATCGTTATACACTTAAGGAAAAGCTGCCATTTCCTGCTAAAAACCCATTTGTCTTGCAAATTTCTATAATGAGCAGATTTTGGAATAAATACCATGTAATCTGCAGTGACAGTTCTCTCATTTCTTTTTTATTAGTTCAATCTTCTCAGCATCTGAAACACGTAGCAGCGGAGTCTCAGAAGAGGTTCAGGCAGCTCTGTGGGAGTTTTTTTAACACCTTGGCACACAACTCTGCCACTCGCTCTCCCGTGGCATCGCTCCCCTCTCCGTTACCTTCCATTTATTTATTCAATTGTGTGTTTTAGCAGCATCTGTCCATAGCCCCAGGCACCCTTTAAGTCATTTAGAGTACACACAGCCATGCATTAGCCAGACATGCCCCATCCCATCATCCTCAATTCCTACAACAGCCTATGGAGCAACAGCTGGATGGGCACAGCCTCCTTGCTTGGTTTTCCATGCTTCCAGATGCCTGTGGAAAAAAAGGGAAGGGATTCTCATTTATCTCAAATTAAAATTTATCGTATCTATGAGGCAGATTTTTTGACTAGGGTGGGCAAGGATGGAATTTCTTTTTCCTAGAGAAGGTCAAACTGGTCTTTCTGAAAGCAAAGGATGAATAGTTGTGTTTGTCCCATGTCTATGGTCTTACCTGGTGGGCAGGAGATCAGGTAGGACATCCCCACCTGGAAGGATGAATTGCTGCAGCTAGAGCTTGAGAAAGATGGATCCTGAGCAGTTTTCCCCCATGGAGCATGGAATCAGGGCTGATGTTGGAAATATTTGATGGCATTGCCTGTTTGGGACTGCAGAGATGGAAAGCTTGGTGACCTTGAGCAAGGATGGGTAATTTTGCTGTTGGGTAAAAAAACAACGTAAGAAAGAGCAGGAAGCACCTCTCTGTTGGGATTTAAATGTTGGGATGGGAAGAGGCAGCTCCTGCCTCTGGAACTGAGGCTTGTTCTCCAGGCTTGGTGGTGGGGCTGGAAAAAGCTGAGACTGTGAGAAGCAAATGAGAAAACAAACAGCTCATAGGATGGCCTTGTGACCCTGTGCCATTCAAGCTGACCTTTATAAAAGTGTATTAAAACCTGGAGTTTTCCCCTTTGTGTTTCCTCCAGCCTACAAGTGAATTACAAATTCCATCGCTTTTAAAATGCGTTGCGTTAAAATACTTGGTGAACTTTAACTTTTTCTTCTTTTTCCTCCTAGGTAAGTGGCATTTACTTAATGTTGAAGTACTTGAAGGTCCAGAGCGGGGATGTAAAACATCCTTGCCCAGTTGAAGGTGACTTGTCAGGTAAACCCAAATCTTTTCCTTCCTTTTTTCATCCCATGTCCAACCCAAGCTGTTTCCTCTCTCTTTTGATGTTACTGAGGCAGGCTGATAAGCAGGGGAAGGGCGTGAAGGTGTGTGAGCTTCATTTCCAGTTCACTGCTTTGAGGAGCTGAGTTGAAGTTTGGATTGGCAGCTCTGACTGTCTCCCTCAGGGTTGAGCATCGCAGTGCAGCAAGGTGTGAGGTTCAAAATCCCCTGGAAAGGTGATGCTGAGCCACACCGTGCTCGATCCAGCCAAGTATTTCAGCAACGCTGGAAACTGTCACGGAGCCTGTTGCCATCACACAGCTTTGGAAAGCTTCAGAGCCATGTTTCCAGGAAAATGATGCTTGTGCTTGCTCTCACCTCCCTCTGACCTTTCGAAGCATGGTGCCTGTCTCTGCAAAAAACCCGTCACGTGCTTGACTTTGAAATACTTCTCTCTTACTGTGATTTTCACACTCAATAACAATTCAGAGCGATTTTCCTCCTGGAACCCTTTCAGCCCCAAACCCCTCTGTGAGCTGGTATTTTCTTTGCTCAAAGCATACCCCTTGTTTCCTACAGAGCCCCAAAAAGCCTGGGTGAGCCACAGCAGGAGCCAGCCAGGGCTGGGAGCGATGTGCTGAGCCAGGTCTCATGGTGTCGTGTAACTCCCAGCAGCTCATTCCCTGTGTGTCACTTTTCCTGAGGTCGCTGTATTATCTCACCCTGGCAGATGCAGCGAGGTAGAAATACAAGGCTATTTGCAATGCAGTTTATTAAGACATGTTTTAGAGGTGGTTTGAGGGAGCACTGGCTGGAAATGTTAATCATCATCTCTGACAATGTATTGACCTGCCTTCTGCCTTACCCCGCTGCCTCGGGAGCCGGGGGGAGTGCGGGCTGGGATATCGGTGTGCTCCAGCCGTGCCTCCCCTCTCCCCCTCCTGCACCGCCTCTCCTGTGCCGAGCAGGGAACATCACTGCTGGCACACGGAGAAACTTTTTTGCCTGTTGAAAAGCAGCTCGTGGGTGGGGAAGGGCAAAGGAAAACAAACACTTTTTTTCTTTTTCTTTTTTTTTTTTTTTTTTTTTTGAGCTGGTAGTTTTCTTGCTGGGAAGAGGGAGTAATCTGGCTTCTGTGGAAACAAATGATATTGCATGACTGCCTAGCTGCCTTCTTCTGCTCCGCCAGAAAAGGTGTCATTATTTTTCCCCTTTTGTTTTAGACTTCTGTGAACCAAAAGGGCTTGAGGATTTTAATGGTCTATCTCAAAGATTGAGAGGCCCTTTATATGTCAAGCCACAATCCCATCCTAGGCTGTACTGGCCTCTGTTTGATTTTATGAAGCTTATTTTGGATAGATGGTATTTTTATAGCTCCTGCCTTGCTTCACCGATGGCCATATTGATGTAGCGCTACAGGACAGGGCTAATAAATAGTTTATAAAACTGTAGGTTCATTCTCCCAAGTGATGTAGGGCTGTGTCTGAGCAGACTGCAAATCACCGTCCCAGCGATGCCGAGCCTCGGCATGGCACAGCCCTGGGCACACCTTGGGGAGGGAGGGTTTAAAACAAAGCACAGCTTGATCCAGCTGAAACTGCTCCAGAATTCCCCTCGTGGTGATGCTCTGCCCTGGCAGTGGATGGTGGGGCAGCCAGCTCTGTGTTGGGTTCAGCAACAGGAGCATCTCTGCTTTCATCCTGCCCGTGGGTCCGGTGAGGATGCCCTCACTTTGAGAAACTTTTCCTTAGTTTGATGTGCATTATCGCACATCAAATCGCGTGATGTGACATTCCTACTAACAAAATTTGGCTGGCAGCACCTTCCCTCCTGTATGGACCTTCCTAAGTCTTCGAGTGCAATGCCCTGAGTGATGCCAGTCTGAAATGCAAGGTCACACCCATGACCTGCATGTGCCACGGTGTCAGTGAGGGCTGTACCTGTGGGCTTGGAGTGGAGCCCTTTGGGAAACTCCTGTTGTTTTACTCCTAAATGCTCATTTAAACAGCTGCCTTTGAGTCTGTTTTAAGTTTTAAGACCTGTTTTACAGGTCTGGTGTCTGCTTGGCCTGTTCTTCCTTCCCCAGAGCTGTCTTTTCCCTTGTCCCAGGGAGCAATGTGTGTGTGAAAACCCTCAGCTGGCTGCTGGCATCAGGCTGAGGTTGCAAAGCTGAGCTTTCTCCTATTGTTTCCTTTTGGTGTTAGAAATCTGAGCCTCCCTCATTTCTCCCACTTTCCCAGTCTTACAATGCTTAGGATGAAAAGTCAATGAGATTTTCTCTGTGTGGATGTTGGCATACCCAGTAATGGGATCCTAAAAGGGACAAGAGACATCACTATTAGCCCATGTGGAAGCTGGGTTTGGTTTCTAGAAGCACAGGAATTGATTTTAAAAAAGGAAGGGAAGCAGTGAGGGTGTGAGATGTACCCACACACTTATACATTGATTTTTGCCATGTATTCCCTTCATGCTCTGGGCTTGCTTTGGAGGGGTCTCTGGGCAGTAACTATCCAAAAGAGCTGTCCTGGCACCACTAAGGGCTTTATTCACTTGCAGATATATCTCAGAAGGAAAAAAAGCAAATCCAACCCACAGCCTTCCCTGCACCCACTGTCCACACCCCGCCAGCATTTGGCAAGTGAGAAAATATTAAAGCCATATATTTTCCTGCTGTGCTCAGTTACCACGTTGTCCTTTTCTTTGGAAAGGAAATGCAGTTGGGAAGACATATGGAGGTGCTTGTTCTTCTTGTTGCCATGGGTATGTCTGTGGTGTCTTCAGACATGTGGCTCTGGGTGCCCAGTTTTGGCTTGGTCCCCTCAACTCCACCACTGCTAGATGCTTGTCAGGGGATTTAAGTCCACATTGCCAATTCCCTCCTTCTCTAAGATGCATCCTGTACTATTTTAGGATAATTTTCCCTGTTAGCTCTATAATTTGAAGGTTAATTTGGATATTACTATTCTACTACTACTGCTCTGAGACTCCTGTGCAGGCTACTATGATCACTCCAACAACTTGTATGTCTTTAGGTGCCACAAGCCTGGCTTAGGGACACTCAAGCTGCTTTATCCAGGGTGATCTTAAAGCACCCATAATCTCCAAAAACTTGAGGGAATGGCTAGGCAAGAACCAGAGCAACTCTGCAGAGGTGATGCATCCAAAATTGAAATCTCCTGAAGGACCTCTTGGAGTGAGTTTTGGGCTTTTGAGGAATAACTGGATGAGTGGGTGATAGAAAGCCACATGCAAGGATGTATCGTGTTAGATGCCAGCTTGCACAAGGAAAGGTGGGAAAAGACCCATGGGACTGTTGTGTCTTTTAATTTGTTCCTTGAACCAGTCTAGGACAAATTGTCGTGTTGGCGTAGGAAACCTTAGGCAGTGCCTGCTTGTTTTGTTCCTCATTATAAGTACCTTACAGTTAACTTTAAAAGACTTCATTCTCCAGATAGCTCAGCTGAATGGGTTTTTTTTCTTTAGTACTGAGCATAAAAGAGAAGTGCAGCCTTTCAAGCTCCACAGTGGAGTTCAATGAGAGAGAGAGATTGGGAGTTGATGCATTTATTAGAACCATTAGGGCAGAGGAATGTGCATGGATACGTCGCCAGCTCTACACTTGGAACTGGCATTTTTCCCCTGGATTTAGATTGTTCTCAGTCTTCCTGTGCTGATACAGGAAAGTCCCAGCATGGGATGATGAGATCAAGTGCACATTGGTAGCAAATGCAATTTGTAAAACGTTGGTTGGATAAATGACATTGTGTATAAAAGAAATGTTGCAACACAGCCATACTAATGCAGCCATGTGACACCAATTTAATGCATTTTCCCCATTAAGCTGCTTGTTCAAGACATCTTTTGACCATTTTGAGTGCAGGAGTGGTGTGTAAGGCCTCTATTTTCTGAGTATTACTCATTTTGCAGCTAACAGATGTCAGTGTCTATTTGTCCCTTATGGAAAAGTCCCTTTAAAGTTCAATAGGGATTAAATTTGTCAGGCTCTATAGAAACATAACAGGATTCTATGGAAATTACTCTGCAATCCTATAGAATGTAATAGATAATCTCCTCGTCTCTGGAGGTATTTTAACTCTTGCATAATTGCAGACCAGAATAGAAAATCTCCATTAAATTCAACGAGATGGTTCACAAAAATCCTATAGGAAAATGATAATTTTCTATTAAAATCAGTAGGACTTTTTTCATCAGCACGTTGGTATTCATAGAGAGGTTTTATTCATTTGCCAATCCTACTAAAAAGTGTTTTGTCAGGAGGCTGATACTTGCTTTGTTCTAGGGAACAGTGATTTGTGCATAAACGATGCTTATGTCCAATGCTCGTATAATTTATGGCAAGGCACTAAATTCCCTTTCAGAATAACTGGAGCAGGATGAGGCTTTAAGCCCTGCAGGGAGGGAAAAAAAGAGACGTTGTCGGGGATTTGGAGAAGGGGTCTGCCTGTGAGGACCATCCTGCAGTTGTGTTGCACAGGACACCAGAGCCCACAGCGGACCCAGGCAGGGCGTTGTGATCACGCGCAGATGTGCCACAGTCGCAAGCTTGTCCCTGTCATCTCCCTGGCTCCGGCACTCTTTATCTAAAGTGTTCAGCCCAGGATGCTGCAAATTAATGTTGGATTGAAGCTCTGTTTCTGTGAAACTGCCTGTGGCTGGTTTGAACGGCTCTGCTGCCTCCCGCATCCGCGGGCTGGCTTTTCGTGGCGTGGCCTGGGTGGTGGGGAGCAGGGCTGTGCTCTTGGAGGCCACCGCCTCTGCCGTGCTGCTGGTGGAGCTCAGCCAAGACACGGCTGGAGCAGTTAATTATGGAGAGAAAGCTCTGCTTGGCTGCAGGGGGTGCAAAAAACCACCCCTTGAAAGGATCAGCCTCCTTTTCTCCAGCCTTGGAAGGTGCTGCTGTGCATGTTGATGAAGGCAAAGCACCCAGGTCAGCAGCAAAATGCTGCCTGCAGATGGATCATCCTCTCTGTCCAGGTGGCACTGCTTGAGACACACAGAGGCCACCCCATGAGGGAGCTTGCTCAGAGGAGGGGACACAGGGGTGGGAGATGCTGTGGGGAGCAGGTAGGGCTGTGCCCAGAACCTCTCTCGGGGGCCGATGCAAGGAGGCTAGAGCCGGCTCTGCGGCGCTGACACAGCGGCGTGATTGCTCTTCTCGCCGTCCCTTGAGTAGGAGGATGAGTCATCTTGGGGAAGGGAATTGCTAACTCCTTGGGGGGTATTTATGAAGGATAATTCTTAGAGGAAAGTTGCTTTGTTTTGGCAAGACGTGCTTGGAAGGACTTTCTTAATAGGATGGTGAATTAACTCCTCAGCTGAACATCAGCTCCCTTGGTGGCATTGCAGTGCTGGGGACAGTGTCCTGCCCTGTGGTTGTGGTGGCCACAGCAAAGCACAGCTAGGACTGGGCTAAGGTTAGTGAGGGTCTGAGTTTCATTCTGAGGGCTTGCACTCAGTACACACCTAGCAAAACTTAGGGGCAGATCCCGAGGTTTTGGTTCAAGGGTGAAACATGGCACAGATGTCTCCCTCCCTACAGTGGGGAACAGCTCCAGGAGAAAGTCTGCATAGCAGGGATGGGATCAGCTGATAGAGCTGAGAAGGTCCATGACCAGGGGAAATTTAATTTCACAGAGTAAAGGTCAGGATGTGCCTCAGGATGGGGCAATGCCAGGAGAAACCAGGAGCCAGCTCCAACTTCCAGTGCCTGCATTCCTTTGCACTTCCCCAGTGCCAACGCTCACAGCTCAGACTATAAAAATCAATTGACACAACATATGTAATGGTCTCATTTACTGGCGAATAGAAATGTGTGTAAATCTGGCATTAAACATGAGTTTACACTGTTCTCCTTCTTGGGAGAGCAGTGATTGACGGCGCTGTGTAAATGACAGGAATATGCCGGTAGAAGCTGGGAAACATTTACCCTTCGGAGAGCCATGTGTACATTGGAGGATTGCCTCGCCTCGCCGGGCGTTAAACACATCTGGAGGGATCACTTCTTGCACGGTTCCTTGCTGTTGCTTACAGTTAATACCTTTTGTGGTAAGAAACAGTGTGTGGAGAAGCAACCCTGTCTTCCATAAATTATTCCTGGTGTTTTTGTCCCTCCTGAGCCATGCTGTTCCCTCCTAGAAGGTGCTGGAGTAAAACCCCTGGTGTAGTGGCAGGTATTCCAGCTGCAGAGGCTGGGAGGCTGCCCGGGTGAGTAGGGGCTGGCTTCTCTTGCTGTGCCCGTCAGCCAGCTAGTCCGAGAGAAAATTCAATAACAGCCATTTGAGATTAAATTCTGAGCACTTGAGCAATCTAAAGCCAGCGAGGAGTCGGTGTCTCAGCAGTCAGTCAAATGGTCTGGGCTGTCATCTTATTAGAGGGAAAGAGAAACTTTGATTTAACCCCAGACCCTTAATTTTCAATAATGTTTCCTGATTCCCACTAGCCGTTACAATTTCACGAAATCTTTGGGCTCTAAAATTTGTGACTTGTCTTCAGAGTTTGGACTTCCCAGGCAATTTTCTCTGACAGGAGGATCCATAAAAATCAATTAACAGAAGTAGGGGTGGAGAGCAGTGGGTTGTGTGGGCGTTGGAAGGGGATACTGGATCAAACTCCTTGGGATTAAAAACAAAGGAGTTGCCATTTGCAGTGTCTGTGGATAATGGTGTCGAGAGGCAAAAAAACAACCTAAACCTCAGAACCTGATAAAAAACCTGGCTAAAGTTCTTCCCAGCTCCATGAGTTTTTGAGTCCTGGAGTGGATTTAACTTCCTGGGTGTCCCTGTCCCTTCCTGCTCCTCCTGTGCTGTGTTCATTTGCTGCCATCTGATCACAGCCTTCCAAAATGCCCGGAAATTAATTGCAAGCTCAAATACTACCTTGGCCTTTAAGTCTGGTTCAGACTGAGTGAAGTAAAGGTTTTATCTCATCAGAAAGACATCTTCCTGAAGAAGGGGAAGTTGTTCTTTTTCCGCTGGAATCCATTTTCCTTTTAATTGCGCAAAGCCCCGGCCCCTTGCCAAACGTGAGAATCAGCCACGAGCCTTTTATTTATGTAACTATACATTTATTTATATTATTGCAACTTCCCACCTTCTGGCTGAGGATGGTTTTTACCCTTGCAGGCAAGCTTGAAAAGTAATCCTGGGTGCTCTCTCCATGTCTCTCCACGTTTCTCCCATGCTTGGGAACCGCACGGGCAGGCAGCGCAGAGGTGTGAATTAGATTTCGGTGTCGCGGCGCAGGAGCTCTGGTTATGCCACCTTCCCCTTTTAGCACAGTCCTTCCCCAGCTCCTCTCACCTCCTTCCCTGCTATTCTTCCTGCATTTATTGCCTTCATTTCCATAGCTCGTCCGGGGCTGCATTCTCCTAGCCCGGTCCCCTGTAATGTGTGACCCAGATAGCGCTTTCTTTTCGGACAAAGCCATAAACAATGGCTTCCCTGACAATGTGCTCGGCTGCTGCTCCACTGCTGCGTGGGGCTTGGACTTAGCATTAGGGAAATATTCTCTCAAACATTTCTCGATTATCTCAGGTACTCCATGCCCCTATTACCACAGGAGCTGCGTGCCTTGTGCCTTTTGAAGATGCTTATTTTCCTGTTAACCCTGTGGCGTTATCTTTTTTTATAAAAGGCTGGGGGCTGAATCATCAGGAGTGTAAGGAAAGCTCTGGGCACAGGGCCTGGAGTGGTTTTTTTTTGTAGGATTGCATTGATTTTTGGATACTTAAGCTGGGATGAATTACAGAGGTGGCTGGGCTGAGCGAGGTGCTGTGGAGTACTAACATCAGAACTATTTCGTGCTGTGCCCCTGCCATCATTTTCCCTTCACTAGGAGAAGCTGATATTCCCTCCCCAGCTGGTGGAAATCAATGGAGCCCAGCTCCATTGTCATCCATGCAATGGACCCATGTCTGTGAAAATCTGAGACCTTTCAGAAGCTCCAGAGTCCCTTAAGCCATGTTCTCCTTCCTGATGGGAAATGACCATCTCCTTGTTAGTCCCATGCACTGGAGATGTGCTTCCCCCACCTTTGCAGGGACAATAATTTACAGCACCATGCTGCTTCCTTTATCTCCATTTATACTCTCTTAATGTGGCTGGGAATCCACAAATTCCCTTTTACGCTGTTCTGAACGTAACCTACTAAACCTTAATCATGGTTTGGGGAGTAGTAATTCTTTCTTTTATATGGCTCTCTTTTATTTTCTCTTATATAATTTTTTCCTTTAAGAAAAGATCATTAATCCATGTTTCTGAGCCTTCCCATCAATCTATAATTGAATCATATAAAAAAGACTTGATTTTACATCCGTATAAGAAAGAATTCAATTCTCCCTAATGCCTGCAGATTTATAGGTCTAAATTTCCAGATTTCTCTTAATTTTATTTTACTTTTAATAACCCAGCTTGTCTGCACTTATCTAAATTATTAGTGAACCTGAATATGCTGTGATCTGAGGAGATCAGTTATCTTTTCCACAGAGGAAGAGCCAAAAGCTGAACAGACCCATCTCTCCGGGAAAACAAAACCACTTCTGAGAGCTGCCTAACCTTGGTGTGTCGGGAAGCCCCTCTCACCAGCACCTTCAAAAGGTGCTCGTGTAATTCTTGCATTTTTAACACCGTACTGCCCTGCAGGGCTTTCCTCTCTCAAGTCTGGTCTCTGCTATCACCTCTCCCTTTAAAGCACAAAGGGAGCAGCACAAAAGGAGCACGTGGTGCCTCGCTGGCTTGTGGGGCTGGGAGGAGAAACTCTTTCCAGCCCTGTCTCTGCCACCAGGGTCACTTCTAAACCTGAGCTGAGCTGTTGCTGTTGGCTCCTTCAAGGTATCTTTGTTTAATGCAGCCTTTGGCTTGCCTTGGGTGGGTTATACCTGCTGGGGGTGGGTACCTGGTGCTGCTCCCTCTCCAAATTTTGGATGAATGGATGAATTTCAACACAGTTTTCACACATTCAGAGGGATTTGTTTTGTGCCTGCACTGATGGGAAAGGGAGAGAGTGATCAGCTAACTTCACTTTAAATTTTGGAGTCCTGTGCCAGATTCCTCTGAGCTGCAAAACACCACTGGGCTTTTTATTGTGATGTTGGGCTCGAGCTGGAGTGTCTGGGGGTGTAAGGCCTGCAGGGAGGCAATGGCTTTTGCTAATTTCATAAAAAATATGGGGCTTGGATTGATGGAAAACCTCCAGTGCTGTTGGGCTTGTTCCCTCATAGCTCAGGTGGCCCTGCTTTTAAAGCTGAATGGTGTCAGCTAAAGTGTGATGGACTTTGATGGTGCTTGTGGGAGCCTTACAACTCAGGATATTCTGGGATTCCAAAGCAGCTTTGCCCTCACTGAGATCGATCTCAGAGTTGCTCAGGCATCCCGTGGATCTGACTGCTTCACCTTCTCCTTCCTCCTCCTCTCTGCAGCAGAGGAGAAGACAAAGGCAGGCAATTGTGCTGTCTCTGCACACAGCAAATTCCAGCTGGGGTGTCCATTTTAAGCACTGCTTGGAGCCTTGACAGTGACATGTGTGTGGGAAATTGCTCTGAATTCCTCCAGCCTGCACTGTGTTTAACTCCTGGAAAAGGTGTTTGGAAAAGCAAGGCATCTGATATTTGCTCAGAGTTTCTTGCACTGGGAAGAGGAGCAAATCCCAGGTTTTGCTGTCCATGCATTTACCAGCCTCCATCCCTGCCTTTCCTTGCAGGCTCCCAGTCCCATCTGTTCAAGCTTTCTTGCACTGATGTGCTTTTTCTCTATTTTCCTTCCCATGCCTGTGCTGCAGATTCCTCCTCTTTAAATGAGACTCGGGATCTGTTCCCTGCTCTCCTGCTGCATCTCCTCGCTGTCCATCTCTCCTCCCAGACATCCCTGCTCCCTTTCCCTCCCTCTGTGCATTCCCTCCCTTCCCTCCTTGGCCAGCAAGGGAGGGCTGGTGTTGGAAGAAGGGATTTTGGGGTGCTCAGGAGATGGGAGGATCACAGGTCATTATTGGGGTACATCAGCCCTCTGGAACCTTCTTAAAATGGAGTTGAAAATAGGATTAAAATCCTGGGCAAATTTCCCCTCAGCCTGACCCCTCCTGGTGCTGGTGTGCAGGTTATGTGATTTCTAAAATATCCTAAGGATCCCCTGGCTCCCAGTATTGTGTTACTAGGGAATCTCCTGGGTCTGTTGGCGCACTTGGAGACAAAACTGCTGCTTGGAACGGCTGCAGACAGATTTGTGCTCCGTTACTTTTTCTTCCTCCATTCTCCTCGTTGCTTTCTGAGTTTCAGATGGATTATCCAGATTGCAGAGCCCAAACCTTGCCTGCCTGCCAGGTCCTTCTGTTCTCTTCCAGTCCATTTCTTACAGCCAGTGTTACAACCCCCTTTATTCGTGGGGGTTTGAAGGTGCAGGAGCAGCTCTGTGTACCCATGTGCCGTCACTGGTCACCTCCAGGACACCAGTTTGTCCCACCGAGGTCTCTGCTGCTGGGGAAGGATTTGTTTGGCTGCAGAAAGAGGCCAAAGCTTTACAGGAGCCACTGGGGTGGTTTTGCAGGAGGCTTCCTGGGACATGTCTCGTGCAGGGATGTCTGTGCTGCTTCCCCCAGCACAGTCTCAGGGCTCCTCCCTCCTGCTGGGCCCTTCCTGGGTTATCCTTGGAATGTTCCTGGCATTCCTTGCTTTCTACATGCCCACATTTTCTTTGGAGAGCTCTAGGAAACAAGGTGGCTTTGGATGGTGTCTGTAAAGGTAGAAAAGTAAGGGAATAATGTGGTAAATCTATCCCAAAGTAATTTGATATCCTCTTGTCCATCCAGATGGCAAACTGCTCCTGCCAGAGGCTGTCAGGACACCCCTGGGACATGGGAGTCTCATCAGGGCTGGGGCCAGGCTCTGCCACAAAGTCATTCTCCTTCTGGAGAATTTCTCCTGGATGTCACTTTGAAAATTACAGGTTGGGAGACACTGAGTGATGTGGCAGTGAGGGGAAAAGAAAAAAAAAAAAAAGAGAGACTTTTTTTCCCTCCCTTCATTTTGGAGATAGCCTCAGGAGTCTGGGAATGTGATTCCTCCCTTGAGGAGTTCACTCTCCTGCTCTCTCCTTTGACTTAGCACACAGGGGATGTTTTCTTTCCTTGGAAGGAACAGACATAACCATTTTCTTTCTGTATTGATTAAAACCAGCAAACATCCTTGAGTGATTTTTGTGCTTCCTTAGGTGGAGGGAAAGAACAAAACCCAGGTCTTTGTTTGCTCATCAGCATCGTGAGGCTGTGCTCTGTCTGCCTGCAGTGCTGGGAAGGAAGAGCATTTCAGCACTGCTGCCACTGGGGCCCACCAAAAAGGACCAAAGAGGGTCTGCTCTGTTATAAAAAAATATTTCCTGGCTGGGATCAGAGGAGTCAAAAAGGCAATGTCTGTGGCCAGGTAAGATCTGGTTTTCAGTCCCAGAACACTGGGCAGGTCTCTTTGCTCTTGGCCTGCCTCAGTTTCCCCCTCAGCAAACCTTGGCGTGCTCGTCCCAGCACTTAACCTTGTTCTGTGTGCAGTGCTTTGTACCTGGGGGTGAATCTGCTTACAGAGTGCACCTGAAATGCATGACAGGGAAATGGATGTGGATTAGAGGACAACAGCTTTTCACTCTCTACATCTTCAACTCAAGGTGATGTCCCTGGGGACTTGACCATGGCTGTGAGCCAGGTTTGGGGTCCCAGCCCAGGAGATGCCCTCTGAGACCCCATGAGTTGAACACAGGTGTTAAATACTCCCTGTGATCCCCCAGCCCTGGCTCACTGGTGTTCCTGGCGATGATGGATGACTCCTGGACAGCTGAGATGCTTTGAAATGTTCTGCTGGCTGTCAAGCCTGTCTCCTTCCCCTCTATCCATCTCCTCAGAATAACTGTGTTCTGCAGCTCTGCGCACACGTGTTCTGCTGCTCCGTGGGGAGATCCAGAGCGGGATAACTGCAGGACTGCATGGATTAAGTTATTAAAAGCGGCATTTGTGATGTTTTTGCCTCCTGAGAATCTCAGAGCAATTTGCTGAGGTCTCTTTTACACATGGGGAAAGCAAGGCAGAGACCATGTGCGGCGAGTCAGGAGCAATTTGGAAATGGAGCCCAACCATTCTGCCATCCAGCGTTATGCTCCTTTCTAGGGCTCAGAAGAGCAAAATGTGCTTCAGAGTTCAGTAAAGAGGTGTGTGGTGGGCCCTGGGGGGAGGCTGGAAGCTGCAAGATGACAGAATCAGTCATCATGTCTAAGCACTGGTTCTGGCTCCATCCTCCTCCTCTTGCTGCTTTTCTCTCGTTTGTGCTACCCCTCTGGGAGTCCGGCTAAGGATGGAAGAAATTGCCTGGAAAAGCCATCAGCCCACATCTAATTCCCTTCTGAATTGATGTTTCAGGCTCCAAGAGTTTATATTAAGCCTGCAACTTTTGAATAACAATTTTGTTTTCCATCAGGAGTTGGTTCTCCCAGCTCAGAAGGCTCTTGTGTCACACCTGGGAGCATATCCCACATTTCAGCTTGGTTTCCCAAGCTCTGCTCTGCTCTGGTTGTCTGGAGAAACGTTTCTGGGTGTTGAGACATGGGGTTGTCCTCTCCTGCCAGCCTTTGCTTTCCTGGCACTTCTCAGGAGCAGTTCTGGTGGGTGGTAGCTGTATCTGCTGCCCAGGTGAAAGCACAAAAAGCACCAGTGCTCCTCATCTCGGCTCCACACAAGTCCCTCAAGGTATTCACCTGCCCCAGAAATGTAACAAATCAACTGGAACTGTCAGTATTAAATATAATGAAGGAAGTACCAGCCTTGGTTTCACAAACCACTGAGTACTTTTATTTTAATTATAGGGTGAGTTCTTTGGTTTGTGTCTTATTTGGGCAAATTTGCATGAGCAAAGTTGGGTAACAGAACAACAGAGATTCTCTGTGCTGTGGTTTATTTGCCAAAAATCCTGGATATGAGGAGCTTGTAGAAATCATTATTCTCCCTTAGAAATCCTGCTTTTTAGTGGTTGGGAATAGCTGGGGCTACAGCCAGGACAGAGCTGGGAATCTGCAGTATTCTCCATCACCTTTTCTTGCTCTTTCAGCTGGAGGTGTTGAGCCTCCCTTTCCTCGCTCGGGGTGACGTGTGCACTTTAATTAGCAACTGCCACTTCCCTTGCAGGAAAGTCCTGGAGAGTTTCATGGCAATGATACTAATGAACGTCTGTGGAAGTTGTTCTTGAAACATATGGCAATGAATATTTCTGTTGGGTTTGTGTTGCTGTCCCATCCAATGCTGTGCCGGGGAGATGCTTCCCCGGTTTGCTTTGAAAGTCAAACACTTGTGCAGTCTGTAATGTCTGCAGGATTTTTCCATAAAGATGAAAGGTGTGAAGGAAAAGAAAAAATGATTATCAATGCTTAATTATTGTTTGGTTTTAATGACAGAAGTCTTCGGCACCAAAGTTTTTGCCTTCTGCTCCCTCCTTACCCTCTCATACAAGAATTCAGGGTCCTCTGTCATTTTCAGAGCTCCCATGGATTATGCCAAACCCAGGGATAACCCAAACCAGCATGGCTTTGGCCCTATTGTGGTGTAACTTTTTGGGTAAATCATTCCCTGTGCCATCTGTTCTTCCCTTTCCCTCCAGACCCCAGGGCAGAGCAGAGGCTCCAGCACAGCAGCATTTTCCCTGTTGTGGTGGCATGGGAAGAGCTCTTTCCATGCAGACAGCTGCTGTCTCTGGCATTGCTGCTGTGGTCTTTTGTCCAGGAGTTAAACTGCAGGATTTTGCTGCATCATAGTCAGGGTCTGACCCAAACCTTGGGGACACCAAGGGATCCTGCAGAGGCAGAGACTGGGAGAGAGCCTGGGAGGGATATCTGGGAGCCAGGGCATGTTCCACAGATATGGACTGTCCCAGGTCTCACTCTGGGTAGAGACATATCCCTGGTGATGCCAGAGCTCAGCATCTTGTGTTGCAAATCCAAAGGAAATTGATTTTCTGTCCCTTTTTGGGTTGGTGAGTAGTGGAGAGCCTTTTTGGAAACACCGATAGGAAGCTTGTTCCAGAGGCTTGAGTTTCTCCTGAGCTGCTGTGAAACACTTTGGTCCCAGGAGCACAGGCACAGAGGCTGTGTGGCACTAACCAGTCTGCTGGCCTCTAGATCCCAAATATTT
Source organism: Pseudopodoces humilis (assembly GCF_049639895.1). NCBI lineage: Eukaryota > Metazoa > Chordata > Aves > Passeriformes > Paridae > Pseudopodoces > Pseudopodoces humilis. The sequence goes on along the minus strand of NC_142224.1, from coordinate 2,873,717 downwards.
AACTTTTCAGCAGCGCCATAGCACTTTCCTGCAAGTCAAAAACTCCTTTAACCATGCTATAAGGTTCATCATCTGTTGGCAGATGAGCCCTGTGTGCATCACAGGATGCAGTGGGCATATTCAGACCCACAATTGCAGTCTCTTGTGGGATCCTCTCACTCCTCCTTTATCTGGGATCGCTCTGTGCTGACATCCCCAGCCTGTATAAGAATTTAGCAGGGAGAAAGCTGTTCCCTGTGCACCCAGCCCACTTCTGAAAGATGTGGTGTAAGCGACTTGGCGAGCAAAGTAACTTTTGCATTTAGACTGTAATTGGCTTTAAATTCCAAAGGTCCATTGCTAATGATATTCAGAGCGCTTTAATTAAAGGGACACTGTCAAGTACTTCCTTTATAGTTTTCCTTTCGCGCGTGCTCTCGGTTGTAATACCAATTTTTTTTTTTTTCCTGTAAGCTTGAAGGTAATAATTAAAGTAATTCTCTGCTGATTTTGTCCTTTTCTATTTGGCAAACTTTGATCCATTATTATTTTTCAATGGAGATGAGATTAACATGCCCACTTTTGTTCCGCGATCGTTCCGGTTCAATACAGCCCCGGATTGCGCTGGGATCTCGCCACCCTCGTGCTGGTGGCATCGCTTCTGGTGACATTGATGCTGCTTTGGGGAGGGCAGTGACATTGATGCAGCTTTGAGGGAGCTGCTGAGGCAGCTGCAGGAGCTCGTGCTCCACCTTAAAGAGTCTCTGAGCTGTCTGATCCACTGTCGGGAAAAACCCGAATCTTTGGTGAAAGGCGGGGTTTAGAATTGCTCAAAGTGAAATGAAGATAACCCTCTCCCTCACTAGGAAAGCCCAGCTTTTGTATATGTAACAGTATTTTCTGATGGAAAAAAATGTATTTGCAAGGTGTCGGCTCATAAAAGAAGCCATCTCATGATCTAAGTTACAAAGACACTCAGCTCTAAGCTGTCTCTTCAGTTTTCAACTCCAGGCTTAAATTGGGGATGAATAATTTGTCTAGGACTTCAAACTCCCTGGCTTCCCTGCTTGTTAAAGGGGAATAAACAGGGCTGAGGGATGGCAGCTGCCTGGCCTACAATCAGGGGCTTCTGCAGCAGCTCCTTCTGCTCCGTGCTCTTCCCTCTCCACACATCTCCTCTCTCACAGAGTGGGGGATGCTCATCCTGCCCATGCCCTTTTCCATGAAAGTGCTGCCTTGAGCAAAACTGCACTTGTGGTGTGAACATGAACACACTCGGGGCGAGGGTGGGATGGAGCAGGAATGTTTTGCCTGTTCCAGGCAGTGATGTGCCTCTCATTAGCCTTGGGACCCTGCGAGATGGGTCAGGAGGGAAACACTGACTGACCAAAAACCCTCTGCATTCACCAGCCGCTCTTTAGTCTTCCCTGGAGCAGCCAAGTGTGGAGAGGGCTATTTAGATCTGAGAGGATAAGGCAATAACCATTTTAAGAAAGATATTCACAGTGGGTCAAATTTTAAACAATGAAAGTGTTTCCACATGGCAGCCTCTGCCAATTATTGCTTGTAATTGCTTTCCCTCCGGTGCTGCCTTTGCCCTTTCTCTTTCACAGGAGCTGCTGTCCCCTGTCCACTGCACATAGTTTTCTCCCACCTCTTGCTAAGCTGGAGCACGTTTGCAAGTTTTTTTCAGACACTGCAAATGGCTCGATTGCACCTAGAGGGATAAAGGGTTCCTGCTTTTCCTGCATCCTCAGTTATTTTTCAGCTGGTTACTGCAGCAGCAGTGAATTCACTCAAGGTCCATGTTGAGGTGTAGCTGAGTTGAGGGAACCAGCAGCTTGTTTTCTCCAGGCAGGGCCTGATGGTGCCAGGTGATGTGTCTGAGTAGGTTCAGGGCTTTCTGGAGAGTTCTGTGGCACCATGGATAGGGAAGAGCGCTGGGTGTTCTGGTGTTGTGGGTGAGCACACAGATCCTCACCGTGATCATGTATTTATGACAGACAAGGAGACCACATGAACCTACACCAGGACAAGCCAGCTGAGCTTTGGATTGGGCTGTAAACACCCAGAGCACCCTCTCTGAGTCCAGCACTCTGAGCTTTGGGAATGCTTCCCTTGGTGGGTGAAGAGACAACCTGCCGCTGTCCTCTGCTGAGCCACCAGCCCTCGAGGCCACGGTCCTATTTAGCCTGTTAAAACTGGCTCTCATTTTCCCTGCTGAATCAATTTCTAAGTCTTTAAATGGTACCTTCCTTGTGCTAATCATACAATAGGACTACTAATGAATGTCTCAATTATTTAATGTTTGAATTGAGCAATTATTTTCTTGAGGTAGCAAATTGAAGTTTTCAGGAGGAAAAATATCATCTTGCCCCCCCTTTTTTTACTGCTACGTAATTAAGAAATTGTATAGCCAGTGATTTAAAAGCTACAAGATCAGGAGTGACATATTTTATTCATTTGAAGCAGGACTGTTTCTCATTTCTCCTCTTTCTGCCTAGGAGCAGTCCTTAGCAGCCTCTGGGAGGACTGGGGAAAAGCTGCAAAGCTTTACCCTTGCCTCTGTCGCATTTCTTTCTGTGTTTAAAGATTTTTCTCTTCTGTGCTGAGCTGCCTCTGCCATTGGCTGCCAGTGGGTGCTTCCCTGGGAGTCCATGGAGGGTTGTTTTGGAGGATGGATTTGCTGCCTGTCAGCACCATCAGCTCGTGTCCCACCCTCTCCCTGTGCTGTGTCTGATGCACTTGGGTGCTCCCATGTTTTTGGGGGCATGTTTGGAGGGAGGGGAGGAGCTGAGGCACTGACTGTTGTTTAACTGGGAGCTGCTGGTGCACCAGTGATGGCAGGAGCCCCCCAGGGAGTGCCCTGGTCAGGGATTTATCTCCCTTTGGAGCAGACACCCAGCCCTGGCGCAGAGCGTTTGTCACACATCCCCGTTGCGCAGTCGGAGAGACACGCGGAGTGACAGTCGCGCTGGTGGAAACCTCTCTGCTTGTTTTAAATAAATAAAGAAGTTAATCACTAGGGAATTACCGTGCTCAGATGTTGAGACATCCTGAGGATGAAAAGAAGTGTCTAAGGAACAAGAATATTTAGTGTCGACTGAGCGTCTACCTGAATTCCCCTTATTTGTGTGTGTGTGTCAGCTGTTCAGGGGGATCTGTGCTGGAGAGCAGGAGGGCTGGGTGGTTCTCTGGACAAATAATTCACCTTCCCTGCTTGTTTTTCATCCACTGGTGGACAGACTGTGTTTCCTTCAGAGACAGTCGCTGTGGATGGGTAATTTCTGCTAGTGGGACTCATCTGTAGCTTCTTTGTAGGTACCTGCTTGGGAGTAGAGATTTTTGTAGCTGTAAAATGCCCTGATCAAAAATGGATGATGTGTGATATCCTTGTTCTCCTGCCAGAGCCAGACTCACGGGCAGGCTGTGATTGCTCCCTCCTTGGATGGATGCAGCGCTAAGCTGCGCTCCTGGCGTGAGCGTTCATGACCGTGGAGCCGAAATGGGCCTTCCTTGGCACCATCCCCCAGATTTCAGACAAGTTCCCAACAGCACGGGTTGGTGAGAGCGCTGGCAGAGAGGGAGCACAAATGTGCTGTGAATAGACATCGGCGGGAATTCATTAACAGGACCTAATTAGCAAATTCTAAGTGGCAGCGCTTGGCTGCGGAGCGGGGCTGGAGCGATCCAGTGGCGGGGAGTCCCATCAGCCGGCCGGGGGTGAGGGAGGGATGCGCACCAGGAACTCACACCGTGCCCTCTGGAAAAAGCCACTTTGGAGGAACCAGGTGTGACCTGCAGTGACACATCCCCTGCTGTCTCCCGTGACAGGGTTAAACTCCTGTGACGGTGAGTGATTACTCGCCAGATGACAAACGAGCCGAGGGCTGCAGTGGCATTGCAAGTAGTTTTTCAAGGGCTCGGTCTTTTGTTAAAGAAATAGTGGCTTGTAATTATTTAGTTAAAACTTTGTGTCAGGAGCTGCTGCTTCTGCGGCATCACGTTGCTCTCTCCAGCATCACATTTCCCACTCTGCTTGAAGCCCTCTTAGATCAACCTTGGTGGCCTCACCACCAGCCCCTGGGGGTGACATTGCCCTGAGAGGTGATGGCCACCCTTAAACACAAGCAGGAGTGGTGGTGATGTCTTCACCACCTTTCCCAGGTAGTTTCAACTGCTGCTTTCTGGTGTCCTTATTTAACACATACATTGTAATTAAGAGGAATTTCCTGTACTCCTCTGGGGCTTGAGAGAAATTTGAGAGCTGGAGGGTTTTGTGTGTTATGTTAACACGCTTGTTAAAAAGGAGAGGTCTCCTCAGTGGAGCTGACTGGAGCCTGGATACCAGCTGGGACAGCTGAAATGTTGGGGGAATTTTTTGGAAGCACAAATGTGGGATGGATCCCTGTGTGCAGGAGTGACTGCCAGTGGAAGAAGAGGTGTCAGGGTCAGGATCCTTCACTTTGGGTTTGATGAGTGAGCTCAGGGGGCCACATCCAGCCTGTGGGTTGCCTTTACCCCATGTCATCTGGCAGGGTGGCTCGCCATCATGCTTGGCACTGAATTTGGGGAGACCTGATGGGTGCTAAACGTCCTGGCTCTCCATTCCTGGTTATCCTGGAGCCCTGGGCCACATGCACAGCAAACCTTCCCATAAAAGCCATTGAAATCATTCTGCAGCTGGGGTGTGGCTCTGGGTTCCTCCACCTGAAGGAGTTTAGCTGGTCAGTTTGGTGGCTGTGGACGTGGCTGGAGCACCACACTGACAGCCTTTGCTTCCCAAATCCTCCAGAGAGGTTTGTGGCTGGGGATTCAGCCCATCCAGGTGCTTGTTGTGAGCTCTCTGGCCCTGGGGACTCCTAATCTGTGGAGTTCTGGAGCCTGGCCAGGAGGGTGCGAATGTCCTGCTGGGCCAGGCACTGTGCTGGTGGCCTGGGGCCTTTCTTTAGCTGGAATCTTTTAGAGTCAGTCACCACAGGCAGATGTGGAATCACAGAATTGTTCACATTGGAACAGACCTTGAAGATCACCAAGTCCAACCACCACCAAGTTCACCATTAAACCATGTCCTCAAGTGCCACATCCATATGATTTTTTTTCACACTTCCAGGGGTGTTGACTCCACCACCTCCTTGGGCGACCTGTTCCAATTTCACAACCCTTTCTGTGAAGTTTTCCTAACATCCAATGTAAACTTCCCTTGATGTAAAGTCAGGCATTTCCTATTGTCTGTCACTTCCCTGGGAGCAGAGCTGGACACCCACCTGGCTCCACTCTCCCTTCTGGAAGTTGTAGAGAGCAATAAGGTCTCCCCTGATCCTCCTTTCCTCCAGGCTAAATTTCAGCTGAAATCTCAGCACGGAGGGAGGAGCTGTGTTTCCCCTTAAGTATCAGCTTGCTTAGGTTTTATTTTTCTTTTCTTTTTAGTTTAGCTTTCCACAGCAGTTACTGACAGTGTTAGGAGCTACCCAGGGATCAGGTAGGAAAGAGAACTGTGGTGAGGCTTCACCTGGGACCAGTCTGCCCTTCCCCTTGTGGTTCTGCTGCTGCAGATGTGTACAGCTGTGTGCAGCTGTGCTTCTGCACCTCAGCCCCGAGACCCCGTTGTGCTCCCAGCAGGACTTGTCCCACAGCAACTCTGCAACCGTGACAGAGCCTGGATTTATGTGTTGTGACTTCCCCTGACCTCTTCTGCAACTGGTTCCTGCCTCTTGGCTATGAGTGACCCCGTCCCCGACACCTCCCTGAGCGCCTCCGCTGCCGCCAGCACCGGGCGAGTTCCGGAGTGTCCCCAGCCATAACCGTTACCAGATGTTTACACGTCTGGAGGTGCCATCACCAGGGCTCCATCTCTCATGCCTCATTTCATAAGGAACAGTCGTATTTTGCAAAGTTCACCCCACTCCTGGATGTCTCTGTGGCCTCACTGTGCCATGCGCATATTCCAGCAGCCGCTTCCTGCGGTGGGGCACGGGGATATGCACTGGGAGCGTCCAGCTGTGCTGGGAGCATCCAGCTGTGCTCCTTGGCTCTCTTTTGGCTGTCTGAGTGGTGGTTTAGTGCTGGGGACTGTCAGAGGGATGCTGTTATAAACCCACATCCCCTGCAGTGACTTTGGCCCCAGCTGAGCTCCATGGGGAGATGTCTGTGGTGACAGCGCTGGGCACAACGAGCAGTGCCCAGCTGGACAGAGGTGACCTGTTTGCAGGGAAAGGACAGCGTGGAAATCCACTCTGGTGCCAAAGGAGAAAGCAAGACCTTGTGTTTTTAAACATTCTCCACATGCAAGGCTTTTGCTTGTCTGTGTTGCAGTGATCTCAATTTAAACCCTAAATAGATGTGAATTAAATAACTTCTTGGAGTTGTCATTAAAGGCTCCTCAGGTTTGTTTCTGTTTCTCCATGAAGGTGAAAGCTGCAGGAGTCCCCAGTTGTCTTAACTTCACCTTGAGTGTTTTTGGCTGCAAACTTGTGGTGTTTGGCTTTGCAGGGATGATAAAAATCTAAGATTTCACTTGTGAAGGATTCGCTCTGCTGAAAATCCCTGTTGAATGAGGAGTGTGGGATCAGACCCCTCATTTAGATCAATGGTTCAGGAAGGGAAAAAAAAAATAGAGATGAACTTGGAGCCTGTGAAGAAAACCTGGTTGGGGGAGAAGGGAGGAGGGTGAGAGCTGAGTTAATGGAAGAGAGATATCTCCAGCCTGGAAATGGATGAAGGGAAAGGGAACGTATTTCGCTTCGTCCTCCTGGGATTAATTTTGAATATCAAACGCTTGATCTCGAGCCGTTCCTCAGGCAGCTGGTCATGTTTCTGTGAAAGCTGTATTTTGAAAAGAATTTTTCTGATGCTTTAAAACAGAGGAAAGCAAAGCAAATGACCTTATCCTGCTTTGCATTATGTCACACTCGATGATATTCTTTTGCAGTACTTGCAGATAGCTTGACACATCGAGGCAGACAGCCCCTTATTATTAAATCTGTTTGCAAATGTGCTCAGATTGCCCTTCACATCCACCCCTGGTTATGAGCGGTGGCAGCCCGTGGCTGCAAATCCACGGTCCCCACAAACACCCACCTTCTCCCCGCCTTGTCAACACTTTAGGAATTAATAAAGTGTCCTGTGAGAAAAGGAAAGAAAAGGAAAGGGCTTTCTTCCCCCACCTGGCAGGGATGAAGGGTGATGCCTCCTTCCTGTGGGTTGTCCTCCTCCCCGGCTCTCTGGGCTCCACACGGAGCTGCTGACTTTAGGAATGTTCCTGTGAGAGAACAGAGGGTCCCAGCCCCTGTTCATCCCTGTTCAGCTGTGTCATGTCTCCCCCCGGGTCACATCAGGCCAGCGCCGCTGCTTTCTGCGCTGGGTGAAAGCTGAATCAATAGTGCCTCACGCTGCTGAGCTGGGCTACTGCTGCAGCCCATCCTCTGCTCATGCTGCAAGGATCCTGCTTCCCACCAAAGGCATTTCCAGCCTTTCCCCGGTAAATCCTCTCTGCAAAGCACCCCCCTTGGCAGCATCGCCTGATTTGCCTCCAGCAGCCGTGGCAGGGATACAGGGATACAGGGATACAGGGATACAGGGATGCTTGGCTTCCTTGGCAGCGAAGGGGAAAACTTCTCCCAAGAGAAAATTCTCTTTTCTGAATACAAGCTGTTGGTAATTGGCCTCAAACCTCTATAAGGACCTGTCATTAAATAAATACCAGGCTGGCCAAAGGCACAAATGGGTCAGACTCCCAGAGGTTTTTATTTAGCCTTCATTCAGATCCTAATGGATTTTTATCCTACAAAGATGTCTCTTGGATTCGATAATTTGTGTTCACATCTGATGCTATTGCAAAGCACCTGATAATCCCTGTGATCTGTGGAATTGCTCCCTGCACCTCTGGGAGCTCGTACAGGAGGCTTCCAGGGCAGTCTGGGCATTTCTGCTGAGGCATTCACTGTCTGTCTCTTCCAGATTGGTTGACTTTCAGTGTCAGTGAATTTGTGTTTTTCCTTATGGGAGAATGAATAAAAGGCACCATGTAACCTTGTTTTCTTGTTTTGAAATGTTTTTCCCCTTTCTCATCCTGCTCTTGAATGATCCACACACAACTTTCTCATTAGGTATGGAAATGTGTTTAGAACTACATCTTTTCATTGTTATTTTTCTATTCTCCTTACACACCTCTGTCTTTCCAATGCTGAAGGTGATATTGCAAGCTGAGAATGTTGTTTTCTTCCCCGAAAGCACCACAATATTTTCATTTACTGTTCTCTCTCCCTTTCTCTCCATGTCTTCCTTTCTCGGCCACATCTGTCTGTTGATCAGATGTTTTTGTTAAGTTGTCCAGAGTGATGTGTGGGTTTTTTCCTTCCCCTGAGTGGTTACAATTAAGTTAGAATCCATCAATGTGTATGAGTTGTTGGCAATGTTGCTTTTGATAGGCATTACCTTGTACTTGTCTGTATTAAATTTCAGCTGTCATTGTTTTCTTAATTGCCTGTGTTAGATAATGTTGAATTTCCCACAGTCCTCTCCTCCTGACTAAAATGAATAGCATTTGTATCACAAATGCTTCAAACTTGACAACTTTTTTTCCCCATGCCATTTAAAACTTCACCTTGGCTTGGCTGCTTTAATTTGCTATCAATTTCTCATATTTTGAGGCATTCCTTTCTTTCCTTTCCCTCTCTCTGTCCCTCTGCTGACCTGTCAGCTTTGAAGGGGTTTCCTCCGTGGTAGTAGGAGGTGCCCACCTTGGATTTAGCCAGGATGGGTAAGGAAAGCTCCATTTTCCTAAAGGTGAAGGGGTAAAGATGTAGCACAGGTGATAGAAACCCTTCAGGAGCTCTGGGATGTGGGTTTGGGTTGTTAAACCAGGATTTTCCCAGCCATGGTGACTCAAATCCTGCTAATCTGTGTGTGATCTCATGTCCCCCTGGCCATATCAATGGCATTTTTGGGATCTGCCTGATACAGGAGTGGGAGAGCCAGGAGATCTGACTTTTATTTTTCACTCTCCCACATCCCTGCTTTGTAAGGATCTTGACAAGCTGCTGTTTTTCTCCAGCTGCTGTTCAGTTTGTGTACTTGTTCAAATGACATCCCCTCACAAGGCATCTGCAGGAAGATGGTTTTCATCTTCAGAGCCTGCTGCTTCTTCAGGGGTCCTGGTTATTACTAATTAAGACATTTTTGAAGGTCTAATAAATAATAACAGCTTTTCTTGAAAGTATTGTTGCCTCTCTCAAAGAACTCTAATGGATTAGAGAGGGGACACTTTATTTTCTAAAAGCCACACTGTGCCACATCACGTTCAGCCAGATAGTTTATTATAACTTTCAAGCCCCTAATTTAACAAGTTTACTTACTGCTGAAGTGAGCCTTTCAAGTCTGGAATTATCAGTTCACTTCGAAAGCGTGGAATGATCATTTCCATGCCAGCAAAAATTACTGAGTGAAATTGGGTGATAATTTTAGTCTTAATTTGGTTTTCAATCTATGAAAGTTTCTCGATATTTTTAAATGATGTGAAAGGATCTCCTCTATTCAGTGTTGCCCAAAATAGTTTACTGCAGCAAATTAAAGCATTTGCTAACTTGGCCTTTATGAGAACCCTGTATGGCTTTTCTCCCTTTGTAACTCCTCTTTGAGGAAGAACTGGATGCCACATTGACAGGTTGGCAGACCAGACCTTCAGAAGGGGCTGGAGGACCATAAAAAGAGGTGGAGAGACCTCTGGCATCACTCCCGAGGCAGATGAAAGGCACAGAGAGAGTTTATGAACCCATCTGCAGGAGGACAGCAGCAAACTTGCCAGTTCAGCGAGCTCAGTTGAATCCTTCCCAGTCAGGGTAGATCCAAAGTTAATCGCTCAGAGGTCTGTTGGTATTTTTATCCCTGCATTTATATTTTATGGAACCATCTGGTCCCATTAAACCTTTCAAAGTCGGCTTAGATTGAATTGAGTTTCCCGGGAACTGGGAAGAGGAGGAGTAAGAGTAGGTGAGGTGTGGGGATGAGGGAGGTCTCACTGCAAGGCGAGCACTGACAAACAGACGGCCGGGGGGAGGGATGAGAGCAATTTGGCATTTAAAGCCTGAGTGGTGATGGGGCTCCTTGCTGTGCCTGCTTTTCCAGCCTGAACTTCCTGCCCAGTGAAACACCATCAGCATCTTTTCCTCTGGGGTTCCTTGGAGAGGAGACCTTGTAACTCTTTGTGAAAGCAGTGGTGACAGCTTGAAAAATGGCTCCACCTGCAGCCAGTGCCCTTCTTGGGCAGCAGCTGTGGGGAGTTGCTCCAGGACATTAAAGTCTCCAGCTGGGTCCCATTGACTGCCCCAGCCTGATGCTGTGCACAAGGTGGTCCAGGGCCTCATTCCCACATTTCCACCCCTCTCTCAACAGCTTTGCTGAGGTGGGGAGTGAGCTGCCCTCAGGAGAGGAGCTGCAGCCCTGGCAGGGGCTGCTCCATGCCCAGGCCATCACTCCTGTGCTCCAGCAGTGCCAATCCTGACCACGGAGCAGCTGCCGAGTCACCCAGACTTGGAGCTTTCCCCTCCTCGTTTCGGTGTTTGGAGCCTGCCTGTCCCTTCCCCATCCAGCATGTCACCTTTCCAGGGCTATGGCCTGGAAAAACACGAGCAGAGGGGCGTGCATGGAATCATTTGCCTTCCCCAGCTCGCACTGAGCCTCAGTGGCACCCCTGGAGGGACTGGCTGGGACACAATTCTGCTGTGCCCACTTGGGATGTGAATGGTTACCGTGAAAATCATCTGCTTTCAGTGTGTTCCCAACCTGTTTGGAGATGGGGAAGGAATTTGTGGGTGTTCTGGTTTTTAGGAGCACCTCGTGTCACAGAAATTTGGGAATAGAAACCTTTTTCTTCCAGCTGCAAACAAAACTGGCTCTCGTTAGATGAAGCCGATGGTTCCCTACACATCTGAAAGGCACGAGCCACCCCTTTTATTGATTTCCTCCAGAGAATAACTTGCATTTGCTCTTCAAATGCTCCTGAAACCCCTTGTGATTTTTTTTCCAAACACCCCTGACCTGAATCCATTGCTTGCTGCTGCCTGAGGGTCTCACAGCACCATCAGATGGCAGCTCCTTGCTCTCCAAAGGATTGGAATGAGTGTCTGAAAAGCCCCTTGAGATGCAGAAAAAGGTGTTTGCAAAGGAACCTGCTGTTTCTTGGGCAGAGGGAGACTTTTGAAAACCCAGGGCACCTCCTGTTAGCAGTAAGGGATATTTCATGGTGATAACTTGGCCCAGCTTATTATAGTGGTCACAATTTTTCCCTCTTGCCCCCCAGTACCTCAGAGCTGCTGATATGCCATGGCTTTGGGACAGCTGCTCTTGAGCGTGTTAAATTTGAGTGAAAAATTCATGAAAGCAATTTATTCATTGACTTCACCAGTCTCAGGCTTGGGGTATGTCTGCTGGGCAAGTTGTTATTTCCTTCAATTTATTAGTTGTGGAGTAATATGCCAATATACATTGAGGCTTCTGTGTCAGAAAACATTTGTAATTCAGAAATCAGGGCTGGCTGGTGAGCTCAGAGGGGCAGATGAGGGATGAGGTCCTCCTCTGGGAGCCTGCTCTGAGATTTTTTGGGAAAGCATCCTTCAGAAAACTCTTTGCTGATCCACTCTTGCAGCCCTGCTCTGTTGGGTGTGAGGGGCTCTGGGTTTGGGAGGAAGAGAGGCTCAAGCTCTTAATAGCCTTAAAGCAGTGTGCACAGGGCTTTTCATTCACCCTCTGCTCCTCAAGGGCTGGGGGAATTGGAGCTCCTGTTATTATTTAAGTGGCTCTCCAGCTGCTCCTTCTCATCCTGTCGTCTCCCTGCCTGTCTTTGATTAATGACTGGACCATCCATTCCACTGCTTCCCTCTCTCCTTCACTTAATTCCCTATTTTTTCCCTCCTTTCCCCCTCCACTTCTATTTTTTTCCTCACACAAACTGCTGATCTAAATGTTCAAAATAAATTATGCTGAATAATGGATGAAGGCAGCTGCATAATTTATGGTGCCACAGGGTGAGGCAAAGCCCTGTGTGCTCTTCCTCTGCTTCTTGCCCCCTGTGCCATCCCATGCCCTTTCTCCGAACAAACTGAGGAGCTGGTGGCACCACGTTTGCTGGTGGCTGCTCTTCAGATCCCACTTTCAGTCAGAGAAGGGATTTAATATCACAGGATTACACACCCAGGGGTGTTGGGTCCATGGGAGATGAGAGGTGCTGACATTCAGCCCATCAAAGGTCGTCCCTGCCTGCTGGCACAGAGATAATGGGTTTAATTAGTCACCCCATGATGTTCCCCTCCTGCCTTCCTGCAGCAGGATGGTGCTGCTGGAAAAGGCTTTAAAATCAGGTGGAAAGGTGGGTTTCTTCCTTTTGGGGTCTTGCTTTGCCCCAAGTGTAAGTATATGAGAAAGTCTGGTGTTGGATAGAGTGATTCATTCTGGCAGGCTGAGGCAATTTCTTCTGACTTTTATATTATATTCAGAATTTCTCTCCATAAGGATATCAGATATAATTATAATATGTTGAAATGAAGTACTTCAACCTTATCAAAAATAACATTTTGATAATTTTTCGCTGAAAATGTCAACACAATCAATAGGTTCTTGCAAATGTTTTCATTTCATTAAACTCAGCAGATTGTTCTGCTGGCATGTTTTAACCCACACTAAATATCCTTTTTTCCATATTGGGATGAACTTAGATAATAAGGTTACCTTTACAAAGCCACATGGTGATGAAGTAGAGCTTTTTAGCAGCAGCCCTCCATGTTCCTTATAAAAGGATGAAAGAGTGGCAGAGATGACTGAGACAGTGAGGGAAAGAAAAAAGGAGAGACAAGAGACATAATTTTTCCCTCTCCAAGTTTATTATCCCATCCGTTTGCCTCTGTCTTTCTCTGATGTCTTGTCCGTCAGCCGCTAAAACCTAATTCTGTAAGAAATAAATACAACTTGAGTAAATTAAGTGAAAAGGCTGCACAGAACCCAATTACTCTCTGTCCCCCGGACACTCGGGAACAGAATTCATTTCCCTGTAATGAACAATGTGCTGAGTGACAGCCTGGCAAAACGAGCCGTGGTTTCATCCAGGGGCAAATGTGGGGATGTGGAGTAGTTAGGGAGGGTTCTGTCCATGGAGGTGTTGATGTGGGGATGCAGGAGCTTTCCCGGAGACTCCAACCCCTCTGTCTGGCTTCCCAAGAGAAATCACCTTTGTGGAAACCATTTATTGCTAAAACTGGGAGGAGCAGAGATGGTTAAAGGAGCCTCAGTGTTTCCTTCCAGTGTCTCCTGGTTTCATTTGCCTGAAGGTCTCAGTGTTGTGCAGGCAGAGCCATCCCCTGCCAGGACAGAAGTTCAGGAGGACCACAGCAGGCACGGAGCACTTCTTTGCAGCCTCTGGAAGGAGTTCAAAAAGAGGTAAACCCAAATGTACATGGGGTCTGTAAAGTGGTGAGGCTGAGGAATTACCCTGGGACTCAGGACTCAGCCCTGCTCTGTCGCAGTCCTGACTGCGTGACCTTCAGCAAATGGCTTTACAGTCTGCCTGTCTCTTCCCCAGCAGCACATCATTTTGTTCACTCCTCTCGTCTGATTGCAGGCAGCTTTGGTAAAAGATTTTGTTCCTCTGTGTGTGTATTGAACTTGGCACAAAAAGCTGCTCTTTCCAGCTGTTGCTGTAATACGTGTGGGGAGCTTGTGAGGAGTGCTGGAGTAGGGCAGGAGGGAGCCTGGGCTGCAGCCTCCACTTGGTTTTTCTTCTGTGCTCGTAGGACTAAACCCAAGAGCTTAAGTCAGGCAGAGGTGAGAGTGTGTGTTGGCATTAAGATTTTATAGGGCAGTGGACGGGGTGGCAGACTCGTGTAACACAGGGATCAATGCGGTTGCTGTGACACTGCTGATGCAGACTTGACAGTGTCTGTTGTTACCATAAATGAGGATGAGCGGGTTTTGCCTGTTCCCTTTGCCTCTTTGCATGCACAGACTCCTTCGTAGAGCTTCCTGAATGTTCCTGTGGCCCTACAGGGATTACCCAGGACACTGGACTGGAAGGGCTATGGCTCTGCACGGCCCTGCTGAGTGCTTGTTTTAAGCTGGGGCTGCCTGTGGCGAGGCTGAGCCAGCACAGCTTGTTTGCAGGAGCCCTTGTGGTGCAGCGGGTAATGACTGCTCGGGAGAGGGAACTTGCAGTGCTTTATTATGCGGAATATCCAGGCGGTGAAAGACAGCTGCTGCTGCTCTGTGCAGTATTATACCCCCATAATCAATATCGGGGAGGAGGAACGGCTGGGCAACCTGTTCCCTATTATGGGCACTTAAGCAATGCTTGGGTTGACAAAGAACCTTGTACCAACTGCAGGCAGCACATGTTCAACATGCTCCTCATATATCAGGGAACGATCCAGCCAAAAGCCCAGATGCTCTTGACAGCTAACTTTGGAGAAGAGCTGGTGACAAAGCAGCCTTTCAACCACAGGAACCTCCTTTTCCTCTGGATCCTTGGGGATCGGCTTTGCCTGAGCCTCGAAACCCAGAGCAAGGAGACTGATGGTGGTGTGCAATTAAGTCTCTAAATATCACCTAAGCAGGCGGCTGGAGCGCTGAGATCTGATGTCAGGTGTGAAGGACCCGGAGCCAGGACCGCTGGGCTGTTTCTCTGGCACTGCCACTGATTCATTTTGACTTTGAGCAAGTCATTTAATCGCTCAGTAATTAATGCTATTCATACAGCTAAATTGAGTACTGCTAGGTACGTGAGCTCTCGCTGCAGGCACACTGTGGCCATTCAAAAAAATCACAGCAACACCTAGAATAGAAGAGAAGGTGTTTGATTTCAAAGCGTCCTGGGCTGCCACTTGAATCCTTCTCATCATGTACCTAAAAAGGGCCTGTGGCAGATCTCTGAAAGGCTCCACTTCCTTACTGCAGGAAGGAGTGATATCCACGGGCCAGAGCTGGGAAATCCATCACCTACCTCAGCAAATAAGTGTTAATGAAGTTCACAGGGAGTGTGGGAGGGATGGCAGTAGGAAACAGCAGATGACTCCTGCTATTTTAGCATTGATCTCCCCGCTGACCCGAGGTTTGAAGCTGGCACAGCAGCCCCATGACCTTGGAGCCCATGCTGACCTCCTGCTCTCCTGGCCCTGTTGAACTGAGGAGCTGCCGGAGTCAATCAGAGCCAAATGTTTGCAAGCAGGGCCGGCGCCTGGTGCTGAGTGTTTTTATTAGCTCAGTACAAACTGCAGCAGAGCACTTATTGATTCCTGTGATCCACTGCCATCACTAACATCATTTGTAAACTTTTGGGGAAGCTGGAGTGGTAGCAAGGGCTGCTGCATGATCCCAGCCACTGGGGCACTCAAATTACCTTTACTGAGTGGAGTGTTTGCTGTCTAGGACTCGACTCCAGGCTTGGCTGGTGGGTCAAGAAGGGCTTGGGAAGCAGTGAGTGAGTACAAAGAGCTGTAAACTCTGTCTTTGCCCACAGCCCAAGACACGTGGCTTTGCCCGGGGGCTGGAGGCCATGCTGCTTAACCTCTGTGTTACAAGGCAAAATGAGAGACCTCTTGTGTTTTTATATGCCCTGCCTTGAACTAACGCTGCCTGGAGAGGCTTTCTTGTGCTCATGATAAGTAAAATGAAAGATCTTTGGACCTTTAGCTGCAGGGCTTTGCTCAAATTCCCCTGTACTTATTCTTGCTCCTGGCAGACCCCTGTAATTGCACTGCATCTCTCTGTATTTATGCAGATATATTATATATCAATCTGCTACCAAGTGCATCAATTTCTTGACTAAACCTGCTGTTTGGGAGTCCATTAAGGATGTTTTGTTGACCAGATGTGGCCCCGAAAGGGAAGAGTTCCCCTTTTTCAGCTGTTGTGGGTGTGAGTGAGGGATGTGAGTGAGCGGGGATGGAAATATCTGCGGTTCTGCATGCACACAAAATGACTTCTGGGAAGCTGGGATAAGCATCTTGTTCCTTCAGCTTTTGAAAATGACAGATCTCTATCACTCAGAGGAGTTTTTCACCTAAATAGTGGCAGTAGATCCGTGGGGTCCTCTGGGGGAGCAATGGACTGATTGTAAAGTCAGGACAGTTTAACTGGAATTTACAAACCCACATGAGATTTTGGGTCCGTGCATCGTTTGAATGGGAATTTAATATCCTGCGTTCCCCAGATGGCTTAGAAAGTTTTGCTGTGTATTTTCCAAAAGGAGGTTTTACAAAAACATGGAAAACCACTAGTAAAATGTGTTTTGCCACAAGAAACCCAGTGAATTTTGGATGGCTGGCTTTTAACTTATTAGCATCTAAGGGAAGTTGTGGCCCAACAGAGGAAATAAAGCTCCAGTTATCCCCTTCAGTGCAACTTTTACCTTCTAAAGAGATGTCAAATTGTCCAGTACAATTTAAGAACATATCAGTACATGTGTATTTCTTTTTCCTTGCTACATCTGTAGCAAAACTGTTAGATGGTGGGACAATATGTACTTTTAGAGATGCTAAATCGCATTTAGAGGAAGGAGTTAGGGAAAGGAAGAAGGGAAAAGGTGGTAGCAGAGATAGAGCCTGTGAATTAGGTGGGCTGGAGGGAATGATCCTGGGTACTGACTCATCCTTATTACCCACACAACAACTTTCTGTCCCCAAGGCCACCCTGCCAGGCCATTTCCATAGTGTTTTCTTCAAATATACCTTCCTGTGCCTCCAACCTCTCCCCTGGCTGTAGGTGTTGATGTCTGGAGGAGAAATTACTCCAAGCTGGACTGGACACCTGACACTCGCTTGCCTCTGGTCCTGCCCTCCATGGGGAAATTTTAAGCATGTTGGAGTGATGGCTTTGCACAAATTCCCAGCTGACGGGACGCGTGTTTGGGCTGCCTGGCTGGTCGGGAATTCATTAGGAACTTTTGTGTTTGCAGCTGTCTCTCGGATTATATCTTTATTGATCCTGCCTGCCCATGGCCAATGGGAAATATGTGGAAATGATGAAGCTCTTCTGAAGGGGAGTTCATAATCTTGCTCAAACAAAGCCAGGCCCCCAGAGAGAGGGATGAATGGCCTGTGTGTAGCCTTTTTTGAGATGATATGGCTATCACATCTTGTTCCCCTTGTTTTACTGGGATAGCATTCAATTACCCCTGCCAACAGCAGCTTCCCAGAAGGGTTGTTGAGACAGCTAATTGCTTGCCCCACTTATTCCAGATGAGAAATGCAAGGCAGCTCTGGGGCTGTGTGGGGCCAAGAGGATCACTGGGAATGACACAGGTCCCCTAAAGACCTGGTGTCCTGCCTGAGGAGGTTGTGGAGCTGGAGACCAGCTCTGCCATGGCTTTGCTGCTTGACCACAGGAAATTCACTTCATTTTGTGGCAGGGTCTGAGAGAAAGACGTGGATGCTGTCTGGGAGATCAGGGAGATGCCAAGTTAAGCTGGAGTTTGTGCTTCCTAAGCAAGCAGTGGGTGGCCCTTCCTGGGTCTTTCTCTGGGCACACATAGGAGGGTGAGATGGAGTGTAGAGGATTATTTGGGCTCTGCTGCCCTCCCTGCCAGTGTCAGCATCTTCAGCAGGGAAGCTTCTGTGCAGCCCACGTTGTTCTGAGCCAGCCTGGGCAGAGCTGTCAGCAGGTAACAGCTTTCACTCACTATTTTGTGCAGCACCCCAGAGAGGCAGAGCCCGAGCAGCCCTGTATCAATGCCTGACAGCACCTTCCTGCTTGCACACCCGAGCAAGGAGACAACTTGTGAGACAACTGCACTTAGCCCCTGCCAAAGCCAAGCGCCGGAGAAGTCCCTGATGTATTTAGAGAAACACACTGTCTTGCTGTGTCTGCTTTGGAGAAACCTTGCTAATCCTTCCTGAAAAGCCCAAAGGGGGATCCAAAGCAGCTTTTCATTAGCCAGACAAGCCCTACAAGTTCCCCAGCAAAATACATACAAGGGATGCTGCCGCAGGCGGAGTGACGGAGGGGAGGGGAGGAATGTGCTGGGCAAGGAGAGGGATGTGAGTGCCAGCATCATATCAGGAAAGGACTGGGAGATTTGGGAGAGGCTTGGAGGCTTTGCATTGCATTGCAGGGAGGGGTGAGGAAAAGTGGATTTCCTCCTGGGATTGGAACATCTTTTGGGTATCCCCTGTGGCTTCAAACCTCTGCCAGAGGTACCTGCTCTTTTCCCACTGGAGGAGGGCTCATTCCAAGACTCCCTAATGATGGATAGCCCTCGCTGCTGCCCTGCAGTTTCTCTATGCATGTGCAAACAAGCTATCCCTGACACAGCGCCTTTATGGCAGAATAACTCCATCCCTCGCGTTGGGCTGTGCTGTTTCTTGCTGAGCCAGTACAGCTCGTACAGGAACTGCGTGTAAACAAGCCCAGAATGTGTGGAAAGCACTCATTTAGGCTTCCTGCTGCATTAGAGAAGGGGTGGGAGTTCATTTCTCAGTGGGGCTGGCTGATCCAGCAGGGATGGGGGTCTATAGTGAGGACCTGGGATGAGTGCAAGCTGCAAGGTCATTAACGCTGCTGTGCACATGTAAATATCCTGCTGCTGCTTTGCCTCGTTCCTGCTGAGCATCCATCCCTGAGCTGCTGTCTCTGCCTTTCCCTGTCTCTCCCAGCCGACAGAGCCCTGAGCTGCAGCGGGTTAGATCCCACCCGGGATCAGGCTAATTCGTGGTGCTAACAGGTTGTCAGCTCTGGGGCTGTAAGAGGATGTGTTTCCCAGGCTGTGGGAGCTAAATCCGGCTGGACGTGACTTGCATGTCCACAGTTTCCCTCTTGAGTTGCAAGACTTGCGGGAGCTGGGAGTGCTCTGGTGGTATCTGCAGGCATGGCAGAAAATCGTTTTTGGTGGTGGAAAGTGACTTTGCTGTATGGATAAAATCTTGTGAAATTACTCTGGGCTAAGAACAATTTGTTTCAGTCTCCATCTCCCAAGATACTGATGTTGGAAATGTCCAGATTTGCCAGACCTTCTGTCTGTGCACACATTTTGAATGCTGGGTTTGGGTGTTTTTCTGTTGTTTTACTTGGGCGTGCTTGTGGCCTCAGGGACACGAGTTCCACTAAAGCAGATAAAGGACTTTAAATAATAAACACCTGCTAAGGTGTCAGGAGAATACCTGGGTGAAATTAAACTCCAGCTGATGAACTGGGTGCTTGAGTGTCTGTATGAGACCATATAGATATATAGGTGTTATTTTGGTGACAGGGTGCAAGTCTACAGACCTGCCCTTCATATGCAGAGGAGCTCGCTGAGAGTCCCCACTGACACAGGCAGAGGAATTCAGGAGCAATATTAATTTAGATGGCTCTCCTTCCCATTCCAGACCTGTTGTTGTGGTGCTGTTGGTGTGTAATAAAAGACCTTTCAGTGCTGGGGGAAATCAAATAATCCTACGCAAATGTGAAGGCATTTGGACAGTGATTGTCCTAATGAAATTGGTGATTCAGCTCTGGCTCTGTGTCCCCCCCTTTCCTCCTCTTAAGGTGCTTTTTGCCAGCCTGTGGATTGATAGATTGATGCCTGAGTGCCTTTGTTATCAGGAGCTTGTCATTAAGGGTTTGTGCATTGCTTAGAATTGAAACTAACCTGGGCTTTTCTGGCTGGGGGATATTTTGGGAAAGATTTATGAATTCTATGAGATGGACTTAAGTAGTAGATAGTGAAGGCTTTGGGATGGTAAAAGAGTATTTACCTTGAAAAATAGGAAAATATTATGAACTTTGGCATCTCTTTCACTCCAGAGGCAGCCTGTGAACTCTGAGAGCTGGAAAATTACTTGGAGAATGTGCCACAGGGCAGTGTTTTCTATACTCTGTCGTGCCTCCTCCTATCTTACACCCTCTCCTGGCTTGACAGGGCAGAAAAGACTGTGAAGGAGAGCAAAATTAATTTTCTGGGCTAAGGGAGTTCCAGCTTTCCTTCTTCCCTTCCCACCAACCCTGCCTGTGTCAGTGTCCTTGGCCCGGGCAGTGGGGATGCTCTGGCAGCCCTGGGCACTGGGATCCTGGTCCAGCCAGGTGCACCTGATGGTTCCCAGTCCCAGATACTTGGGAGACAGGTGCTCAGGACCTGGGATGATCTCTTGCCTGGGAAAGGTTTTGTCTGCACATTTCAGTCAGTCAGTGATTGACTCGTGTGCCACAGCAGAAGGGTTTAGAGCCCCGCCACATTTGATCTCTCCTAATGTAACGAGGAGCTTCCTCGTGGGTCTCCTCCATCTCTGATTCCTGTGAAGCCCCATTTCAGCCCCTCTGTCATCGCAGAGCTCAAACCAGCCTTGTCAGAGGCGAGGGGGATAAAAAGCCACAGACCTCTCTTGTTAGAGGCATGCTTCCCTGGCTTTCCTGAGGGCTCGGGGACTGCATTACCACCACTCTCAGAGCAGCAAATGCACTTTGTACAAACCGTTTAACCTCTCTGTGCCTCTGTTTACCCTTTTAAAAAGGTGTAATACCCGCAGAGATGCCGCGAGGATCAATTACTGTTTCTGTATTCTGAGATCCCTGGATAAAAGGGTAGAGAATTATCCTTGCCGGTCTGCCTCAAATATTGTTTTCATTAAGATTAACACTCTTCAGTAAACAGAACCGTTAACGCCGTATTAGGTGTTTAATAAGTAATATGGAGTTGTTATCCATCACCGTGTCTTTTCGGAGGGAGCTGCTGGGGAATGCACAGGGCTGTGGAAGTGAGGCATCCTGCTCTAATTGCTCCTTTGATTAGCAGCACTTAGGGTTACGTGAGCACCATGGGCTGGACCTCATCAAAATTCCTCCTCTCAAGGGCACGGAAGCAACAGGAGACACAGGAGCAATATCAACAAGTCTGGGGATTGTTGAGACAAAGATACAGAAACTCCACTCTGCCTTGCAGGCAGCCTCCTAAATTTGGGGAGAGGCAGCTCAGGGCAGCTTGGGGGGTGGGGGAAGGGGCAGAGGGCTGCAAATCCTGGTAAATCTAAAAAAAAAAAAGTTAAATAAATTAATCAGATGGTTTCTCATTGCCTGCAGGCAGTACCTCTGTATCCTTGGCATGTGGTTATGAAATCAGGGCTGCTTTACATGAAGGACTTGGGGTTCACCAGAAATGGGGAGTGTGGTGGAGCTGCACTCCCACTCCCCAACCCTGAATTCTGTGGGGATAGCAGAGTTCACAAAAGGAAGATTTCCTGACCTGATGTATCAATTACCCTTTAAATTCTCCTTTTTAGCTGTTTCATGTGCTACCAGACCCTTCCAGGCTGGGACCTCTCAAACCTCCTCCTCACTTTTGGTCACTATCCTTGCAGCCCCGATGATGGAAGCAGGTCTCTGTTTCTCCCCATATTTTTGGCTTTTTTTTTTTGGCCACACGTGGCTGGAAGGAACTACAGAGCTAAAGAAAAATAGAGTTTTAAAACCCAACAGCCAGAACTGGGACCTCAACTGGGTCAAGTGCTGTCCTGATTTACACTGTCTGAGGTTCTGGCCCATAATCTTTTGTGCTCTATCATAAATATTACTTTGATTTAAAATGAACAGATCTGTCTCAAACTTGGCTGAGCCTTCAGTGTAAATAATGCAACCTTTGGAAGGCCACTTCCATGTTGTCCTTGCTGCCTGTGAGGACATAACTCTTTCTTAACATTTTGGTAACAGAAGGGATTTTCCTTGCCTGCAATTTTGCTCAAATTTGGAGGAATTTCTTTCCAGTGGGCTGGACTGGGAGGCCAGCAGACCCATGCCTTGGTACATACAGCTAATGGATGCTGTCTTATTCCCTCAGCTCTGGAAAAAACAGTGCTGGAGCTTCATGGGCAGTTGTGCTGGGGCATGTTCACAGTTGTTGCTGGCAAATGTTGGGTGCTGATTTTATCGTGTGCAAGCCTGGAAGTGATGGGGACATCGCAGCTTTGATTCCCAGAATGCACGGAGTTATCCACCTTGGAAACTCGGACAGCTTTTAGCCAAGACTGACATGTGAATAATACATATGAAAACCAGTTGAGTTTGTGAGGAATTACCTTAGTCTGAAAGCATGCCCTGACCCAGTTTGGATGGAGCAGGCCTGTCTGTGGCTCGAATAGTGGATGGCATTCCCAATCCGTTCAGAGCCATCTCTGCTGCGCTCCAAGGCAGGCGTGAAATGACAGTGCCTGTAAGCCCTTGGCTTCGTGTCTCTTCCCCGGGGAGGTGTGTGCTGAGCTATCAGTGCCTCGGAGTGCTGCTCCCTGCTAAGTCCCGAGGAAATCCCATTCTGCCCACCAGCCAGAAAAGGAGTCTGCAGGATTTCTACCAGCCTGGAAATAATGGGAGAGTAACACCAATTAAGAGGACAGGCTCAGTCCGTCTCCCGCTGTTCTGCGGGGGAGATCAAGGCGGGTTTGTCGCTGTTTGAAGAGTGGCCTTTGAGGAAATTGTCAGTGAAGATGTTCTGAAACTGCTCCAAACGCTGTAAGTTGCTGCTGCTCGGATACGTAGCGGGAGACTGGAGTCTCCTCTGAAGAGGAGCCAGCGGGGGTCTGGGGAAGGGCAGCACAGCCAGATCCTCATGGGAGGCCAGTGGGAACTGACTCCCAGGATGATGTGCCAGGACGAGAGGGTTAAAGCTGGTGAGAGCAGAGGTGAAGGTTGAAGCAGGAGTTTGTGGGACCAGAGCTGGAAGAGCAAGGCTGTTCTTTGTCTTGAGAGAGGGGTGAAATGAGAAGGGAGGTGTTTTCTCCTAGGATTGTCTCCTTATTTATAACCCCCATCTTCCAGAGCGGGGGGAGGATGAGGAAGGACAATGGGATGGTATAGGTGCTCAGACAGCTTTGCCCCAGACTGGTAGTACAGCACAGAGCCAGAATTAATCTGGGGTGTTGCATGGTGAAAGCTCTTTGGGAAGAGAGGGAGGTGTAGGAACATTGGTCCCTGAGCGAGGGTCCATGAGCAGTTTTGGCTTTTGGCCTGACAGCAGCCTGGCACAGTGTCCTTCTCTGGACCTCTCCAGTGCTCTGTTGAGGGATGGAGCATGAGTGAAACCGCAGGGTTTTGTCTGTGACACACAGACCCAGCAGGCACAGCTGTCCCTGGGCCACCTCCCATCCTCCTCCATCACCCGAGCTGTGAGGTTCCAGCGAGGAGCTGCTTCGGGCAGAGTGTCAACCTGCAGCCCCTGTGGTTTGCAACCTTCTGGCTTGGATGGGGCTGCCCAGAGCTCCTTGGGTTCAGCAGATTTTTAACAGTCTGTTTTCTGCCTCTGCAGTGCCAGAGCAGCTTGATCTTCCAGTGCTCCAGCAAACTCCTGCCAGCCCCTGGGGAGCAAAGAGCCCGAGTCCTCCAGCCCAGGGCCTGGCACTGATCCCCACCAGGATTTGGCTGCTCTGAACAAAGCCGTGCATCTCACAGGCAGCTGTATCTGAGCTCCCTTTGGCGCTAACCAGGCTGCACCAGGTTAAGCCATAGAACTGCCTGTGTCAGCTCCTGGCCCTGGGATCTGGCAGAGAGAACGCTCATGGAGGGCAAGAGCAATGGCCATTGCTTGCTGTCCCTGTGCATCAGTGTCTGCACCTCTGACCCAGTGATTTATTTAAACCCTTGTTACGGAGGAGGCCAAGCCCAAAATACGGCTCCAGCCCTCTGCAGGACTGAATTAAACATGTGCCATTGCTTCTTGCAGGCTCTTGCTAATTTTTGTGCAGGGAGGGAGGAGGGAGAGCTCAAACAGATGGCCCAAGTATCACTCTTGTGTTCTCCTACCTCCTTCCTAAATAAATGAGTGGCTCACAGAGAAGTTTGGAGGGTGTAATGTGCTTTCAGGGAGGACACTTTCCCGGCAGGACTGAGGCTGAGGCTGCTGGGGTCAGTGTGGATGTTGCTCTTACACCTTCTTGTCTTGAGACACCAGTTAATTTATGCAGCACTTGATCAGACTCTCATTACTGGAGATTCAGCAGGGACAGCTAGAAGGGGTATTATTTTATTTCCTTGTTCCATGTTCATTTAGTTCAGTAATTTCTTTCCGCCAGGAAAGTGTGGCTCAGATGAAGCATCTGGATTTTCAATAAGGTCCATCTTTATTTTAAGGTGGCAACAGGCATTTGGTTTTCCTGTGAAAAAGAACCCCATCACCCCCCATTTTAAAGGAAAGGGTTTTTTTATACAGTGATGGTGGATTCTGTTACTGAGAGCAATATGTGGGAAAAGACCAGGATCAGAGGGAGTCTCTACCATGTTGGGAAGGTGTTCAAAAGTGTCTTGTATCAAACAGGTCCATGACCCAAGAACATCAGTGGACCTGCCCTGGGGTGGCAGATGGGTGTGACCACCATATCCAGGGGTTTTGGCAGAGGACAGGAGGTCAGGCTTGGTCAGTCCCATGGAGATCTCCTTGGATGGGGCCTGGCTGTGTCCCCTCCTGGCCATCCCTCTGGGTTGTCCAGAGGAGCGTGGAGGCAGAGGCAATGCAGGGAGGGACAGCAGCCGCTGGTGGAAGAGAAAACGCTGACATAAATTAATCAAACGAGGCATCTCACAAGATTGAATTAGATCCTGATTTATGACTGCAGTGCTGCTGCTGCTTCTGCAGTTCTGTTGTTCCATACTTATTCCTCACCCCCTGATTTATGGGGAGGCTCCTCCTGGGAAGAGGCCACTGTGGAAGGAATGGATGGATGGATGGATGGATGGATGGATGGATGGATGGATGGAGTTACCAGCTGGGCTAATACCAGCCATCACATCCTGCTGCTCTTCAGGACTTCACCTATTCAACTGCTGTATCAGCTCATTTTTGAGGTGTTTTGTATCTATCATGTAGCTATTGAAAGGATGATGCCTGGAACAGGAGGGAGACTTTGATCCTGCATCTCATTCATCCTCCACCTCCTCCACACATGGAGAAAACCTCTACCTGCATCTTCCTGTGACCTAAAAGATCTTTCCAACCCCTTCAGGCTGGTTTGGCTTGTGAGTGAGGCAGGTTTACCATCTGAGAGATGCTTCTACTGCCTGGGATGCCAATCCCTTCATTTCTGTTCCACTCGGAGAGCTCCTGTAGCTCCTGGCTCCCTTGTCGAGCCTGTCGAGGGGAGTCTGATTTGTCTGGACGTATCCAATACGTTCCCACACTGTACAAGCAGCAGGTTGGCAGAGCATGAAGTGGCTGAGCACAAGTGACTCCTCAGCCTGTGCAGAAGAGCCAGAGTAGCTTTGCAGGAACCTGGTGCCAAGGTGGCTTCAGAGAGACTTCTGGGGACCTCGTTCTCAATGTGGAGCAAGCAAGAGAAAATAAATGGAATAGGTGAAACTTGAGGGCATTGACAATGAGCAGCTCCAAGCACAAAGTTGGGGTGACATCACAGATGAGCAGGGAAGGGGAATCCCATGGACAGCATGGAAAATAGGAATGTGTAGCTTGTGTGGGATGAGTTAGAGGAGGAGTCTGAGGAGAGAAATTTGGAGGATTTGGAGAGAAATCAATACAGTCCTCCTTTCCTTAGGGCTGGTTTTTTTTTGCCTACGACCCATATAGGACTCACTCAGCATCATCCATGTAGGGAAAGCATTTTCCAAAGAGCCAACCCCTTCCCTGGCAGCAAGCATGTCCCTCTCTGTGATGACTGAGGTGGGGAATCGAAGGACATGGCTTGAGCAGGGCAGTAGCCCCCAGCCTTGTTTGCAGTGATGTTCCCTGGGTACCCGGCATCAGAGATGAAGAACAGAAACAGATCTTCTGTCTTCCTGCAGCGTATTGATTTTTTGCTCCCTGCTCTGGCCTTTTGCTCATCCTTTTCAGCAGCTGGCGGTGAAGTGAAATACAAGGTTTGAAAAACTAAAAATACAAAATGTGACAGCTTCATTGCTCCAAGTGATGGTATTTCGAGGGGACTCGTGACCTGAAAAAATGGAGGCAATGCCGTCCCAGCCTCCCTCCGCTCACGTGGTGAGGAAAAGAGCAGTGGAAAGGAAGGATTTGGGGCTTGGGTGTGCAGTTGTGTCACTGCTGTGCTTGGGAGCGACCCTGCCCCTTCTGCAGAGGCACCTCTGGCTTGCTGTGGAGCTTTGGGAACGGGAAGGGATGTCTGCAGTCCCAGGACATGGAATGTGCCATTTTTGTCCCTGCCACACTTCTGCACAGGACACATCATCCTGCTGTACCCATGTCCCTGTCTGAGCAGTGAAGGTGGATGTGGGACCCTGAGGTGATGGGAGTGGGGATAAACCTGGGAGAGGGGATAGACCTGGGAGCAGAGATAGACCTGGGAGCAGAGATAGACCTGGGAGCAGGGATAGACCTGGGAGCAGGGATAGACCTGGGAACAGGGATAAACCTAACAGCCCATCGCTGTCGGTACTCGGAGAGTGTTTTAGGGCTATTTACAGGCTTTTGAGTGGTTACTAATTAGCAAGTGCCGCAGCTCACTGCAACACGGCAGCCGCCTTCGTCGGAGAGTGCCCAGCAGGGCTTAAATTACTTGTCATTTGCCTTGTTTTGCTTGGCCATTTGAATGCTTGACTCTCTCCTAATTGGCATCGTAACCGCTGGGGTGACACGCTCAGAGACTCTTGATTGGATTTCTTATTTTTTTTTTTTTTTGGAGGGGGGAAGCCTAGCAGATGCCGCAGAAATTAAGCAATAGGGTTTAATTCCTCTGTGTTGTTCGAGAGACACGCGATGCAGAAGGGAGAAATCCCTCGGGTTTGCCGTGTTAGGGTGAGCTCAGCCTGGGATTTGGATGGTGCAGGTAGAGTTTAAGCAAGGGGAGTTAATTTCATCCCCTCCCTTCTCCCTTGGTGCTGTGGCCACCTGGGCTTTGGGAAGGTTCTGCAAAGGTGGAGGAGCAATTTGCACGCTTGGTTTGTACCAGCAGAGATGGATAGTTCTGGAAGGTGTTCCAGGGTTGTGAATGGCTTAATCTGTGTGTGCCTGCAGGGAATTACAGAGCCCAAAACCCAGGGCAAGAATAAAAGCTGCCCCAGTAGCACAGTGAACATCACAAGGGCTGTAGAATCACAGAATGGTTTGGGTTGGAAGGGACCTTAAAGACCATCTAATTCCAACCTCTCTGCCATGATCTTTAGGGTCCCTTCCAACCCATTCCATGACTCTATGACTGTAGGGGAAGGCTGGGTGAGCCCCTGGTGCCCATCTCCTGCCTGTGGCTTTGCTGTGAGCTCACAAAGCCCAGGGTTTGGGATCCCCGTGCTCCTGGGCAGTTTTTGTGTGCCCACTGCAGAGCCGAGCTCGGCGGTGCACTGCTGTGGTTATTAAATCCGATGGCGATGAATGGGACATGACACCTGTGTATATGATTCAAATCGAGTCATCCCATTACACGGTGTAAATCAATAAACAAAATGTAGCCGCTGACAGCATTTACAGTTCCCCCTATTACTGCCAACCAGCCCATTTTCTGTGCATGAAAGAGGCATTTACACCCCATTTAACTGTGCTTTGATGCGGGATCCTGTTCCCGGGAAAAGGGGAGGCTTTGACAGGTGGCATTAGGAGAAGGGGAGATCTACAGCGCTCATTTGGAGAGACCTGAGCCGAGGGTTGTGAAACACATCTTCACCTGTTTGTGCTGTCCATCACCCTAATTGATGATGTGCAGGGTTGGCAAATAGAGCTCGGACAGGGGAGAGGTGATGCTGGTGGTGTTGGAGTACAGCTGTGCTGGCCTTTCCCTATGGATCAGGAGAGAGGAAATGTTGTTCTCCCTTCTGTCCTAGCTGGGGAATGGTCTTTCTCTCAAGCTGAGTGTCAGGGAGAGAAAGGATGAGGGAGAAGCGGGCTGGGACACGCTCCGAGGGACATCGCTCTTGGAACACCTCAACTGTCCAACTTGATTTTATTTAATGGGCTTTGCAATCTGGTGATTAATCTGGTAATCAGAACAAATGTTACAGCCATGGCTGGCAATAAAAATATAACCTAAAGTAGATAAAACCCCTCTTTTTCTTCTCTTTTCCTTTTTTTTCCCCCGCTGAGAAATTGTCAGATGACATCTCTCCCCTTTATGAGAGGCGGCAGGAGGGAGAGGGAGATGCATGTGATGGGAAAACCTGATCCCTGCTGCATCTCTGCAGGGCTCAGAAAACTTCCAGCTCCTCCCTGGTGCAGAGGGGCTCAGCAGTTCCTGAATTTAGGCAAAATGATTTTTGGGGGAGGCATGAGCAGGCATCAGACCGGCTGCCCTTGGAACTGCCAATTGATAGTTTTGTCTCGTTTCCTGGAACTCCACCAAATCGCTGGATTATTCCAAAAAGCACAAGAAAGGCCTGTCTTTCCCTCTGCCTGCCTTTGTTGTTGCTTGATTTTGTTGGTGTTTTGCCACTGCAATTGACTACGTGGATGAAAAGGGCATTTTTGTGACCAAGAGGCAGAGTCGTGGTTAGAAAACAGCAAACAGGAGCAGGGATTTTACAAAATGTACTGCTTGAACATCCTTTTGTCAGCTTAGAGACATAAATCCAGGCACATTTTTCACATTCCTCATCACGTTTTCCTGCAGATTTCCACCAAAAATGTCCCTTAAGCCCCAAAACGGAGCTTGGCAGGAGACAGCGCTGGTGTTGATTCTGGAGGAACAGCATTCCCATATGCTTTGCTTAGTCCAGATCTGCTTCCAGTAAATATCCTCAGCAGCCAGGATTGAACTTCGATTCTCTGCCAGTCATCCTCATCTAAGACTTGCATTTATTTATCCTTTATCATTCCCTTGGCCAATGTCCGGTGTCACTTCAACCCTTTCTTTCCCCAGCTCCACAAGCTTTTTATCTTAACTCCCATGGGAATGGTGGGGAGCCTGTGTTCCCTGGTGCTGAGGGATGCAGGGGATGGGGATGGCATTTCCAGACTGACTTGATGCCAGACCTGCAGGCTGAAGCCTGTGGAGATGACAGGGAGAGGGCTGGCAGATAGGGAACAGCACTGGAGCTCCTGGAGGAAATGGGAAAGAGGATGTTTCAATGCAACTCCTCATTAGAAAAGGTTAAATATATCAACCCAGGATGTTTCTTCCTATTAAAAGGGTTGGTTTTGATGCTTCCTTTCTAATTAGGAACAAGTCAAGAAAGATTTTGAAACCTTTTGTGTGATTGTGTTTGAGCTGTTTCCCCACGGACTCGGGAGCAGTTGGCATTTGTGTGGAAGGGCCCTGGGGCTCCGGGTGGGAGCAGTGCCATGTCCTGTCCTGGGGAGGCCAACAGCAAAATATAGCCTTGGACTTGATGAATTTCAAGCCAAAAAAGCTTCATGAGGGCCAGACAGCCCCTCCAGACTCATTAAAGCTCAGGGAAGGTGACCTGGCTCTGCTGCAGCCAGCAGGGAGGGAGCTGCAGGTGTGTTTACCTGCAGGCACAGGGAGTTTGGCACCCTCTGGCACTGAGCTGCATCATTAGTGTTGCCTGATTTCCCTTTGCCACCTTGGGAAAGCGGGTCTTTAATGCCTCAGTGTCCTGTGTGCCCTCGTGTTCCCTTCCCTGGGCTGCTGAGCACCGTCTTTTAACTTTGAAGGAATTGTCGCCCTTCTTACTCATCTTCCCCATCTTTCCTTGGCTGTCTGTCACCTTTCGCTGCCAAATTTTCTGGACTGTGAAATGAAGCTTTTATTATCTTCTGAGAAGGGGGGGAAGGGGGCAGAAATTAAATTAGTGAAATTAAAAAGATGATGATGATGACGACTGTAACCTGACTTCAACCCTTTTCATTCCGCCTCACATAGTGAGGCAGCCGGCTCTGTTCTGGGGCTTCTGCTTGGATTGCTGGAAAGAACTGAACTTTTACTTTCAAATTAACCTGTCAAATCATATATTTATAAGGGAATTGAAGGCAGGAGAATGAGGGTCCCTGATATTCCCACGCATCAATTAGGGGGAAAATTAATTACAATTTACTTGCATTACCACATTAGAGCTCCCTTGATTAGAGAGCAACTTGCTGTGTTCTCTGGAAAAAGTTAAATGAAGGGGTTTGGAGGGAGGGGGTCCTGGGCTGGTTCTGTGGGCAGAACTTCCAAGAGCAGACACTTGGATTTGGTATCTCCTTGGAAGAGCTGTTTTGGGATGTGACTGCATTGGACACTCCAAAAATTGTTTGTTTGACCTTGACAGAGCACTTGGTTTGGGGCTGGGTGATGTCCAACTGAGGCAGAGAAAAGCTGATTGTCCTGGTCCTTGTCAGCACATGTCACCCCATCCTGGTGCTGCATCCTTGGGCTGATGAGATCCCTGCTTGAGCCCATTGCCAGGGACTCCATCAGATCTTCTGTGGGTTTATTCTGGGGGTTATTGAATATTTCATGGGCCTAAATTGGCACTGGAAGGAGCCCCTGGGCCGTGGTTCCCCTGGTGTCCCTTGTGTGGCTGCTAAATGGAGAGACCTGGAGAAATGGGACCTGGGGGAATGGAAAGCTGCTCTTCCATGGGAAAGCCAATCTCATTCCTGCTCCAAACAGCCAGGCCATTAACAATTTTCTGCTGCAATAAAAGGCTGTGGCATGGGCAGAAACCACAGGGTGAGGTGAGGCACAGCCGGGGCCCTGCCACGGGAATTCCCTCCAATCCCACTTTTTTCTGCACCCAAGGGCAGCTTTGTGCTGTGGAGGAAGCAGCTGTGCAGGGGGAAGGTCAGGGAAGGCTTTGGTGGGGTCTGGGGAGGAGGGGAGGCAGATTGTGTGCTGCAGGGAGAGAGAGGGATTTCACAAAACTTTGGAGTTTGGGAACAGATGAACCTGGCACGCAGCCACCTTCCAAAGCCTGTTGTGGGTTGTGGTTTTTTTAATATTCCTGGCATCACCCACCAGCAGAGATGAAGTTCATAGGCTCAGAAAGCCCAGATTCAGAGGTTGAAACTCAGGCAGTGATGTGTCAAATCCAGAGTGGGAATGGAATTGTGGTACTGGAAATGACCCTGGGACAGAGCTAGCATCCCTGGGAACCGGGAGCAGTGTGCCTGCAGGGCTTTGTCCTGTGTGGGAGCGCCTCTTTCCAGGCAGCTGGGACAGGGATAGTCAATGTTTGCCCTGGGAAGGTGAGATTGAGTGCTTGGAGCAAGGGTCCAGCTACTGGGACCAGTCCCAGACTCTTCATTTGTCAATCCCTTTCTGAACAAGGCTGGTTTATGGCCGGGGTGTGCCACCTCTTATCAAGGACACTGCAGCTGTGGCACGAGGTGCCAGGAATGGTGTGGGAAGGAGGGAGAGCCCAGGGCTGTGTTCTCATTCCCTGCCAGGGAGAGTGGGATCCAGCCTTGGAGCTGCTGCTGAGCCCGTGCAGGCTGGGGAGGCTGGCCATGGATGCACTGGTGGAGGGTGCCGTGCCTTCCCCGTGGGCTGCCTTGGCCAAACCAGACATTTCTGGGGTTGTCCCCTCCGTGGATCTGTCCCCAGATCTGTGACCAGCACTTGCTGCTGCCAGTGAAAGCAGCCCTGAGCCTGCCCGAGCCTTCAGCAGAGCTCTCAGCAGCAGCTGCAGGTGGATTTACACCAGGGAAGGATCCAGCCCTCCTCGGGAGCTGAGGGTGGGAGGGACACTGGGGTTAGGGACCCAAAAGCACAAACATCCCTGTGACAAGCTGTTTGAAGCCGAGCTGATCAGAGAAGGTGACAGCCCTGCCACATCTGGGAACATTTTCTGTGTCCTCCTTGCTGACAGGAGGAGTTTGATTCCTTTAATATTTGATGTGTTCTGTCTTTTGCAATGTTTGTTTTTGGCGTTGTGGGTTTTGACTTCTTTTATTTTTTTTATTTTTTTAAACTATGCTGCTCCTCAGAACCAGCTGCCCATTTGCCATGGTGATGGGAGCTCTGCAGGAGCCAGGGGGAGGGCAGGCAGTGTGACAGCAAATGTGACATTTGGGGGCCTGGAAACTCCTCCTGACCTGGGAGATTCCTGCTGCTTCTCCCCATCCACCTTTCCAGCTGGAGTTAGGGGTTGCATTCTTTCTATGTGCCAGAAGAGGCAAAGGATGCTAATACAGCTTTTCATCCTCCTCCCGCTTCCCATGTCACTCTGCTGGAAGCTGGGGGTGGCAGCAGGGGGGTGAGCTCCTGGGAAACTCCTGGACCACCTTGCCTCACACCCCTTCTTCCCACCCTGGTCCTCTGCTTGCTCCCATTCCTGCTGCAAATGGGCAAAGCTCCCACCTGAAGAGTGAATTTCCTCCAGCTGGGATAACTTCTGCTCTCCTGATGGCTTTCTTCCCTCTCCTGGGACATCCCTGCAGAGGAAAACCTTCACATGTCGTGAAATGCTGAGCTGAAGGTCTGGGAGGAGAAGGCAAGAAGTGTGTGCTGAAGTCACCTGGGGGGATTTTGGGAGTCTGCTGGGGAAACAATTGTGCAGGGTCTGGAGAAGCTCTGCAGGCAGCAGGACAGGGGGCTGTGCATTTTGGATGGGCTCCTGGAGCAAGACTGAGCTGGGGAACATGTTTCCCTCTGACAGGGAGCTTTGCTTGGTGACATGCTGCCCACATTCCTGGTGGGAAGGCAGGACAAGACCCCAGAGAGGACGAGCAGAGGCTGTCCCGGGCTCGGCACTGACAGGGTGAGCTCTCTGCCACGCAAAGGCTTCCCCCACTGACACAAATGTGTGTGCCACAATTACCACAGGCTCTGACATCTGAATGGAGCAGAGCACCCTTGCTGTAATTCCCTGCCACTCTGATTGCAGAGCAGAGCAGGGAAAAGTCAAATTATCCAACAAAGCAAAAAGAGAAAGCGAGAAAGCCGTGCCTCACTGCTGGGGGTCAGGGTGGTGTGGGGCAGGACGGGAGGCAGGGCTGCTCCTCTGCCCTTGCCGTGCCCAGGCACTGTTGTCCAAGCTCTGGTTTGAAGGTCTTGCCTTGCCCATGGTGGGATGGGGAGGTTCATCTCCGCAGGATGTGGAGGTGTGGGTGCTGGTGTGAGCCAGGCCAGAGCAGAACAAATCCAGGACGCTCTCTCATGGGCATTTGCTTGGACAAACTTCTTAGTGGTTTGTGGAGGAGTGGGGCTGACAGGGGAGTTAGCTGGGCTGGGTGGAGATTACTGCTGCTTGGCTCGGGGTCAGGCAGACAAATCCTACTTTCTGGCTGCTTTCTGAAAGCCCAGCATGACGTGCCTAACAGCAGAGCTGTGGCTTGAGCCTCCTAAGCTGAGGAGCATGAATTTCCCCATTTCCCACTCCAAGCATCGGCCATCTCTGCCCGAGGGTGCTGGAAAACCTAACTCCAGCTCCAACTCGCTATCAGTGCTTTTGAGACTCTTTGCCTGAATTTCCATGAGGATTTTGCTCCTGCCCAGCAGCTAGGAGGAGGAGGAGGAAAGAATTGCCACACATTTTCCTGCTCCTTTGCAGCCACTGCATCTCCCCAAATACCCGCTGAGCGCATGGGGAGGGATCCTGGGTAGGCATCGCTCCTCTCCTGCTTTTCCCTCCCTCCTCCTTTTCCTCCTTTCAAGGTGCATTTCTGCATCTGTCGGATGCAGCATCGTGCCAGCTCAGTTAATTACAGTCTGCTCACCTGAATTCCCCTGTGGAATTCCAGCTGGATAACGGTATCCTTCACCAGTGAGCCTTAAACAGTCACGGGCAGCCAGACCCCTCTGCCTTTGGGTGTAAATGTGGGTTTCTGATGCTCAGAGCTCCCCCAGGGCAGCAGCAGGGCCGTTGTGGTGGTTGTCCCTAAAGGCTTGTGAGCTGGTGCCTTGCCTCATCACCCTGGGATGGGGCTGGCATCTGTCTGTCCAGGAGAGCAGCCAGCAGGGATGGTGGGAATTATGGTCCATGGGAGCAGAGCTGGAAGCCACGAGGCTCACAGGAGGTGGATGAAAGCACTTGGAGCTGTTCTAATGCTTAAGTGGACAAGATAATGGGATACTTTTTTTTCCTTATTGGCCCACCAGATAAGTCGTTAATGCAGGCGATTTCCAGCGGCGCCTGTGATTTGCATGGATACAAAAGAGCAAGATTTTCATTATTTGGTGGGGAGCTGCTTGATCAAGGGCTGCAGAGAGGAACTCAGGGCTGATTTGGTGCACTATTTATGGTCCTT
Organism: Pseudopodoces humilis; assembly: GCF_049639895.1. NCBI lineage: Eukaryota > Metazoa > Chordata > Aves > Passeriformes > Paridae > Pseudopodoces > Pseudopodoces humilis. Next base: position 2,839,720 of record NC_142224.1, on the reverse strand, counting down.
CATTAGCAGCCGGCCGGGAGCTTTGTCCCGCCTCAGCTCCCTGTGTCTCCAGCGTATCGTTAGCACAAGAGAAGCATTTCATGTGAGCCTTGTTGGATAATAAAGTTATCAGCATTCACAGTTACTTTGCTGCAGCTGTGGGCCCCAGACAAGACATTTTTGGAGGCTATGAGTGTTATATTTATTTAAAAAAGCTCTCATCTACCACAAAATGATGAGAGGTGAGGCTGATGTCTTGAAAAGAGAAGCTTAGGAGGTGCTGGCATGGGAGTTCTTCTCTCCATCACTCCCTGCTCCATCTCTGGCTCATTGCAGGCCAGCCAGGCAGAGGAAGGACACCCTGAACCCCCCAAATCTCTTGTTCATTCCATGCTGGCCTCCAGCTCAGCAATCCCTGGGGAAGCTGTGTACTCCTGCCAGACCCTGCTTAGCTCATACTCTAAAGCAGCTTTTCTTGCTCTGATTTTTCCGCACTCTCTCTCGGGAAGACGATGTAATCTCTTTCCTTATTGACACTCCTTGCAGATCCCTGTGGAGAATGTAGTCTGGGGGTGATGCTGCAGCTCAGGAGCTGGGCAGTCAGGTCACTGAAACCCCATTATTTGGGATTGCAGTTCCTGCCTCCTCAGAGGGTGAGAGCAGTGTCCTGGGACCACAGAGGGTCCTTGGTAATGCAAAATACTGAGGAGGGGTTTCCCATGCTCTGGCATCCCAAATCTATAAACAGCAGAGTCTTTGGTGAGCTTCTGTTAGGGGACTCCATCCTTTCCATCCCACCCACCAGAGATTTGGGGTTCAGGGCTGCTGGCAAGAGGGAGGATTTGCTATTCAAAGCACAGGGGAAGGAAAGCACAGCCTGAAAGGTGTCAGTGCAATCTCACTGGCCTTTGTGCCTTTATTTATCTGAAATCCCACAGAGCTGTCCTTCACTGCAGCTTGGATCAAAATTCATCTGATTGTGGTGTGGGTTTTGCAAGGTGCATTTTTTTTCCTTAAAGCTCCAGTTCCTGCGACAGTGCAGGAATCTGTCTGCTTTCTCCTTCTAATGAGAAAGTTTGTCTGAGTATTTGGAGGTGAAGCAGAGCTTTCCTAGGGAAGGGAAGCTGTGCTTCCAGGCAGAGGTTTATTGCCCATAAGCAGCTGGCTTTCTCCTGTGCCACTGAGCTTGTCCATGAACTGCTCTGAGCCAAATCCAGCCCTGGTTATTGTGCAGAGTAATCATAGAGGTGTCTCATTTAAACTAGGAGTGAACCAGGGCCAAGAAATAACTCTCCAAAGAATCAGCCTCCTCTTCTCCACCTGCCTCTCCTTACCCCATAATCTGCCTTGGAAAGCTTGAGGGAGTGCAGTCCCTGATCCTCCAACCCACGGGAGGCAGGACCTGCTGTGCAAAGTGTGCAGGCTGGAGGCTGCCCAGGAGCCCCAGGCTCCTTCTGGCCGCTTTGCCTTGTGCAGAGACAAGGTGGGCTCTGGAAAGCCTTGCAAGCTCTCGGCAGGTGAGGGAGCACACCGGGGTCTGGGCAGGGCTGAGCCAAGGAGGGAGGGAGGAGGAAGGGTCGTGAAGCAGTTCTCGGGGCCGGCCGGCTCTCCGGCATATGGAGCTGTTGTGCTTGGGTGCTTCGTTTTAAAGAATTTTCAAAGAGCCCGTCCATCTGGGCCCCCTCGCTGCTGCCGGCACGGTGGGGCACCGAGCAGATGGTTTGCAAACAAAACAGCTTCGGCTCAGGAGGGGAAGGAGACCTGTCCAAAGTGGCTGGAGCTCAGCCCCGGCACAGCGAGCTCTGGCAGCAGCATTTCCCCTGGATGGGCAGGTGTGTGGCTGTGGGCAGGCAGGAGGTGTTGGTTCTTGGGGCTCTGCGGCTCTTGGGGGTGTTGGTGCCCCTGCAAACCACCTGGTGGCTGCACTGTGAGAGCTTTCATCCCAAATCCTGCCCTGGAGAGCTGGCTGGGAGCTGCTTGTTCTCTCTGCCTCGCATCCCTGTCCTCACACACAACTGTCCACACGTGCTCCTGAATGTGGGATCACTTTGCAGAGGTCGGCGCTGAGCAGTTTAGGGAATGGCTGATCTGCTGCTCACATTACCTGAGCTTTCCTTGAAAATCCTTCAGCCATCCAGTCACTGACCCTGAGATGTGACAAGCTCACAGCTCTTGCCAATAAAGCAGCGACTCAGTTTGAATAATATCTGACAATTACGTGCTGAGCCCCAGCATTATGCAATATTTATGCATGTGTCTGGACTGTAAAACAGTGATTATCTAAAAGGAGTAATTGTTTGCAGTCTTACACTGAATTTCTTTTCTTCTTTGGCCTTGGAGAGCCACACTGTTAATCAGCAGCACACACACCACTCGTTAAATGTTTCCACTGAAACCAGCCCCACCATTAGCCCAGCAGGGCTCTGAGCAGTGTCTTGGTGCAGTGGCACAAGGTTCTGCGCAAGGAGCTTTATTTTAGTGCCTCAGGCTGGTGGATTGCTCATGCTTGGGGAGCCAGGCGGGTGAAGAGGGTCCAGTACCTACCCCTGCTGTCATGGGGAAACAGCTTTGATGTGCTGAACAGAGAGGTGCCCGGGCAGAAGGGCCAAGCCCAGACACCCAGCGAGGCTTTTCACCCTCCCTGTCCCTCCTGGACACTCGAGCACACTCCCGTGCCCTTGGAGTGGAGCAGTGATTGAAATCTCTCTTTGTTCCTCACTCCCTCCACGACAGCAGCTGCCCTTTAGTTTTTTTCCTCCTCTTCTCTTCTTTTTCCAAGTATTGCTGGCTGTCAACCTGGGCTGGGGAGGAAGTCAAAGCTGAAGAGACAAATGCTGGCTGTCACATCACAGGGGTGCGGTGGGCCACAGAGGGCAGCCCAGCCTCCTGCCCCATGGCCAGGGGGAGGACGGAATGCCCGGCACATGGGAGCCCCCAGCACGCTGGGGCCATGGGGGTGATGCTTGTTTCTGCAGCACAGAAGAAAAGCCTCTATTTTGAGGAGAAAAAAAAGCTTTTCCATCCTTTTGGTGCTCTGTGGAGGTGGCAGCGGGGCAGCAAAATGTTTTCCAACTCGCACGCCGGTGACAGCATGGTCACAGCGTTTGGCACGGGATATATCCCAGTGTAATTCCTGCAGGAGGCTGGGATTTGAGGTGGAGAAAGGCTCAGGGGACCAGGCAGTGGAGACAAACAAGGTGCCTGGTCAGCAGAACAGGCAGTGGAGCTGGAGAGGCCAGGATTACTGCTGCCACAGCTTGTTAACATAAACTAATACAGGCTGCTGCGTTGGACACAGGGAGATAGGAGGGAGAAAAATGGGAAGCGTGTGCAGGAATAAGGGCCCAGATAATGAACCTGGCAATGAGAATGCAAAGCAAAACAAAACAGGAAGAAATGCTGTTGTTGCAGAGTCCAGGCTCTATCTGCTCCAGCTTCTTGCTGCTTCTCAAAGACTTTATTTGTGGCTGGGATGGTGCTTTCCATAATGCTGGAGTCGCTGCTTCACCCCCAGAGCTGTGGGAAGAGAGGATGAATGTCCTGTTTAAGTGGCACTTTAGTGGCGCTGACATTGGCTCAGCCAGGGTGTCCCACTACCTTAGAGGGATGTGATGCTTCCCAGCACCTCCTGGCACAGGATCTTACAGCAGGAGACACATTATCCATGACCAGGATGCCCTTCCCAGCCCATGCAGGAGTAGTTCCGTGCTGCTGAAGTGGAAGACCCAGCAGTGGAATGGCTTTTGCTGGTGGCTTTTTGGGCTCCTGCAGCAAAAAGCAAAGCAAGGGCTGTAGTTATTCCTAAGAAATTTGGGATGAGAGGGCTCCTTTCACATCCTGGCAAGGGAGAGATAAGGCAATCTGAGATGCAGGCATCACCCTGGGATGTGCAGTGGCAGAGATCACCACACTGAGCTGTTGGGTTGCAAGAGGGCAGCGGATCCCCACCCCTCTTTTTTGGGTATGAAAAGCGTGGAGAGGAGTTTGCTGCAGCGTGTGGGACCAGACACCCAGCCTGGCAGCACAGGCCCTGCTGAAAGGCAGCACTGGTTTTATGAGGTGTGCTGCCTTCTTGCCTAGAGGGTCCTGCTTTCTCACAGGTCCCTGAGCCGTGGACAATTCATCTGGTTTTATGGTGATGACGGAAGAATCCAATCTGCAGCCTGTAGCTGGAAAGTTCAGAGCCACGCAAGGCTGGCTGGGGAGGAGAGCAGGTTTTATTGATGGCCTGGACTCCTGGATGTTGTGTGGGAGGAATCTTGTTAATGGGTCCCTTGGGCCATTGCCTCCTGACTCTGCCATATCTCCTTATTCACCTGCTTCAGCTCCAATGGTGTCTCTTTTTTTTTCTTTTTTTTTTTTTGCCTTTTTCCTGCTCTCTTTTGGTGTTGCAAGGGCTTTTAAAAATGCAGAAGGAGGGGAGGATTTGGGGCTGACCAAGGCACCTGCCAGTCCTTTCCCATCCCTCGTGGTGTGTCCTTCAGCATCAGAGATCTCCACAAAAGATGTCCTGGGCTTCGTGATGTGGCTCTGACAACAGAGTGATGGCCTTGGCTCCAAGGTGACCAGGGAGCTGCTGATGGGCTGCAGCCCCATCAGTCTCTTGTGTTGGTTAAAGGGGTGAAAGGATGATCACTCACTGCTCACCTTCCTGAAATCCCCCCGTGGCCACGCTCCACAGCCGGAATTGTGCATCCTCACGGGAACAGTGGTGCCGCTGGATCCTCCTGATTGGTGTCACAGGGCGTGCGGATCAGGCTCCACTTCTGGCCCAGTTTTGATAATTAATTGATAGTTGAAAATGTTTGACAAACAAACAGCAAACAGGAATCAAACCCGCTCACATGCGCATTAACATTTCATGGCGCCTTTCTTGTTTGTTTGCTTTTAAATCACAAAACGCTGTGATACATTTTTAATCGAAAACACTATTGGCTGTTGCCACTGCTGTTCCAATAACTTTCGTGATGAAAAAGAAGTTCAATGCAGAAATGTAATGGGATCTTTTAGGAAGTGGGCGATGGGTTCATGACAACCGTTTTCATTTCTACAAAGAGCATTTTTGTCAGGGAGAAATATATGTAAAAACATTCTTTATTTGAAGAAACTCTCAGAACTCTCTGGATGCTCTTTGATGGCTCTTGGCGTGGCAGAGCAGCACATGATGGGCTGGGTGGTGGGAGGTGGTGACTGGTCGTGTTTAGTGTCCCCAGGGCAGGGTCCTCAGCCCCTCGAGGGGTTGTTTCCTTTCAATCATGTTTTTAAACCCTCCTTAAGGTGCTCTGAGAAGAAAATCCTCCCTCCTAGCTAAACCCAGTGACTTGCAGACAACAGCCTTATCTTGATAGCTTAACTAGGGTTTTTCCCCCCTCCTATGAAGGCAGGAGATGAAAGGCATTTGTTTGTGTGTGTCTGTGTGGGAATGCAGCACAGTAAATAGTGGGTAGGGAATATTAATACAGGACTAAACCCATCCCTGGCATGAATCACAGGGAGGACATATGTTGCGACAACTTTCCTAAGGGGGTTCTGGCCAAGGTAGATACCGAGTGTTCCCCAGAGGGAAGGAGGAGGGAATGACAGCTCTTTTCTTTCCAAGACTGATGTAATTAAAGAGTTATAATGTCCTTTAACTTCGCTGCCCTTGGCACTCTTGTGCACTGGTGTATTTATTTATTATTTTTTTAGCACTGATGAGTGACTAATAGGGTTTATGTGAAGAGGCAGGAGGCCCTGAAATACAGTTCAGCATTGTGTAGAGAGAATGTGGTTTTATTTCCCTGGGATTGAGCATCCATCCAGCCATCCAGCCATCCATCCTCTCCATCTTCCCTGAGCGTGAAGTTAAACCCTCTGTCCTTCCCAGTGTTGCTTAACACACCAAACTTTGTGAAGAGAAGCTTATTTTAATTTAATAGAAAAATACATTATACATAATGCTCCCCATTATTTTCCCTCTGATCTGAAGGAGAATCTGCTGGTCTGCCCAACCCAGCTCAATACCTGCGGATTTGTTGCTGCATGGTTTAAATAAATAACAATAACAATACCAGTAGCAATAATATCCTTTGCTGCTGTCCTTGAGTGACAAAGATGATGGAAAATGAAGTTGTAGATAGCTGGAGATGACAATGTGAGTATGCTCTACCCATCTTCCAGGTTATTAGCAGGTGTCAGTCATTGGAAGGAATCTAATCATTTCCAGACACGGTGGTGTCTCCAAGCGTCCACCGTGCTGCTGTGGCTGCAGAAAGCAAATGGTTTTATGGGCTCAATTCCCATTTCTGCTCAGTCTTGTTGTTAGAGAAGCTGTAATGGTGCAGTGTCTGTGGCCATGTGGCACCCTCCCCTGCAGCAGGGTCCTGACACGACTCTCATGGGTGTCACCGTGTCACACAGCCAGCTCCCACGACCTGGTGCTGCTGCATCCTCCCCCACCTTTCCCTGCTAATGGCCCTTACCCAGATATCCATCCTTGATTCATCTGGGAAGGCTGGCCATGGTGAGGCTGTCACTGCTGAGAAAGGGGGAGCACAAGAGGTCTGTTCGCTCCTCTCCCCATCCCTACGGATGTGCTGTGCATTTCCTGAGCTCTTGTGGAGCAAGCCGTGAACAGACAAATTGCTCCCTTGGAATCAGCATCCTGATGAGAATGGTATAAACACACACTAATAATCCCCTTTTGAGTGAACACGACACGCACCATGGGTGTCAAGGCTTGCTGCCCTGGGGAGGGCTGCTCCCACATGCCTTTCCTGGAGGGTCCAGCTAGTCGGGAGGAGACAGGGAGCCACAGGAGTTCATTGTTTCCCAAGCAGGTGGTGCTTTGCGAGCTTGAAGTGAGCACCAGATGGGCAGAGATGATGAAAGAGGCATCGGCGTGAAAGGCTTCCCTCTAGGGTGTTAAATATTACATTCCCCGAGCCCGCCGAACTGTTGAAACCAATAGAACTAATTAGGGAGCCGGTGCTGGGGAAGGACGCGCCGTGGCTGGCGGCTGGAAGCGGTGCCAGATCCCACAAAACCCTCCCTTTGTCTGTCCCAGCGCCTTGCGTGAGCGTGGCAGACAGGGCACACTGTCCTTTGGGGGACAGCGTTGGAAAGGGAGCGTGTCCCCTGTCCCAGGGCCACCTTCTAGCATGGATGAGGGCTGGGAAGCAGGGGGGACAGCTGACTCCTGTGCAGCAGGGTTGGTTCCCCCCATTTTCATCTGCTGAGCAGACTGAGAAGATCCTGGGGATGTTTGCACAGCTTTGGAGAGCTGTCCTGTGGTCATGGTGAGCTCTGCCGGGAGTTTCCAGGGGAAGAGAGTAGAGCAGGGCTGGGTGGGTTATAGAGGCTCTGGAGAGGGTCCAAGTCAGTGTCACTGTGTGCCTGCTCCTCTTTTCCAGTTTGAAGCCAGGCTCTGTAAGCAGAGCACCCCAGTGACCCCATCAGCACAGGCTGCCCACAAGGCTTTGGCTGGATGTGAGACCTTGATCCCTGACTATCAGGGGCTGCTCCCCAGCACTGCCCTCCCCTCAACAGGGAGCCAGCAGTGCACCTCAGCTCCCCAAAATCCATCTTTCCCTGGATTTCTGTCTCTGCTGGGGGGGGGAGAGCCGTGAGTGAGGGTAAATCCATCCCTGTGCCCTTGTCAGTGTGGGGTCCTGCTCTCTTAATGGGCTTGTTCAGCACATGTGCAGGATTATCCAAGCCAGCCCATGCCATCTGTGCCCTCAGCCAGAGCTGCTTCATCTCTGTGCTGCACGTGCCCCTCTGCCTCTCCCTCCCTGGCAGCCCTTGCTCTGGAAATAATAATAATAATACTAATAATAGCAATAATAACAACAATAAAAGAAAAGGAATTAAGACAAGCAAACATAAAGATGAGTTGTTGCATGGCTCCTGTGCCGATTCTGATCTCAATGTCAAGGGAGCATCATTCCAGCCTAATGGCATCTTCCCGTGGAAGCGCTTCGTAGCAGTCATAAATAAACATGCAGGGTGAAAGGCACGATAACAAAAAAATGGAAACTGAGGCGCCCGGGATCTTTATTATTGAGCGGACAAAGCATCTGTGATTAGCAGGAGCAGGGGAGAGGAGAGGGTAAAAATAAAAGGCGGCCGTTTGTGTTGCTGCCTTGTCCATGTCAAGAGAGGATCTGGCTGTGGTAGGTTGACAGGTTGTCTGGATAAATAGTTTGGGGGCAGAACACACATTTCTGATGGAACTTTCTTTTTTACATCCAAGATCAGGAGCTCCAGAGGTACTGTCAAGGACGGACGAAGCTCTATAAATCAGGACAGGCTTTTTTGTCTGTCTGAAAAGTCTTATCTCGGAGTTCGTCCAGGCAATTTTTTGAGGTCTCTCTGGCTTCCTCCCTTCTCCTTATCAGAGCGCCACAGCTTTAAATGCAGATAGATACCCTCTAATGGAAGCACAAGCCAGAGCCCTCACTCCTTGTAAGTGCCAGCTCATAATTTAGTTGTGTGCCCTTTGGCACCGGCGCATCCATCGCGGGAAGCGGAGGCAGCGTCACCTCCCGGTGCCGCACCAGGGCCCGCGGGGGGCTCAGCAGTGAAGGGACCCCAGCTCCTGCCCTCCTTGCTCAGTGTGGGATGAGCCACCTGTAAAATGGGATGAGACCACTGGGGTTTTTTTCACTCTGTGGTTGTGTTGAGGGGATTAAGGAACGATAAGGAAATCCTGCCTGGTGCCTGAGGCAGCAGGGTGGAGATGGGCAGGGTGGAGAGCAGCCATTCCTCTGAATTTTTTAGTTTTTCTCTTGCTGTGTCTTTCCCCCTCCCACACCTTTTGTGTTTAAACCAAATGAGTTGGGAAGGAAGGGTTGATTTTTGGCTGGCCGTGATCCAGAGGAATGTCATGCACCCGGAATCAGAGCTCAGCGGGATGAAAACCGACACGAGGTTTTGATGGGGGAAGCTGTCAAGCCACCCCTCGGCTGTGGAGCCCTACCCAAACCTCCTCGAACCTTTTGAAAATCACTTGTCACCTTCCCTAACAAACAGTGCACGGCTAACGGCGACACTTCACCATTCCCGACAGCTCCAGATTGTTAATTCCCCCTGTTTTTCCCCCTGAATGGCGTTTTGCCTTCTGGCTGAAGCAGCGTGGCTGCATCAGCCCGTGAGCTCCTCACCTGTGGACATGTGAAGGGGCTTTAATAGGTTTCTTCTCTTTGCCCCACTGGGCTGTGACCAGGAGGGGAGACAGAGCTGCCTGAGTCACTAATTGCTTTGGCCCTGCAAGTCCCGAATGATGGAAAAGATTAAGAGGGAAGGAAAACAGCCATTCTATCTCTTTCTTGAAAAAACTTGCAGCATGAAAGGCTCATTAACATCATTAATGTTTCATTAACCTCTAGCCAGACAAATAAGCTGGAGGTAATTTAACAGTACGGGGAGAAAGAAAGAAAATTAAAAATTACCCAGGTGTAGGTGACATTCTCCCGTTTACCTTCGCTGTGAGTTTTGGAGAGGTTTGGGCTCCTCTCCCTCTCCTTGGAGCTCTGCCAGCAGCGCCGCCGGCTCCGGAGGGCTGCAGGTAATAACGAGAGGGGAAAGTCATTGATTGTGACAAAATGGGATTCATTTGAACACAGCAACATCTGAAATCTCGCAAAGGAACAGTGCTCTGCACAATGCCGGCATTAGGGGAAAAAAAAATATAAATAAACCTGAAAAAAAAAATAAGAAGAAAGAAGGGGGAGGGGGGGAAATCGGTGGCTGCAAAATGACTTTCTTTGTTTGGGTAAAAGGTTTTCTCCCCTTGTTAATTTTGGTTGGGTTTTATTTGATTTTTATCTCTGCCCAAGTTTACATGCTCCACCTCCACCCTGCTCATCCCGAGTCCGTGTGGGTGTGTACATACCGGGAGAAATGTATTTATACACATGCAAACACTGGTGCTTTGTGAGCCCACTTGTAACTCACTGCTTCCCTCTCAATTGCCTTCCCTTGAGCAAGATCTCTGGTAGGAAAGAAACACTGTTAGTTCCTCTCCGAAATCTGAAGGTGGGTTAAAAATGTAAAAAAAATGCAGTATTTTTTGGCTCTTAGCTGTGGTATAGTCTGGGAGCTTCCAGAATTGTCCGATTAAATTGGGTTGTCCATGATAAGAGAGAGTTTCTGCCTGTAAGAGAGCAGAGAATAAGGAAAATCAGCCAAAGATAGCCAAAGGGCTTTTTGTCCCCATTCCCAGCGCAGAGGGATGAAGGAGACTGGTTTAAGGTGACCCTGAGGAGATCTTGTTGGAACTGAGAGTTGAATGTGCTCCTCAGGGTTTGCTATCCCCTGATTTCCACTTGTTCTCCTGTCCCACAAACCAGACCCTGCACAACTTTGCAAGGTTTGCCTGCTCCTGGGTGATTTTTGCTTTTTGGAATTTGGACCAGCCACTTTCCTGCTGTGATCTGTGGGGTGGAAGGAGGAGATCTTTACTGCTCTGTTCACTCTAATCCTGGATCTTCTATTTGCTCTGGGGCTTTGGATAAGGTACCTGATTTCCATGGCTCTGTTTTCTTCATCCACGAAATGTGAATAACTCTCTCAGAGTTCAAATTACCCCTCATCAAGAGCTGCAAGTGTGGAGTACAACATTAATGGAAATTTTGCAGTCTTTGCCCACTCCTGTCCTGGGACAGGAGGTCTCAGCCAGGCGAGTGGATGTTTCCTGAGCTGAGGTTGGGATCAGGCTGTTGCCCAACACAAAGAAGGGATGGGAGGTGCTCAATAACATGGAACCACCTCCTCTAGCTGCTCACACTTGCCTTCAGTTGCCCCTGCACTGCTTGGGGACTTCAAAAAGCTGCAGTCTTTAGCGTTACAGGAATTCTTCTGTCTAGTGCCAGCCCTCGGTATTTCACAGGTTCCCCAAGCAGCCCGCAGGCACAAATAACCTTTACGTCCTGCTCTCCACTGTTTATGTAAACTTGGCTTCTGCTTGTTCCTGTCACACTGTGCCTGTGCTCTTATTCCTCTGGGGATGGAGGGAGAGATAGAGCAGGGAAAAATTCCTGTGTGAATATTTCCTGGTGAAAAAAGTCTCTCATATGGTGGGCTTAAAGGGAAACCAGCAGTGCAGGTAGGACGGGAGCTGAGAGCTGGATGTTTCTGTGCCTTCTGCCAGGTTACAGTTTTGTGTCTGTGATGACAAGGACTGTGTCAGCACGGGGTTCTCACAGGCAGAACGCCTGTCCTGGGGGGAGATGGGTGGTGTGGTGGTGGGAAAGGTGCTTGGCTTTGGATGCAGCCTCCAACCTTGGCTCAATACCTGCTGCAGGCCAGTGCCTGGGGCTGAGCAGCACAGCCCACAGCTGCACGTACAGATGTGGGCTCCACCTAGCCAGATGTGCAGGGAGTGGGTCTGATTCTCTCTTCAGGCAGGGCAGGCAAGCTGAGCAATGTTTTTAAATCTCTCCAAATTAACCTGTGTGGTAGAAAACTGCCGAATTTCCTGGGTGACCCCATCTCGAGGAGTTAAACTGAGACTTCTCCTAAGAGGAGGATTTGGGAGGCCTGTCTGTGTATGAGCAGTCATGAAGGGCTTTCTAAAAAATTGTGACCATTTTTTTGCTGGAGGAGCCCTTTAAACAAGGAGACATTAAAAAAATCTCTCAAAGAAATCTTGGTCTAGTTTTGCCACAGTGAAACAGCACAAACTGAACCACTATAAAGATCTTTTTTATTGCCATCTATCAGTGTTTGTATCTGTGTCTCTATCCCATCCTTTTGACAACAGTATATGAGCAGCCAGGATTTATCCTTCCCAGCTAAATCTCTTTCAACCCATGCAAGAAGCCCAGGAAATGATTTCACAAAAATATATAGTTCACCAAAATTATTCAACCCTGAAGCGTTCAGGTTTAGGTCAGTGTAAATTTAGAATAAGTATTTGTTCTGGTTCTTATCTTAGCCAAGCTGATTTACCCAGGAGCAGCTGATAACTCCTTTTAAATTCACTACAGAATCATCTTCTTCCAAATGCTCATTCCCCACTTCTCCCCCCATGTCCCTGCCTGGGTTTGTTATCCTGGGGTTGCACACATGGGTGTTGGATTGCTGAGGAGTTCTGCTGGATCCTCAACTCCATATTTTTCCAGAAGGAAAAACATGCATGGCATGTGCCTTGTATAGTAGAATTTCACCAAAAAATTAGGAACAGCTTCCCCAACTTTTCTTTAGAAGCCCAAGTTGGGAACAAATATTTGACTTGCACAGGGGAAAAAAAAGTGTTTATGTGGTTTATGATGTCTTTTCACTTGTTCAACTTTTAAGCAGACTCTTTTTCTCTCTGAAGCTCAGCTTTTCCTTCTTCAACAGCAAATCTCTTGAGGTGGAGAGTGCTTTGGAATAGAGTTTATTTACCCATCTCTCTCTCTTTCTATGAACAGACTTTAAATGTGCTGAAAACCAGGAGCTGCAGGAACCTGTACTGGCTCCTGCCAGCTCTTCCCATCTGCATTTCCCTCATCTGCTCCTTGCTGGGTGCGGTGCAAGAGTGTGAGGGGCTGCAAAGAGAGAGGTCTTGGAGCATCCTTGTTCTAGCCATTCTCATCCCTGCTCTGTCTGCTCTCATCCCTGCATTCCTGCTGCCCTGCATTCCTGCCCATGTAATCACATCCCTGCCCCACTGCTCTGCATCCCTGGCCCAGTGGCCACATCCCTGCCCTGCATCCTTGCCCAGGCAGCTGCATCCCTGCTCTGGCCTCTCCCATCCCTGCCCCAGCTTCCCTGCATTCCTCCTGTCCTGTATTCCTGCCCATGCAACCACGTCTGCCCTTCTGCTTTGAATCTCTGTGCCATCTCCCCATCCCTGCCTTGCATCCCTGACCTGCATCCCTGCCTGGGCACCTGCATCCCTGCCCTGCATCCCTGCCCTGCATCCCTGCCTGGGCACCTGCATCCCTTCCCTGCATCCCTGCCTGGACACCTGCATCCCTGCCTTGCATCCCTGACCTGCATCCCTGCCTGGGCACCTGCATCCCTTCCCTGCATCCCTGCCCTGCATCCCTGCCTGGGCACCTGCATCCCTTCCCTGCATCCCTGCCTGGGCACCTGCATCCCTGCCTGGGCACCTGCATCCCTGCCTGGGCACCTGCATCCCTGCCCTGCATCCCTGCCCTGCATCCCTGCCCTGCCGGCCGTATCCCCGTCCCACATCCCTGTCCGCGCAGCCTCATCCCCATCCCAGCCCTCCTGCCCGCATCCCTGCCGGTGCCTGGGGCAGCAGCACCATCTCGCGTTGCTCTGGAGCCGGCACAGCCGGTCCCTGCGCGACCGCACCTCCCGGAGAACCCGGGGAAATGCCGGCACTCCCCAGCACCAGCTCGTCCCAGCTGCCTCATTCCGCCCTCTCAGAACGTGGATCCTATTTCCTCCTTTTATTCCCCTCCTGTTTTTCAAGGGCAGGGAATTCTGAAGCCTTCTGCTAGCTGAGGGGATGTTGAGTGGTTCAAATGTGCATCATTGCTTTTTCCTAATCTTTCAGGACATGCAGAAGTGACGAGGTTTATTTGTTGCTGCTCAGACTCCATTTATAGCACCCTATTTAAGCCTGAAATGATAGCAGAATAGAATATATTTAGGGGTGCTTTTCCTTTGAGGTGTGGTTTTCAAGGGTATGTAGGACCCAGACTTCAGAGCAAGGAGTTGCTGCATCTTCTAAAGTAGTTTTATCCTCTCTAAGGCTGCTGACACCCAGAGTTGGTGAGTTAAAAGGGTTTCTGATGAAAACAGGACTGGGGACAGTGTCAGGCCAAGAAAAGCTCTTTCTGAGAGGTCTATTTCTAGCAGCGAGAGACGCTGAAAGGCAAAGCTGGTGCGTCACCGCTCCTGCTGGTCAGGAGTTGTGTGTGTCGAGGTGGGGAGAGGCTGCAGAGAGCAGGACTTGCAGCCCAAGGCCTGGAGATGGCAGATCTGAGACTTAACTGGGTAATTCCTTTCTTTTTAGAGCTGGTTTAAGGATTTTCCTGTGTTGGAAAGAGCCGAGTTCAATCCCACACTGAGATGCTGCTATCTAGAAATTATCAGCTCGGTCCCTGCTTGGGAATAATTTCATTTTAGGGGAAATTGAGGCCCATTGTCTTTAAAACTGCAGGAACAGCAGCTCTATCTTTTATGAAGCAAAGGGTGTTTGGTGTGTCCCCAGAAGTTCTTGAAGCACAAAGCTTGGATCATGCAAGGTAAGGGAGGCTGCCTGCAGCACTGGGGACTGCAGAGAGTGAGTTTTTCCAGGCAAGCCTTTCTGCTGAAAAGCTATGAAAAAAAATAAATTAAAAAAAAAAAATCAAAGAAAACATTTGGAGAAACAAAATAGTGCAGCCTCCTTCCACCAGCGAGTTTTCTTTGGCTTGTACAAATTGAGATATTTGCATTTGAAACACACCTACATATATATATATGTATATTTATAGATAGAGCCCTAGAAGGTGAAACTTGTAGTTTCAGCAAAAAGACTAAAATAGCCTCATGTTTTTGCCTTTATTTTTCCATTCTAGTTAGTAAAGAGTCTGTGATTGGCATAAGGCTACTTGGAAAATGCCAGGCTGGATCAGCATCATCCTTCTGGCAGCCAGCTTGGGTCGATGGAGAATAAACAAAATTCCCTCTGTGATCCCCCTCTTTTCTTCATTGTGACTTTGTTGGAGAGCAATGGGATGGGGGTATTTTAACTGGGGATTTTGGGACTCTTTGTAACTATCCAGCAGCAGCTCTACTGAGGCAGCAGGGAGAGGAACTCTTCATGGGATGCAGGGACTTTTCATGGGGTGCAGGGACTCTCTGTGCAATGCAGAAACTCTTTGTGCAGTGAGGTTTTCTGGCCAAAACCCCTCCCTAGGAGCTTTCCTGTGCCTCCCAGCATCCATGGGATGAGGCAGGACCTCCCTGGATCCCACCAGGGACCAGTACCAGGGATGTGGCAGTGGCTGATGAGGGTTTCACTGCCGGAGGGCCCAAGGGCAGGAGCCAAATTGGGGCTGGATACTGACATTGAAAGTTGGCTTTTTGAAAGGCACAACAGCCTTTGCTGCAGAGCTAATTATTATGCAAATTCATGCTAATAAACTCTGCCTTGCATGTTGTGGAGAAGCTGCCTTTCCTGGTTAACATACCAGTAATGAGAGGTAGATTTGTAATTCAGATGCTGGTGGTAATATCCTAAATTACTCCGTGCTGTAATGGACTTTATTTCTTTCTCCCCTCGGCTCTCCCCCCAGTCCAAATGTCAATGCAAATCAGTTACAACTTTGCATATTTATTGCAGATGTATTTATTGTTGATACAGGGATGAGACCCTCAGCTAAACAGCTCCTGCTGGCACCGTGGGGCTCAAGGTGTGGTTTTACCTGTGCTTGGAGGAGCTCCTGCCATCTCCTTTTCTTTTTCCTCTCCCAAGGAACAGCCTCATGGTGGGGAAAACATATGTTTATTTTTTTATTCATTAATTCCTTAGCAACTTTCCGTGTGTGGTTTTACATGACTGCTTATTCTCCGAGTTGGTGGAGATAACCAAGGAAGCACAGATCATTTGCAGACTGAGCCAGGATTTAGGCCTAAAGCTACTGAACCGAGGCTTAGATTAGATGGCATCAGGCCTCTGTAATCGGTCTCTGTAAGGTTTTGGCCCAACTTTGTCATCTTAATCAATGGAAAATCATGCAAATCATCTGTGCCTGACATTTCAGCTGCTGTTAGGCCACTGCTGAGCCAGAAATGCCCTTCTGTTACTCAGTGTCCCATGGCACACAAACATAAAGCCGGTTTCTTTCTGCAGTCGTGAACCCATGCTCAGAAAATCCTGACTCAAGACCATCTGAGAGGAAAGGAAAAGCAAAATCATTCCCACATTGCCCTAGGCTGCCAGAGGAGCAGGGAGTGTTTCAGAGTATTGCTGGCTGGGCAAAGGGAATGGGAAAGGACAGATTTATGTCCTGGTGGGTTTAAGCCTGGTGTAGGCTTTGATCTTACTGGTGTTACTGGTCTGGGGCATGTTTTCATTTTCTGTACCTTCCTACAGAAGAGAGAGCCCCAAAGCTTGGGAGTATTTGTGGCTCTCCAAATCCTTTGCATCCGTATGGACAAACTGACAGATTAAAATTTGGTTTTTGGGGGAATAGTCTCTGCTCCTGATTCTGGGGGTGATGATTTGAGGAAGACTTGGTGATCTGAGCTTGAGCTCATTGCAGACACACTGTGGGAGCCTCAGGGGCCATGGATTCCCTTCCCTGGGTTTGCTCCAGCCTCCAGTCAGAGCATGTGCCCATCAAGGGATGGGGGAGGCTGCTCTGGCTGAGACCTGGAGCAAGTGTGTGAGTGGAGAGAGAAGCAGGAGCACCTCTGGGCCTGCCCAAATCTAACACAGAGGTTTTTGAAGCCTTTGAACATTTTTACTTTGCTTCCATTTGCATTCGGGCTTCTGGACAGGGAGAAACCACCTGGGCTGAGAGGAGAGACTTTGAAAGGGACTGGGGAATGCTCTGCAGCCCTTCTTCTCCTCATCTCCATGGACTCCCTGCATGGAGCGGGCATTGGCCACCCGGAGTTTGCTCTGAATCACTGCTTGCCAATTATTCCGAGGCCAGGCTAAAAATTGTCAGAACCATCCCTTCCAGCCTCAAAATATCGATGAGTCACTGAGGAGCAAAGGGCTGCAGAGCCAGAACACGATGTGCAGCCTGTGGTGGGTAATTTTAGACCGAGAGTAGCCTTGAGGGCAGTTCAGCATTCCCAGCCTCTCATCTGTGTGCCCCCCTCTGATGTGCCCTGGCCTCACACCTGTGCCTTGCAGGCAGCTGTGCATCCTCACGGACCTGGGGCATCCTCCCTGCCCGCTGGCATGTGGGAGGCGTCCCGTGAGGATGCCAAGCCTTGTGCTGCACGGGGCAGGTGCATCACAGCAGGAGCCAGCCCCAG
Source organism: Pseudopodoces humilis (assembly GCF_049639895.1). Classification (NCBI taxonomy): domain Eukaryota; kingdom Metazoa; phylum Chordata; class Aves; order Passeriformes; family Paridae; genus Pseudopodoces; species Pseudopodoces humilis. Next base: position 2,822,824 of record NC_142224.1, on the reverse strand, counting down.
GGAGCTGTGGGTCCATGCGGATCTATGCAGACCCCTGCGGGTCCATGGGATCCATGCGGGTCCATGGGATCCATGCGGATCCATGCGGATCCATGCGGGTCCGTGGGATCCATGCGGGTCCATGCGGATCCATGCGGATCCATGCGGATCCATGCGGGTCCGTGGGATCCATGCGGATCCATGCGGATCCATGCGGGTCCATGCGGATCCATGCAGATCCATGCGGATCCATGCGGATCCATGCGGATCCATGCGGATCCATGCGGATCCATGCGGGTCCATGCGGATCCATGCGGATCCATGCGGATCCATGCGGGTCCATGCGGATCCATGCGGATCCATGTGGGTCCATGCGGATCCATGCGGATCCATGCGGGTCCATGCGGATCCATGCGGGTCCATGCGGGTCCATGGGATCCATGCGGATCCATGCGGATCCATGCGGGTCCATGCGGATCCATGCGGATCCATGCGGGTCCATGCGGATCCATGCGGATCCATGCGGATCCATGCGGGTCCGTGGGATCCATGCGGATCCATGCGGATCCATGCGGGTCCATGCGGATCCATGCGGGTCCATGCGGATCCATGCGGATCCATGCGGATCCATGCGGATCCATGCGGGTCCATGCGGATCCATGCGGATCCATGCGGATCCATGCGGGTCCATGCGGATCCATGCGGATCCATGCGGATCCATGCGGGTCCATGGGATCCATGCGGATCCATGCGGATCCATGCGGGTCCATGGGATCCATGCGGATCCATGTGGGTCCATGCGGATCTATGTGGATCTATGCAGATCCATGGGATCCATGCGGGTCCATGGGATCCATGCAGATCCATTCGGATCCATGCAGATCCATGCAGATCCATGCGGATCCGTGCGGGTGGGCTGCGCGGTGAGGAGCTGGGAGCAGCGTGCAGTGCCGCAGCTCTTCCACACGGTGCTGACAAAACTCCACACAAGACACAGAAGGCTCTGGATCCTCATTCCACAGGCCACGTTCCCTCCGTAGTGCTTGTAGCTTTCCCCATCCCACAAGCCACGAAAGGCTGGCAGTGCCCACCCTGTGAGCACCTGGAGCAGAATTAGCTCGACTCCAGGGATGCAGAGGAGAGAAGGAGATGCTCAGTTGGATGTTTAGGATGAATCTCTCAGCTCCCTGGTTGTGGCAGGATCAGGAGACACTGGATGATGCCCTGCTCCTCTTGCTCCAGCTGCTCTCCCAGCTGTGGGCTCAGGGTGGGCAAGGTGTGCTTCCTCCCATTTTCAGGCCTGCAGGTGAGACTGGAAGGGCACTCGGAGGAGCAGGACAAAGCCTGAGCACTGCTTATGTGCTGCAGGCTTGGGTGGGCTCAGAGACAGTGAGTTCCTGGGTTTGTGGGGTGGCAGAAGCTGGGCTGCAATCTCCTCTCATCACTGCGTATGCTGCGCTTCACTCAGGAGCAGCCAGCCTCCCACCGAGTGTCTGCAGCAGTTTCTTAATTGCTTTCTTAACTTCGTTACTCCTCTTCTGTTGGCAGTGCCCTGAAGCAAAGAGTCCCCCAGGTGCACTTGCTCTTGCATGCCAAAATTAGCTTCTTTTATTTAATTTTAAATAAACATAGCATCCTTTGAGTGCTCCCAGCATCTGCCATGAAGGGGCAGAGGGAGCGGGCGGTTAATTTTGCATGTGCTGCTCCTCAAAGACCTGCCTGTTACTCAGCCTTTGGAAAGTTTTTCATGTTTCTTGCAGCTGTCCTTGGTGACCCTGAGCGAGTCAGGTTCTGTGGCTACAAAACGAGGAGATGAATTCTTCATCTCTCTGACATGTGTCTGTCTGCCCTGCTTAGAGCCAACACTTCTCAGAGAGGCCATGGGGGTTCTGCTGGATGCCGCTGTCACACAGAGCTCTGAGCAGGGTTTAGAGGTGTTAGGCTGAGCCCTAGGGCAGGTTTTACCTGGGCAGAAGTGCAGGTTAGGACATCAAGGTGTCTGGAGAGCCATCCTCTGCCACACTGTCCCCATATGACCTTGGGTATGTTGCCTGTCTCTCAGCTTCTCCCTGTTTGGGATCATGGCAGGATGAAATTTGAGTGGTACCTGGAGTAGTCCAGCATGGAGAGGGCAAGGAAGGCTCTCAGAAGAACGTGAACCAGGAGGGAGAAGGGCTGGAGGTCCCCTCACAAAATTTGCTGAGCTGAGGGCAGCATGCACGTGCATGTTTTACATAGGGCGCTGAAATAATTTATGGAGAGCTTCTTCCTTTCAGCAGAGGAGGTGGTCAAGATGAGCGAATAAATCTTTAAAAGAATAATGTTTTCAAAATCAGGCTCCTTGTCCTCGAACCCTTTGATGTATGAGAGCAATAGTAGGTAGGACACATAGTGAAATAAACATGAGATCTCCGTGGAAGAGAATAGCGGAGTGGAGAAAATATTAGTGTTTACATCAAAACTCAATTGGAGCACTCGTTTCAAGATGATAGTTTATTATATTGAATCCAATTTAGTCCCACAAGGATGTTTCTTCAGCGGGTGACACTCAGGCCCACTCTGTGTCTCCTCCTCACCGTACCTGGGCACTGCTGTCCCCATCCTCTCCCTCTCACTGCCATCTCAGGATGGTTGGAAAAGCAAAGGGAGGAATTAATCAGCTTTTGGCCAATTTTCTGTTTCTTTCTGGGCTGCTGTCAGCTCGGGGTGTCTTGACCCCAGGCTGGGAGATGAGGGGATGCAGAGGGAAGGATGTGGTGATGTGGAGAGAGGGTGTTCAGGTCATCAGTCCCTCCTCTCTGTCCTGAAGTGTTCAAAATCAAGCCATGATTAATGCATGGCAGAGGATTGCTCCTGCTCCCAGCACTTTTAGGAGTTTCACACCTCTTTGCTGAGCCTGGAGCAGGTCACCAATGGGTTGTGTTTGCCAGTCTCCAGGTACCCTCATTTTGCACCATGTGAGGGTTGGGGGAGGAAAGGTGTGAAGGGCTTGGCATCCTTCCAGAGCCCTGATGCGATGGGGATGGGAAGGTGACCCAGGGAGACCCTTCTGCTGCAGCCGCAGCAGGTGTGAAGGCCTGCAGTCCTTCCAGGTGTATTTAATGTGATTTTATTAGCACTGAGTGCACAGTGGGGCTTTTAATGGCTCCATGACCTGTACCCAGTGAAGGGTATCTTTGTGCAGATTATCCCAGGGGGCTTACCTGAATATTTCCTCCATACCAGGCAGCTGAGGTGACATGGGACAGCCTGGCTGTGTGGGATGCCTCACATCACCCCACAGCTGTATGGGAAGCCCTGAGCATCCACAGCAGCACAGCTGGGCTGGGAGTCATTTCCTGTCCAGCTTATTCAGAATAATGAATGGAGATTATTTTAGTGCCTTCAGGGCAGGTGGTGCAGAGAAGTCTATCAGTTTGTTTACTCTTCTTCTTCTTCTTGGTGCATTTTCCTCATGGTTATGAAGAGCTGTGTGAGAACTCCCTCCTGTCAAGTGCATTTTTTACTGGTCTATTCACTGTCTGAGTGGTGTTTGGGGTCTCATTTGCTCTTGCATAATATTGGCTGTAATCCACCTGGGTTTGGTTGATGCCTCTCCCCAGGGCTGGGGCTGTGGGGGCTTGCAGGTGTGATTTGCTTTGGAGGCAGAGGATGGATGCCCTCAGCAGAGTTGCTGGCCCTATGGATGTCCCTGGGATAAGTTCCCATCCAACCTGGATGCACTCAGATTGCAGCAGATCTGAGCTCTCATCTCTCCTCCCCTCCTTTGTTTCCTAATGTGCAATTAGTTATATGCATATAAATTACAGAGCCAGCAGAATCAAAGGGAGATGAGTGAAGAGAGAGAGAAAAAAACCCAACCCAATAATTTATTCTGGTGCAAATGTTTTTTGTGAGCCTGGTTCTCTTGGCAGCGCTGGGGTGGAAGGAAGGAGGCGGCCGTGTAGGTGCTGGGCAGCAAACAGGGAGCGAGGCTGAGATTTTCAAAGTCACTTGGGAGATTGGGATGCTCAGTTCCCATTAATTTTAATAAGAAGAGACTGTCTCATAGCTGACTTTGAAAATATCAGCCCAAACTTTGTCTAACCCTTACTTCTTTCTCCACCTGTTGCTCTCTTGTAACAATGCTTTGGTGGGGTTTAGCAGCAAAAGCTACTCTTAAACATGTAGACACTTTCTAAACAGCTGATAGGTTGGATTTATAGGATGTCTCCTTGTTGGAGGCAGGAGTCAGCTTCTTCATGGCTCAGACCTGCTGAAGGCAGCAGAGAGAAAACCTCTTGTTTGTTGTGATGATCAAGAGACCAGCCAGCATCTCACTAAAAAAAGGGTTAAGAGGATTTCAGGCAGATCTTTAATTCATTCTCAACATTTCCAAGAAGAAGATAACTCACATTCTCCCAATTCATTCCTGCTAGGGATGTGGTTTTCCTTGGGAATTGGTATCTCAAAGTGGGCCCTGCTGCTTCTCTCAGCCCTGCTGGTGTTTGCCTGGTGATTGAGTGTCTGTTTGCACACCCTGCACCACAGCACCGCTGTCTACCTGGCCTTTGATTTCTCCATCCTTGCTGTATTACTCTGCAGTTGTCTTTATTGAATTTCATCTCACTGATTTTTTTATTTTTTTTTTCTGTTTGTCTAATTTATCACCGATATTTTGAATTCTGATCCTCATTTTTGGAGCATCCCAGGCTCCTCTCTGCAAGGTCTTCTTTATTATCCCCAGCGCTGCTGAAATATAAAGCAAAGAGTCTCTGGCCTGGGGAAGCCACAACATTTGAAATGCCCTCCTCAGTGATGGGAAATGCTTGGCAGCTGCTCCCTGTGTCGGTTCAGGCGATGACATTTCCACCCCTGGCGCTACCTGAGCTTTCTTCCCAACTTCCTTTGCAGGGGATGTCACACGGGACGATGTCAAGCACTTTAATGAAGTCAAGGTATATCGCATCTGCTGCCTCCTCCCCTCCGATCCAGGAGACCAATTACACCATCAAAAAAGGAAATTAAGTTGGTTTGACATGATTTGCTATTGACAAATCCGCAGTGGCTGTTCCTTATCACTCCATTATCTCCTCAGTGCTCCCAAAATTGATTGCTGTGTAATTGGGCCACGCGTCTCATGGAGTATAGGGCAAAATGTGCTCAACCCCTCGGGCAGCCAGGAAAGTGGAAGCTAAAAGCACTTTTTCTCCTTGGCTTTCATGTTCCCAGATCCATGTGTGCTGCCTTGGACACGCTGCCAATGCTGGGGAGGGTGTGATGGCACCAGGATGGCTCCTGCCCTCATTCTTTGGGCACCTTTGGTAGGCATCTCACTCACTCCCGTTTTGGTGGTGTCCAAAAAAGGGCTGTATACTTGGTTATTTAGGGATTTATAGGTTCTCAGGGGAAGCTCAGCATTGATCCAATTTATCCCATCGACTCCCAAATCCCTGGAACCCTTAAGCAGATATGGAGGCAGCTGCTTCTGCAGCTCTGCCCTCACTGCGGTCTCCCTCCACCAGCTCCTGTGTTTACTCTTCTTATGAGCTCCACAATTTAGTTTTATGACCCAGCGATCAATTCTCCATCAGGAGCTCTGGAAAAGCTACTGATGTGTTTCCAATAAATGGTACGTCAAGGAAAATATATATGATCCTGTCCTGTCCCTGTCTCGTTTCCTTCTGCGACGCATGCAGCCTCTACAAACATTTTGAGGAGGCAGAAGAAGGGGGCTCGTTGTTTGTTTGAGGCATTAGGAATGAGGGGATATCGATTCCCTGGGGACAGGGGAATTGGTGGACAGGGAAATTCATACAGCAGTCACTGGCCAGGCTCAGACAGGGAGCTTGTGCCGAGGGTCTGCAAAGAGCAATTGCTCTGGAGGCAGAAATGAAACAAGTGTCAGGGAGAATAACTGGAGGCTGATGTTAATAATTAAGTTTTCTAATGAGAGCATTAGTTTTTCTCAAGTAGATGGATTCAGCCTTTCCCATCCTGGTGTTGTTGTGTACAAACCCAGATCATTTTTTTCACCTGCTCAGGACAAAACAGAGCACAGACAGAGATTGCTCCTCGTGCCTTCTGGGATGGACAGGCCAGATGAGGATGAGGATTGTTACATGGGAACGGGAACTGAGGGAGGTTTCATGGCCATCTGCAGCTTCCTCTTGGTGGGGAGCAGAGGGACAGCACTGCTCTCTCCTCTCTGGTGACCTGTGACATGAGGGAATGGTTGGATCTGTGCCAGGGCAGGGTTAGGTTGGATTTTAGGAGAAGGTTCTTCCCCCAGAGGGTCCTGGCACTGCCCAGGCTCCAGGGAATGCTCCTGAGACTGCCAGAGCTCCAGGAGCATTTGGAAAACACAGCACAGGGTGGGGTTTGGGGGTGTCTGTGCAGGGCCAGGAGCTGGAATTAAATGATCCTTGAGGGACCCTTCAAACTCAGTGTATGTTATGATTCTATGATATTTAATGCACTCCTGCTCCATGGGAGCTCAGTCTCTCCTCTGCAGCCTTCCAGTTCCCTCATCTGCAAAAGGAACTTTAGGAATCCTGGAGCTGGGTGACTTTTAATAAAAAAAAAATAATATTTTCTATAAAGAAACTGAGTTTTGCTGAGATCCACATCTGTGGTGATAGGAATAGGCTGGAAACAGGAGCATCTATTATGCCGCAGGATTTTTTATTTCCTGGAGAAAATCCAAACTAAGACATTTTTTTTTGAAACTGGTACATCAAAACATTGCAAATGCAGTTTGGTACAATGCCCTGGTTTGATGAAACAAAGAAAAAAAAATCCCCATTTCTGAATTTCAGCGTTGTGGAACTGATGATTCCAGAAAAACCTTTCAACTTCTCACCCTATCTCAAGATGAAAACAAATGTTGAACTACAGAGATTTCCCAGAGGAAGGAAATTCTGCTTTCTTAACACCTCTAACACTTACTTTTTGTTGTAAATCATTTTGAGCTCTACAGATGAAAAGCTCTTGGTAGATGCAAAATATTGCTGCTTTTTATTTTATTTATTATTCATCATGATAGTTCATGCCCAAAGAGGAATTCATATTCTTTCTTTCTTAGCTGCTGGGTCCCGTGAAAATTGCCCAGCTATGGAGCTTGCCTGCCTGCACTTGTGGAAGACATAGGAAATTCATTAAAATTTCATCATTTCTGGCTTAAATTGTTTACTTTTTTGACCAGCTCTGCTGGGAGATGTCATCTGGCTCCCCAAGACATGGTGGGCTTTGCTCTGCCAGCATGGGCCACCTCGGCCGTGCTCTTGGCACGTTGCGGGAGGGAGCGTGGGAAAAGGGAAGATCCTGTGGGAGCTGGGCTGGGAGAGGAGGAGGCGACTGATGAGCTTTGCTAATTGCCAAGGCTTGCAGATGGCTGGACCACGTCTCTCCCAACGTTGTGCCGGCTGGATTTGCTCTGGCACGAGGCAGACACAGCACCTGCTCCCCGGCAGCCCCGGGGGCACAGGTAGCCGGGAAGGGGGATATTAAAAGGACATCTGGCAAAGCGCCCGTGTGGCACAGGAGGGGAGGGAGCCTTCAGTGAAGTTTCCCCAAATACGCAATTAATTTTGACTTAATAAGACATTTATTGTATAATAAACAACAACTGATTCTATGAAAAAATATTTATTGAGGATTTACGGCTGAGTAATGAATTTGTAGCTCAGTTTGCCTCGACGAGATTTATTTACATAGCAGTTAAACCCCAATCAATAATATGCTTTTAATAATCACTGTATTTAAGTAGTATTTCAACAATACACTGTAATTAGGCCATGAATTCTTCTGTAATTCTTTAGATTTAGTATACTTTGGGGTTCCGAATCTCTCCTGGATCGTGATGTGAGTGCTCCATTAACGTTAATTAAGTGCGTGCCAATCAAGCAGAGCATAAACCTCGTTGTGTGTGAGTGAATAGCAATTGGGTGGTGGGAGGGAAGCAGTTCAGGCTTCCTGGGATAGAGAGACATGGTTTCACTTCAGCATCCTTCACTTTGGATCAGGAATCACCGGAATCAGCTCCTGGGAGAAGGAGGGCAGAGACCAACGCTACTGATGGGAACATTCCCGTCCCTTGTGCCACACTGTCCTCTGATTTGTGCCAAAGAGCTCCCAAACCAGGCTGTATCTGCCTTTGAGATTAAATTGCTGGTTTATGGGTGTGTAGCTGTGAGTCTGTGGATCTCCTGGAGTTCCTAGGAGCTGTGTTTGCTGGGCAAATTTGCTCTGTCTTTGGGAAAACAGTTCGTGGGCTGGGTGGTACAGAGGGAGCAGGATGGGGATACTCATCCTGGTGCTGATGGTTTGTATTGCTGGCTGCAGGGAATGGATCCTGCTTTTGTGAGCTGCTGGTGAAAGGTGAGTGGCCACAAGGAAGTCTGGCACTTTGCATCCCTCTGCCCATGGGAATTTTAACTGGGATTTTTGGCAGTTTGATATTCCGCTGGGCGCGCTGAAAAACGTGAGCGTGGAGTGGGTGCACTTCGGAGCATGATGCTGCAAAGTTTTACTCTGCTCACAAGGCACTTGGAAGTCTTTCTAGATCAATCACACTTTAAATGCACATTTTTCTCTGCTCTTGGTCTGTCTAATCTCTCTTTATCTCAGCAATTGTACCTCCTGTCTGTGTCTGCAGCCGATGATATTGCTCCTGAGAAAGACACGGGTGTGTATATTTAGAAAATGTCTCCTGCATTCTTCTCCCGCAAGGGACACTTGAAATGACTTTGGGGGGAAAAAACAAAATATAGCCCTTCACTGTCTTGCTTCCTTCTGCCTTGTTAGAACAGGGCCTGAGGCAGGAGAGTTGCCACAGACCCACGTGTGGAGCAGGGCTGGCAGCGCAGGAGGGGATGCACTGAAGAATATTTACAGCACCAGAGAAAAGATTTGGTGCTAAAGACTTCTTTTCTTTTTAATTTGGTAAATCATCCTGTGCTGTGGTTCAAGTGTGGCTGGCAGAGGGATGAGGGAGGCAGGGAAAGAAGTGAGGGGTGGCAGCTGCAGAGGAGATGGGGGAAAAAAACCTCCTTGGTGGGTTAAAACCACCACGTGAGCTTTCCCAGGAAAGGCACCGAGTTGGGAAATTAAGCAAGACAGCAGGCAGGGAAGAAGGATGTGCCATGTTATGGTAATCACTCTTCTTAATTGCTTTGACTCCGATGACCACTCATTTCTTATCCTAACAAAGACGTGAGAGCCATCCGCTCCGGACTGCAAAAACAAATCCCGAGCAGAGCTCCTCTCTCGGTCAGTCAGGGACCCAAACTGCTTTGTGCCTGCCAGCCCCAAGGTGCAGCCCTGTTGGGACATGGTGGTGGTCGCTCTGGTGGTCATGGTCCCACAGGGGGCTGAGCCAAACGAGCCCAGAGAGATTTTTTTGGAGCAAGGCATCGTTCCAGGCATCGGTCCAGCCCCTCCACACCTGCTCAGCTGAGGTACAGAAAACCAGGCAGAGCTGCTGCCATCAGTGTTTTACCAACCCTCTTTGAGCTGAATAGAATCCTGTTGCTCAGCTGTACAATTTGCACTGATTCCTGCGTAAATTCATGGTCTAGGCTCACGAGGAGCAGGCAGAAAGGTGCCTGCTGCTTTTCGCCTGGGCTTGATCCAGCACAGAATAATTGCGTTGACTGTTTCACTCTGTGCTTGGCAGTTCAGGGCTTAGAAATCCCCCACAAAAGAGCCCAGCACACAGAAACTTGACTAGGAGTCTAAAGCAAAGCTGCAACTGGCAGAGGTGCAGATCTTCAGGCTCAATCAGATGCATAAAGACAGGCAGGCCAAGCTGAGATGGGAATATGTTGCTTCAGCTGTGCACTGAAAGCTGCTGAAATTTTCCATATCAGAGGCTTGCTTTACAAAAAGGGATGCTCTGGCCTGGGGTTTGCAGGGAGGAAAACAGCAGTGGTGACGACAGCAGCAATAAAAAGCCCTCCCTGCTTTCCATACTGGTGGGAATTGCTTGTCTGTGCTCTTCCAGTGACTTTCCAAGGCAGTTTTCTCTGTGTACAAATCAAAAGCATCTGCCTGTTTGCTCCTGGTGTGTCCCAGGCTCCAGCAGCCCTGCACCAGTGTCATTGGTCACAGTGGAGCTGTGTGCCCATCCCAGCTGTATTGCTGGTGTCAGAGCTGGGCTGTCTTTGGGCTCAGAGAGCTTGAGAGCAGCTGTGTTATGGAGAAGGGCTGGTTGAAGCAGTTGTGGGTACTCATTTAATACTTTTTTTTTTTATGTGGAGTGGTGTTTTTTTGCATTTTAGTAGAATCCCAGACTGGTTTGGATTGGAGGGGACCTTAAAACTCATTTCATTCCACCTCCTATTGCCATAGGCAGAGTCACTTTTCACTACCCCAGTTGCTCCAAGCCCTGTCCAACCTGGCCTTGAACAATTCCAGGGCAGCACTCTGGGGAACCTGTGCCAGGGCCTCCCCACCCTCACAGGGAGGAATTTTTCCTCATTCCCTTCAGAGTGCCTCTTGGTGATTAAACGAGCAGGTCAGCTACAGAGAAAAATATTGCCAATGCTCTGAGTTGTTCTGGAGTTCTTCAAAATGAGTCTGAGGAGGAGAGAAATGCCCACTGGTGCTCTGCAGAAGATTTTTAACCAGTGTGAGATACTCAGTCTGAGTGAGAGCGGTCATGATTTTGGGACGGGAAACTTTGCTGATACCAGCAACATCTTTTCCTCTGGTAAGGAATAACTGGCCTGGCTTGGCAGTGCAATTGGGCAGCCCAGCTGGGCCAGAGATGGCCATGAGAGGGACTTTGGCCTCCCTGCTGCATTTCAATTCCCCCAGCACTGCGGCAGCGATGGACACTCGGACACCGGTTGCATTAAACATAGGGTCAGTCATTTCCCTGCCTTCATTCTTTGTCTGTAATTCTGCATCTAATGGCAGCAATTAGTCACTGTCCAAGAAGGGATGAGCAAGCTCCTGGCTCATCCCTGCTCTCTGACGGATCTGCTCCTCCAGAGGGATGGAAAGGTCATTAGCAGAGGGTTAGTTATTGATCGGCTCAGGAGAGAGAGAGGGTCCAGAGGTGAAGCTCAGCACCAGGCTTAAACGATGGGCCAGAGAAAGGAAAGAAAAATAGGCTGGCAGCAGCCCCAGGGAGCCCCCAGCCACTGTGCCACAGATGCAAAGGACAAATTCTTATTGATTGGAGAGGTGTTTTTGGAGGTAGGTTATTTCTTTTCTCTCCCTAAAGCAGGGACCAATTATGGCTGTTGACTGGCAGAGACAAATGCCACAAGTACCAAGCCTGGATTTCCTAAGGCCATCCTGCTTCTCCTTATGGTGGGGTTGTAAAATCCCAGTGTGCTAAAAAGAGCACCCTTGAACTGGCTGGGAGAAAGAACTATATCCCAAAAAGGGGATGGGGCTGTTTTTTGCACACACTCCTCTGCCAGCTGGGCAGGAACAGCTCTGCAAAATGGCAGAGAAGGAAGCAAGGAATAGACAGTTCTTGTGTAGGAAATACTGAGTGCAGGGTGGGGAAATAATGGGGTGCTTTGGGCAGTGGCTGAGTTGGAGGGAGGACAGAAGGATCTGGGGCAGATTCAATGACTCGTTTCGGGCACTGACTATAATTAAGTTGTTCAGCAGATAAATTAAGGCCATTGCCAAGTTGTAGGAGGGAAGGACCTTTACGGTGGATGAGGGCCAGGCTCTCCTCAGGGCAGGCAGCTGGGGGGAGTCTGGCTCTTCCCAACCATCAGTCACACCTCAGGGCCTGTTGAACACCCTCCGACCTCCTCTTCCATCATGGCCGTGTCAAAAAGAGGGATGAGGTTATTGACCATGTCAACAGGGCTGATAAATCACAGCCTCCAAGGCTGGCAGTGCAGGGTTGGGTTGGGCTTCATCCTCTGCCCAGCTCTGAGTGTTCCTCCATGGATGTGGGGATGGTGTTCCTAAAGAGACATCAGCAGTGACGCTTCCTGCTGCCACAGCTCTTCCTTAGGTCTCAGAAGTGTATCCTCTAATGCCTTACTCCTCCTCCTGCCTGACTAGCTGTGTTTCCCGGGTGGAAATTGGCTCTATTCCCTTTATTGTCTCACTCCAGGAGTCTCCTTTCTCTGGAAAAGAGGCATGAAACCATTTCTCCAGGCCAAGGGCTTCACATCAAGACAGGGGTGCACTGAAAAGCTCCCAGCCCACCCAGCCCTTGCAGAAGAACCTCCTGATGTTCCCTCAGGCCAGGCTCAGCCTGGGTGGGAGCAGGGATGGATTCACTTGTGGGAAGAAAGGAGAGCAGCAAGGCAGGATACCTGCACCCTTCCATGCTCACCCTGTCTCCACCCTGCGAGTGATGGAGTGTAACCCTCTTCTCTGTAGTGATTATCCTGTTCTTGGAGGCTTCTTTGACCTTCAGCAGCAGATGGATAATGCTGCGGGCAGGCAGGAGGAAGGCTCGGGAGCGTTGCCTTCAATAAGGCTTCGCCCTCCTGATTTATACAGGGGAGCGAGCAGTGCTGATGCTTGCTGCTGCTCATAGATTATCTTCATTCCAGCAGCACTCAGGCAGACAGCAGAGGTAACGGAGAGCCATCCGCCACCCTATCCGTCACCTTCCCTCCGGCACCGGCGCTGGCTGCCGCAGAGCCGTCTCTTCCAGGGGAAGCCTTCCCTCTCCATCAAACACCACAACAAAAAGTCATATTCTGCAAACAGGTCCATGTATCTCTGGGGAGCTTGTCATGGCTGTGTCTCTCCCAAGCCTCTCTGGAGGACAGGGAAGCAGGGATGGAATAATGCGGGAGAGGAGCTGATGGGCTCGGGGGAGCAGGAGGAGCAGGAGGGTTGAGGTCTCTGTTCAGCCCAGGGTGGTGCTGGGACTCATGGCTGTGTTTCAAGGTCTGGGCATCTCAGTTCAGCCAGTGGAAGGTAAATCGAAGGTGCTGGGGACCCACTGTGATTTCTTGCATTGCTTTTATTTTATTTTCCCTCTCCTCACCTCTCAGGCCTTCATTTCCTGAACTGGGATTAATCTTAATCTCACTTGCTCTCCTCCTAGGGGAGTGGGGAGGCTTGTTCTGTTCATATCTGGAAAATGCTCTGAAATCCTCTGATGAAAGGTGCTGACAGAGCACTGAGGACTTCCAGGATTCATGGTTTTATATGAATGGAGAGGTGGAAAGCACAAGGGGCTGAGGAGGTGGTTCTGTCAGCGCGGTGGGGCTCGGTGTGCTGGGGGGAGCTAGCAGTGGGATCCCTGGGAGATGCCCCCTACAAAGGGCACTGAGAATCACATTTTTTGAGCTGAAAGTAGAAAGTCTTGGCAGCTGCACCAGCCGGGAGCATCTCAGGAGGAGGGGTGGGAAGCCTGAAGGCAAGTTATACCTTTCTTCTCTCGCTGCCTCTGAGAACACATGAATTATCCAGCCTTCCTTTGCTGCCTGGAGACCAGGATCAAACCCAGGTATGCAGAGTGCTGGTGTTTGTGCTGAGGCTGGGCAGACGGGGGGTAGGTGTGGGGCCTGCAGTGCTCCTTCTTGGAGAGCATCGTGTGCTTTGGCTCTGAATTGAATTTTAATTCCCCCTTTTCTTATTTTTTTTTTTTTTTAATATTGTAAAATAGTCAGGTTTTAGATCTCTACGCTTCTCTTTTTTTTTTTTTTTTTTCATTATCAGCTATATGTAAAATGTGTCCAGTAGCCCAAACATAATGAGTGTACTCAGCGTGGAGCCAGAGCAATGTTATGTGCAAGGAGTGCAAAGCCCAGCTCTGCAGGTTCCCAGTGCTGCACCTCCTCCTTGGGTAGCTCCAAACAAAGTCCTTCCACTGAAACCTCTGCAGGCTTCAGGGCAGGTGGGAGACTGCACATCCCAATCCTCCTTTTGCTTGGGAGAATCCTGTTTCTAATTTGATCAGCATCCCGTGGCCGAGCAACCTGGGCTTGGTGCATTCAGAATTGCCCTGCGGCATAAGATGAACAAAATCTGAATGCCTGGTGAGCAGCAGTCCATCGAGCAGGAGGATATATTGCTCCAAATGGAAATAATTTCTATTGCTAGGGAAGAGAGTGGCCTGTTCTGAGCTATTGCACTGGGCTGCTCAGTAATTTGTGCAGTGCAGATGGGAGTGTGGAGCCTTTACTGCTGGAGAAAGCTTGAGTCAAGTTGTTAAGGAAGAAATATAATCAGAAAGAGCCAGGAAACATAAAGATCAAAGTTGAGAATAATTTACATTTCATCAAGAACTTGTGGAAAAAGGACAAGGAAAAATCCAAGCCCCATCGGTTATGCGAGGTTTTCAGCAGAAGGAGTAGGATTCAGGAGCAAAACACACAGAAATTGACTTCTCCCTGTATTTTCAAAGTGAGAATTGACTGCGGAGCCACAAGTGTTACTTGAAGTGACATTTGTGGGTGCGCTGTGAAAATCCTCAGGCAGCACAAAGCCTTGTTCAGCAGCAGCCATGTGCCACTCTGAACCCTGTGAAGCTCTGGTGGGCGCTCTGACAGCAGGGACACGGCATCCAGGAGCTTGGAGTGGATGGCATTGGGGTTATCCATTAAGTTTGTGGTTTTATCCCAGCCTTTCACCTTCATTTTCTGGGGAGGACCATCATGCAGAGGGGGAAGTGAACACATTGATGGGATGCAATTTGTCCTCTTGCCCAACTCCTTGGAATGTCCATGTATCGTTCCTCTATCTGTAGCATTTTAATGCCTTTATAAAACGTTTCCTAACGACAGAAAGATAATTTGGCTAATGCAGCTCGGCACAATTAGGTTCCTCAGTTAACATCATGTTCATGCATCAGGTGCCCTTTCCTCTCGTAGCCTATTTTTCATACCCTGGGTAAATATGTTTAATAATCAATTGGCATGTTATTAACGCACAATAACGATCTCACTAAATCGAAGCTCAGGCTTTATTTGAGACACTTACAGTAAATATTGACTGTTCTGCAGAATTATGGCAGAGCCCTGAGCAGTCTGTTCCAATGGGAACTGGATCCATTTTTTAATACCAGTTATTGATTTTCAGCGAGCAAAGTGCCTTGAGATGTCCGTGGTTTTCCTCCTCCTCCCTGTGAGCTGCTGGGAGATGATAGACATGCACCAGGGAGATTATTTCCTTTTTCTCCATCAGTAGTGCCATGGCTGGAGATGGGCAGAGCTGGTGGGCATTTCTCCCTCTTCCTCTGGAGATTTTCCCAAGGGCAGAGTCACTCCCACCCAGCAGTGCTGGGGACAGGTCCCTGCCACCCGCCAGCGTGACAACTGCTTGCCGTGAATGTTCTGGTTTAATCTTCTGCCCTTAATTGCTGCTAAGGAAAAGAAAAAAAATAGGCTTGTTTGGACATTTGATGAAGATTCCTGCCAGCTCCCATTTTCCTGCTGTCCTGTGACCTGTCCACTGAAAGGCTGATGAGAATCAACGCTCACTACTCCCAACACATCCCTGGATGATGTGTCCCTGGCACCTCCACGAATGACCAGGCTGATGTGGGGCTGGCATCTTTAGAGCCCTGCTAAGGTCCATTCTCTCTTCCTCCGTGCTCCTTGTGTCTCATCACTGCATCCTTTTAATCAGGGCCACCCTTAGGAAGGCTTTTATCCATGATTGTTCACATCCCTGTGAGTGAGGTATTTGATGATGGTCCCACCAGCCCGATGTGTTAGGCTGCTCTTCCCAAAGGAATGGGGCTGGCTTTCCCCAGTGCTTACAAAAGCCACAGGAATGGCAGATACCTCCATCAGATATCCCCATTTTTCTCTCATGTGGGAGAGGGGGGAGATGGAAATGAGTCACATCCCATGCAAGGTCTATTAGTGAGCGCCTCAGAGTGAACAGATAGGGTGGGTTTTCCTTGCTATCATCTTGTAGGAGCCCTGTTTTCTTCCATGGAGAAAGATTTGAAGGGCAGGGTGACTCTCAGGGCTGGGAGTTACTGCATGTGATGTACAACACATGGAATTCCTCAGGAATGACTTTGCAGAGCATTCTCCTGGTGGGCAAGTTCATTTGTTGGAGATTGAGAGGGACAAGGAGCGTGTCTGTGCTGGGTGTGTGTGTGCAGGGATGCAGGGACAGCTGTGCACGCTCTGAAGCCAGAGGAGCTTCCAGATGTGCACAAGCTCTTGTAAATGGCTGTGATGCCCTGTGAAGGCAGGAGCTGCTTCCCGAGCCAGGAGCTGGGGAAAGGGCTGTGCCTTGGCCATAGCTCACGGAGATTTGAAGTCCACTGGCGTGGCTGACTGTCTGTGTATATTTATGTGGAAGACTTTGCATCCCTGGAAGGTGCTGCTGCTTGTTATTTTGACTGATTACAGGAGAGTGACTGTACTACAATAGCAGGAGCCACTCATTAGCTTTGGCGTAGCACAGAGAAATTGGCAACTTGTTCCAGCCACATCTGCCCCTGGAGGTGAATATTAAACAGGAATTGATCCCGGGTAATGAGAACACAGCCCGGGCTGCTGCGATTAGCACAGGTTGAATTTTAAATAGTTAATTATTTCAACAGGCAAAAGGAGCTGTTTGGGGGTGGGAGAGGGTGTTGTGTTTGGGGTGGTGGCTGTGTGTGAAGGGGTGAGTGTTGGCGTGGTGGCAGCGAGTGTTTTGGGGGTGTAGGTGACTCAGATTTGGAAGGTTTGTGTGCATATGGTGTGAGTATGAGCAGGGTACACCTGGAATGCTGCTGGGGAGTGCTGGGGGGTTTTTACCCAGGTGAAAAAGTAGGTGGGTGGCCCCAGGACTTCTGGAAGTGCACATCCTGGAGCAAACAAATTTTGGGCAGAGTTCAAAGGGCTGTGGAGATGAGGGTCTGAGGCCATGTGTGCATGTGCTGCCCCAGCTGAGTGTACAGGGTGCATTTCCAGTCTCTCCAGCCTCAGGACAGGAAAAACCTGGGACAAGCAGGTCTGGAAAATTGCAATGGGAATGCATTAAATCCCATTTTTCTTGCATTCCCCCATCTCTGCTCTCTTCTTCTGGAGCACTGCAGAAACAAAGGGAAGGCGAGAAAAATTGGCAGGTGCCAGGGGAAGGCGTGCTGTCTGCCTGGAGACAGGGGAATTATCCAGCTTCAATAAATACCTTTTAAAAAGAGAAGAAAGAAAGAGAATTTCACCCTTCTCCTCACCCCACGCCTCCCAAAATACCAAATCACCATGATTAAAAATTGACTCAAATGGACAAGCAGGCCCAGTAATTGATTGTGGCCTTTCATTCTTGCAGCCACACTTAATTAACCTTTAGACTCAAATACCAAGCACTGGTTAGACAGAAAGGTGCAGGCAGGGAAGAAGACGACAGTGCCTGCCTGTTGGGAGGATCCTGGGCTCTGAGAAGTCCTTTGGGGTGAAGATGCCTGGATGATGCTCTGAGGAAGAGCTGTGCAGTAACACAAGGCTTGGATTTGGAGATTAAGTTCCCTTTACCAGATCCTAGAAGGAAGAATAACCCCTTCCCAGATTATTTTCCCTCAGTGTGTTCCAGCTCAGCTCCCTTTGCTGTGCTGTTGCTGATATTTATTGCTTAGAACCATTGACAGGAGCTGACACCAAGTTGTGAGTTGTGCCCAGCTGTAGGAAACCACCAGGCTGAAAACTGCACAGATGGGTTTGTCTTTGTGTGTTGAGTGTTACCCTGTAGTGGTGGGGGGAAAAAATGCAAAATGTGTGTCAAGGAGTGCTGTAAATGGACTCTCAGGTAGTAAAAAACTCTTAGTTGAAGAATGCTTTTTTTCTCGGTGCATTTCTTGTTAAATCAGTCTCCAGAACTAAAACAAAAACGTGGCAAGCAGGGATTCCTGTGGCCTTTCCCCTAGGGCAGGGTTCAAGGTCCATTGTTTGGTAGGGGGATCTGAGATAGTCAAGGATAAATATCCTGTCCCGGGGACTGTGGGGGGCTTGCTCCTCAGTATTATCTCCTCGTTGGACCTCCCCAGGCTATTCCCTGAGGATCTGTGGAAGACCATGTTTGGGTGCAAAATGGGTATTTTTGTGTGTTTCAAGAGCTGCCTGTCTCCCACACATCCCCATTTCCTTTCAGCCGTGGATCCTGTGGTTTTATGCTCAGGAACATTAACGCAGAGCTCCTCTGGCCTCCTTGCAGCATGAGCTGTCTCTGCACTGAGCAGTGCAAACCTGCTTTGACCTGGAAAGCTGCTGCCAGCAGCAGATGGAGCAGACCTGCAGCCCCAGCTGCTCCGTGCCCTGCCAGGTGCTGGGGATGCTTTGGTTTTTAAATGCTTTGGTTGAAAGAAACTTCGAGTCTGCCCTCGAATTGGGGATGTATCAGAGGAAACTTGGGGTGAGGCATCAAAATGTGAACTCTAAATGAGGTGACTCATTTCAGAGGAGACAAGGATGAACGAAGAGGAGGCTCTGAGTGGTGGATCTAACAAAGGCGACGTGGCTTTGATGGTGTAGTATCAGTTCTGGTTTTTACATCAAGCTCTGGTTCAGCATAAAAACAGAAGGGTGATTTGGAGAGCACAGCTGAAAGCCAGAAGCGTGAGTACAAAATACACAGCACGATAAACAGGGAGGACTCCTACAGGAACAATAGCAGCTCTTCAATGTCCATGGGAAATAGTTTGCTTCCAGATATGTAAATGTCTGAGCCTGTCCAGGAATCTTGATCCCAAATTTTTGGATAGGGCAGCAATGGTTGAGCTTGGCTTGTAGTCCAGGCTCTGTGGCAGGACTTGGGCTGTGTCCGACCCACAGCTCTTTCTTTCTGTATTCATCTCCCTTCGACCAGGGGCCTCGGGAGGCTTGGAGACAAATTGCATTTGTGCATATCAGATGGAGACTTTGGAGGTTTGAGCAGGAATTCTCTGCCTTTTGTCTTTTATCATTAGGAGTCAGGGATGGAGGGGACAACAGAGTCATGTATGAATGCAGAGTAAACAAAGCTGCATGTGGGTGTGATGACATGTTTCTTTTGTCCTTAATGTATTCATCCTCTGAGTGCTCCAGGGTTATGCATTTAATTTGTTGTGCAATTGGCAGCTTTAAAAGTACTTAAGCATCCAGCTCTCCTTGCCTAAAAATAACTGGAAAGCACCTGGGGTTGGTTGTTTTTTTTTTTTTTTGTTCAGGAGGAGGTGGGCCAAGGAGAAAAATGTGTTCTGCAACCCAAGAACGCAGCCCAATCCTGACAGGCCCACCATGCTTTTCTGGTTATTTGTGGCTTTTCTTCATCCCTTCCCCAGTTCAAAGCAGCTCTGGCCACAAGCAGCTCTGAGGGAGGAAGTGTAGGCTGGTGGTTACAGCACTAGCTCAGGATTTAGGTGATTTAGGCTGAACCTCTCATTTTGCTGCTGTCTTTCTGTGTCATTTTAGTCTCTCTGCAGTTGTAATATCACCATTTCTGCACAGGGGGCTTGCAAGAGTAAATATATTAAAGATTGGGAGGCATTAAGGTGCTGTGGGAAGGCTCCTGCAGAGCAAGAGAGCGTGCACCTGCAAATCTCAGCGGCTCAGAGGGTCGACAAAAGCAGCCTCAAATATATTATTTTTAATATCTCATTACTTCTGAGTCAGCTGGAAGATTTTGAACTGTCCTTGGCAGGGAAGGAGACCTTCCTTCTCAGGTCATAGAATCACAGAATTTAGGCTGGAAACAACCTCCAAGATAATTGAGCCCAACTTGTGATTGAGCACTGAGTGCCACCTCCAGTCATTTCTTGAACACCTCCAGGGGTGGTGACTCCACCACCTCCTTGGACAGCCCATTCCAATGCCTGGCAATCCTTGCAGTGAAGAAATTCTTCCTGATGTCCAACCTGAGGTCCAGACCAGCGGCTTTGATTTCCCTCCCTTTGTGCTGGTGGGTCCTGGCACCATAATTCTTTAGAAACAGGATTATCTCCAGCCCGAGGTGGACCCTGTCCCCACAGCACCAGCAGTGACGGCTCTCTGTGGCACTCTTGACTGGGAAATTAAGGATTTTGAGCTGGTCTGGGTACATGGCACTCCTCAAAGTCAGGCTCAAGGTACCGATGCCCAATGTTATAAATGGATATCATATTATTGGCTTTTCACAAGTATTATAATGAATATTATATGTATAAGATTAGAAAATATAGCTGTAATAATATAGTCTTCTTTATTTCTGTTATTAATGAAACTTAGAAATAGTGGTATAATACATGTATGTTAAGCTATGACATAGCATTAAAACAAAAACTACTTTTGTTTGTGTAACCCAAAGACTGAAAAAGATAGCTGGAGATTTTTTTTTTCTTTTGTAAACTATCTTATCCAGATGAAGTCAGCAGTGACCAGAACTCTGGGGGAGGAATTTATTGCATTTCTGGTATCAGGGAATGTAAATCTCGATGGTGCCAAGAGGATTGATCTACTGGGAAGGGGGCAAGAGAAAACTAAACAGAAGAACACCAAAGATCCTAAGAAGAATGTCTGAATGTGTGAGAATTTATGGATATGTAGCAGGGTTCTGTTTTTAAGGGACAATTCTTTGTCAGTGAGGTGAATGCAGAGACACCTGGCCGTATCTGTATACTTTATTTTATTCTCCTAATTGTTTATTTATTAAATTTTTAAATTCTATAAAAATTAGGTGAACCTCGTTTTTCACACCCAGCATCACCTCCAGGCTGGTTCAGCTCAGGGATGGGTTCTGCTGTGGAAGGCACTCAGCAGCAAGCCAGGCCTTGGTGCTCGCTGCCAGAGCCGCTCAGGAGCAGCTTCTGAACCCTCACGGATGTGTTCGGCAGCTGATAGCGGGGCTGAACTTTTTGTTTCAGATCCTACAGAAGTTTGGAGCTGAAAAACCTTGTGAGCCCGGGGCCTGAACCCCTAGGAAGATTAAAATTCCCTACCCCTACTTCGAAAGGCGCTGAGAGTCTGTCTGGCAAGACAGGTTCATTAACAAATTAATAGAATAATCAGCGGGGCTTTGTGTGCGTTTTGCAGATAAAAAACTGGTAACAGCGTTCTTTGGCTCTTTAATGGGCTGATAAGAGCCAACTATCTGCTCCATGGCGGGGCTAATCACAGAGATAACAGAGGTTAAATCAACTGCGGGGCGCTGGCGAGCGGCCGCGCACAGGCGGGGATGGATGGAGGTGGGAGCTCAGGGGTTTTAAACATGATGAAAGGGAATAGCAGCAAAGTGAGGGAAGGGAGAAAACCAGCAGCCAGCCCCGTGGATATTTTTAGGTTCACTGTGCAAAGACCACGGGGGCTGAGCCGCTGGAGACTGATGCTGTCGGGAGGTGGCTGGAGGGCGGTGCAGGGAGCTCCGTCTGCTCTCGGGTCTTTCCATGGGGGTTTGGACAAAGAACAGGGTGTCCAGAGAAGTTGTGGCTGTCCCATCCCTGGAAGTGTCCAAGGCGAGGTTTGTCGGGGCTTGGAGCAATCTGGGATAGTGGAAGTGTTCTATGAAACTGGTTGCCAGAACCTTCTCTCTAAGATAAGAAGCTGGGGACAGTGGGGGATATGTTTTTTAGGAGTACAGTAGGAAAGAGGTGGAATGTGCTCTGTGCAGGTTCCCAGGCTGGCACAGAAAATCCAAGGCACTTCATGACCAACCAAAAGTCCGTGCAGAGCCTCTCTAAGAGGATTTCAAGCTCCATCTTAACACCAAACCATCCCTGGCCATGCTTAGCAGCTCTGCTGCCTGGCATCCCAGCCCAGCATCCTCCCCTCTGCACCCCGGGAGCCAAACGCAGCAGGAATGAGTGGCAGGTGGAGGAGACCAGGCTGGATAGCGCTTCCAATGCCTTTCAAATCCAGGAGTCTCCTGGTTTTTCTGAACAAAGCCCACAGCCTATCTCCTCTCTGCAGGCCTTCTGCACCTGCGACTTGCAAGGAGTGGGAGCAGCCCTCGGGTTTGCAGAGCTGCAAACACGCCATGGCTTTCGCAGAAGCGTCACTTTTCCTTCATGAATTACAAACGTGCGTGCTGAAATACTGATGGGGATACCAGAGCCATCCCTGGGCTTGCCTCAGGAATGCAGCAGCCGAGAGCAGTCAGGATTCGGGGAGTGTTTTGCTTTCTGCAGCCTCCTCCGTGCAGGTTTTGAGGTGTACCTGGCATCCAGGGACCTCTGCTCGTGTGTCCTCGTGTCACCTCCCCAGGAGCAGGCTGTGGGAAGTGGCCGTCGGGGCTGCCACGGGAAAGCACTGTCTTTCCCTGAAGGACTATTAATTTATACAATATTTGCTTTGTTATAGGAAGGACGTTGTCAGGCGGCTTTCAAGTGATGTGTGAAAGTGACTCTAATAAGATGTTCTGGGGAAGCCTGCAGGCAGCTCCGCCTCTCCGCCAAGCTTCTCCAGGCCCTCTTTGAAAGGAGCAGCAACAACCTTGATCTTCCTCTCCTCCTCCTCCTCCTCCTCCTCCTCCTCCTCCTCCTCCCCCACTAGTGCAGGCAGTTTCTGCGAACTCCTCCGGGGCGGGGAGCCGGGGATGGAGGCTCCGGGAGGGCCGGGGAAGAGTTGTCTGTGCCTGAGTGCCGGGAAGAGAAGCCAGGAGATGACACCGAGGGGTGGGAGTTTCCTTTGGAGAAACAGCTGCAGCTCTGGGCTGCTGCTTGGAGAATCAGTGCAGTGTGGAAGGGACTGTAGATGAAACCTGGATCTTCCTCTCCAAAGCCTTGCAGGAATCCTCCAAAGGGGATGTGCTCTCAGCATCCCTTGGATGGAAAAGGAACCCCAGTTACCCATCAGCACCAGTTTGTCCTGGCGATCATTGAGGGATTTGTGTCTCTCTGGGGTCTCCCTGCTGTCCGTGGTGCAGTGTGCAATTAAACAGAGGTAACTACTGCTGTACCCCACCTTTCTCTGGGGGACAGCACTCAGCGTGTGGCTCTCCCCTTCCACATCCACAGCACTGCTCGCCTCGTGTTCTCCATCTTTTCCAATGCCAGGATGAAATGCTGGGATTATTTAAGGTACTTCTTGTTGGGCCATCCCCTTTTGTTGTTATAGGGGAAAGCCAAAAAAAAAAAAAAAGCCCCCACATGAAAAGCAGTTTCTGGGCAATGAAGTGTCAGGACCAGCGTGGGCAGCCCTGGGGTGTAAATCTGGGTGTGTAAAGTTTCCTGGGTAAAATGTGTTTTCAGGGATTTTTTAATTGTATTTTTTTCAGATATTGAAGGAATTAGGTATTGATTAACTCATTAATGCTGTGCGCTGCTATCCCACCTTTCATCCCAGAAACTCCAGTCCCATTACAGATGTTAACAAGGCGTGATCACAGGGGGAATTTGTGTGGTGAAGGGGTAAACTGAGGCATGAGTACAAGCTCAGCTGAGCCAGGCTCACAGAACTCTTTGTCCTCTTTGTCCTCTTTGTCCTCTTTCTCCTCTTTCTCCTCTTTCTCCTCTTCTTTCTCCTCCTCCAGGCCCCAACTGGAGCAGAGCGGGGCTGTTGATGAAACATCCAAACCATTAGAACCTAAGGAGAGAAATGAAATAGGAGACAGAAGGCGATCCCCCATCCCCAGAGGGATCCCTGCACCCCTGGGAGGTGTGAACTTGTAGAAAGAACTTTTAGGTAGTTCTGGAAAATGGGAGGAAAAAAAAAATGAGGTAAATAACTACAAGCATAAGGCACAAGAAGGTGAGAGAGGAGCCCAGTTCCTGCACGGGGCAGTGGTGTGAAGGTGCCATCTGCAAGCCCAGAGCAAACTCTTATTTCGGGGTAAGGAGCCTTGACACAAACTCTGGCACTGACAAAATGCCTTTTTTCCCCTTTTCTTTTTTTAATTTATAAGGATTCTGGAGCTGTTGGGAGGCTTAATTAATTAGTTAAGATGTTTTCCACTGTTATTGTGCCTCCCCTCAAAGGCTTCTGACAGTAAATTCTCATCAAGTGGAAGATCTAATAAGTGCCAATTATTGAAGTTTGCTAATTGCCAGCTAATAATAATGCTGATTAATAATGCTTTTAACACCACTGTTGGTTTCAAATGTGGGTACATGTGCTGCAGCACCATTGATTTAAATTGTCATTTCCTCTGCTTTGTGGCTAATTGGGGTAAAAATCAGCTTGGTGAGATTTTTTTTGTCCGAAGACCACATTGTTCTAACCCTGGAAAAACAGGAGAAGTTTTTAAGGGAGATGTTTAAAAATAAAGGAATAAGCTCGGGAGGATAATGCATCGCGGAGAAGCGGTTCGTTCATTTCCTTGACAAGTGTAATTTAATTTTAATTATTTATGATTCTTCATAGCCTGCTAGAAAATGTTCTGTAGGATATTTTGTAAAACTAATGAAGTCTTAGTAATAGGAGACCTAACTCGAGCCCTGCGCGGAGCCGCGGGAAGATGCAGCTTGTCTCCCTCCTTCTGATTAATCCATTTCATACCAGGGATGTTTTGCATGATTATCCTTTAGGAATCCCACCCAGGCAGGGATGCTGCTGCTCCAGTTGTGTGGGAAGTGTATCCCAAAGCTTTATTCTGGTTTTGCTGGAAAACTTTTTCCTTTTGGAGCCGTAGTGATGGGACACTCCAGCGGGAGGGGAGTCTTGCCCTCATTAGAGCACAGCATGTCACACCATGGGATTTGTGAACCCACTGGATTGATTATAAAGTGGGGCTTCCCTCTTAATTATTCCTGTTTTGATTTCTGCCCCGAAATACCCCAAGGGGTGAGGAATCATGGAGCAAGGAGGGGAAGCCTTGGTTTGAAATTCCCCAAAGGAGAGCAATGTTTGTTCCTGCTGCGGCATCGCTCGGGGGACAGGGATGCTGAATTCCCGGTCCCTGTGGATGGACCAGGGTTTGGGATGGACAGGGATGCTGAATTCCTGGTCCCTGTGGATGGACCAGGGTTTGGGATGGACAGGGATGCTGAATTCCCGGTCCCTGTGGATGGACCAGGGTTTGGGATGGACAGGGATGCTGAATTCCCGGTCCCTGTGGATGGACCAGGGTTTGGGATGGACAGGGATGCTGAATTCCTGGTCCCTGTGGATGGACCAGGGTTTGGGATGGACAGGGATGCTGAATTCCCGGTCCCTGTGGATGGACCAGGGTTTGGGATGGACAGGGATGCTGAATTCCTGGTCCCTGTGGATGGACCAGTGTTTGGGATGGACAGGGATGCTGAATTCCCGGTCCCTGTGGACGGACCTGCAGGGAAGGTGTGCCCACAACAACACGGGGCCTTGAGTGGAAACCTAAATTTAAATGTTAAAAAGCTTTTGTTCATTACTGGTGGCATTTCCTCCCCCTCCCCATTTGTCACTTGGAGCGGAGCTGTGACTCTTTTAATATCAAACAAATAATAAGCTCCCTCTAAAGTGATTTTTCTGACAAGGAGCTCAATATATTAAACTTTATCTATATTTTAATAGCCAATTTCACACCAAACTGCCTTCTTAATAATGTATTTACCACCTGGGGATATTATTCCAACCCATCTGGAAAGAATTGGAAATTAACTGTCCCTAAACTGAGTCTGTGTGTGCTTTAGATGCAGTGGAGATAACAGCGGTGTCATTCCTAGGGGAAGTGGGGGAGGAAGCTCATCCTACACCGAGCAAAATGTCAGCAGCAAAGGCAATAGCTGGTGGGGAAACGAGTGCTTTCCTTCCTGCACCCGAGAGCCCAGCCCCAGCCCACCTCAGAAATATTCAGCCTCTCCCAGGAAGAGCTGAGAGCACCTCAAGAGCCTCTTCTGGGTTGTAGGAGAGGAGGGTTTTGGTTTCCAAGGATGCAGCATGGATGCAGGGCTCCGGAGAACAGCAGCATCGTGCCCAAGCTGCCGCTGGTCACCTGCCACCGTGGTGTCAGTGGGCACCCAAAGGAATGGGAAAAGTTGTTTTCTAAGCTGGTGCTTCTAACAGCAATTTTTCTGATCAGGCAGTGTGTTTAAGTTGCTCTATTTTGGCATGGTTCTCTCTGGATTGCTCTGATCCCATCTGAAACAACATTGAAGCCTGGGCAGATTGCAGCCTCCCCCTCTCTGTGTGTAGGTGTGTGTTTGGAAAATGTCCCTTTGTTTAGTCTAAGATGCATTTATAATTACTGTTACTATTCACTTCCTTCCCACTGTTTCAAGGGGTTGGACAATTCATCTCCCCTGGCACTGAGTTCTACGTGAAAAAAACATTGGATGATCCAAGCCCCATCCTGCTGGGCCTTGGACAGGGATGGGGCAGGCACAGCTTCTCTGGGCACCCTGTGCCAAGGCCTCACCACTCTCACAGGGAAGAATTCCTTCCCAATATCCAATCTAAACCTGCTCTCTGGCAGTTTGCTCCATTTCCCTTGTGTCCCTCTTCAACTTCCTTGGATGCTCCCTCCAGGTAACAGGAAGGAATTTTGACTGCTTTTCTTACCAAATTAAAGCCTGTCAAGGTCTGTCTAGTGATGTTATACATTCCTGGCTGTACAGAGCATCCCTTGCAGTGAGGGGACATCAGGGATGGCATTGCTGGGACATCCAATCCAAGCCAGAGCTGAGCTTTCCTTTTTACCCTCAGCAAAAATTCCTTCCTGAGCTTGCCGGGTGCGTTTGCTGGGAAAGCCCGGCTGTGAGATCAGGGCTGTTGGTTTTGATGCCACACCTGGTCTTACATTGCTTGGTGACAGCTGAAAAAAGGCTCACAGAGCACAGATCTTGCTTCCAGCATCCCCACATGCACAGACCCTCCTCACACCGCTCTCCTCAGCAGAAAGATCCTGAAGAACTCCATTGTTTTAAAGTTTCTGCTTGAATGTGATTGTGTTTGGAGATTTGTTTTTATTATTCATATATTTCTATGACACATCACCCACACCAAAGCAGATTAATCCTTGCAGTGTTTCCTTTCCTTTTTCAAAATAATTAAGGGCAGCTGCTACTTAAAGTCAGCTAAAACATCCCAGTTTTAGATAAAAGTGCCTCTTGTTTGTTGTTGTAATGAAGTAGTTTGACACGGAGATGAAAGTCTCTGCTGTTTGTGTTGTAAAAACTGGTTTTGACGCCATTTTTGAACAATGTCAAACTGTTTCCTTACATTTTGAACAAGACATGCTTTGATCTAGGAAAAAAAAAAAACACAACCCCAAGATGTTTCAATCAGAATGGAAAAGCAACAGCCCTTAATGATTTTAAAATAGGATCAAATGTTTCAATCATTATGTTATGTCACATAATGACACCCTCGTAGCTGTGCTGTGTGATGCTCAGCGTTGCATTTAGCATTGGGAAATGTTGTAGAAATAATTCAAAATAATCTAAAATGCTGAAATGAAATAGTGAAATTGCAAAGTGGCTCCTTAAAGCGTCAAAGGAAAATTCTGGTTTCTGGCAGTTTCGGAGTTGCTGAGCTCATCGGAAGAAAGTGTGTGGCTGCTTTTGGGTTTTTTCATTCCGAATCCAAGCGAAAACAAAGCGTGAAGGAGTTGAAAGCACCTTGTGAAATGGAAATTCTAAATCGACCCATTTTAGCTGTGATCTCCTATCTGTGGCACAAGGGGAAGAACTGAGGAGGAGAAGGAGGAAGAAAAGCAGTGGGACTCTCCCGTGTGCAGCAGCCCAGCGCTGTGGATGGGGCTGGATTGATTTTGGAAAGGGCTGGGAAGCTGAGAGGTGTTTGTGCATCCTGTGCTAAACCTGGTGGGGCTGGGCCCCTTCACTTCTGCATTTCCCAGTGGAGGTTCTGGGAGTGAGGGATGGGATGGGATGGGATCCATGGGATGGGATGGGATGGGATGGGATGGGATGGGATGGGATGGGATGGGATGGGATGGGATGGGATGGGATGGGATGGGATGGGATGGGATGGGATGGGATGGGATGGGATGGGATGGGATGGGATGGAGGAACAGGGTGCAGGTTTCTTTCTGCATGGTCCAAAGGACTCGATCCTGTGTTCCTGAATCTTTGGGTGCTGGGAGCAGGGGGGTGATGGCCCCCAAAACCATCCACTGATCTCCTTGGCAGCCGGGTCAAGGAGGAGAGGGGCACAAAGGCTGCTCAGATCCTTCCAGGGCAGGAGAGGAGTGCTGGCATTCACCTGGGGACCCCGAGATACCAGAATCCCTAACTTAATCAGACAGATAACAGGAGCAGCTCGAGATGAGGCAGGAGCAGGAGCTGCTGAACAATAGGAGCCAGCCCCCCCGGGCCCTTGTGCTGCGACTGAGATAATAAACTATATAAAAATCTGTCACTGTGCGATAAGTGATGAATTAGAATCAATTATATGTTTAAAATAATAGACCTCCCCACGGTGTTACTCTCCAGAACGGTGATGGCTCCTGCCTGGGCTTGGTAGTGCTGGTGGCACTTGCTGGTACTGTCACCACCAGGCCTGGGACACCTCGTGCAAGCGGTTTTGTGGCACCAGGGAGCTCGGTGTGGTGGCAGCCAAAATCAAAAGTGAGAGCCGAGATTTTGGCGTTTAATTTTGCATCTCCTGGTCCCAGCAGAGCCACGAGTGGAGTGTGTGTGCAGCCAGTGGCTGCCGTGCCTGGTGCAGAGAACTTCAGCATGCTCCTGGTTATTTGGGGTTCTTAGAGATATACTGTTTTTCCTGCATTATCAGCTGCTCCCTGCCTGGAGCAGCGATTTCCGAGCAGCTGAGTGCTGTTGTGCTACATAACACTGCTTGAGTGCGGGTTTTCCTCTCCCTCAAATGCCAGGAGGAGAGACAAAGGTGTGAAAATGTAAGATTAACCCTGTGAATCAGCCATCAAGTGATGCTTGTTTGTGAAGCAGGAGGCAGGAGGATCCCAGCTGGATTGCCCTGTTGATGCATGGTGAATGTGATGGTTGGCAAATATTCCCAACAAAGCTCTTGTGGGATGGCTTTGCCTGTCCAGTCCAGAGCTAAATTTGGGTTGAAGGCAGAGCCAGTGTCCAGAGAAGTTCTGGCTGCCCCATGCCTGGAAGTGTAGCATGGGTGGAGATTGGATGGGGCTTGGAGCAACCTGGGATGGTGGAAAGTGTCCCTGTCCATGGCAGGAGTGGGATGAGCTGTAAGGTCCCTTCCACCCAAACCATTCTGGAATTCTGTGATATTTAGTTTTCTGACTGTGCTTCTTCCAAAAGAGGAGGACTGGGATGGGAGGAACATCCCACCTGGAGGTGGTGGGTGTGTCTGTGAGCGAGTCTGGCTGGGACACGGACTAGATGACCTTGAAATTCCCCCTCCAGCTTAAGGTCAGACTTGATGATCTTGGATATCTCTTCCAACCTTAATGATTCTATGACTCTAACCCATAATTCTGTGGTCATTTTGGTGAGGATCAGAGCTGAGTCCTCACTTTTCCTGCAGGAATTGCAGTGCTTCATGATGTGTCATGAATGTGCTGCAAAGGGTTTTAAGACACTGGGTCCTTCCTTGCTCAGCACATTTCCAAACCCAGTCTTTCCAAACAAACCCAGAGCCCTGCTCAGGTGTTCTGAGGGGTTTGAAAAGTTCTGTATTAGTCTAATTAATTTGAGGTTTTTCCCACTGAGGAGAAAGGCTTTTTACTGCCCTGCTCCATCCACATCCTGTTCCTTCCGCAAACCAGGGAGTTTCCCAGCTCCCTGCGCTGACAAGAGGGAAAATATTCTTTGTCCATCAGAAGTTGGATTGGAAACCTGTGCCTGGGCTGGTTTGCTTTATTATTTTGTTAAATAGCACAACTTGCAGCCATAAAGCCCTGGAAGGCTGTGCTAAGCAGGGGCGCTGGGACCAGTGCTAATGGATTGAAGCGAGCGGCTCACCAGCCACAGGGGTGCCCTGGGATTTCCCTTTTGAATCTTATTTACATTCGGACTAACTATAGCTCCCAAGCTTGGCTATAAATAATTTCTGGGAAAGAGTTGTCTAATTAAATGTACAGCAGCAAAGAAAGTACTTTTAACCACAACACTGGTGTCCTAATGAATGTAATCACTGGATGGGGACAGCTTAGGAAACAGAACTTGAAGTCTCCCCGTGGAGGCAGAGAGATGGAGGGGGAAACCTACTTGGGGAGAATTCCCAATCAATATTTAATTGTGTAGCATGTAATCTGCCTTAATATTTTTTAAAATAAAATTAAAGCCCCACAGAAACTGGGGAACCTTTAAAGCAGATTTGAGAAGGCGGAGTCTTTCTGGTTTTTACAGCTGTCTGGGGAGGGAACAGCATCTAACTGCCCACACAGGCTTGCAAATTGTTCTGTGCTTGGCAAAATGGCCAGGATTCAGGTTTTGACCAGGGATTTACAGCCTTGCCCCATCCATCACAGTCTTCCTCCCTTTCTGGGGCCTCAGAATACAGAAATTCCTCCAAACCTCACGGGTGTCCAGCTGTAGCTTGCATCTGGAAAGCATTTTGAGAATGGGAAGTCATCAAATTATCCACAGTAATGGGTATCCATAAAATTCACAAGGGCATGGAGTGACAGGACAAGGAGGAATGGATTTAATGTGACAGAGTTCAGTTTGAGATTGGGAAAAACCCTTTACAATGAGGGTGGGGAGGCCCTGGCACAGGCTGGCACAGCCCTGTGGCTGTCCCCTCCCTGGAAGTGCCCAAGGCCAGGTTGGACAGGGCTTGGAGCAACATGGGATAGTGGAAGGTGTCCTTGCCCATGGCAGGACGTTGGACTGGATGATTTTAAGTCCTTTCCAGCCCAAACCATTCCAGGAGTCTGTCTCGGCCCTGTGCCACGGTGCTGTGGAGGTAAAACACAGCAAGAGCTGGTGGGTGTGTGATGGGCAGAGCTCTGTGCTCTGGGCACATGGAGAGGGAAATCCAGGGTGGGCCTGAGGCAGCAGAGAGGCTCCTGGGCATTGCCCAGCTCAGCTGCGAGGCTTTGGCTCCATGTATGAGTAGGAAAGGTGTAAATACCTGAGGAGAGGTTGCTCACTGGCAGGATGGATCTGTGCTTAGCACGATGTGTGAATGTATGACATTCCCTCTCTGGAATGTCATAGCCAGTGCTGGTGAGCCACTGGGAAAAATCCAGTGTTAATGGTTGGACTCGGCTGTCTTAGAGGGCTTTTCCAACATGACTGATACTGGGAAAAATGATTCTCTGAAATAAAGCAGGGCAGCTCTGGCTTGCACCTCACACTGTTTGTGCTTCCCACAAGACTGGGACACAAAATTAGGGGCTCACCAGCACAAATTCACTCTGCTCCAGCTGGAGCAGCCATGCTGATTTGTGCTGCTGGACCCGCAGTCCCCTCCAGCGTGGAGGAAAATTTAGGAATGGCAGCCTGGAATTGCCATCCCGCTGGTGCTGGCAGGGCAGGGCAGCAGTGGGATTCCGCTGATCTCTGCCTGTTGATGGCCAGGCAGAGCCAGCCCTTCCGAGCGCTCGCTCCATCCCCCGGGAATTCACTCCGGCTTCGCTGCGATTAATCTCATCGGCCACTGGATGTCAATGTTGCCTCATCCAATTACAAGTGGGAAAGTCGTGGATCCTCAGGAAGGGGAGAAAATGCTGCTGTCAGAATATCTCAGGTCGGATGTTGTTTTCTTCAGCGGAGTTGGTTATTAAACACTGTAGAGCCTCTGCGAAAGGGAGGAATCAGTCACTGCTCCTGTTTGGCTCAGCCGGGGCAGGATTTGATCCCATCTGCATAAAGACTAAACCTTGATTTGGGATGAAAAGCTACAACAGAATGAAAAGCTGGATAAAAAACCCTTCCTTGAGGCACAGCTGAGGTGTTGGTGGTTGGCACTGCACCTTTACGTGGTGTTGAGCAGGACAGGGATGTGTTCCTTGGAGCTGGGAGGATGTGTTCAGAAAATCCGGTGGAGCAGATCTGGATTTAAACACTGCAGCTTGGCCTCCTCCCCCTTATCCATCTTCCAGCCAGTCGTGGGGAAGCAGCTGTATCCTGCCAAGATTCATGATCAAGAACGCCTCTCCCTCACCTCCTTCCTGCTTTCCACAAATATTTTAAAGCCAAGCTCTGAGCTGGGAAACAGGTGCCTGTCTGCACACCCAGATGGGACATCTGCGGTGAGAGAGAGATTCCTTGGGAAGTGGAAGCCCCGAGCTGGGGTGGAGGTCTGTAGGTATGGTCTGGTGGGCTGAGATGCACCTCAATCCTCTCCTGAGGTGTGGAACCACTCAATATGGATCTTCCCACAAAGAGAACCTGGAGGTGCAGAAGTTCTGGGTGTGTCCTGTGCCTGGCTAGAGCATCCCTAGGATCCATGGAGAACTCCCTGCCCTCCCTCACACCTCTGCAGCAATTAACATCAGGACATTGCTCCCCAGAGCTGTCAGCCTGCTGCCTTTCTTTCCCAGCTGCAAAATAGAAGGAAAATGAATTTGTGTTTTCCATCCCTTTGGAATTATCACACCCCCCTTTCACGTTGAGTTCATCTGAGCACATTAATATCTCAAGTTTAATGATAAGTCTAACGGAATTCATTTATAAGATAAATAAGATGTTATTAGTACATTAGTAGCAAAAAATGTGCAAGGACACTGCTAATCTAAGGTGAAAATGCCTTCCTGCGTGAAATTTAATTAGCAGATTGTGTTCTATTAGTGACTTTTATGGGGATTTCATGAAAATGAATACAAATACGATCCGGGCAGCCTCTCCTGTGAAATGAGAGCCTCACTAACCTACCCTCCCTCTCCCCACCAGGAAAACACGGATGTGTGTCCTATTCCTTTTCCAAAGGGAACTTTGTGGAGGCAGAGAGGCAGCCTGTGGCCACCTCACAGTGTGGGGTCGTGGTTGAAGGATGTCACAGAAGCTGAGTGTGTTCACAGGGAGTGGAGCAGGCAGGGGGACTCAGAAATATCCCAGCTTTTCCCTCTGCCTCTGCAAGCAGCTGGCCAGAGCTGCTCTGCTAGGAAAAAAAGCAGCGGTGGTTATGGAGCTCTCCTTCGTGCTCAGAATTTTCTCCCTAGCCAGATGTCCTGCAGCAGGCAGCAGTGGCAGAGGATGCCAGGTCCTGCCCAGGGTCCATGGTGGGGACACGGTGTCACAGTGCCATGTGCTGGCATCCCTGCGCATCCCGCAGGCGTGGGGGAGCTGCAGGGAATGGAGCCCATCCAAGAACATCATACATATTTTAAAGACTTATGGTCCCCCAGCAAGCCCGAGGGGGTTGTGCAGCTGTCACTGCCAGGCTGGGCTGGAGTCACACGCTGCAGAGATGCGCTGGTGTCCCTTTTCTTGTGGCTCATCTTGCAAAGCCAGCACAGCAGGGGCTCTGTGAAGGAGCCGTGGAGGTGACACTGATGCATCTTCCTTGGTTTTGTGCTGAACACCAGCACTTGGGGTGTTTCTGGATATCATTCCCATGCTGTGGTTTCAGGAGCTTATAGATGACTAGGAGAGGAAAAACACCTTGGCATCAGCAACAAGAAAAGAAATAAATGGAAGGCTTTTCTGTTCTCAGTCTTTCCTGGGAAGTCTGTCTTGCAGACCCTGCTTTGGGAGGAGTTGTCACTGGCATCACTTCCTCCACCTGATCTGAGAACTTCTGGTTCCAGTCCCTGTGTGTGACTAAGGGAGATACCATGGAATTCCAGGGTGGTTTGGTTTGGAAGGGACATTAAAGTTGGTGAGGTGGTGGTGGGGTAGGAGGTACGTGATATGGCAGGTGGTGCTGGGACTTGACGATCTCAAAGGTCTTTTCCAGCCTACTTAATTCTGTGATTTGATGTTTCTGTAAAAACCATCCCATTCCACCCCCTGCCATAGGCAGGGACACCTCCTACTACACCAGGTTGCTCCAAGCCCACCCAACCTGGCCTTGAACACTTCCAGGGGTGGGACAGTCACAGCTGTTCCTCAGTGACGCTGTGCTGGCTCCTTGCTCTTGGACCAAAGCCCAGGCTGAAGTCCTGCCTCATCCAGAATAGTGGAGAAGCTGCTGTTGTCTCTGGAGTGGCCAGAAGGGCCAGACAGAGTCATGGGCTGTCCATGTGATCTTTGTTTGAAAGGACTTGGGGAGGTGTTGGAGCTCCAGAGGAGCAGAGAGAGCCCTTGTTCCCTGAGAAGTAGCAGAGGAGGATCAACTCCCCTTAGCAGACCTGTCCCACCCCTTGTGGTCATGCAGAATGATTTTGGTGGCCCAGCCAGGATTTTGAAGCTGGGGAGAGGCCGTGAGTTACTGCAGGACGCATCTGGTGGTGCTTCCAAAGCTCCTTCCCTGCCATCTGCGGGTGCAGGATCTGGCTCTTGCTGATGCCTTTGCTGAACAGTGAAGCAAATGCACAGGGAATCATTATTCATGCATATGATCCTCACAATTCAATAGAGGTAATTAGGAGAATGATGGAGGAAATTAGCACTTTCTGCGGGTTTATTAATATTAATAAAATGATTCCACGGTTAAAAATAATAATAATAATAATATTCATAAAATAAATACATAACTGCAGAGGAGCTCTGCCCAGCTACTACTAAACACCAGGCTGCTCCAGGGAGGAATCAACAAGCAGCTGGAATCAGTCTGCTGGTTTTTTACCCCCTCTAAAGATGGAATGATAGAAGTCAGAATCAATTGAGGTATATTTCGGGTAATTTCTTGTTCCCCACATTTATGTTCCACATTAGGGAGAGAAGCTGAAGTTCAACAAATCCTTAAGGCTTTGAGAAG
The DNA here is from genome assembly GCF_049639895.1 of Pseudopodoces humilis. Lineage (NCBI taxonomy): Eukaryota > Metazoa > Chordata > Aves > Passeriformes > Paridae > Pseudopodoces > Pseudopodoces humilis. The sequence goes on along the minus strand of NC_142224.1, from coordinate 2,788,355 downwards.
TTGGCTTGTCTTCAGTGTGCCAATGGTCTCAAAAATAGGATGTTTTCTGAGAACTGCTGATGGGACAAGGGTGAAGGCTTCTAACCCTGAAAAGGGCAGGGTTAGATGGGATATTGGGAAGAAATTCCAGCCTAGGAGAGTGGTGAGGCCCTGGCACAGGGTGCCCAGAGAAGCTGTGGCTGCCCCATCCCTGGGAGTGTCCAAGGCCAGGTTGGACAGAGCTTGGACAGCCTGGGATAGTGGAAGGTGTCCCTGCCCATTAGAACAAGGTGGGCTTTAAGGTCTCCTCCAACTCAAACCATTCTGTGATGATCCTGTGATTCTGTGACTGAGGCATATTCGGGATCATTTCTTGTTTCTCAATTTTATCTTTGACATTAGGGAGAAGAGCTGAAGCTCAGAAGATCTTAAAGGCTTTGGAAAATTGAGTGGTTTTTCTTTAATGTGCCAATGCTCTTAAAACCAGGATGTTTTCTGAGAGCTGCCTCTGATTCCTGTTGTCCTCTTGCTTCTTCACCTGCTGTTTACTGGTCCTGGCAGGGAAAGCATTCTCACATCTCCACTTGCCATAGAGCTGGTGTAACGTGGCTCTGGCAATTTCCAGATTGCTCCCTCTGTTGTGTTTCCCATTCCCATTCCCATTCCTGTTGATCCCAGCAGAGGACCACAGATCTCTGCCCCCCATGTGCTGTGTACCCTCAGGAATGTTTTCCAGCTCCCTGGTGTGCCAGATGTGCCTCAGGATTTGGAGTAGGTTATTTGCACAGGGTGAGGAGATTATCAAATTAAAGACAGCACAGAATGCTATTAATGAAAATACATGACAAATGTGTTTAAACATGTAAAAATTTAATTAGAAATTTTATTATTAAAGTCTTGCTACAAGTGCTTTCTGAAACCCTCTTCTTTCTTGGAGATCAAGGCTGTTTCATTTTCTTGCATGCTAAAGGGGGATTTGGGGTAAAGAAGGGAATAATGGTACCAAATGTCTTCTGAAGAAGGGAACAGGACTTTTCCTTTGGATGCTGGGTGTGGGATGAGGCCTGGCTGGACCCATGGGAATGCCTGTCTAGGCTTGATTCTTTTAGAAAGGCATTAATGGGGTTTTGCAGGATGAGAACACTTCATGGGCAGGGAGGGACATCTGGGGAGCTTTAGTGTCAGATTATGATGTTGCTGAACTCTGAGGATGGCAGCAGCCTGTCAGGAAGAGCAGGAAAAATCCCGGATGGGCTGATGGACTTGTGGCTCCTCCATCCATGGGAGATGTGCAAACCCAAAAAACTTACAGGGGGAGCAGAGAGAAGGAGCCCAGAGCCCCATGGAGCTCTCAGGCTGTGTGCTCCCTGCCCTGTCCTCCTCAGAACACCTCTGATCTACCTGCTCAGAGCAGCTCTGGTTGTTTTGACTCTTCAGGGAGCTGGGAATACGCCAGGAACAGCTCTCCTGGCTGACCCAGCGCTCCTGAGCTAGAGATGCCAGTCTCGTGGGTGGTGCCAATTCCCAGAGCCTTCTCCTGCTGTCTTTGTTAAATGGGAAAAGATCAGGGCAGTTGAACCCTTTGCTTTAATGAGAGATTGCATTATATTAAACGGTAATTGCAAAAAAAATCAGTTTCTATAATTAAAAGGAGACCTCACAGCCAGGCATGGAGGCTTTTTCTGAAGATCTCCATCTTCAGCATCTTAGTGCTGAGGGTCCTCATGTTCTCCAAGTTCCTGGGTTGCCTGTGGTCAGCAAGAGCCAGGATGGGGAGTGGGATGGGATTCCCTATCCCATCCACTCGGGAGCTATGCCCAGGGCTGTTTATCCTGCACTCCAATGGCAGAGCTGGTGAGGAGACACAATTATTTCCGTTCCAGAGGAATTTGCAGGGCTGGCAGTTTTAAGGAGGGGGGAAAGCAACCCTATCTCCCAACTTGTAAATTAAGCAGATCTGGTTGGGAACTGTCATCACAGGAAAAGAAATATGAAACCTCTGGGGTCATGTATGCAGAGTAATTTTTCTGACTGTAACTCTACTTAAAAGTAAGGATATGATGGAAATGCTTGGAGCATTTTAAATGGACCCAGCAGAGATCTGCTTCAGCTCCAGTGAAGTCTGTGCAGACTTTATTGGGTGTTGGCTTACTCTAAACTTGCTAAGACCAGAGTTTAGTGCGTGACCGAGAAATAAATTGGTTCCTTCTCCTTATTAACTGAAAATACTCTCAGATGAAGGAGAAAGAACAGTCTAATTGTAATATTTTGGTGGGATTTAAGGCATGAGAGCAAGGAGGGTGGTAATGTTGAGGTGAGGCACTGGCGTGCTTACTCCTCACCTTGGGTCAGGGTTCTCCACACAGGACTCAGGATGGGTCAGGTCTTCAAGTGATGGAAAGCTCCCAGGGGTGAAGCTGACCTTGAAAACCACCAAGGATGTCTGTGTGTTTGTCAGGCTCACAGGGCTTGTGAAGGAATACACGACAAGGCTCGTTTTAAGGAATGTGAAAAAAAACCCTCCACAAAAGCTCAAAATGTGAACCAACATGAGCCTGCCTTGGGAGTCAGTGAAGGCACCTCCAGTCCCAATTCTGCTCCCAAGGTTTTCCCCCTTTCTCTCTAAAGTGGCTGAGCAAAGCCAGCCTGGTGAACCCTGTCAGAGAAGCCCTTTGAAAGGAGCTGTGACCCTGGAGCTGTCCATGGGCGGTGTGTTGGGTTCTGCTGGATTCCGGGACATGCTGCATTCAGGGAGTTCACTTAGGGGGAAGAGCATCGTGACCTCTCCCTGGCATGCAAGCCTGGGGAATGGCAGGGTTTTCCTCTCAATTCTGAGTTTGAATTCCCAATTCTAAAGACCCCACTTGGCTCTGCTTTGCTCCAGCCCCATCAGTGAGATGTTTGAAGGCTGGTGCGTGTTGGTTTCTGGCAGGTGGAAAAACAAGTGTGCCAAGGCAGAGGCAGGAGGATCCCAGAGGATGGTGAGCAGAGTGATGGGTGCTTTGCTCCTTGGTGCACCCTTTGTGAAGTTTATGGAGACATTTGGGACACAAGAGTGTCCCAAAGTGTGTTGTTGCAAGGTGAAAACAAAGAGAGAAGGAAGGATTTGGGGCTCACCTCAATGAGCTCCCTCTCTGGGCGTGCTCCCACCTGCCTTGGCCATTCTCTGGGGAGCACAATGAACCATTTCAGGTACAATTCCCTTGGGTTTGGTAGGAAAGGTGCAGACAGGGCAGTGTGTGCTCCATCCTGAAGTGGCTCAGTGGAGAGCCAGGCTGGCCAGGCAGCCTTGGGACAGCCTCCTCCTGCTCTGGGGTCAGGCATCCCATGCCAGGGAAGGTTTTTAAGCACCCAGATTGCAGTAGGGAGATACAGGGAATCTGCTGCTTTTCTGCTTACTTCGGAGCATAAGGAATGCTCCAGATTATCACCCCATAAGGAATTAATAAAGCTGTGTTTGCTGGCTGATTGAAGACTGGGCAGCTGTGAGTGTATTCCTGTAGGTATCCATGAAATGTAGCCTCTAGATGTTCAGGGCTGAGGTGTGACAGGAGGAAATCTGGATGGAGAGTGACAGCCAGCCCACCTTTTCCTTCTCCTCCCCCATCTCTCTTCCTGCTTCCCTTGGATTTCCACGGCCTGAGATTTTTCACCCCATGCATCGGAAACAATATCTTGGAGCAGCTTTGGAGCCATTTGTTTTCCCTTTAATTGGCTAGTGGGGAGAAAATAACGAAGGGAAGTCATGCAGGGGAAGTTCTCATCGATGCCATTTTTGGCAACAGAGTCACAACATCCTAAATTTATTTATTTAATTGCATTATTAAAAGTATAAATAAAAATAAATCCAGGAGAGCAGCCGGATCTATGCTTTGCATCTTTAAAATAGAACCATAAATGCCACGGAGCACTGGGGGAATGATTTATTAGCCTGTTATCATGAGTGACTGGGACGCTTTCGATGGAGTCCTTGCTAATTTCTAACAGCTGCATTAAATCACAGATGCTATCAGCTATTATAAAATAATCACCCAGCGCTCTGCGAACCAGCACGAGCCCAGGGTCAGTGCTGGAGCCCTGGATTTGTTTCACATCTCAGCCCCTCCATTTCCTGCGAGGGTGGGAAATAAATAGGGCTTGTAGTGGCCTCATTTTATCATCCAGGAGTTGACAATAAATAAAAACCTCTATAAAACTTTTTTTTTTTTTTCTAAAAGGAGTTTCGACCAGAATTTGCAATGAGAGGAAACCTGATTTTGTGCTGTGTGATGTCAGGACTCCGGGGTCCTGTTTTTAGTTCAGAAAGGGAGCTGAGTTTGCTGATTTATGGGGCAGAGGGAGGATTTCAGGGGTTTGGCTGCAGACAGGGCTGGAAGGAAGGGAGCAGGTCCTGTGGCAGTAAGAAACGTCTGTCAGCCCCTCCGCCTTTGCTCCTCGCTGCTCTTTCAGACAAGTCACTTAAATTTCCCTGCAGCTCAACTGCCTTCCTCTCGTTTGACAAATAACGTGTGTGTTTATGTGCCTGGGCTCCGGAGGGGGTTAATACTTGGCCTGGAAATCTCTTTAGAAGTGCCAATTTGTAGCGACAGAGAAACAACAATGAATAGAAGAGCCTGCAAAAACCAGAAGAAGCGAGCGAGCGGCTGCTTATCAGGATGGTCAGAGCCAGCTGCAATAGCAGGGGTAGTTGTAAAGGGTGAAGGAGATGGGAAGGAAAAAAAAACCAACAAAAAACCCCACAAATAAATAAAAATAAAGCAGTTAGGAAGAAAATGCCGCCCATCTGCAACACTCATATTTTTCTTGATAGTTTTGCTTTATGTTAGAACAGCTGCTTAACATGACAAACAGCAGCTTTAATAACGAGGAGGGGGAGATGCAGGGATGGAGCTTCTCCGGCTCATCCTGCTCTTCCCTGGTGTCACCCTGGAGTCCTGCACCACCTTGTCCAGCTTGGGAAGATCAATTTGGACCCAGTGCCTGCTGTTTTGGGAGCAGTGGTGATTTTGAAGTGCTGTGTGTCCTTGTTTGAATTGGTGGGGTTAAAGGGATTTTAAGGAAGAAGGAGCCTCAGGGTTGGTTGTTTGTGGAGCAGCAGCTCCTGGTGACAACCTAGACTGCTCCAAGCCGTATCTCCATTGGGAACAATGCTTTGGAGGGACCTGGGGCTTCCAGGATAGCTGTGGGCAGCTCTCTTATTTTCCCTGAGGTATTTGGGTTCCTTTGTCTTTTCCTACTTTGCCATTCTCTCTGCAAAACGGGATAGTGGCTTTGCAGCTTGCAGGTTGTTTCCTTCCTGCGGTATCGGGGATTGTCGGCTTGTCAGCAGCCTGGAGATAGCAGGGATTGCTGACAGCAAGCAGAACTCAGTCAGAGCTGTGCACAGAAACCTTGTTCAGCCTTTGAAACCACAGTCAAACCCTCCCCCAAGGTTACTCTTCCTCATAAAACACTCTCAGTTTTGTTTGTTGCAAACCTAGATTTTAATCCCAGCATCCAGGCAGAGCCGGGCTTTGAAGAGAATTGGGTTGGAGTCAGAAGTGAATGGCTGAGGCCAGGCTGACTGAAACAGATGAATTAGAGCTGACCTAGGAAGATGGAGATGTTCCCATCCACACCCCAGCTTTGCCACTTGCATATTTATCTCACTGTGCCTGATACCACTGGGAATAAATCAGCAGTGAGACATGCAGGGAGCAGCTCTGCTGCCTCTGAGAGCACAGACCTGCACCAGAATTTACCCACAGCTCCCACCAAACTCTCAGGGAAGTTTTCCAAAGCCTGCAGGAACCGAGAGCCTCCCCTCACCTAATGGTTTTCTCCCCCTCAGTTCAGCCCTTAGAAGAAGGAATTTCAAAAGTGAAAAAACATCATCTGCACTGGCCACAGAGGGGAAGACTGAAAATACTGAGAATTTTTATTTCTCCTGGGACCTGCAGCATGAGCAGCCCGGGTAGTTCAGACAGGTTGAGAACAAGTGTTCAGACCTTTTCCTGCATAACACAGCTGCCAAAGCTGCCCGGCAGTGCCTGGAGACAAGGGGAGTGGGGAGGGGTGAGGAGTGGGAACAGGGCAATTTCCTCCCCAGTTCTGCAGCGATCCCACCCAGCTCCCTTCTGCTCCCAGCCCTCCTGCCTCTTCCTGCTGCTTCCAGCAGCAGCACAGGCAGGATCTGGGAGCTCCCAGGAGCTGCCCCAGCAGGATACATCAGTAGAGGAGGGAGATGTCCTTTGGAGGAAGCACCCAGCCGAGGTCCAGCCTGGTTTGGGTGTGAGGAACTGTGTGAGGAACACTGGCAGCACGGGGTTAGTTTTCTTCTGTAAAAGATGTGTCTGGATGGTCACCAAGGACTTGGTGCCCTCAGCTGCTCTTTGAGGAGATAAATGGTGGTCTGTGGGTGGAAATTTGTTGAAATTTACTGTTTTGAGTGGTGGGGTGGAAAGGCCTTGGGCTTCCTAATTCAAGGATCTGAGTGTCAGGGAGCAGGGACAGGAGAGGCAGAAGCTTTGGAGCTGTCTTACACCATCCCATGGGGCAAGGATGTGGGGACAGGACCCTGTTTCTCACAGGGAGAGAAAAGAGATGTTCTGGAGGCTGGTTTGTGTTGGTTGGTTTGGGAGAGTGGGTGTGTGTGTAGGTGTGAAAATCCCAGGATGGGTTGGGTTGGAAGAGACTCTCCAGATAATCCAGTCCCACCCTCTGCCATGGGCAGGGACAGCTTCCACTCTCCCAGGTTGCTCCAAACCCCGTCCAGTCTGGCCTGGAGCATTTCCTGGGCAGCATTAAAAACGAGTGGTAGGGCAGGGCTGCCCTGGGTGGTGGTAGGAGCCATTTGGGATTCTCTTGCCCAAGCTGAGAGGACCATGTTGAAGGGGATGGGGGTACACAAGTGCTGCACTTCAGTGCTGCAGGGCACAAGCCATTCCTTCAGGGGAATACAAGATTTCAAGGCACCCTTTATCTCTATGGAATCAGTCAGGCATGTTTTTCTCTTCCCTCCCTCTTTATCTTGAAATCTTGCTGGTTTGGCTGCTCTGCTGATATAAAAGGTTTGGTTTGGGAAGGCAATCCCTGCTGCCCTGAGTCTGAGCGGGCTCCAGGGTGTTCAGTCCCTCATGTGTGCATCACACAGGGATGGATTTGCTGGACGGACACCTGGTCCTGCTGCCCCTGACCACGGGAGCTGGTGGTGCCAGCCCAGCCAGCTCCATGAACAGAGAGGCTCTGGTGCCATCCAGGTGTGGAAAAGAGCAGCACACACCGAGGAGGATGGGAAGACAGGATTTTCCTTTCTCTCACCTGTGTTGGGGATGCAGTTTGGAGCCTCCCAGGACAGCCCAGAGCGTGGTGTTTCCCTTTTCCAGCATGGAGTGTAGGTGGCACAGCTGCTCTCTGATCATTCCTGCATCTCTGTATTTTGTAAATAAGCCCTGAGGCTACACCATGGCTTCGTGTTTAGAAACAGGATAAATGGGGAGATGTGATATCTATTTATTTGTTCTTTTATTAGTTCAGCGCAGAGCTCACAAAACACTTTGTGAGCATCTATGAAATGAGCCTTGTAATGTTCCCAGGAGAGGGGAGAGGCATTCCTGCTCCACTTGGCAGGTGGGGGAAGCTGAGTGTTCCAACACCTTCCCTGTGCATCCATGGCCAGGGTGAGACCGTGGTAGATGCAAGGGTGGATCCCAGATCCTGCTTTCCATTTCCAGTCTGTAATGACTGGTAGGGTTCAAATGCATATTTCATGCCCAGGCTCAGCATCTGTGGTCCAGATCCCCTTTTCTGGTGTTTCTCCTACTCCTGGACTAATTTGGGAATGTGATTGTGCCCCCACACCTTGTCCCAGGGAGAGTTCATTTGGTGCTAATGATGGAAAATCCTGTTAAACACAGGCTGCCCCAAGAAGCTGTGGCTGCCCCTGGATGTTGGGAGGTGTCCAAGGCCAGGCTGGGATGTGTCCCCTGTCCCCTGGGATAGGGGAAGGTGTCCCTGCCCATGGTAGGGGTGGCACTGGAAGTCCTTTAAAGTCCCTTATGGAGATGGGGCACCCACATCTTTGAAAAGGCCAGTTCCTCTCACCCTCACAGGGAGGAATTTCTTCCTAATATCCAATTTAAACCTGCCCAAGGTCAAACCTTGTCCTGTCACTGCTTCCCAGGGATGTGGGAAATTTGGGACAAGGCTCCTGGAAGCATCTCTTTGACAGAGACTGCACTGTGATGGGGTTTTTGTTGTGCTGCTTGGTTTGGTTTGGTTTTTTTCCAAGACAGCATCCTTGGTGAAGCAGCCTGAACTTTGGCTGTTTTGATATGGAAATGTTTTGGCAATGAAGCAAAATGTCACATGTCTGTGATGCCCCCCCATCCCTTCCCTCTAGAGTTGGGTATTCAGGGAAAGGGACTGCACAGGAGCTGAAAATTTGCCCAAATGCACTAAATACCATCAGAAATGGCAACAAAAAAAAAAATCTTGGCATCGTGGAGAAAATCTTAACATTTTGCTTTCCTTAGAAAAAAAAAAAATTGAAAAACCCTAAACCATTCTGGGTGGTTGTCAGAAATGCTACAGAAGAATTCAATCTGTGTTTTTCGAGCTTTTAGGGTGATGTTGTGATGGTTCTGCTGCCCCTGGGTGTCCCAGCCCCTCCGAGCTTTGCTTGAGCAGCGCTGGGTGTTTTCAGAGCTGGTGTTTTTTATTCCTTTAATATTTGGTGTAAGGAGGAGGCTGCTCAAACTGCTCCAGGTGGGTGTCTGCAGAGCTGCCTCCGTTTTGGATTTCACTTGTCAGGTTTACACACGCTTTAAAGGTGCCATATGCTGGGGTTCAGCTGGGGATTGTGGCTGAGCATTAAGTGTAGAGTAATCCCATTAAAATCCCCAGGGATGCCTGGGCTGTGGGTCCTGCTCAACCACGACCTGCCTTCCCACACTCTAATCCTGACTCCAGGCTGCATTTGTGTGGCCTTGGGGGGATTTTATGGAAGAGGGAAGGATTTGTGTGTGCATTTTGGGCACAAGGATGGTGTGGGAGGGGCTACCTGGGCACTGACTGCTAAACCAGCCCTGAGCCAGGTGTAAGTGAGGAGCTTGAGCCTCCAGTCTGAATTTTCTGCCCTTGGAGCTCAAGCACCATGATCAATGTGAAGAACAAGTCGCATTTTTTCCCACAATTACCTCAGCAGGTTGTTTTTTTGGTTTTTTTTTGTCTTTTGCTAAATTCATGCAATAAAAAGCATTAAATGTAACAGCACGGAAAATAAAAGTTCCGTTTGCAGAGAGAGCCTGATTTAGTGTGAAGATAAAACAAGATAAAACAACTGGAAAAATTAAGTGGGATAAATAAATTCTGCTGAGAAGAGGCTGAGGTGAGAGAGGGGGAGGTGTGTGTGTGGCAGTGGCCTGGCAGTGGTCAGTGCAGAATCCCATTCCTAAGGCTTTCCACCTGGGAAAGAGCTGATGCTTTGCTTTGTACCCCCTCCCAAAATCTGATGGGCGCTCAGTTTTATCCCAGGACAGTGAGATGTGATTCTCCCTGCATGAGGAGGGTGCATATTCCTCCTGCCTGTGCTCGTGCCGTCTCTTTTGGGTGAAGAAATGACAATATTGGGCAGCAAACGGGAAGAGCACGAAGCAGGGGCGGCGGGGTGTGGGGGAAGAGGTGTCGGGATGGATTGCCAAATATGCCGGGGAAAAATTAGCAGCTGCAAGTGTGCAAGAGAAAGGTGGAGAAGAAAGGGGTAGGGACAGATGGAGAGAAGGAGGGAGAGAAAGAGGGGGTGGGAGGAATGGGAGGAGGGGATAATAGTGTGGAAAGAAATTAGTTAAAAATCTTATAGCCCCGAGCCCAGACACCATCTGGATGGTGCAGGGTACCGAGACACAGCTCCACATTCACCATGGAGGTGTCACATATGCCTTGGCCAGGTAGGGTGGCCAAGATGCTCAGGATTTGAAATTCCCTGTGCCCCAGGAGAGAGATGCCTTAAAAGAGCCCAGTTTGGGGAAAAAAGGGCCAGAGGCTGTCTGCCAGCTGGGACCAGAGAGGAGCTGTTGTCATCGAAAAATCTTGTCTGGGGTTTCCAGAGGGAGATCTGGAGAACTTCCACTTCCACTGGTGCTGGAGGGCGAATCCCTGGGAGCAAAGATTACTCTTTGATTAAACAAGCACAAAGCCTCCAAGGACTGCTCTTCCCTACAGCTCTGCTGGGTTTTTGCTTTCCTGGGTGCAGCATTAACGCCTTCTGTTTTGAACAAAGCTGAACGGCTGAAAGACAGTGAAGTTCACCTCAGAGAAAGAGAAAAAATAGAAAAAAAAAAAAAGCTCTTTCCTATTATCTTTGCCTTAAATTTTAGTTTTCTTTGGCTGCTGAGGACTGTGACAAGCGCATGGTTTGTTGTGCCCACTGAGGGAAAAGCTGCTGTCCTAGGATGAAGCAAGCACATCTCAGTGGTGCAGCCGTGTCCACGTTTCCTTGCATTCCCCTACCCAGGCAGGTTTAAAAGGACTGAGAAATGGTCCTTGGATCTCTTTTGGAAGAGGCAGTGTCCCAGAGGAGGAGGTGGCACTTGCTGGCCAAGTGTGCAGTCTCCCAGTGGCACTGCAGTCACTCCATCCCTCACTGCACTGATCCCAAGGGAGCTGGACTCACTCCCTGCTGCACAGTGAGCATTTCACTGTGCCCTGAGCTGTGTGGAGAAAGGGGAAATAACCTGGGAGCAGGAATGAGGCTGGGGAATGAAACCCAGGGTGGCCATCCGTAGGTCCCAGTGGCTGCAGGCAGCTTCCCAGTACGATGCTGGAGCAGCGCTGTGGCTGAGCTGCCTCACGGCCCCCAGGCTCTGGTCCCTCACTAATTACTTCCAGGCCTGTACTCCTGACATTTGCAAGCTCCTGATTAGAGCAACGAGGGAGAAATCTCGGAGGGAGAGGGAGGCCAAACTGCACCACTAATAAAAGCTGAGATTGACAATCGGCTGGGAGGTGCAGGGACTCGTCCTTGCCGGCTCAGTTTCTTTCTGAGCCTCTGGGATGATGAGAGAAGGTCAGGGCTTGTTAACGTCACCGTGAGGAGCAGGATCCACCACTGCCATATGCCTGGTGCCCCCAGGGCCTGTGCCAGCCTTGAGTCCCTCTCAGCAAGGTGATATTTTTAGCCATGGACCTGAACTGAAGCCACCCTGTGCAACCTCAGGTCTGCAACTGTGTCGGTGCAAAAGTGCCTCTGCCTCTCTGTCTGCTGAGTTTGTGCTTCACGCAAATTTTGCAGCCTCTTGGATTTCAAGTTCTTTTCCCTTGTTGTTTTCTCTCCCACATCCCATCTCGCTCCCTTCATTTGATGGCAGTGCAGTCACTGGGGAGGTCCCGTTAACCCCAGCAGTGGGACTGGGACATGTCTGTGATGGGGTGGCCCAGAATACCAAGCCAGGAGAGGCTGACCTGGCTGCCTGCAGCGCTGAAGGGTGCCCAAAGTGGCCTCTGGGATGAGCGTGGTTGAGCCATGTCTCCTGCACAGCCATTCCAGGCTGTTGGGTCCCTACCCAGTTACAAAAATATGGATCACATTATTTTTCCAGCCCTCTCTCTCTGCCCTCCCTGATGCCCCATATCCTCTTACCTGTCTGTAGCAGCTCTGTCTGTCCATTTATTACCTGCCTTTGCATCTGTTCGTGGATCCATGGCTCTCTCAGAATCTCAGAGTCTCTTTGTGAGGCAGACAGGCTTTTTTCCCCTATAAATCTTCCCTCTCCTGGATTGCTCTGGCTCTGGCAGGCTTTGTGCTACACGCACTCTATGTCTACAGCTTCTATCCCAAGGGGTAAACACCATTTTACCCAGCAGAGCTTGTGGTCCCTGCAGCATCCTTGTCCCCTGGAGCTAATCCTGCTGCTGGGTGAGGCTCAGCAGCACCTGTGGTCTCACTGCTGGGGGCTGCCATGGGTTTGTGCTGGCTCCTGCTGCTCCTTCTCTTCCAGCAGACACAGCTCCTCCGTGCCAGAGTGGAGCAGCTCAGGAAGGAGACGGAGTGTCCGTCCTCTCCCATCCTCCCCCTCTCAAAGAATCCCTGGCATGGAAGCAGCCAACCTGCACATTCGGGGTTAAGCCAACTTTCCAGCAGCTGAAGAGCTTTCTGATGGAAAACTCAGCCCTGCCTTTCTCTGTGCTTCCCTGGGCTCCCAGGCTGTCCAAGCTGCAGCGAGCATCCCTCTGGTGCTGGGTTCCAACACCCTTCTCTGCAGTGCCAGCCCATGGCTAGTGGGATTTAGGGTCACTGAGTCCCACTGCCACATACAAGGGACCCGCTCTGCTGAAAATTGCAGTTGGGATCACTGAAAACACCTTGCAAAACCTTTTTATCTGTTCTAACAGCTGTGTTTGGATCTCTGGATGAGGACAGGGTCCTGAATTAGCTGAAACTCCTTTTTTGGTGGCTATTTCCTTTCTCCAGCCCCTGGAAGGGACAGGTTCTCTGGGATACCTCAGTGGAGGAGGGAGATGTCCTTTGGAGGAAGCACCCAGCCAAGGTCCAGCCTGGTTTGGGTGTGAGGAACTGTGTGAGGAACACTGGCAGCACAGGGTTAGTTTTCTTCTGAAAAAGATGAGTCTGGATGGTCACCAAGACCTTGGTGCCCTCAGCTGCTCTTTGAGGAGATAAATGGTGGTCTGTGGGTGGAAATTTGGAGGAGGAAATTTGTTGGAATTTACTGTTTAGGGTGGTGGGGTGGAAAGGCCTTGGGCTTCCTAATTCAAGGATCTGAGTGTCAGGGAGCAGGGACAGGAGAGGCAGAAGCTTTGGAGCTGTCTTGCACCATCCCATGGGGCAAGGATGTGGGGACAGGACCCTGTTTCTCACAGGAAGAGAAAAGCGGAGCCAGTCCCCCACAGGGATATGCATCAACAAGTAGATGCGGGGAAAGATGCTGGGGTGGGTGAGGGTATGGGCAGCCTGCTGCTCTTGAGGGGCCGTGGGGAAGGCTCGGGGGTGCGTGGTGCGAGAACAGCCCCCTCTGCAGCGGGGCTGAAGCGGGTGAAGGGTTGGGGGGGGGTCCCTCGTGGCAGCGCGGCGCGGCAGGGGTTAATGTGCGTGTCCTCCTGCGCATCCCGCCCCGCTGCCGCCCGCCCGCCCGCCCGTGTGCGGGGCTCGGGCCGTGCGGGAGCCGAGGCGCCGGGCAGCGCTGGAGCCGCTGCCATGACAACCCCGGGGATGCTGCCGGCCGGGGCCGGGGTGCTGCCGCCGCCGCCCCCCCGCGCCCCCCCCGCCCCACTGCGAGCCTGAGCAGCCACCGGGACCCTCTGAGCAGAGCCGAGGAGCATCGGGGACGTCGCCTGCAGCTCCGCGGGGAAGTTTCGATCTTGCGACAGAACCGGGATATTGGGAGCTTTATATATATTTTTTTTTTTTAATTTTTTTTTTTGTATTTTTTTTAAAATTCTCCTTTCCCTCTGTGATTTAAACAAAAGCACAAGAGCCGGAGAACAGCCCAGCCCCGGCCCGCTGTGTTCCCCCCTCCGGTGCCGATGCCGCCCTCCCCTTCCTTTCACAGACGCTCACGTTTCCTCCGTGGGTTATAAACTTTTGATGCCAGATCTCCGCAGCGCCTGCCCAGCTGCAGCTGAAAGTAGCGTCTCCAGCAGCCACACATCTGTGACCTTCATCTCGTGCTCCGCACCTTCTCCTCCTCCTCTTCCTCCTCCTCCCCCCGGCCCTCCCGTCCTCCTCCCTCGCCCGAGGACAGCGGGACTCCCTCCGATGCCGCTCGGCAGGCTCAGCGCTCGCAGCCAGCCTTGCCGGGGGCTCTCCTGATCTCCGTGGAGCTCCGCAGCGCTCGCCCCGGTGGTTTTGCTCCCCCCCATCCCTCCTCTCCACCCACCCCTTCCCCCTTTTCGCCTTGTCGGGTGTGTTTTTTGCCTGTTGGAAAAGTCCCCGCTGCCCAGGATGGGGGTCGGTGGGTGCTTGGCCCTGCCCTGGAGGTGCCTGGTCGTCCTCTGTCTCAGGCTGCTCTTCCTTGTGCCCGCAGGAGTGCCCGTGCGCAGCGGAGATGCCACCTTCCCCAAAGCCATGGACAACGTGACAGTGCGGCAAGGGGAGAGCGCCACGCTCAGGTAGGAGCAGCTGGACGGGGGCTTTGGGAGGACGGGGGGGTCCTGCTTGCGGCTTTTGGGGGATGCTCTGCGCCCGGCGGGGCTGCCGGAGGGTCCTGGGACCAGCTGGAGACTTTGCACGTGTCCCAGGGGCTTGTCCCCATGGTGGCAGGGGACACTGTGGATGGCAGCTTGTCGCCGTCGTGGTGGGGTGACCCCGTTGGAGCGGTTTTGGAGGGACGGATGCGCCGGTGCTTTTCGGGCTGCAGCGCGGGGCTGGCAACCTCCTGGGGGGGCTGCGGGTGCCAGACGAGGAGACGACACAGGGGTTTAGGTGGCAGACAGTGAGTTAGTGCTGCCTGACACTCCCAAAGTTGTCCCTGTGTGGGAGGGGAGAGGGGTCCGTGCTCCTGGCAGCGGTGCCAGCCTGCGCTGCCAGCGGCTTTCCAGGGCTGCGATGCCTCCGAGGTGTCAGCGTTTGCCTCAATCACTTTATAGTCTCCGCACGAATCCGTTAATATCAAATCAATCTTTTACTCCAGGGGTGCATCTTATGAATTCTGATGGATGCTTTCCCGTACGTTGTTTGCTGTAGGAGAAACACAGGCGGCTGATATGCAGATGGGTCACTCCTGTGCCGCACAGCACAGCCGAGCATCCCTTTCATTCCCTGGATGAGTTACAGGTGTACTCGGTGCATTGCCCAGGTAGCACAGCAGCTCTCCCCAGGCTTTGCAGCAGCCGGACCAGACGAGCAGGGAGCAGCCCGGCCTTTTTTTTGGAGGGCAGTGGGGAGGCAGCGCGTGGCTGGGGTTTTGGGTCGTGCTGTGCTTGCTTCAGGCAGCCCCGGGAGGACCTGGGCCGGTTAATCCGGGAGCTGTGGGACTTGGGGAGGGAGCTCGGGGATGGTGGGACGTGAGCGTGGAGCAAGAGAGCCCGGAGGAGTTTGTCTGCTCTCCCTGCACCAGCGAGCAGCGTGTGCCCCTCACCCGAGGCTGGCTGCTCCCTCGCTCAGACCCCGAGGAGCAGGGCTGCAGCAGAGAGCAGCTGCTCTTCCCAAAGCCAGGTGTGGGGATGGCACAAGCAGAGCCTGTCACGCTTTCCGTGAGCAGCCGAGCCTGCACAGGGCTGAGGAGCTGCTGCTGCTGCTTTGAGCAGAGGGTGCTGTGCTCACCTGGGCAGGTTTCCGTGGCTGAGGTGGGATTTGTAGGGGGAAGAGTTTGGTGGTTATAGGAATCAGGCTCTGGCTGGAGGCTCTGTGCGTTCCCTGCCGTGGAGGGGGGTGTTGGTTGCCTGCCCTCTTCCCACCATGGCCACTGCCAGACTTTGCTGTCCCTTTTCCTTGGTCCCTGCCAGGGACCCGCTGGGACCCTCTTGTCATCACCCCATGTGTCTGGGGCTGTGGCACAGCTGGAGAGCAGAGGGCTCTGTCTCCTTGTGCTCTTCCTAATTGAACTGCAATGATGATTAACCTGAGCTGTGTGAGCAAGGCAGTTAAAAGAAGGACAATCCCCCAGGGAGGTGCCTTTGGCCCTGGCGTTCTTTCCCTCGCTGTTGGAATTTGTCTCCATAGTGAAGTGTGGCCTTTGGGGCTCTCAGAGGTGATGCTGGTGGTGGTCAGAGCAGGATGGGTGCCTGTGCCTGCTCCCTGGGGAGCCCCTGCGAGTCCAGCTGAACCTGCTGCCAGCAGAGGGCTGACTTGGATCTCCTCTTTTTTTTTTATTTAATTTATTTTTATTTATTACTTTATTATTATTTATTAATTTATTATTTTTATTTCTAAGCTTCTCTCCCCTTTTCAGTGCTGTTTGCAGGAGGGGATGTTTGTGAAGCAGCCCAGGAATGGTGGGAGATTTTAGCATTTCCATAAGAAACTCTGCTTTCCCCAAATGCTGACACTTAGGGGAAGCCCCTACACCAAAAGCACCTGGTTTTATCAGTTTCCCCCCTTGGCATCTGCTCCTGCCCAGGCTCTCCAGTGCATCTTTTCCACGCTCTTACCCCCTCCCTTCTCCTCAAGTCCAGTTTTCCCCTGCTGCAGGCAGGTTTCTGCCTCCAGCTCCCATTTGCTCCATCTTTCCTTGCACTGATGTTCCGCAGTGGTCTTTCTCTTCACTCCTCTCCCTGTTTCCCTGCTGCTGCCCCTCTGCAGCCCCTGGGTGGCAAGCAGTTTTCCATCTTCCCATGGGATCTGGAGATGGGCAGGGAATTGCACACAGCAAGCCAAAGGGGTGGCATCAGTGGGGGGTTGAAAGCAGTAGGACAAAGGTGGAGCATCTTGAGGATAGGGCTGATGTTTATTTGCAGGTTGTGCTTTCCTGTGAAGAGCCAGGCAGGGAGAAGTGCCCTGGGAAGTCTTTCCCAGTGAGTGGTGCTATTGCTAAGTGGTGTTTTCTCCTGTGCACCTGTAGGAAGAGGTGGTGGTGTCCTCTTCTGTCCTCCCCACAGATGGCACTTGGGTCTCAAACCAAGGAGCTGGGCTTGGGAAAACTGAGAGCTTTAACTCCAGTGTGTAGATCTTGCGGGATCAGCCCCAGTCTGGATGGCCAGGTCCTCTCCCTCATCCTGGTCGTGAGATGGGCTGAGCCTGCACATCTCCCTGGCTCCTGCAGGGTTGGTGGAAGCTCTTTGCTTTCCAAGATAAGTCCTTTAACCACCCCTTGAGTTGCAGAAAGGAGCTGGGAGAGCGAGCAGACCTGCATGAAAGTGGTGGAGGAAACCTGGAGGCTTTTCTTAAAAGTCTTAAGTCTGTGCCAAGGGAAATATAGGTTGGATATCAGGAAAAAGTGTTTTACAGAAAGGGTGATAAAGTATTGGAATGGTCTGCCTGAGGAGGTGGTGGAGTCACCATCCCTGGATGTGTTTAAGAAAGACTGGATGTGGCACTCGGTGCCATGGTTTAGTTGTGGTGTTAGAGCTGGGTTGGACTTGATGATCTTGGAGGTCTCTTCCAACCTGGCTATTCTCTGATTTGCAGGCTGCTTGTGAGTTTTCTGTATTGGATTTTGGGCGCTTCCATTTCCAGCTCTCCACCCTTTTTTCGAGGGAGGCTCAGCATAATCCTTGCAGAAACTCAGGCTCCATCTACAGGCAACTTGCAGGTCATCTTAGATCAGCAACAAATAATTTCCGTTTAAAGCAGAGATTGTTGGTAATTCATTCCTTTTTTTGTAAGAGCAAACAATTCCCATAATACTCAGGCACCTTTCCTCTCCCGGGAACTAAAGGCAGTATGGAAATTCTCTGTGTAGTGTTAAAAATAAAACCAAACCGCCTCTTCCCTGACTCAGGAACACAAAACTCAGGTGTTGAGATGGCAGGAGTAACTCGTGTTACTCACCAGATTGGAACAAGGAGCACACTGGGAACCACCAGGGATGTTGGAGATGGTCACTTTTTAATCTCCAGCTGGGATTTGATGTGGACACAAGGATTAAGTTCCTGTTTTTGGGAAGAATGCCATTGAGTCTTGGCTTTCTCCACATGCTGCTCGTTGGATACTCATCCTAGGGTTGCTGTGGGGGCATCACTGACATGGTTGGCCAATCCCAATGGGTTGATCCTGCCTGGAAACTTTGGTTGGGTTTTATCTCAGCTGCACCACAGTGGTGGAAGCATCTCCATGAGCCGAAGGGGAGACTGTGGCAAATATTCCCACGGTGTTAAAATGGGGATGGAAACGGGATCATCCCACTGTGCCGGCGGCAAACCGACCTTTACAGCAGCCATCAGTACAGTTCATAAAGACATAAACCACCAGCTGCTCAAAATTTCAAGGCTTTATAGTTTAATCTGTATCTAAGAAATATTGTTGGGTTTTCTTTTAAGGGAGAGAGTGCGTTTTAGAGGTTGAAGGGATTATCTGGGAGATGGGGTGTGCTGACTTTTCTCTGCAGGGACACCAGGACTTAAGGAGGCCCCTCTGTTGCTCTCATCCTCAGTTTCCCCATCTGTAAAATGACCCAAGAGCAGTGGTTTATCAGTGATGATTACAGGAATGGGTACTCATAGGCAGGTATAATTAGCCTTTTTTTCCAAACTAAATAATACAGAGCTGCTTTATCTCTGTATATAAGGGCAGAGTTTCAAGTCAAATCCCCTGGGCTTGTCTGCTTCTGGTGAACCCATGGCCTCTCCCACTGTCTGTCCATGAAGGAGACCAAGAAGTCAGGATAGCTTTGCTCATTCGCATCCAAGACTCCGTGCCTGGTTGTATTCTGTCAATTAGCGAGTGTGAGAACAATTCCAATTAAAAATAAAAAGCCCGAATAAAGCATCATGAGATGCTGTTCTTCCATTTATTTTTGCAATTATAGTTTTAATTATTTCTGACAATGCTGCTTTGATTCTTCTTTTTTTCTTTTGGTGTAATAACCTACCGCAGTCTATTTTCCAGCACACGACGAGACCTCAGTAAAACACAACCAGCAGGAGCAGGTGGCAGGACCACAGTCTCCAGGCATAGGTCTGGGAAGTCAGGAAATCAAATTTTTTTTGCCTCTTTTTTAGTCAAACCGCTGATATTCCATGTACCTACCTGTTAATGGGGGTTGTGACACTCACCTGCCGCCCTGCAACAGCAGCCACGGACCTGGCAGAGAAAAGAAGCGTTAATGCAGCCACGTCTCTGCTGTTAAATCCTTGCTGGGGAGCGGGAAGAGAGTCACCACTCTTTGTGTGAAAATGCTAAAAGCGTGGGGATTAGCACAGAGCAGATTAGTGAGGACTTGCTCCATTGCTGCCCCTTCCTTCCCCCCCTCTCCTACCCAAAAAGTTTTCTGGAGCAGCTAAATATATACCTGCCGTTTCCAAGGTAGAGCTCGCTGCGTGGCAGAGCTGTAATTGGCGACTCAGGGAAATTACAGCCACGGATTCTGGCATTTGGATCCTCCTGGCTGGCATAATAATTTCTCCCTAGGTAGCTGGTATTTAACTTGTCTTATCTGCTCCTGATAGTTGTAATTACAGTGCCCGCTAATTTCACTGTAATATTGCAGCCGCTGGAAGGGTGGTTGGAGAAAGGTCAGGGGGTTGCAGGAGGGATCCTTCCTCCCCAGCCCTCTGCACCAGTGATGCTGCCAAAATGTAGGTTCTGAGCCCATGGAGCTGGTACCCAATGTCTCTTGCTGTGCCCCTGGAGCAGCCTCACAGCCCTGGCACTGCTGCTGTCCTTGCTGGCGTCAGGGAGGGATGTGCTGGAGGGAGGTTTAAGTCCTGGTGTCCTTCTCTTGGGATGAATCTTGGTCTCCAGCTCCTGTCAGGGCTGGCTGGTTTGTGTGAGGTCACTTCCCAGGTTGTGCAGTGAGAGGCTGGTTGTCACTGTTGTTGGTTGGTCCTGGGCTGGTTGTCCCTGGGGCTGGTGTTCCTTGTGGTTCATTGTCCCCAAGGTTGGTTTTCCTGTGTTGGTTGACCCTGAGACTGTTTCCTGCAGTTTGTTGTCCCTGTAGCTGATTGTCCCTGAGATTGGTTGTTCTGGGGTAATTGTCCTTGGGGCTGGTGTTCCCTGTGGTCCATTGTCCCTGGGGCTAGTTGTCCCTGGGGCTGGTTGTCCCTGATGTTGGTGTTCCCTGTGGTTCACTGTCCCTGATGTTGGTATTCTCTGTGGTTCATTGTCCCTGGTGTTGGTGTTCCCTGTGGTTCACTGTCCCTGGTGTTGGTGTTCCCTGTGGTTCACTGTCCCTGGTGTTGGTATTCTCTGTGGTTCATTGTCCCTGGTGTTGGTGTTCCCTGTGGTTCACTGTCCCCAGCACTGGTTGTCTCCTCCAAGAGCACAGTCCTGCTGTGCAAGGGGAAGATTCAAGTCTGGCTTTGAGGAGATTCAGGGCTATCTTTGAGGAATTCACCTTCAGGCAGCAAGGCTTGGGTTGCTGCCTGTGCCAGCCCTTCTGCTGAGGCAGCACCAGGCAGGTTTTATGTGGGTGTAGGGCTGGAGTCTGAGAGCTGGGGAGTCCTGCTGCCACAGGCTGGAACCACAACACTGGGGCTTTGCTGCACAAAACTGGTTTCATAAAGAGAGCTGGTGGGGCTCTGCAGAGGGAGGAGGGGACCCTCACTGTCACATATCCCAGGGCCAGAATTCAAGCCCTGGGAGGGCCCTCTTGTCTAGCAAAAAATAAAACTCCACCCCCACTCTAAGTTTTTAAGCTCCACTAGGCAGAAATAGTTCCAAGTGGTGATATTTACCTCCTGGGGATGAGACTGAACTGTTGGTAATCCTTGCGCTATAAGGAACAGAGATCTTTTTGCAAGGATAATAAACTCCCTGGTAATAGCTGTCCTTCCCCTGGATCACGCACACTCCTCCAGGAGCTCAGGGCTTTGTTTCTGGAACAGGATTAGGTGTTAACGCTGCAGAACCAAATGGGGGCACAGTGGCTGTCTTTCACATTCCTGCTTTCCAAAGAGTTTCTCTGTTCCCTTGACTGTTCTCACAGTTTGCCTCCTCCTTGCATTCCTCAGCCCTAAACCACGGATGCTTTTTACAACAGCTGGACATATTGTTTTAAGTGATAATCTTTAGATACTGCAGCCTAGCAGACAGTTCATAAGAAATATCTGATTCGGTGACTATCACTTCTTCCTCTGTCCTTGTAAGCAGCCTTTGAGGGTTAGGATGTGCTGTTTTTCCTTCTTCTTCTTTTTTTTTTTTCTTTTAATGAGAAAAATAATTTCCCCAAAGCCCCTGTCAACAATTTTTAGCCTGTAATGGGTTGTTTACTGTAGGTTGGATTTGATATGTAGGTCTTGTCTTCCCTGACAGAACCCTTCAAGGTCGGCTCGTCAGTGCAAAACACTCACATTTTATATTTCTGTTTTCCTAGGAATATTTCCTAGGAATATTTCCAAGATTTGTTAAAATGAGTTGTTTCCATGACTATGCTCACTTGACGGACTTGTTCCTTGGGATACAAACGGGTCTCCAAGTCTGTTCCTCTGTGGAGGGGGAGGATAATGAGAACAACATCTGTTGTGGTGTAAGCTGTAAATTTAAGATATTTTTTCTCATCCCGTAAAAGATCAGCAAATTGTGCTGATGCTGATGAGGTGCTTTGTGCCATCCTCAGTGCTGGTGGGTTCAGAGTGGGGGCACTTGAGGACATGTCACACATTTTGCTTTTTCTTCTCTTGGTGTGCCAAGGCTTGTGTGTGATGTCACCTCCAGGCTGGAGCTGGAGAGAAGAGGAATGGGAGTCCAGAAGGGAGAAAGTGGAAGACAGGAAAGAAAAGTTGGGAAGGGGGAAAGAAAAATGTCAGGTGGAAGAAGGGATTGGTTAAATGTAAAAGCAGGGTGTTGCAAAGGGTGGTCCAAAGAAAAATCCACTCTCAGTGTGTGAAGTTCAGCATTGAGGGATGAGCTCCTGAATTAAAAGCCAGCAGCCAGCACAGAAATGCAGGGGGTTTGGCTTTAGCCAGTAGGTACCCGAGTTCCAATGGGATAGTGCATCCCCTCACTGTGTCTTTTCTATTTTCCCCATGTGTGTGCATGTGTGCATGTGTATATATAATATATATATAAAAATCTAACAAATTTCGAACCCATATAAATCCAATTACCCATGTTTTGCCTGCAGGGAGTGAGGGAGATTAATGTTTGGTATTTTGGCAGGAATGTAAAAAGAAATAGGTGGTAATAACAATGAAGGCTCATAAAAAGGAGCCGATAGTCGTGTCTGTGCCTGGAACCCAGCCGTAATTCTCCTGGGGATTTGTCGGCACAGTGCCCTGCTCCCGTGGAGGGGCAGGAAAGAGCCACGAGTGCTTCCTGGGCACTTGAGCATCCATCCTGCCAGTGAAGGTTCCATTAATGTGATAATAATAGAGGCTGATAAGGAGAAATGGTTTATGCTCCCAGGGCACCTTCTTGTGACTGATCCTGCTCTGTGTCGGGGCTCATAGGAGCCATAGGAGCGTGCTCCTCTTTATTCCAGTTTCACTGAGAGGCAAGTCCCAGGAAAGGAGGATGAACATGGAAGGAGAGGAGGGAGCTGAGCTCTTCTCCACCCTCTGTGATAAGTCTGTGGCAGTGCTGGTCCCTGTAGGTCTGGCTTGGAGTGACATGGCCTGAAGAGTTTCAGACAGGAGTTGGGAGTGCTAGAGCTGTGCTCTCGTCAGTGTTTTTCCATTCAGAGTCCTTTCCTGCAGTCTCTTTTTCCTTCCCTCCCATAAACCCAGGCACCTGAGATGCCTTTTCCTGCAGCTCTCATTCACAGGACAGTAGCTTCATTGAAGGATCAGGACCAAGGCTGTTCCCATCTCATCACATCATTCCTTTGCCTTGTCCCCTGGTGCCTGTGGCCTGTCCCATGTGGTGCCCGCAGTCAAAGCAGCTGTTGTGGCAGAATGCTATCGAGTCACGGCTTTCTCTGCATGCTGCTCGCTGGGGTTGCTGTGGGGGCATCACTGGCAGGCCATGGTTGGCCACCCTGATGGATTGATGCTGTCTGGAAGCCTTGGTTGGGTTTTATCCCAGTTGCACTGCAGTGGTGGAAGCATCTCCACTGATGGGCTGCAGGTGCTTGAGCCAAAGGTGCCTACCAGGCACCTCCACACCCTCAGCTTCAACACTTGGGAGCCTGTCACTCGTCTTCCTCCCCTGACACCCTCCCTCTGCTGTCTGGGTGACTTCCCTCTGCTGTTGTTGTCCCCTGTGTAGCAGGTGGCACCTGTGCTGCTCCTGAGCTGTCACCCATGATCAGGTATGAATCATGGTTCAGATATTGTGTCCCTACAGCAGGTTCTGCCTTCTCTGCAGGCTTTGCATCAGGCTCCTTGCTCTCCATTTATTACCACCACCAGTTTTATAACCCACTTTATCAGATGACTTTTTTTTTCCTTTCTTAAAGAGCATAACCCATGAGCAACTCATCATTTCCGAGAGAGGGAGAGTGCCGTTAGCGGGAGAGCAAGGGCTCCATGCTTGTACCTGAAATGAAGAGCCTGCTTTACTGTGGTGTTGCATTTAATTCAATCAAGGCAGTTAAAGCCGAGATTTAAAGTCCTTTCTGTGATCACAGGAGTTGCTCTGATGCGGCAGCAGGTAGAGGGAAAGACTGAGCCCATTTCTGAGGAGACTCGGAGTAACTGTTGGAAGCAGCCAGGCCTGGGGCTGACTGCGGCAGCGGCCACGGAGGGAAGCTCTTAGCATTCACAGCGCGTCCCATCTCTGTCTCCGTCACCCTCCCTGCTCCTTCTCCTCATCCCCATATATTCCTTTAAGTAGAATTGATTAGTTTGCCTTTTTTTTTTTTTTTAACTGGGGGGAGGGCTGTTTTTAATTAATATTCTTAACTGTATGATAATTGCACTGACTGGTCCCATCGCTGTCTGAGTCACCCTCTCCTGCCTTGTTCTTGCAGGAAGGCTCTTTGGACTTAATTAAAGTTAGGGATACAGGGCTAGTGGGAACAGCAGGAGTCTTGCAGGGTTTTTGATGAAATGATTGCTGTGGGGGAAGCGGCTATTTCCTACCCAGAGCCATAGATTGTGATGCTGAGACAGTGTTACGACCGTCTGGTTTGGCCACCTGCTTTACATGGGCTGCTGCATCTCATCCTGCATTTCCCACCCTGTGCCCACAGATCCCTCCTGGACACCCCAGCCCTTGTTTTGGGGTGAGAGGAGCCAGATTTCACAGTGTTGCTCCTGCTTAGAGACATCCCCTCCTTGAGGGAGCATGTCTTGGAGCAATACTGTCTGAGCTCCCCGTGCCTGACACCAGTGGGCTGTTGCAGGTCATGGTGGGGAATTTTGGAGGGATAATGGAAAAGCTGCATGGACTCAGCAGATCTTTTTCATCTCTGGTTTCAGCGCTGGTGCTCGTAGACAGCGCTGCCACCGGAGCTCAAATGCAGCCCAAGCGAGAGCTTAACAAGCTCCGAGAGCTGTCCAGAAAGTTATCCTGACACCAAGTGACAGACTCTCAATTGATATCCTCTGGAGACTTTAAACTCACTTCTGCGAGGTTTCCAAAGCTGGTTTTGTCTCATACCTGAAGAATCCTTTATCTGTTACGACGCCTCCCCTGCCTCATCTCATTGCTCTTGACGTTTCTTTGTTGCCTGCTGCAGCTCGGGTAAACTCCACTGCAAAACTGTTTAAGAGGGGTTTCTGCCAGCCTTTGCTCAGCTCTCTTGCTGGAGTTCTGGTATAAATTGCCTGGGCTGATGCTGTTCCTGCTTGGCTCTGCAGGGAAGTGGCTGGAGTGATGTCAGGACTGCTGCTGCTCATCCCAGAGTGTGGGGAATGTTCCAGACCCCTGGGGGAGGGCAAATAAAGTGGTTGGTGTAGAAAAGGGAGAGAAACTATTGTAGGAGATCGCTCACCTTCCATCCTGGCAAAGCTCTGGAGCAAACAAGCAAAATTATTTGTGATCAGCTAGAACGGACAAGAAGCTGTGCCACAGCCAGCAGAGGTTTGTCAAGGAGAAATTGTGTCAGACGAATCGAATCTTGTCTGTACCATGAGGAGCCTGGTGGGCAGGGGGGAAGCAGGAGGTGACCCAGGCAAGGCTGGAGCTGCTGCCCTGTGAGCAAGTGGGAAGCCTGAGGTGGGAATTGCTGTCTGGGATGGCTGTAAGGAAGCAGGCTGGGAGTTCTAAGGTGCTTCCCTGCTTCTGAGACCCAGCCCAGTGTAAAATCCATTCCCAACTGGTAGGAAAAGTCACTTTTGCAGTAGTTTCAGGATGCAGCTGGCTGGTAACATCCTTCTGGATGGCACAGAGAGCTTGGGGAACTGGCTTTATGTCCTGAATCTTCCTGTGCAGGAGTGTGCCTGTTCATAGCATCATTGTGCTGCAGCACTGGCATTTTGGGATGCCACCAAGGACTCCGGAGGTTTCTGAAGTAGACATGCAGTTGTTGTTGTCTCATTCTAGACCCCAGCCTGTGGTGCCCTGAGTGGGAAGGTCCATGATGGAGTGTATTGATCTGCCTTCCATGCAATGGGGTTTTCCAGCCCGCTGCAGGATGGGTGCTGGCCTCATCCTGCTGCCTCCTGCTGCCTTTTTCTGTCGTGTTCCCAAGCAGCAGCACTTTTCCTCCTCTCCTTGTTGTGGGTGCCATGCTCCGGCACCCATCACAGAGCCAGCCATCTCTGGACCCCTTCCCCAGTCGCGTCAGACCCGTTGTGTACAAGACAAGCTTTTAAGAGGCAGCTGGGGCCTGCCCAGACTCTATAACTGAGGTTGGACACTCTCAGGGGTGCACTTGAGGCATTCTCCTTGATTTTGCTTTTATTGCCTGGTAAATCAGTGATGGGGTCAGGCTGTCTGCAGGAAGCAGCTCCGTGCACTGAAAAGTGTTCTCCCTGCTCCATCTCTCTCCTAGCCCTGGGAGCCATCCAGGGTGGCCAAAACCAGACGGTCCTGGGCCTTGGGCTCCCTCTGGGAAGAAGCCCTGACATCTGCTTGGCCTCACTCTCCGAATCCTGTGCTTTGTCCTACAATTGCTGAGCTTGCAGCGGTTTTCAAGACTGATGCTGCACTTAGCAGGGTGCTGCCAGACCCATGGAGTCCAGCAGGTTATTTCCCTTCAGAAACCATTTATCTTTTCCCTTTCAGATGCCGGGCTTCTGTCTCTCATCTCCGGTTTTATCTCTCTTTATGTGGGAAGGAGCTCAGTCTTCCCAGCCCTCCCCAATCACTGGTAGCTGGGCATGGGCTCAGACCCATCCTAGGGAGGAGAGGCAGCTCTAGGGGCAAGTACCGTGGGAGGGGGGATGGCAGGGCTCTATTGATTTCTTTCCCATTATTATTCTGGAAAGTTTGCTCCAAACTTCAGCTGCTTGTGCATGTCTACCAGTTGGACGAGGCTGCCTTGTGGGCTGGTGGGATTCCAGAAAGGTCCAGGCTGGGGTTTGGAAGTTTTGGTCCAGCAGGGAATTGACAACTTGTCCATCTTTTTGGTTGGGGATTGCATGGATTGAGGGGAAAGCTGAGATGCAAAATGTCAGATAGGTGGTTTAGGAGTGCTTCGGGCTCTGTCACCACCTCCTGCTTGACCTCACTTCACCTGAGGCTCTGAATTTCCTGACTTTTTGTTCTTTTGAGAGACTCTGAACCTTGCATGTTGCCAAACATTTTGGACACTCCCATCCAAAAGTTTCCTACAGCAACAACACCCTCATTAAACACTAACTTAGTAGAACAGGAGAATGCTTTGTGATGGATATTAAACTTTAACAACTGTGTATATATATTACCTTGCTGCTAAATCTTTATATGCCTTAAATAATCAATTGATATTTAATTAGCATACAGTACTATTACTGCCTTCCTAAATCTATAATGATAAACCAAGTTACAAGTTATTGGACGTTAATTACTATCTGATGATTAGAAACAGCAAGACATTTACCAGCCTCATCCCAGATATAATCCAGCGTGTCCGTGCACACTGCTGAGCCGAGCCACGCTCCCTGTCTCTTAATAATCAATGGCTGTTCAACATGCAATATTTGTCTAATTAGCACTAAATTAAATCCTCATTGACAACACTTCAGGGTAAGAGATCTGCATCAAATATGATGGATTAGACACGGAAGGGCTGTTATTGTAAGCAGGAGATGTGTGTGTCACTTGCTTTGCTTGTCATGGCTGGCACATGGCTCCCTGTGACTGTCAGCCCGCTCCTGGGGGGACGGTGGTGGAGCGGTGCCTGCATGTTGGATTGACAGTCCTGGAGACCCTGGGTCTCTCTTTAATTGAATAGACATGAGCAGCTCTTCCCAGCACCCTCCTCTGCTTCCAACCTGCTCTCACCCACGGATGTACCAGTGCCTCCACCAGCAGGGTGGGTTTGGGTGGGAACAGGGCTTTCTGTGCTGGGGCTTTCTCTGCTGGCAGAGGGCAGATCAGCTGCCATGGGCAGATGTTTCTTCTGCAATTTGTGCTTCCAGCAAACTTTTTTTGGGAGTCTGTAGCCTGGTTTGGGCGATGAGGGTCAGGGGGATCAGAGAGTTCCAGAATGGTTTGGGTTGGATGGGACTTTAAAGCTCATTTCTTGTTCCATGGGCAGGCACACCTTCCACTGTCCCAGTTTGCTCCAGCCTGGCCTTGGAAACTCCCAGGAATGGGACATCCCCAGCACAAGATGCTGTCAGCCACAAGTCTGAGCTCACAGCAGGGACACTGGGGGGATTTGGAGGGGTGTGGGGGTGAGAGCCATCCCAAATCCCGACGTTGCAGGGAGGATTTCCCTCGGGAGCTGCCGTGTGCGAGACGGCACTCAGTTTGTCAGCATCCACGGAAGCTGTTTGGCGAGAGCAGCGGGAAGGATTGCACAGCCGCCGGCTCCTTGCGAGACTCAGCCTGTCCTTCACACTCAGCGTGGATGTAATTAACTGTGCTGATGGGATGTTATGCCAACAGCAAAGCAGAAAACACCAGAAAATGAGTCAGGAGCGAGAGCGGGGCTGTTCAGCGTGGAGAGGTGGGAAGTGGCAGCCGGGTGTGCGGCTCAGCTCGTGTCCTGCCACACAGCAGGAGCAGGAGCATCCTCCTGCAGCCTCCTGCATCCTCCTGCATCCTCCTGCAGCCTCCTGCAGCCTCCTGCAGCCTCCTGCAGCCTCCTGCAGCCTCCTGCAGCCTCCTGCAGCCTCCTGCAGCCTCCCTGCCTCCAACTGAGGGCAGGGTCAGGCTCTGCAGAGGAGCAGGGGAGCACAGAGAGCATCCCTCAGCATCTGCCATGGCTTTGCTGTGGCATTCAGGGGAGATACACAGTCCCTGGGAGGTGTTTCTCTCCCTGGATGTGTGATGGATGTGAAACTTCAACTCTCACTTCCTTCCTTTCAATCCCTTGCAAGGAATCACTCTCCTTGCTATGGCAGGGATGTTTCTCAGCACAGGTTTTCCTGTCTCTTCAGGGTTTTACAGGTGATAAAACTTCCTGAAGCCTGAGCAGTTCCTTGGCTCCTCGCAGGTCTCTCTCTGCCCTCCAAAAGTGCAGTATCTCACTGGCTGGGACGACTCCTGCACTTGGCAGGAGCAGGGATGAGAAAGAGGAAAAATTAAAAAAAAAGAAAAAAAAGACTGTCAATTAGCAATTGAAATTGTTCTTAAAAGAATTTGCCTATTCTGCAAGGAATGTTTAGTAATTGATAGCAATTTCTAGCAATTAAATACAAATTAATTCGTGCTACCGAGGAGCAGTTTATTTATGGCTCTGTATTTATGGGCACTCCTTCTCCTTAAAACTATCATCATTGCTTTTGATAAGTAATTAGAGTTTACTGAATAATTTCCCAATGTAGGTATGAATTTTAAATAATTTCTGAATACCATGCAAGTGTTTCATTGTATTGCTGAGTGAGGGATTATCATTATTTATATTGTAGTAGGGCTGGAGGCTGGGACAGGCACTGAGTGTATAACACAGAGATAGTCCCTGCCCAGAACAGCTTGCAGGGAGTTTTATGTCAGCAGCAGGATCGTGACTGTGCTTTTCCTAGAAATAAAAGTTATTTGGAGTCGTTTGCACCTGTGCAGCACAGGCTGCAAACGTGTTTCTCCTTCCTCTTGGTTAGGGGGATATAGTAATTCCCTATTAGTGATAGTAATGGTTAATCACTCTGAAGAGGAGGGGCAAATTCCAGACCATGAGGGGATGAACAAAACCCACATATTTTGATTAGTTAAATTATAGATTATTTGAGCAACTTGGGGTAGAGGAGGGTACCCTGCCCATGGCAGGGCTTGGAACACGATGAGTTTTAAGGTCCCTTCGCAAGCCAAATCATTGTGGGATTCTAAGTTTTGAAATGCCTTTTATTTGCTTTGTGGCTTTTCTAAGACGACCTCAGATCACGGTTGCAAGCTTTTAACTGTGCTCCTACAGCTCCACACATGCACTTCAGCTCTGTACAAGGTGAGATCTTCATGCAATCCCATTTCCAGGACTGGCAGATTTGAGCAGAGAGGGAAAAGCAACAAGTGGTGGGAGTTGTCAGTGTGACACCAGACATGGAGAGAGCTCTGGCCAGAGGAGTTGGTTTTAGGAAATCTGTGTGTCCCAAGCACCTTCCCTCAGGTGTGTGACTCCCCCAAAGCATCCGATGGATGCTCAGCAGGGCAGAACTCATGGCAGGGAAGGTGTGGGAGGCAGAGATGTCTTCTGATGCCTGATTTACAGATGGGGAAGTCATCTTACAAATGCTGGAAGCAGGAGTTGGCCAGGCTGGAGGGAAGTGCTAATTAAAGCACATGGTGACAGCATCCATGTGGGGAGGATCCTGGAGAGAGGGAGAAAGCCAAGCCTGGAGAGCAGGCACCACGTTCAGAAGTGAGCCTGGGAGCTGGCAGCAGCATCTGGCCTTGCAGTGCCAGGCAGGAGTACACTCCAAAGCACAGACTTTGTGCCCTAAATATCTTTTAGGGGTCCTGAGGTAAGTGTTGCTTTTATGGAGGTTTAAACTTGAGCCTGGGAACCTTGGAGAATGAAATATCCCACAGAGTTAATGTGTGGGGACAGATTTGGGATCCACCATGTGCATTGTGCTATAGCTGACATGCCCATGGGCTGTTTGGAGCTTTGAGGCTGCTTGGATCCTTTGGAACATCACAGAGGTGCCCGACCCCATTGCTGCTCCTGTCCCCTTTGTCACCTGTGGGTAGCAGGGTCAGCCCCCACCTCTGATTCAAAGTCTGTGCTGATCCTGCCTGTGGCAGCACAGCCTGTTCTGGCTCATTTCTGCCTTCATTACTGAGCTTGATTAAACGGTACTTGTACAGCCAAGGGTTGGGAAAACACACAAAGGGACTTTTCTGCTCATCTGAGGCACTTGGATACCGTGGAGACAGATGCTGAAGGGAGAGGGAGACGTGGTTTGACATTGCAGTCACGGTAATGAGATGTAACCCATTAGGGCAGTGTCCTTCTGGGATCCAGGTGCCTCCAAGGGAGGGAGAGGGGTCAGACAGAGCCCCAGGACCTGGCAAAGACTCCCTCTGAAGAAGGAAAGAATGAACTGAGGAGTTGTTCAGTCTGAGGGACAGGGTTCTCTGGCTTTTGCAGAGGGTGGGGTTGGGAGAAAATGATTCTGAGACTGTTTTGGCCTCAGGTTCTCACGTCTGTATCTTGTTTTATAGAGTCTGTGTGTGCAGCCAGCGATATTATTGGCACTGTTAGAGCACACAGAGCCACATTTAACCAGCACCTCCTGGGCTGTGCAGCTGCTGTAGCATCACGGGACGTGAGCAGAGCATGGGGTGGTGCTAAGAAAGGAGATGACTCCTGTCACCTCTCCATGATTCCTAAAGCAAGATGCAGTCTCCCAGATCAGATCAAACTTGTCTTTGGGGGCTGGGAAAAGCTGTAGCAGAAGGTGACAGCTCTTATTAAAGGGCAGCAATGGGTGAGTTTGGCCAGGTCTGGGACTGTCCATAGGGTCCACCCTGAGGGCTGGTGTGAGCAGATGGCTCAGCAAAGACAGGCCTAGGAGTGGCTTCTGAAGATGAGGAACAACTTCAAACCATGGTTTTGAACTCTCCTGCTCTGGGCAGTCTTCCCTTAGATTTTTCAGCCCAATTATTTTTGTGCCATCCTTCCCATGCTGGAGGAGTGTGGAGCTTTCCTCCCTGCCCAGCTGCAAACCTCATCGTGTGCTTCATTTAAACATTTTCCTTTTACCCGTTCCCTGCTGCTGTGAGGGTCTGGGGCACGATGGTGGCTTTCATCCCTCCTTCCCTGTGATGATTCAGAGCTGGTGGCTTTTGGCCTCTGCACTACAGGTCCCTGGTTTGTTATGAGCTGTTGTGAGGTGGTTCGTGGTGCTCTGGTAGGCAGAGGAGAGATGCTGGGGACTCTTCTGAGTTAATGAACTGTCAGATTGCAAGGGATGACACTCAGTGACACCCTGGCTCTCTCTGGGAGGTGTGTGTCACCCCCTGCTCTCACCCTGTGATCTGAGTGTGGACTCTGGGATCTTAGGAGACGGTCGAGGCTTTTAACTGAGGGCTCTGATGGCCCTGCTCTCCCTTCCAGCAACTCCGAGAGCTCCCGTAATTAACTGCACATCCCCAAAGTCACTGATTCTCTGAAACTTCTGGACCTGTCAGTGCTTCTGACTGCTCCAGTGCCTCGGGTCAGCGAGGCAGCTGCTCTCAGAGGAGCTCAAAAGCTCTGGGATGGAGAGGCAGGAGCACTTTCCCACCTTGGATTGAGGACTGAAGCACCCACGGACTCGAGAGGTGCAAACAGGGTTTGGGCTCTAAGCAGCCAAGCAGTCACTGAATGTTTGTGCTCAGCAGGGCAGGGTAGGAGCCAAAATCACCGTGTGGTGAGAGAAATGTCGGTGATGGCTTTGCTGAGGATGTGGCCAGGACAATGCCCTTGCAGGAGGTGGGTGCGGGGAAGGAGCTGAGCCATCCTAATCCCTTCTGGAATGATCGGAGTTAAACTCCCGCAGCAGGATTGCTCACCAGTGATTCATCAGCCTGAGCATTAGGGCGGTTCTCCCTTGCTGTCTGCAGAAATAACACTGGGGAACAGGGGAGGGGGATGTGTCACCCCCAGGGAGATTTGGGTGCCTCTGAAGTGTCACCACATGGATAACCCACCAAAGCTGGGGGGTTGAGAGAAGGAGATTTGAGGACTGGAGGCAGAGGTGCTGCTGGCACAATGGATCTCCAGTGTCTCACTGACCATGTGTGGACAAGGGATGCTCCAGCTGTGGCTGGACACTCAGGTTTGGGGTACAGAGGTGCCTGCCTGTAACTAAATTTTACATTTTAGAGCAGAGAGCTTGAACCTTCTCCTGTTACTCAACCACAAGCAGCACCTTAACCATACAAAGGCCAGAAAGGGTGAGTTTGGCAGGTCAAAGACTCCCTGCCTTTATTGCCTCTTCCTGACAGCAGCCCGACCCTCCGCCAAATAAAAATTCCACGCACGGAGCCGGTTAAAAACATCAATTAGCTCTAAAACAATTATTATTTTTTTTGAAATGCCATTTTATATATGCAATAACACAACACAATAATCCTGGGTTATTTAACAGAGCATTTACCATGAAAACAGTCATTACTCTTTAAACGCTGCTGACTGTACAAGCCTCTTAACATTAAACGGCAAGTGAGGCAGAAGTCTTGCCATCAGAAATGCCACATTCTCCTGAATATATTAAAAACACTTGCACTGGGAAGCTTGCTGCCTGAGTGGCTTTTCCCTTGCTGGGAAAGCTCTTGAGATTCTGGGGCAGCCCATGGAGCATGGGAGTAATGTCCAAATTCTGATTTGTTTTAGATGTAGGTGTTTGTTGGAGGGGATCAGATGGGTTCAACCCAACTCCACTGTAGTCCCATGCCTTCCTGTGCTCCCATTCCTCTCTTTTCCAGAGGAGGTTCAGATTGGACACCAGAAGGAATTTTTTCACAAGTGTTGTTAGACATTGGAATGGGCTGCTCAGGGAGGTGGTGGAGTCCCCATCCCATCAAGGAAGGAGTGGAGGTGGCACTCAGAGCTCTGGGCTGGGTGACAGGGTGGGGATTGGTCACAGGTTGGACTCAATCTGAGAGGTCTTTTCCAGCTGAAGTGGTTCTGTGGTCCTGCACCACCCCAATCTCCAGGGGTAGCAGCCAGGTCCGTTATCCAGCCTAAACCCAGTGGATTTAGCAGGTTTAAGAGTCTCAGTAGGGCCTGTCATAATGCACTAATAAAGATGTTTTTTGCAGCTAAGTCAATAACAAATTTAATAGTAAATTCTGCAGTTTCCCCCTTTGGAGGTTCAAGGGAATTGTGTTGGATGTATATTATTTGCTTATTTATTAGACCTCTTCTAGCTACCTGGCACGAGCCTGAGGGAGCAGATGGAAATACCATTCTCAGGCTACCAAAAGCCTTTGGTTTAAGCAAAATAGTTGTGTTTAAAGATTAATTTAAGATGCTTTAAAAATTGAGCAGGCCATTCATTTTTAATATTGATTGATATTATTATAAAAGATTCAGCTGCAACTCTTCTCACCAGGACCTCTCTTGGCGCGCAGACAGCGCGTTTGTCTGTGAGGGACGTGGCTTAGTTATTTTTAATCTTTGATTCTTGTTCTTGTGAAATTTATGGGAGGCATCGTCTCGTATCTGGCACATCAGAGCATCCCAGGCAGGAGCTGGGAGGGCCTGGGGAGGAGGTGGAGTTGGATGAATGGCTGGTGGGGGTTGGAGCCTGTGTCTCTGCTGGATGAAGGGAAGGGCTTGGTACATCTTATTCCAGCAGCATCGTGGGACTGGGAGAAAATCTTATTCCATTAAACTAGAAAGGAGCTGTGCTACAGTAAATGCTGGGGACCTGAATAGGCAGAAAATAAAATCTGCCCAAACAGCCAGGACGTTTGATTGTGCTCCTTGCAAGCCTCCTATAGTTATTTTTTTATGAAACATTTTTAAAGTGGAAGTGGAAATGAAACAC
Organism: Pseudopodoces humilis; assembly: GCF_049639895.1. Classification (NCBI taxonomy): domain Eukaryota; kingdom Metazoa; phylum Chordata; class Aves; order Passeriformes; family Paridae; genus Pseudopodoces; species Pseudopodoces humilis. The sequence continues at coordinate 2,754,899 of NC_142224.1, read as the reverse complement.
TGGCAGAGCGCCCGAGCCTGGGCACCTCCTTTGCATTGGCATCCTTTGATAGTGTTTTGTTGGCAAACTGGTGACACAAGGCAGGCACCCCAGCCCTGGAGGAGCTGAGTTTGATGCTGAAGAATAATTCTCCAAATTGCATTTATTTCACAGGCGTGAAAGGTCACAAAGTGAAGGGAAACAAGAACTGTATTCAATTAGACAATTTGATCAAAATAAATCTGTCAAGATGGCATTCCTGCTGAGGAATCAATTGACTTGGAAAATGAAGGCAGCTGCTGCTGCTGCTGCCATTATTGTTGTTATTATTATTATTATTATTATTTTAAATTAGCTCCAGTGCCTGCCACGAGTACCTGAGCCAGAGAGCCCGACTGGCTCAGATCATCTATCACTCTTATTAGATATTAATACAACCTCCTCTGCCTTGCATTTAGTGCCCGGTTAATGGTCAAGTGGCCCCAGAGTGCTTCCTGGGAGGCTGATGGGAATGATTAGTAATGAGAAGGGATGGCGAGGTGCTTCTTTTTAATTTTATTTTTTTTGTTTTCAGCCAGAAGGTTCAGGGGATAAAAAACCTGGTGAGATGGAAAAGAAGAGAGGACACACACTGCTGGTGTGCTTGGTCACACACGGTTCTTTTTGGCTCTAAATCAACCTCAGCAATATCCCTGCATGTTCCTTTTTGTCCCAGCAGAGAAGCACCCAAATAATTTAATTTATGGCTGGGGATTGGTAGGAAATGGGTTTTTCTCCCCGTGTTGATGCTGCTCCTGCTTCTCTGGCTGTGCTGGCTCTGACTGGCTTGGTAGCACTGGGGTTGTCCCCATGCCTTGATGGGCAAAGGAGTTTGCCAAGAGACACTACAGGATGGGGTAGAAGGACATGATCCACCAGGCTGGAAGCTGAGGAGAGGCTGAAGTGGAAAAAGCTAGCATGAGATGTTCCCTTAGGGAATAAATTATCTTGCAGAGGAAGAAATCCTCCTGTTGGAGAGAACTTGAAGCCTCCACAGTCCTCTCCATCATCTGAGCTATTTAAAATTTGACTTGATAGAGCACTGGAGAATTATAGCAAAGCAACAGGCCTACCCCAGCTGGATGAGAGCCTGGAGAACTCTGACAGATCCTTCCCAGCTTTGGCGCTTCCCTTTCTGCTACCGTCAGCCTTTGGCGGCTGATCCGGTGTCGCCTCCCGGGGATGTCCCGTCTTTGAACGAAATCAGGGAAATCAGATGTGAAGGTTCCCAGGCTGGTAGGTAGCAGAAGTGTCTCAGAGTGTCTGGGCTGCCTGTGATGGGAAAGGTGATGAGAGAAGTTTCCTTCATCTTTCACCAGCTGGGGTGTTTTCCTTTGTATCAGGCAGTGTTAAAAAACCCGCAGAAAAGAAAGAAAAGGCACCAAGCTCCTTTAAAGACAGATTTTATCACAGCAATGGATTGCTCTGCTTGCCAGCTGCCTTCAGCTTGGTGCAGCTCATCAAAGAGCCTCTTTGATGCCTTGGGCAGCTGTGCCTGGATACAGCTTGTGGCCAGGAGGCTTTGCCCCAGATGGGTCACCTGAGCTGGCACCAGATCCTCCTCTCTCTGTCTAGAATGTGGCTGAAGTGTCAGCAGTAGGTGGCAGAGAGAAACAGGGTCCTCAGGGACATCTGAGAGGTACCAGCATATGCTGACACCATGCCCCAGATGGGTTTTGTGCGTGTGACTCCATCCTTCTCCCTTAAATAACAGAATCATTTCTGTTGGAAAAGCCCTTTAAAATCATCAATCTCAACCGTTCCCCAGCGCTGCTAAACCCACCACTAACCCATGTCCCCAAGGGCAATACCTGCACATCTTTTAAATCCCACCACAACCCTGGGCAGCCTGTGCCAGTGCTTGAAACCCTTCCCATGAAGAACTCATTCCTAATTTCCAACCTACACCTCCCCTGCTGGAACGTGAGGCTGTTTCCTCTTGTTCTGGTCCTGCCTGGCCGTCAGACCCCTGCTCTGTGCACTGAATGGGTGTAACTGTGCCCACCTTGAGGCTCTGGGGCAGGGGACGTGCATTCGGAGCCAGGCTGAGGATGGACTGTCCTTTGCACACCTGTGTGTGCAGGTGATCCAGCTGGGATCACTCGGGTGGCAGGAGAGGGACCTCAGCTATCTCCTCCTCCTCCTCCTCCCATTGCTTGAATTTTTATTGACTGGTGATGACAAACTGGTTTATGGACAGATCTTTTATACCCGCTAGGACTCGGCAGTTATTTTTGAGATGATGCTTTGCCTCAGAATCTTCCTTCCTTCATCCTTCATAAATCTTGAGCGAGGCTGCTGCATTCAGACCAAGCTTAATATTCTTCTTGCAGATCTCTGCACCAAAATGGCTGTAACCAAGCAGGGAGGGGTTGGCAGATTCCCCTCCACCTCTTTGCTTCGCTCTAAGGCCACCTCAGTGTTAGGGTCTATAAAAGGGGTGGGGTCCTTGGAGGGGGCAGGACTGGGCTGCCTTGGGGGTGTTTGTGTGAGGGTACAGGGCATGGATATGAACCTCTTCCCATCAGGGCATAGCTTGTGAGGAACAGGTTGGAGCATGGAGCTGGTGGTACCACCTAGGGAAGAGCAATGAGGGCAGTAATGGGAATAAAAGAATAAGGAAGGGATAGAAAGAGAGACTTATTTTGCAGCTGTGTTGCTGTTGTTGGCTTTTTTCAAGTGAAAAGCAGAGGAGAAGGAGTCCAGCCCCCTCATTTCACCTCTCATTCACTAATGCCTTCAGTTGCAAAGGACAGATCCCATTCACTTGGCCTTTCTCCTCTCCTCATTAACTCCCGTGACCTTGAGGCTGTGGCAAGAGCAAAGCGTTTATCCCAACAAAAGGATTATCAAAATAAATAACCAGAGTTTTCAGAAAGGTCGTGTCCCTCACAAACCCAGGCTGAGGCAAAACCTCTGTGCTCAGCTGAGTTTGGACTGGCTTTTCTTCCCAGTGTGTGGGGAGATAAATCCCACTTGTGCCACTTCACCCATGAGCACTGTCCTCACAGCAGAGCTGGGGAATATTTTCCTGGGAGCTGCGGGAGTGGAGCAGTGCACTGTCCCCCAGGGATGTCTGAAAAGACCCTGGTGTTGTCATTGTTGCTGCCCTTCCCAGATCATTCCCAGGACCTCCTGGTGGGATGTGAGCAGCAGAAGGAGCCCCCAGACTCCCTGTTAGCAGGTCACTGGAGGAATCCTCCTTTAGACAGGCCTCTACAGATGAAATGGACCCTGAGGAGTTCAAAATCAGGGCAAATGATGCTGATTATTAAGAAAGTGTTGAATACAGAGAAATTAAGGACACGGTGTGATATGGAAACAAAGGTGCAGGTGTCTCGGGAAGTGGTTCCTACAAATACACCTGTGTGTAGGTGTATGCATGCATAGGTGGTTCCCAGATAAACCCTAAAATTGTTACTCCTAATCTTGGAGTTAAAAATAATATTCCCTCCAATTTTCACATCCTGTGGGATTTCCCTGTGTACTGCACTGCTCTGGTTTAGCTCAGGCTGGGCTTATGGGACAGAGTTTGCCCTCAACTTATCAGGCAGCACCTTCTCTATCAGGTGGGCTTTTTTCCACATTTCCTACAACAAACTTGTCTCTGACCATCTTCCACTTTCAGTCTATCTGCAAAAGACTTAAATTCATGTTTGCTGATGCAAATGAAGGCGGCTGCTTCCAGGGAGCCCTTGGGAGGCTGTCAGGAGCAGGCATTGCACACCCCAGTCTGGAAACCCAGGAGCTGAGCTGCTGGGAGTGCAATACCTGTGTGGGGGAAGAACAGAGCTGCCTCGCTGCGGGAGGTTCTCACATCCAGGGTGAGATCCTGCCTGGGATCTGAGCTGGCTCGGCTGCTCCGCGCTTCCCTTCTGCTCCTCTTGGTTCATGCAGCTGGGGAATAAAAAGCACCTGCCTTTGCTGCCGCTGCCTGAGTGAAGTGTTATCAGGTTTTATTCTCCCGCCTGTCTCCCTTTTTCACACCTGTGTATCACAAAAACGTCTCCTATCATCACATGCCCCGCGAAACTCTCCTGGAGCGTTTATCTATTCGAGAGCAATAGCGGGGGATGTGATTTTGAGGCTGGCGTCCTCCCTCTGCCTTTCATCCCTTCTCTTTGACATGATAGAGCATCTCCAAAGTTGTAAAGAGCATCTCTCTTTGTGTGGGTGCACCTGCTCCGCGCGCGCCGTGGGCGGGGGTGCTGTTAGCAAGGGGAAATCGGTGAATAATTTACCACGCAACCAAAAGGACCCGTAAAGCCTTAAATTATTAACACCGAGTTCAGTTCAGAGGAGAGATGTTGGAGCTGTTTGCTTTGGCTGTGGGCTCTGCCTCTGAGTCGGGGTGGCAGGAGTAGGAGTGGCTCTGGAAGGATTCTGATGCTGTGGTAATGTTCAGGCTGGAAGAGCATAAGCCAAGGAAATAAAAAATTAAAAAGATCCAGATAGGTGTAAGGACAATCCCAACAGCTCTAATTATGTAAACTGGTGATGCCCTTCCCTGGGAAAGAGATAAAAAAATAATGACCTTTTGTTGCATTGCCAGAGAAATGGCATTTTCTTTCATTGCCTCCCTTAATTCTTTCGGAG